>NC_056000.1:4356376-5039596 GCF_018446385.1 Zingiber officinale | reverse complement strand
TTCCCAGCAAACAAGAAGTACTCGAAGACAAAAATGTTCATTTGCTTCAGTTGACGAATCCAAATTCATCTACATGTCAGCTCACAGATTCATACTCCAGTGAGCCTTTGATCTTAGATAAAAAAGATTGTGGGCTTATTGAATCAGTGCCTTCCGGACTTGATCAAGATGTACAAGAGGTCAATTGCAGAGTGGACCAGCAAAATGGTGCCAGTGAACTTGCGCTTGTACCTTATGATCCAAAACCTGCAAATGTTGGGACTATGCTAGAAATGCATACTCTTTGTTCAGAAGAAGGACATTGTCTTTCATCTACTTTCTCTAAAGTTGAATCTATACAAAGGCCTCGCTGTTTACCAACTTTGACTAGTAGCAGGAGAGAAGAAAGGATAGTAAAAAAGCTGAAGGTTGAAAATATTCTTATTCATAATCACTTCTACTTTTTGTTTTTTCTGGATTATTTTTTACTTGTTTGAAGCTCAAATATTATTATTATTAAGATAATTAAGAACTGTTATCTTTCATGATTTGACATTTGGATTGGAATCATATTGTGCTTTAAAAGTAAGTTGTACTTTGGTAATGGTTAGATAAAAAAACAATTTAGCAAAAAACCTTGGTGGATGATCAATAGATGTTTATGCCACATTATATTTTCAATAATATACACATTGACCATTTGGTCATAAATCAACTTGTTGGCAGTAGTGAACCCAAATACTAGGTACCACCAATTAAAGATGTTTTCCAGAATCATGGTTTTCCTAGTTGAATACTTGGCTGATGATGATCATAAATTCTTGGTGGGTGCCTACTATATGTTCAAAATTCTTGAATTGAAGACAAACTATAATCCTAATATTTATGATTGGTTGGGTAAGACGCAAGACTATTCTAGCCCTTGGAGAATGATGCAGGGGATTCTGAGAATAAAACTTTCCAAACTGTCTAATTCTTTCCTTCCTGCACTTTGTTTTTTTTGTAGGTTGTATTTAATTTTGTGACTTGTATGTGATGGCAAATAAAATGTTGGGTTTACACATATTGGTTAGTGAATCATTGTGGCAAAAAGGCGAATACGCTCGCCCCCAGCGCCCCCGCCAACCCGCCCCAAGGCCAACGAAGAATGATGCAGGGGATTCTTAAAATAAAACTTTCCAAACTGTCTAATTCTTTCCTTCCTGCACTTTGTTTTTTTTGTAGGTTGTATTTAATTTTGTGACTTGTATGTGATGGCAAATAAAATGTTGGGTTTACGCATATTGGTTAGTGAATCAAGAACTAGCATATAGAGGGCGTAATGTAAACCTAGACTATGTAGGTCTTGGTGGTCTGATGCATAGTAGCTTTTCCTATTTTTGTGTATTAAGAGAATGCATGCTTTTCTTTTGTCACTGTGGATCCAATCTTGATTCAGTTGTTAAATAACTTGCTACCTCTAACAATGTGAACAAGTTCTTTTGTAACTATACGATCTTGATTAATTTTTTGGACTTATGTCCCTACATCTGTACATTACTACTAACATGAACTTTGCTGGAAAATTGGTAGAAGAAATCCTGGATTAGTGGGATTGGAATATGGTTATCATTAGTCATTATTTTTATTGTTATATTCCCTATACTATTCTCTTATAATAATGGGATCCAGCTATAGTGTCTTTCTATTTCTTAAATTAGAAAAATAGACCTGTATTTATTCCCTCAGGAATAATGAAATTATTGAACTGTTCATTCCCTCATCCAATTTTCATTTGAAAATTGAAGGATGAAGATGTAATGAATTAATTCGGTATACATGCTCTGTTATTTATAGGAACTATATAAAACATACTTTTTTTCCTCTTTACATGTCTACTCTATATTTTTGCAGCTGGAGAAAATTGTTTTGGTGACTGAGCTATACAGGTGGTTAGAGGAACTTGAGAAGGGTAAACATACGAAAATGTGTAGGAAAACTTTGACTTGCATCTTGAATAAACTGCAAAAGCAAGGATTGTGTAAGTGTATCAAAGTTAGCATCCCTATTGTGACAAATTTCAATCGCCATCGTGTAACCGAAGTAGTTTTGCATCCTTCAATTGAAAATTTGTCTGGAGACTACTAGAAAAAATCTACCGCAAACAGAGGGACTTTGATATGCAGATCCGTAAACATGCATCCTCAAGATTAAGGAATGACATACCCGTGCACAAATTTGCTAGTTCAAAAATTACGTCAAATGTTGAGGATGGCAAACCTATTGTCCTAGAGGCTATGCGTGCCAATGGATTTGTTTTTGCTAGGATGGTGCGAGCAAAGCTGTTGCATAAATTTCTGTGGAGCTATGTCAGAAACTCACCTAGTTGGCATGATGCTGCCAATTCTAATCACCGTTGGTATGATATGAAGTGTCCTCAGAGCACATGTCACATATTTTTGCTTCATGAAGCTGTGAAAATGATGCAGCTTAGACTGGCTACTTTGCAATTCCTTGGGATCTAAGGAGAAACATGGTTAAGCATTACAGACTTGGTTTAAGGCTTAGATATACCCTTATCTGAGTACAAGAACTTGGTTGATGATGATGCAACAAAGCGACTGTCAGGGATTATTAATATACTGATTCGTATGAAGGTAATATTTCTATTTTTATAATTTGAGAAATGGTTTTACTTTTGACCAGGTTTCTCATTATCCTTGTTCCATATAAGTTGTGCTGTACTTCTAAATACTGATGGTTTCTGAATTCTGATGCTTGATATTTGTTTATTTTTGCTTGTGTTTTCATCTCTGATGGTGTTGCATCTTGTTATGTTACTTTGTAGCGAAAATTTTATGATTCCTGCACCTTTTTTTTTGCTCTTTTTTTAAAAGTTGACAAATGACAGTGGACTTCTTTTTCTGAATTAATCTCCACCTTGCATAGGTTGTATTTAGTTACAAACAAGTTTTGACAGGATTTTCAGTATTTATCTCTTTCTTGTATTCCTTTTGTCCTGCATGAGTTGGTATTAATTTGCTATAACTATATTTTGGCCCTCTCTGCAGCCTTAGTACTGAGTTTAGGAGGTGCTTGGCAGGAAATGTTGCATATACAGTTCTTTCTCTATTATGCTACTTTCCCTCTCTACTTCTTTTGTACCACAAACAAGAGCTGGGACTAGAGTGCTTGTCCATCTTGACCCTTATCTTCTCATTTGACTATATTCCATATCTTGTAGAGAATCAAAAGCATACTATTGATTTCTAGGAGAGAAGCTAATCCTATTGCGGATATTAACCAACCCTTTTGTTTCCATTAGAGATGGGAAAGTTTCATTGGAGTAGGGTTTCTAGATCATTTTGGACTACTTTTGCTACATAAGTTCTATTATATATAAGGGGAGTTTTGGCGCAGGCTGTAGAGTTGTTGCCATGTGACTTGGTGGTCACAGGTTCGAGTCACGAAAACATCCTTTTGCAATGTAGCGTAAGGTTGCATATAATAGACAGCTCCCTGGACCTCGTATTGGCGGGAACTTTATGCGGCTGTCCTTTTAGCTCTACTATATATGTGGGCAAAGCAGGTCCTATCTATGATCATTGACATATGCGGTTAAAATGATGCTAACAAATTATTGTGACTTTGTCTTGGGCATTTTTCTTTTCTTCTCGTTCTCTCATTTTTCGTTTGTCCGTACCCCTAATTGTATTATTGGGTTCATAATCCAACTAGAATAGAAATTATCATTGGGTCTTGAAAATAGGTGGTCATACCGACCAACTATGGACTATTATTCATATCATACAGGTCAGGATAATGCAGTTGGAGATTTCAAAACCATGATTATTTACCTGACATAAAAAATTCACGAAATGGTATGTACTGGCATATGTGTTTATGACAACTTAATCTCAATACAATCATGGTGTCCTGCCTAGCATAAGTTACAGATCAACTTATTCAAATACCTTGCATGGTACGTTTGGATTTGTTCATCAATAGACTTTTAGATTGAAAGTAATGCTTAGATTTCTTAAGCTAATAAATCGCTGAATCCTCAAACCCCTTATTTGCTTTTAATACAACAACCATGAGTCCCAACTTGACTCTTAGTAGTTAAGTTAATTCCAATGATTATTGAGAAGTTGTTGATTGCTTAAATTAATCTCTGTAATATACATCAGATATAGGTGAAATCTAACATTCTTTGTTACTTTTTATTAGTTGTTACAACTAGTGAGAGAGGGGCTTAATGAAGAGGACAATCCTGTTCTTACGTATGCTATAGAGCTGAAACCATATATTGAAGAACCAATGACACAGACGCTAACACCTTCGCATGTTAAGGTTGACTTGCATCCTAGGATACGGCATGACTTTGTTCTTTTGAAGCTTGAGGCTGTTGATGTATATTGGGAAACCTTAGAGTATTGCTTTGCAGCAGCAAATAAAGAAACGGCTTGTCATGCATTTCCAGGTTCTTCTGTCCATGAGGTCAGTTATTTCGTCTGATCTGTGCAGTTTTTGGTTGTACGCTTTTGCTGAGTATTCCATTTATTTTGGATGAAAACATCCTAATCTGTTATTTTACATGATCATGTTTGTCAGTTGAGCTTAAATATGTTGTGTGCCCTTGAAATAATAATGTGTAGAAGTAGTTCTTAGTTGTTAACTATTTTGCTCAAACTTGTATGTCCTTGTTTCATGTCAAAAATAGAGCATGAAGATTAACTGATACCTCATTCACTGCACATACTTTTGACATCTCAATTAATATCTATTATTTACTTTAAAGTTTTATACATTGTTTCATGTCAAACAGAGAGCCTGAAGATTAGTGCTTCAAATGCACTGTGAATATTATACTACATCTTAAATTTAATTTCTGTTCTCGGTCCATCAGTACGACTTAGTTTTGAATTTTCTTTGTGAATATTATATTACATCTCATTTAATTTTCTGTTCCTGGTCTTATGGTGCCTCTAATGCACTGTGAATACCGTCAGTACAATTTAGTTTTTAATTTTCTTTGTGAATATTATATTTCATTTCACTTAATTTTTTCTCAGTCCATCAATATGATTTTGTTTTGAATTTTCTTAGTTAAACTTTATGAATTGTTTGAAATGGGAGAATTAATATCTATGATGTGTTAGGCATTTCAAACCCGTTCGTGGACTTCACTTCGAGTGATGACTGCAGAGCAACGGACGGAGCTTCTGAATCGTCTAAACACTGTTGATTCAAAGAAGAAAATATCCTTCAAAGAATGTATTCGGATAGCTAGGGAGTTAAATCTCACAGTAGAACAGGTAACCCTCTTTTCTGATTTATTTAGTATTTCTAAATTTTAGAAAAATAGATGGAAGTAACCATATGTTGCACTCCATATAGGGTTGATGTTGAATGGTTATTACTTTTTCTTAGCATGTAACGATGTGAACATCTACGAATTAAACTATGGAGCATATAAATTAATTTTGCTCTTCTATCCTTAAAGCAAATACCAATACGTATCATATTGTAAAAATTTTCCATGGATAGTACAATCTATGTTTAGTACAATGCATACACAATGGAAATTATAACAATCTAAACTCAAAACACAGATGACCAACTATGAAGATCTGAACTCAAAGCATGTAGTTAAGCCACTAGTTAAGTAATGCCTAGCTAACCTTGCAACATCCAGTACAATGTGCTGCTTTCCTGCCCTGGTTAAGCAAATGAATTTCGTATCTGAAGTCAGCTGAATTTTTGCCAATCATTCTTCCAAGTGTTCTGATCTAGCAGAATCTAGTTTGTTCCTAACTCCTATTATTCTGTAACTCTTCAGTGCATTGCTATACCTACATTGTCCATTTTTCTACAACTATAGATTGCAAGGATCTCGCTTTATCTAACTTTATAATAAGAAACAATAAAAAGAAAACTCTGTTTTTAGTTGTTCTAATCAAGTTAATGTTGATCTTACCACATGTTTGAATTCTCATCTTTGAGCCATGTGGATGCATTTGCACTAGACTTTAGGTTATCTTACCAACTGCCATAAACAAATCACATCTATTCTATTCACTATTTGTAGTCAATCTGTGATACAATTAGCAAAATGTGTTTATTGTTGTACAAACACATAGAAACCTTCCTTCTTTAGCCTATAATACATTTGTTAGAAATGAGTCCTGGATGTTAATCTTTAGTGTACAAATATTCACGCCTGAATTTATGAAGTCCTGTTGCGATGAAAGTAGATGTGATTGTTGCTGTAAAAAAAACACATGGAAAGTTTCCATCTTTTAGTGTATAACACATTGTTACATATGTTTTATGGATGTTAATCTTGCATATACAATTTCACATCTGAATTTATGAAGGCCTCTTTGACAAGTGGTCTCAGATCTGGCATTTTGTATCTGGGTCGACAGCTTTGCAAGATCAAAGGCTATTCTTTCAGATTGGCCAAACTAGATTAGTCTTGTTTATCCTTAAATGCACAAGCTATTGGGACCCGATGGTTGGTTAGAAGGGGGATTGAATAGCCCTGCACAATTAAAAAAAATGAACCTTTCTCGGACTTAAACGAACACTTGTATAAAATAAAATAAAGAAATAAACTAAAAGATGAGGCTCACAAATTTTACTTGGTTACAACCGGGGAGATTGTCAATCCAAGGAAATGAATCGCACTAAGTATCTCCTTCAGGCGGAGAAGTCTCATAGAGCAGTGAAAAGCACAAAAAGATGAAGCTAAATTAACAAAGTGAAGCGCACAAGTGTTGGAACTCAAATTGCTTATTGATGTTGAAGCTTCTAGACCAAGGCTATATTTATAGCCTTGGTCGGGGCGCTTGGAAGCGTTCCAGGCATCTGGAGTGGGATAGAAATCTATCCCTGACGCAACGGTCAATGTCCACGTCGATGGTGATAAAGTCTGGGTTCCGGATGCCCGGAAGGGTTCCGGGCGCCCGGACCCTCAAAGTCAATCCTGTTGACTTTTTCGGTCCAGGCCCTCTACTCCGGTGTTGCTTGCCTCGTTCTGGGTCTTCCGCTCGCTTGGGTGATTTCGGCCAACCGAAATAAGGCTCACCCGAACCCAATTTCAGTCTTCTCCTCAAGCAAACTTCCACTCTGGCTTCTCGTCCCTCAAACGTCACGTACGTTCTTCTGGTTCACCGGTGTACTCTTCCGCGGCACCTCGTCTCTCAGACGCGCCGAGCCCGTCGGCTCTTTCCCGTATCGTCCTTCTCGCTAGTCGTGTCTTCCGCTCAACTTCCTGTGCTCCTAAGCTCCTGTACACTTAGACACAAGGAAACCCAAGAGGATCTATCTTAACTTGTTTGATCACATCAAAACAACCTTGGGGTTCCAACAATCTCTCCCTTTTAATTGTGAGCAACTCAAGTTAAGCTAGGGTAAACAAATAAAGTTAAAGCAAAAATAAATTTTGCACTAAAGCACAAAAAGTAGAAAATTTAATATTTAGTTATCCCCCCTAGACTTAATCTTTTTCTTCTCCCCCTTTGATCACATAAAAAATGGGGTACCAAGAAAATTTTAAGAGTAATTTTGATTTAAAAAAAAAATGTTATCAAGTTTTGAATTTTTTTTTAAAAAAATTCTATGTGGTTTTAGAAGCTTTAAGTGTTGTAGAAAAAGTTTCTAATTATGAAAATTTTAAGCAGATAAAAAAATTCTAAGTTAAAAAAAAAATTTAAGTAAAAAAGAATTTCAAAGTAAACTCTGATTTTGGAAATATTAAGAACAATTTTGATAGCTCTAAAAATGTAAATGCAATAATTTTAAAAACATTTTCTAAGTAAAAAAAATGAAAAATTTTCTCAGTTAAACAAATTTTCAAGAATTAATTTTTGTAGAAATTTTGGTAAAGTAAATATGATATTTTAAAAAAAACTTTTAAGTAAAAAAAATTTCTAAAGAAAAATTTACTAAGTCCTCCCCCTTTTTTTTTAAGTTAAAAAGATTTGCATAGAAAAATTTTAGAATTTTCGAAAACAAATGAATAACTATTCAAAGCATTTTCAATTTTAATGCTCGATCAGTTAGTCAATTAAATATTTTATTTTAATATTTGGCTTTCAGGTTATGGCTAGACATTAGACCTTCTTGGTTATTGGATCATCAACCACTTCTAGACAAAGTCGTATAAGGAAATTAAGCGTTTAATTTTCTTGCTGAAAGCGCTAAGTCTAAATTAAAGTTCAAGTTAAACAATACTTTAGAACCCAATATAGGTTCCATCCAACGGGATTAATTAGGAATTTCTTCGGGACATATTTCTTTGAAATATTTTTAATTTGTCCTTTGTGATATCTAAAATACCAATTTAGGTTATTGAATTTTCTAAAACTTGTATTATATGAGCATGCAAGATTTTTCAAGTTATTTCTTTTTGCAAAATATCATTTTCTAATTTTATTTTGTCAAACTCTTCTAATGGGCAAGATTTTGCTAAAATTAATTTTAAATTTCTTTTTCAAGTTTGCAACAATCTTTGGTTAATACTTTCACAAATTTAAATAACTTGTCAGGTGGGAGAGATCGTACCTGACTTACCTTATTTACTTCGTTATCCGTAGCTCTCCTTGAATTGCTACTTTCTTCCGATGTAGTTTCTCCTTCATTGATGTTCTCGATGCTCATTTCGGACGAGCTTGCTTCGTGTTCATCTTCTTGATGACTTGCCATTAATACAATCCGGAGAAAGCCTCGACTTTCGATTTGGACGACGTATCGTCCCACGTCGCCTTTAGAGTCTTGTACTTGTTCATTTGGACAGGTTTCTTTCCTTTGTCCTTGTCCTTATTCCTAAGCTTGGGGTAGTTGTCTTTGACGTGCCCTTTTTTGTTGTAATGGTAGCATCTGATCATCCTTCTCTTTCTACCTTACGGATGGTTAGTTTTTCTTGATTTAAATAACTTTTTGAAACTCCTTACCATCATTGCCGTTTCTTCATCCTTGAGAGAAGATTTTGAATCTTGTTCGTCCATCCTTGCCTTAAGGGCAATGTTGTGCGTCGGTTCCTTCTTCGTATCTGCACATCTCGACTCATGGATTTTAAAAGTTGGAAAATAACTCTTCTAAGGTAACAGTTTCTAGATCCTTAGAGATATAGTAGGCATCTACTAATGATGCTCATTTCGTATTTTTAGGGAATCATTAAGTGCGTACCTTAGCGAATCTCAATTGCTTACCTTTTCTCCGAGATTCGAAAGTCCGGTGATGAGCTCCTTAATTCTCGAGTGAAGGTGTGCTATGGTTTCGTTTTCTTCAAATCGGAGGTTGGTGAGCTGATTGCGAAGTAGGTCCCATCTCGTAAGTTTCGCTTCCGAGGTTCTCTCGTGTAGTTCCAGGAATTTCTCCCAGAGCTCTTTTGCGGACTCATAAGTTCTGATCCGGTTGGCTTCTTGTGGCGGTAGTACGCATAGCAGATGGAACCTGTCCCTGTCATATGTCACGTAGTCGGCTTGTTTCTTCTTCGTCCATTGATACTTTTCCTTGCCCTCGGGTGTTTCAAAACCAAATTCCATTATTAATGATAAATCAAAATTGATTTTGAAAAATACCTCTATTCTCTTTTTTCAGCTTGTGAACTCCCCGTCGAACTTCGGTGGATAGATGTTCCATCCGACCATTGATTTGGCGCTTCGATCGGCAGTTAGTCCTCGTGAAGTGTCTTGGCTCTGATACCACTTGTTGGGACCCGATGGCCGGCTAGAAGGGGGGTTAAATAGCCCTGCACAATTAAAAAAAAAAAGAACCTTTCTCGGACTTGAACGAACACTTGCATAAAATAAAATAAAGAAATAAGCTAAAAGACGAGGCTCACAGATTTTACTTGGTTACAACCGGGGCGATTGTTAATCCAAGGAAATGAATCGCACTAAAGATCTCCTTCAGGCGGAGAAGCCTCTTACAGCAGTAAAAGCACAAAAAGATGAAGCTAAACTAACAAAGTGAAGCACACAAGTGTTGGAACTCAAATTGCTTGTTGATGTTGAAGCTTCTGGACTAAGGTTGTATTTATAGTCTTGGTTGGGGCGCTTGGAAGTGTTCTAGGCGCTTGGAGTGGGATAGAAATCTATCCCCTACGCAACGGTTAACGTCCATGTCGATGGTGATAAAGTTTGGGTTCCAGGTGCCCGGACCCTCAAAGTCAACCCCGTTGACTTTTTCGGTCCGGGTCGTATGCTCCGGTGCTGCTCGCCTCGATCTGGGTCTTCCGCTTCAGCTCCGCTCGCTTGGGTGATTTCGGCCAACCGAAATAAGGCTCACCCGAATCCAATTTCGGTCTTCTCCTCGAGCAGATTTCCGCTCTGACTTCTTGTCCCTCGAACGTCGCGTACGTTCTTCTCGTCCACCGATGTACTCTTCTGCGGCACCTCGTCTCTCAGACACACCGAGCTCGTCGATTCTTTCCCGTGCTGTCCTTCTCACTAGCCGCATCTTCCGCTCGACTTCCTGTGCTCTTAAGCTCTTGCACACCTAGACACAGGGATAAAAAACCAACAGGACTTATCTTAAATTATTTGATCACATCAAAACAATCTTGGGATTCCAACACAAGCATCTTTAATTAAGTGAGAATACACTTGCTTCCATTTTTTGCTAATGTTCTAAATGACAGTTGAGGTGGCGCCTAGGTGGGAGGCAGACCTCAACTGCGCTGTGAAAGGCAGTGGTTTAGGCGGCAGATAAAGTCAATGTAGGCCTCCTTTTGCCTCAAACAGTTGTCGTCGCCAACTACTGCTTGCCCCCGCTGCTGCTCGCCGTTGCCGCCATTGTAAAAACCTAACTCTCAATTTCAACGTTTCGACTTTAGATGCGTCGCTGAATTTGGGCTATGCGTCCGGTCTTGTAACGGGGCTTAGGTGACGTGTCCGGGCTCGTGCAATGGGTCCGGACTCATCGCTAGGCCCATGTGACGGGTCTAGACTCGTCACTGGGTCTAAGTAATTGGACGCATTGCTTGGGTCTGACGACGTGTCTTACGTCGAAACGCGGTTTTTTTTTTGAACTTAGGATTTAATCAAAACTTTAGGTTTATAATTTTAATCAACTCCTGGTTATGATTGAGATAATTTAAATAAACTTAATTAAAGTCTAATAAAATTATCCTATATATATATATTCTAATTCTAATTATTATTTATTATTATTATTTTTTAAAAATATTTAGATTAATTTTTTATTTTTAGTTAATATATTTTATAGTATTTTTTTCTAATTTTTATCCTTTATTTAATTTTTGATCTTTTAGTTAATATATTATTTAATTATGTATAAAAATAATCAAAACAATTCAACTACCTAGGCGGTAGGCGACCGCCCGTTTCAACATTGTTTTTGCAGATATATGCTTCAAATGACCTCAAATGATCATTCATCATGCCTAATAGGTAGCAGAAATTAGGCTAGTAGGGAACCAAAGTTGGATATGCGGTAGAAGCCTGTATTTTCTTAGTAGGGAACCAAAGTTGGATATGCAGTAGAAGCCTGTATTTGCTAATGGCCAAACAAGCTCATTCTCTTTAAAATGAACCTTTTCCTCAACATTTGAGTTGTTTTGTTAATGTTAAGAAATGATAATTTCTGTGGAAATTTGTTTCTTTTTCATTACAAATTTCTTTTCCATCTGCTTCACTAGACACATGGTAAAACCATTCCAACAAATTTAATATTAATAATTTTCATAGTCTAATTTCTTCATCTATATGGAGTTCCATTTGTCCAGGTACTTCGATTTTCGTATGACAAGCGTCAATCCCGTCCTAGTTACAGATATTCTCGTAGTTTAAAGTCCACAGAGCATGCAAAACATATTGATAAGTACAATTCTGAACCGTTTGGTAGGAAGAGGAAGAGATCTTCTACAGGTGGGTCCCAAAATCTTCTCCTGAACAAATTGAGCCTCCAAGTTGTAGCAAAAGAAAGTACATATTACCCTAGGGATTGGCAGCCAAAACATTTTTTTTTTGATTTTCCAGATGCAAATGAAAATCACCTTTCAGATTCTAGAGATCATGAAAATGGTAGAAATCTTGCTGTTCTCAGTATTGTTCATGCTAAAAGATTCTTCTGGAATGATAGATTGGACAGGTATGAACATGGAATAACAGAGGTTGCTAAAGTATAATTTTCTGATCCCATTCATTTCTATATAATTCTCCTAAATCCTTGACAAGGTTGCTTTATTTTAATGTTTTATGTTTTCTTTTATGGGGCTGTGATTCTTCTAGTCAGCTAGTGATACAATATGCAAGACAGAGGGCAATCCTTGGAACTAGATTTTATCGAGTTGAGTGGAGGTCTCTTTCTGACCTTCCAGCTCTCCCTCTCACCTGTGGTAGAAGAATGGCGTTGTTGAATAGTAATAGCAATGTCAGAAGAGCAGTAATGAGATTATGCAACCTCCTAGGCGAACGCTATGTTAGGTATCTGGAGAAAGCACGCATGGAGAAGGAACCTCTCTCTCAAAACTTTTCACGTAATCATGACAGTGGTTCACAACAGAGTTTACCTCAATACTTCTGGGATAACTCTGAAGATCCTGATGTGAGGACTGCTGTTGATGAAGTTCTTCAATACAAAAGGTTAGCAAAGTTTCAGAATGTTAAGAGACTTGAACACAAGCATCGAAAAGAATGGCCAGACATTTCTCCAACTGATGCCACAAGTTCATGCATCCAAAAATTGGTATGCAGTGTGTTGTTTCTCTGTTTCATTGTGATTTTTAATCAAAGCTCTAAACTGGTTGTTCAACTTATTCTGTCTCAGCCTGCATCCACTGAACACGAAACTGTTTCGAAATGTGATGGAAATAAATCTCTGAATCATATCTCTAGGCACCAAAAAGTAAATGTTGTATCTACTAGTCCAAACAGGTCAAGCTCCCGACATTCTCATGGAAACATTGCAAAGATTCTGAATAGCAGGTATATCATGATGAAGAGGAAAGTATGTGAGTCATTGGCAGTTTCAAATGCTGTTGAACTTCTTAAGCTTGTCTTCCTTAATACGTCGGCATCACCTGAAGCACAAAGCTCTTTAAGAGTAACTCTACAGCTTTACTCCGAGCATGAAATATTTGCTGCATTTAACTTTCTGAAAGAAAAGAACTTCCTTGTAAGTATTAGATCCTTCCCAGGAATTATGCTGATTTCTAATATTTGCCTGATTTACTACATGAAATAGTGCCATGAATAGTTCCTTGCTTGAATCAAACTTTCTAACTTTGTCACTTCAAATTTGAAACCTTTACCTACTTTTTTTTTATATAAACTCAGCATTAAAAAGATGAACACCTGTGTGGTAGTTATTTATTCTCATCTTATTCAATAGTCTTGAGAGGGCTGTCTGTGGAATGGAATTGGAGTGAAAGTGATTAATTTCATGTTACTTTTTAGTCACAGATGCAATATTGATACATTCATTGTACATATTTCCCAACTAATGCAATCAGATTTATGGTCATATATGACAAATAATGTTTTCATGTCTTGAAGTCATATGGACCAGTTAAACATGGAAATGCTCAGATAGGATCCCTGTTCCATTACTGAATAAAGCCGATATAAGAATTCTAACTTGATTGTAACTAGAAGCCTTGAATTATTACGTATGAAAACTATAATTGCAAGAGACTTCTAATTGCATGGATCCACACTGTCACTGAGATACAAAAAACCTAAAGTATCTGTTATATCAGATCATTATGATTGATGACATTGGAATCAGTAAAAAGTTTTAAAAGAATGGAGAAAATAAAATGGCGTCTTTACTTTTAACATATGATGTTCAAAAATTTAAGAAAGATGTATAAAATGCTCATGAAATACTAGTTATTAGGAAATAGGAATATATAGATCTCGTGGATTTATTAAAACGAAAGAACATATTGATGTAGATATCTTTGGTAGGATAAAGAGATAATGGTTTATATGAAAAATAAGCTTCTACAGTCTTGTGGTTCTTCGGTTCAAATCTAGGAAAAAAAGTTTTAAGATGCTTGTTCAAGTAACCAAATTTCATGGATCTTAATGTTGGGCCACAAGAAAGCAATGCCTATGAAATGCTATTGTAGCAGATATGAGAATGATGTTAAAATAGATGTGAGGTTATTACAAAGTAGAATCTAAAATACCAACATAAATGCAAATTGGTTAAGGATTAAGATGATATCAACATATTCAAAGATACAAGAGATCTAATAGGGAGACAAACTGAATCAATTAGAATCAAAAGTGATAGGGATAGAGAGAAAAAATGTTATTTAATGGAATTAAAAAGTGATTTTAAAAAGCTAAATATTACTAGCAGAATAGTCTTAAATATCTGTAGGGACTGAAGAAGCTCTATGTAGCTGACCTCAAATGACTATGAGTCAGAATGTTTCTATACTTATGCTTTCATTTTTGTCTTTAGGATGGCATTCTCTCTTTTGACCTGTTATTTAGCCTATCCTTGATAAGATTTGAGTGATTCTGGAGCTCAGAATGACTGAAACTGAATATGTGCGTAATGTATTTGTTAATTGAGATAAAAAAGAATACACCAACTTTATTGAAGAGTGAGGCATATTTATATACAAACTAGGAATTTAACTTAGGAAACTATAATTAGGCTAATTGACAATTTACTTAATTGGTTGATATAGTAAGTAATATATACAAATAATATGATAACTGTTAAAGCATAGATATTCAGCATACCCAACTTGTTACAAAGATAATCAACCTGAGCCTCATTTAAAGCTTTTGTGAAGATGTTCCCGAGTTATTATTCAATCTTCATATATCCGGTAAAAATCAAGCTTTGTTGAATTTTTCTCACGAATAAAATGACAATCAATTTCAATATGCTTAGTTTGCTCGTGAAACATATGATTCGATGCAATATGAAGAGCAACTTGGTTATCACACCACAATTTTGCTGGTATTGAAATTTTAAGTTATACTTCAGTCAAGAGTTGATATATTCACATTATCTCACACACATAGAGTGTCGACTCTGGATCGTGACACAACATTTTACTTCTTACTCTTCCATGAAATTAAGTTTCCTCCAACAAAGATATAATAATCTGAAGTAGATCTTCTATCCATTTTAGAACCTACCCAATCTGTAATATGAAAAACATTCAATATGAGTGTGTCTATGATTTTCATATACGATATCCCATTCGGGTTCTCCCTTTAAATAATACAAAATTTACCCTAACATTGTCCAATGACGAACGATTGGAGATGACATAAAATGACTGACAACACTAATCGAATATGCAATATCTAGACGAGTTATGGTAAGGTAATTCAACTTCTCAACTGACCTTCAATATCTCTCAGGATGTTCAAATAGTTCTCCATCTCCTGTGAGGTGTATGTTTTGAGTCATTGAAACACTACAAGGCTTTGCCCCCAGTTAATAAGTCTATGACATATTTTCTCTAAGATAGAAATATACCTTTTTTACTCTTCGTAACCTCAACACCAAAATAAAACTTTAACACCCCCAAGTCTTTCGTATGAAATTGAATATGAATGAAAGATTTAACAGATGAGATCCCCATAGTATCACTTCAGTGATAATAATATCATCTACATATACAACTAATAGAATGATACCAGCTATTGACTCCTTGTAGAACACAGAATGGTCAAACTTGCTTTTCATCATACCAAATTTGTCAACTTGAATAAATTTTCCAAACCAAGCACGAGAACTTTGTATCAAACTATACAAAGCTTTTCGAAGGCGACAAACTCACCCTGACTCCCTCGAGCAACAAAACTAGGAGATAGGCCAGCGAGGAAGCTCATGATAGCCATCTGCTCTCGTTGACATTGTTAAACCTTCACATCAAGGATAAAGGGTGACAACATATTAAACTCCTCATGTATCTTCTTGAATGCCATCAAATAATTGATCAGAGGCTCATCTTATTTTTCAACACGGTAAAATATTTTGCAAACCTCATGCATGCGAGATAGATTCCCATTTCCATAGTACAGAAATTCCAAGTAATCCATTAGTTCTTTAACAAATTCATAGTAATTAATTAAACTAATTACCTCACTATCAATATAATTCTGAATTGATCAAGAGAGCATCCTCTCTAAGCCATGTCTACTTCAAATCATCTTGAGGAGGGTCATTACTTCGTAGATAAAAACAGATAGTCTTACTCCAATCCAAATAGTTCGAACAATTTAGTTCATAGTTTGTGATTTTAGGCATCGCAATCATCACATTTGTTACAATAGAAGGCTTATTTTCAACCATAAGATTTTATCCCAAGGTACGTCAAATAAGAGACGAAGCAAGGAAGACTTCTCTATGTTTTTGCCAAAGGAAGAACAAGATGCAGCGGCTGCTCAGAGAGGAGAGTAGTGACGACGGATGCTTGGCGCACGCAGTGACAAAGGAAGGAAGACTTCTTTGTTTTCTGCCGAAGGAAGAACAAGATGCTGTGGCTGCTAGGATAGGAGAGCAGTGACGGCGGATGCTCGACGCACGGGGTGACGAAGGAAGGAAGACTAATTTGTTTTATGCCGTAGGAAGAACAAGATGTTGTAGGTGCTAGGAGAGGAGAGCAGTGACAACGGATGCTTGGCGCATTAGGTGAT
The DNA here is from genome assembly GCF_018446385.1 of Zingiber officinale. NCBI lineage: Eukaryota > Viridiplantae > Streptophyta > Magnoliopsida > Zingiberales > Zingiberaceae > Zingiber > Zingiber officinale. The sequence continues at coordinate 5,022,989 of NC_056000.1, read as the reverse complement.
GTGACTTGCAGTCACACATAGGTGCTACTCACGTTGAGGTAATGATCACAATCCCAAGGAAGGAAGGGCAGCAACTGGCGAGAGGCGACAAGACGAGCGCGGGGCCGTGAGCTTGTTGGGTCAGTGCGCAGGCATCTAGGGCGAACGTGAGGGGTTCATGGAATGTGCCGACGAACAAGGAGCGGTGGTGGCTGGCTTTGTCGCGATTAAGGCTGGCAGTGGCGGCGGAGAGGAACCCTAATTTCGACAGTGGCGGAGATGAACTCTAATTTTGGCGGCAAAGATGAAATAAAAAAAAATGAGAGGGTAGCAATGATGGATATGAACCCTAATTGTAAATCTCTAAGGCTCTGATACCATGTTAATTGAGATAAAAAAGAATACACCAATTTTATTGAAGAGTGAGACATATTTATATTCAAATTAGGAATTTATCTTTGGAAATTATAATTAGGCTAATTGATAGTTTGCCTAATTGACCGATATATATATATATATATATATGTAGTAGAAAGTTAGGATACTCACCCACGGTGAGTGACTGAGTGACACCGTGGGCGACCATGCATTTCACATTTTTTTTATTATTATAATTTTGGCTTGCGGGTTAAGATTTTGTGAGTTTAGGAGTTGGGTTATATATATAATAGTATTCTAGCTTCTGCTTGAACAATTGATCAAAGAGCAGTGCCCCTGTTCCTTTTGTCCCTACTTCATACTGTGCACTAATTCATCACATGTCAGGAAATAACATCTATACTCTTGATGGCAACTTAGATTTACTCAACTTCTCCGTCTTGAGAATTTCCATGATAAGTTTCCCAAAAAGCTTTTCCAGGTTTGGATTTTCCCCAAACCAAGCCACACATGTTGTTTTTGCCTAAATCATTCACCTTCTCACCCCACACCCCAAAACCCCCTAGCTTAATGAACAAACAAGCTTCCTCTTTTTCTAATTATTTGGCCATCAAGGAGTGTTTAAGCAATACTCCTTGAAGGAGCGTTTCAATTAAAAAACACTTGGAACACTCCATTAAAAGCTTCCCATGAAATCTCTGGTATAATTTTCTAGCATTTGAGCCATCAAGGAGTTTGTATAAGACATGGTTTTGGAAAAAAACAAACTAGACATGCCCTTTTGGGAAATTGCCAATTTCCATCTTGCATAATTTTTAAAAGTTTTGACTGATGCAATGCTATCCTGGCCAGAGTTGTATTCACCAGGCCTCTTATTCTGAGTCACTTTTTTCTCAATGCACTAATGTTAGGTTTGCGACAACTTTTTTTTTGCGTATCATATGAATTGAAGCTAAGTGGTTGCAATTAAAACTAGTGTTCGTAGAAAACAATGCTAGATTTTAAATTGACTTATCTAAGTGAATTCCTTTATCGTAACTTTGAATATTGCATTATTTCCTTTTCAAACACAATCTATTTTATTCCATCAACAGGTTGTTGGTCACGGAACACAACCGTTTGTCCTTTCCAAGAAGTTCTGGCATCATGCTTCTTCTTCTCCTTTCCCTGTTGATTCAGGTAAGAGGTCTGATGAATTTTCCGGTTGGCTTGACAAGCACGATAAAGATTTAATGGAGGATGGAGTTAGTCTGGATACGGATTTACAATGTGGGGAATTTTGTCGTCTATTTGCTCTTGTTTCGTCTGGAGAATTTTCTGTTTCACCTTGCTTGCCAAAAAAAGGGATTGGAGAAGTTGATGAAACAGTGGAACAAGAAATACTTGATGATTTAGGTAACCTAAAACGAAAAAATGATGAAGTTGATTTAAGTGATTTCAAAATAGTTAAAAAGCCCAGGTTAGAAATGATGATTGATAATGATTATAACTCTCGTCGAGAAAAAGGTTTTCCAGGAATTAAGGTTGTTATCACACGTAAAATTATTTCTCAAGCTGGTACATTTATGGTCCCTGAAGAACACAAAAACCATGAATACTCTGTATCATATGACATGAACAATCAGGGATTGCCATGTGGAACCAGTGACATTGCCTTGTCAAACAGTTGTCAGAGCTTAGAAAGTAAAGAAACAGTCCCGGACAAATTACCATGGGATGCCCTAATCAGTTATGCTGAATGTTTATCTGGACCTTATGTAACCAATGACTTGACTAAGTTCTCAGCTGAGATATTTGAAGCTGTGCATTCTGCTGTTTGCAAAGCTGGTGAAGAGGGATTGAACATGGAGGAAATTTCTGAAGCCATGAATGTAGAAGGTACCTTTTCCTACTTTGAACATTCACCTAAATGTGATCAGATTGTATGGCGTATAGTAATGCAATCTTGTGTATTCTTCCAGTCAGACAATATACAGAAATCATTGTGGATACACTTGAAGCGTTTCAACTGGTCATCAAGGTATATTTGTTTTTGCCTTTCAAAATTATCTCACATCAACTAGTAGAATACTGAAGTATCTGTTTTGCAATGTTTTAGTTTTCAACATGTTTTAGAATTTAGATACTACGACAAGGAGTTTATATTTAAAACCTTTTTGAACTTTACAAATTTGACTTTTAATCTCTCTGGTTTTCCAACATAGATAATTAGTTATTACATTGTGAACCACAGATATGATGTCATAATTCAAACAGCACTAAATTTTTGTCACCTACATAGATTGACATTTAAAGTTTGAACAGCCATCCCTTAGCTAGGTATGACATATCAGGTGCCTTTATGAAGGTTCATGGGTTCTTGTCTTTTATAGTTTCAGCAGTTTCTTCTTGAACTTAATTCTCATATTGCTTATCTCCTAGTTTGATGGGTCTGCTCGTGTCACCATAAAGATAACATACTATGCAAGGGTATATCATTAGGGAACTTCAAATTAATTAAATAATTTTTATTGCATTAACTAAATTTTTGGAGTTATTTGTGAACATTGTGATTCCATCTCAACTTTCTTTTTTTCATTCTTCTGTTCGAACTATACCGAATTGTTCTCAAATATTAGTATTTCTTTGTTATGCAGTACCTAAATAACTTGGATATCAAGGTTTACATTTACTCAAAACTACTAATATTATATGTAGTTTGTGCATGTTGGCAGCTTTTCACTGTTGCAATCAATTTGATGGGCATCATTTCACTTGGTAATGTCTCATACTATCCAAAGTTCTTATCGTCGAAATCTTGTTCAGGTTAATTCATATGACAATGTTCGAGTTCTTGATTCTTCATACAAATGCAAGTACTTTCTACAGTCTCCTGGAGTCCAGCATGCATATAAAAAAATTCCATGTTGCAAGGATCCTGTAGAAACACATGAAGCATCTAGGGACAATTTTCCACGGAGACCAGATATTAATAATCACGAGCCAAGTGAATATCTATCTGATGGGCATGAAGTGTCTTTTGTTGATTTGCCTAGTGAGACCATTGTGCTGGATGTGGAAAAGGAGTATGTTAAATCTGGCCTCACTCTTCCTGAAGAAAATACACAGGTCTCTGATTCTAAGCCAAAGAAAGATATTGAGGATGGGAATTGTTCTACTGCTTCCTGTCGTCCGATATTACCATGGATAAATGGTGATGGAAGTATAAATACCATAGTTCTCAAGGGTCTTACACGTCGTCTTCTGGGAACCATAATGCAAAATCCCGGCATCTTGGAGGTATTGCTTTCACAATTTGCATTTTATCCATCATATAAATTCAAATTCCAGTTTGTGATTTTTCCAAATGGAATTTTGGTCTTCATCCATATCTGTTTTTTCATAAATTTATGAGCAAAACTATCAGCTAAAATTTGGCTGATTAAAGCTTGTTGGTTTGATGGCAGGAGGAGATCATTCAGCGAATGGATGTATTAAACCCTCAGGTATCACTGTGATCTGAGTTATAATAATCTTGTACAAAGTATAGTCCAACCTAGATGATGATATTTGAAACTTTAGAAAATAAAACTGAGTATACTGTAAATCATGGCTGACTTTCATGACTTGATCAAATCTTTTAGTTCTATTTGAACTTTAATTATCTTATTGGATAAAATTAACTTCTTATCAGACTAATCTGGTTTGGTGCTTAACTAGTTTACATGTGTGCATGAATCAGAGTAGGTTGTGGGAGGTTTCCCATAGAAAACAGAACGTTAGGTGCATTGATAATTTCCAATCCTACATTGACCTTGTGTTTTTATTTAAGTCTGATGATATTATAGATAACTTGGATTTGTTGTTTATGACCTTGTTTGTATCTCTACACAACTGGAACTTTTATCTGATGACTTGTTTTGGATACTATACAGAGTTGCAGAAAACTTCTGGAATTGATGATTCTAGATAATCATCTTACTATGCGGAGGTTGCCACAGACATCATCCTCAACGCCGCCCACTCTATTGCGAAAGTTATTGGGACCCAATTTAACCAAAGTGCAGCCAGTTTTTAGAAAACATTTCTTTGCAAATCCTTTGAGTTCCTCCCTCTTTTAAGTTGGCAACATTTTATCCTTGCCGTGAAGTTGTGACATGTCAGGTTAGTTTTACGCATCCTGCGAAATGTAAATATATTTTGCTCCCCTGCAACAGTGGAGAAAGATTAATCTATTCGTCGGGCAAATTACTTATGTTTTCTTAGTAGCTACTTTGTGATAGTTTTTTTTTTTTTTTGGTCTTATTCCTGCCCGAATGTGATTGTATATGTATTCAAATACTCTGGAATCTTATGTTAATGTTTTCTTCCAGAAGAATCAGCTTCGAAATTAAATTAGTCGAGTTTGTACTTCATGTTGGCTCAAATAATGGCCACCTCTTGTTTTGACTCTTCTAATAAATAGTGAGCCCTCTGTGTTATGGTATAGTGGTAAGATATTCAGGTTATCACTCAGATATCCGTGATTCGAGCTTTAACTATGACGTGTTTGTAGGAATTTTTTTCTAAATAAGACACGTAATTAAAGGGTGTTGGGTTCTTGGGTTGTTTACTGTGAGCGTTTTTCGATTTATTCTGATGATTATAAAAAAATTTTATGAGATCGGACCGGTCATCCAAATTTAATGTTATCTAATTTGATTAATTATTTTTTTTTTCTTCTGATAAATAATGCTTCGAAATTCGCTAATGTCATTCTATTGGTTATTTGGTGTCATGCCCATGAAATAATCGTCCCAACTACCCTTTAAATTCTAATTTCTTCATTATATATAGTTAGTTGAATGCCAATTTCAATTATTAAAAAATTCTACTTTTTCGCTATATGTTTTTGCTGAAATATTAAATTGTCCCCTCAATCATAAGATATTAACCAGCCACTGATTAAATTGTGGATTAACATGAAGACTTTGGAGGTGGACAACCACATGGCGAGCTCCAGCAGTATCATGCATTTGCTTTTTAATTATTGCCAAAATGTAGTGCGCGAGCGACTAAAGCACCTGCGACTTTGTAAAAGCATGCCTTGTTTCATAATTATTGTTGGCTCCTTTTTTTTCTGTTTTTTTTGTGGTGACTCATCACCAGTTTCAGAATTGCTTTCGGACTTGCACAGAACCATCACGTAGCTTGAATTAATTCTTCCATGCATGGTTGTCGATAATATAGTGATCACTGTTCTTTTAATTGTGATATAAGATAATATAATTTTTTATCACGTGCGTCTCGGGGAAGAAGAGTTTCTTATAAACTAGCTAGGGTTCTGTCGTCGCAGCAAGATCATCATAAACACTGTACAAAATCTTCTATTAATAAAACAATATTGCAACACTTAAATTAACGTAAAAGATGCAGTTCGGCAAAGATACATATATTCATCAACTAAAGCAGGCTAGCCGTTTAAGTCTAGCGTCAATAAATTAAGGCAGCAGCTAGTCATCAGCTCAATGCATGATCATGCATGATTTAGCTCCGGAAAGCCATTCAGTAAACGTGAAAGCAAAATTAATATTTAACACACTGGTAGTCAAGAAGCATGATTATCGAACACACACACAGAGTAGAGCACTGATTGAATTGTAGTGGCGAGGATTCTTTCTTTCTTTGTTTGTTTCTTGAAGTGGTGGTCCTCAGGAATCCATGGTCGATAGTGAGTGTAGAGCCCTATATTTTTAGCTCCACATCATGGTCACTTGCGACTATACATCGCGGCATACATAATTCTTATTGTTTATTGAGTTAATTATTCAGCAAGTATATATATTAGATGGAACCTCATCAGGCTAGCTAAGCCTAAATGCAATTGTTCAATATATCCCCTCGACAATATTCTCCAAGGTCACACGTGTTCTTCTGCACCGGCCGCCGCCATCCACCAATTCCCAGCAGAATTGTGATTTGCGCCAACGCCTGCTGGGCCTCCCCGCCGGATCCATCTCCGCCCCTACGTCGTTTACCTTTAAATTTTATAGTGATGATTCTTCGAGATTAATATTTGCATGATGTAACTCTACAAATATCAGAATCCACTGTGGAAGTGACTGAAAGAATTTTGTCATCTGGCAGTTTGAGTGAGCGAGTGAGTGGCCTTAGCTCGTGAGCTGCTTTAATCAATGAGCTGCTTTAATTTTGTGTTTAGCGCAGAGAGTAGCTCCATTAATTCCGCCGTCGCTATCTGTGATGGACTAATCATCGAGCGTTGACAAGTTGACGACAGCCGTCATATATAGAGAGGTTGGATAGAGTTGTACGAATCTTCAATGCAATATAATCTCTGAGTTGTGTACTAGATTGCAATTTTTAATATATATTTTTCTTCTTCTTTTCTTTTACTTGTATATATATATGATTAGTGTGCATGATTTGTCGAGAAATTAAGTGTGACTTCTCGAAATGATCTTGATAGGACATTAATTTGTAGATTGATTAGTTGGAAAAAGAAAGTCACTTTCTTTTGTCGATGAAAGCAGTTCAATAAGTGCAGTATTATTGAAACATGTCAAATCGGCATCGCGTTAATGCCTACTTTCTTTCATTCATATGTTTTAATCGCTCAGGAGCTTTGCAATCACAGCACATGGAATGCAGAGGCGAAATCATTTGGACAAGACGTTTGCCTTCTTTTCAACAGATTATGGGATTAGGATGCAGAGTTACGGAGAACTAGATAATTGATGATTCTTGTGAGTTGATATTCTTTTCCCGTGACACAATCATGGAGGGGGGATTCCTCCCTTCACTAAACTAATCGTGCCAAACAGAATGTCAGAACAGGAAGGGAGTAAAGAAATCGGTTTGGGAAGGAGCACCAAAGTAACCATGTCGTTGTGGCAGTAAGACCTGAAGCCAAAAAAGGAAACCAAAAGTAGAGAGGCAGGCGTATTAAAATCGAAGAGTGGTATGGACGGAAAGGAGCGAGGGAGGAGTCGGGGGAGCGGTGCGGTTGAGAGGGCGACGAAAGGATTCGCGCGAAGTGGCAATTTATATGCCTCCACTACTCGAATGGCTGCGTCGCTTTGCTGATTACTCCTTGTCCCCAATTTCAACCTTCGTGAGGTTTATTAATTTCTCCAAAAATTGAAACCTTTTTGGCTTCCAGTTCTTTTGTCGTATGACGCGCCGCGCCCAAGTTTTCTGCTCGAAAAGTAAACGTGTTTTGGCGAAGAATTAGGTCAGTCTTTGTGGTTTCGCTGCTCCGTTTCTTCCGCCCGTTTATTCTCTTTCTCGTCAAAAATCAAACTTTTATTCCGCAGATGCCATTGTTAGGGCATGAAACTTGAATTGATGGTTGCTTTTTCTTGTCATTAATAGGGAGAAGAAGCGTTCTTCGCAGGAGATAGTTTGTTCTTGGTCTCTGATTTCCTTTGGGAAAAAAGTTACTTTTGGGATGAGAACGTCGGCTGATCATAATTGGAATTTTAGTTATGGTGGAGTTTTTCCTCCATCTTTTAGCAATCAAATCGTAGTTCCTCTTCAGCCAGCAACGTTGAGCAATGTGACAGACTTGATATCCGAGGGAATGCGTGATTCAGTTGACGTTCGTAGCATGGCAGGATTGATCTTGCCTGGCAACCTTGTCACTCAGAGTAATTCTTCACCTATAATGCCACTGCCTGGTAATCTTTCAGGAAACATCGTTCTTGACCCAGTGCCCCCTCTCAAGCTCAGTCCAGCGGCAGCTGCTAGTTGGTCTTTGGAGGAATTGTATGTGCTGAGGCAAGGCCTTGTAGAGTAAGTTGATTTTGCTTAGTTTTGATATTGTTTCTTTGCTCTGCTAGTACATGACGATCAATTATGACAGTCTACAATTAAATAGAGCTCAATGGTGGTATAAGATCAATGTAGAAAAGACCAAATAGTTGAGAAGCATGGATTATTGTGCGAAGAACCTCAATTGAACTACATTGTGGGGAAGACTCGAAGTTTTGAAGATGTTTCACTCAGATTTTTTATTCCGACATCTCTGTTCTCGAACATGAAGTAGTTGATGTTTTAACAAAATGTTTTTCTCTGGCATGTTAGAGAATTTACATCCTTTGACATGTGAATTTTATTCATATTGGTGCATGTCATATACTCAGATATGCTACTGAACCAACTAGTATAATGAAGTATATCAAGATAGCAGCTAAGCTTCCTGAGAAGACAGTGAGGGATGTCGCCATGAGGTGCCAGTGGATAGCTGTGAGTAGATACTTTTACACTTTTAGTATTTCACATTTTTACAAACATGTTTAAAAGGAAATTCAAAGTATGCCCTTCACATGCTTCATACTGCTTACCAACCAGTTGGAAATATTATTGGTAGGCAAATGCTTAATATCTATTTGAAGTACTGAAAGTTTTATTTTCTCTATTTCTTTGGTGATTTCATTATCAAATTTAAATATCCATTTGTTTCCTTATATTTTCCTAATGCTGTTTAAGGTGACAGAAAAATGAGGAGGATCCTCCAAGTATTTCATAAGAGATGAAATGAACAGGGTGCCCTCCATGCTGTTCATCCAATAACAAAAAACACAACAGGATTTTGACAAAGTAATGAATATATATATATATATATATATATATATATATATAGAATGCAAATCAGCTTCTCGAGAAAGTAGTATTGCCTCACATGAAAGACTCTCAGGAAAATCATTAGCAACAACATATGTTGGTCCTCATCCTCCATATGCACCTTGGCTGACTTATGTCACAACAGAAGTATTTGTAACTAGATATTCTCCTGAATTTCCTGTCATACTGATTACTAATACTAGTAGGTCTACCATTATCATGTTTTAATGTTCATTCTACTTTATTCTGTGTTATTTGAGAATAATCATACTTGTGCCCGTCCTGGTCTGAAGCAGTAGAAAAAGTAAGATTTTTATGAATATTCCCTTCAGATATTTTTGACTGATATTTTGGTTTTCCTTGTAGAAGGAGAGTGGGAAAAGACGCAAGTTAGGAAGTTACTATGCCGAAAAGAAGGTAAAAGATGGCAACTCTTAACGTAATACAATTTTCAGTATTGCTGATCGCGGATCACCTTCTTTTCTGCTTGTATAAAGTCTTGATGGATTCTAGAGTTTGTACTTCTTTGTCTCTTCAACTAGCTTTTTCCTTTTATTCGATCACTTATTGCTCATTAGATTTATCTATTTCCCTTATTTGTATCATTCATAGTTTGACAGTCCTTAGCTGAAAGAAACAAGTTGTGTATTTTGCGCTCTCTTGTTGTATGGAAACACAATGAGTTTGGGAATTTCTATGATTTTTGCACACAAGTAGCTAAGATGCTGATGTTGAATTTTCTTCAGGAAAAGGTGGTGTATTCTTCCTCACTGAGTACTGTAACTTCTGTTCAACCAAAGGGCACCACCTACTCTTCTTTGAGGATATATGATGTGCCCAGCAATAAACAGCCCAATCAAGGAGGTTAGGCTATTGAAATAGTTATCTTTTACCATAATTTAAATATTCTGCTTATCGCATCTCTTCATAATTTACATTGGAACAGCACTATAATCGAATCATTAAGGCAAGGGTCTTCTTTCACTTTTACTAGTGTAGTAACCAATATGTAAAGTTCTGATTACAAGATTTTTAGGCAGGCAATCACATAGTTTATCGTAGACCTTTAGTTCTTTTTGTGAATTCTCAAAGATGACAAGAATAATTTGCCCCAATTTCTTTTTTTTTTAAACTTTCTTATTTGTTTTTCTCCTTTTCTGAATTATCTCATTGCAATAACAACTTTTTGTTTCTCAACAGCTTCTCCAGTGAACACTGAGACACAATGCCTTCTAATGGAGAATTTTAACCTTCTCAATAAGATTGGGTCAAACCTCGAATTGAGTAAGGTTGATAGCATATGTCCTCTACCTTCTATTTTCTTCCTTTTGTTGCCTTCAAGTCTTACATTATCGTCGCTACTTGATACAAAGCCAATCAAGCTCGTCTTTCTTGCCAAAATAGTTGGACTAACATGACTTGCTGATGATGAAGAGTCTTTGAATTATACTTTATCAACCTTTTGCGATGAATTATTTGTTACTGTCGCTTCAATTCTCTATGATATATTCCAGCTAGAAGATAATATCAACCTATTCTACCGGACAAGAGTGAACATAGCAACCGTTTTAAATAGGTAACTCAAATTTCAACTATTTCGATTATAGCAGTCTTTTAGGTGATAAATGCTCCAACTTCTTTTATAAGAGAGTTTTCCTTTTTTTTTCTTCGATCAGGATGAGTGACAAACTAGGAATGATGAGTCAGATGCCTCCATTGCCGGTGTTAATTGATGATAACCTTTTCCAGCCCATTCTTCCCCTAGCTAGACAGGTAAGCTTCCAGTGTTTTGTTTTTCCTTCAACTATGTGTGATCGTCATTGGACATCAAATCTTCATTTTTGGTTTCAAGTTCCCTATTACTCTTTCTGATCTATTCATGGTCACTTTAAATTGATATTAATATTGGTTTTGCTTTTCTCCAAGGTTCTGTAAGAGGAAGATCATTTGCCTGCTTCATGAATGCTGCTGAAATTTCTGTCGAAGCTTGTTTGTAGGTATACTATGCTCTTCCCGGGTGATCCAATCAGGTTTATGATCATCAACCTGAAGATCAACTAGGTTCCGATCGATGCCACGACATTCAGTATAATCTAGCAATGAAAATTCAACTTCTCCTGCAATTGCCCATGTATGTCCATCTGATAGCAAGTATTCCGGTCACAACTGTATCAGGTTGAACGAACTATAATGGAAGAGACAGGACACTTTTATCATTTCTGAATGAGAAGCTTGAAAACCATCAAACGCAACACACGATCAGAAACAAGAACTCTTAACTTTTCAGCCAATCCATAATCTTTTTTTTTTTTAAGCCATTTTTCTTATGCATGACCTGAACAAACAGAGCACGCATCTTTAGATTCTGCTCCCTCGAATTAAACTCCACACACTTATTTACATCGATTCTGCATCTCTCAAAGCGCAAGAACAGCCGCGACTTCTTGCAGAACCAGAGCTGCCTCAGTGTACCTGCTCTGTGTCACAGACATGCTTCTGCTCTTCACAGCACCGTCCAGCTGAAACCAATGAAAATTTCAAGCGAATAGCTTCGAAAAAAGGGTAAATATTAGATCGATTAATGGACAAAAAGCATTGAAATTATGCTCGGCATTGCCTGCTCCAAGTTGTAGAAGAGCTTGTTGGCGAGGTCAGTGAGGAGGGCCTTCTGGCGCTCATCTCTGGCACTGGAGATCACTTGATTGAAGTCGCAGAACAGGAAGGTGGACTTGAGTCGAAGGGTGGTGCTCATCAGCTCCCATGTCTCTTCGTCTTCTTCCTCCTCCAGATCCTCCTCCATGGACAGGAGATCCAACACACAGCTCCTCATCCTACAAACGCACCCCTTCCAGTCCATGCCTTCCATGGCTGTTCTCGCAACGATCTAAAAAAGGAAAACAGGTCAAATGCACATGATCCAGAGAGTCTTGAAAAAAGTCAGCTTTGTTGCTACAAAGGGAAGCTTCCTGATCTTTTAAATGTAAACCGAGAAAAGGAGCAGGGTTTATGCTTTTGATGCTCAGAAATTGATCGCGCTCGGAGAAAAAAGAAGGGAGAAGATTTCTCTTTGATTGTTATCCAAGAAAGAAGAATCCATGAGTTCTGTGTCGTCATTGTCTTGTTTGACCGCACTATGCTACGCTGTCTTTTTTTTTCTTGAACTATTACCGAATAATAGCAAGAAAATGAAGGAGTAATTAAAGTCAACGAATGAGAATTACATCAAAAGCCAGTCATCACTTCAAAATCCATCTCTCATGGAAAAAAGAAAGGTCAATCTTTTTTTTTTTTTTACCAGAACAAGAACATTCGCTTGGGTAATCTTTCACCGAAACCATTAACAAATACTTAATTTACAAACAAAAAGGAAGAACCCAAACATGAATCAGAAGCAAACAGTCTGCATCCCTAGCACAGAATTCACAAGGAAACAAAACCTGCAGAGTTCGCTTTCCAAGCTCCAACTAGTTAGGGCCAAAGAGGAGAGAAGAAATCAGGGGGGGGAAATAACACTGACGAGAAAAAAAAAACATTGCCAGAGTTGTCCTTAAAGCTGCTCCAAAGGAAGAAAACAAAAAACACAACTGGATCTTCTCTGGGTCTCTTTAAAAAACATAGAATAGAAAGAAAAAAAAAGTCGCCCACCTGATTGGCTGAGTCGTTCTTCTCTTGCTCGTGGTATTATTATTATTATTATTATTATTATAGATTTTTTTTAAAATTATCTGTATTGTGGCATCTTTATATCTAATGAAATGGCTCTGCAGACAATTGGAAAAAGGACGGTACCAATGATCGGTAACGTCAAATCTAAGAACAGAGAGGTTTGTGTACGTGCCTTATTACTTTTAATTACTGAAACTTATTAAAATACGACAATTAACGCATGGTCCAAAGCTCACTTTATTTCGATTTTACTTTTATGCGTTGGCTGATAGTAAATTTTTTTCTCTTCGTCGTTTCTTTTAAATTAAATTAAAATTTTCTCTATCCCTCCTTTACATGATATACTGGTTTTTAAAAATTAATACTATTGATTTTTAAATATCAGAATTGTAATCATATTGATATAATTAAATTATGATTTAAGACATCCTGGTAGTCTGTCTTCAGATGATATAAAAGTAGGTAAATTATAATGTTAATCTATATTTTATCATCAAGTCACTTAGAAACTATGTCTAAAATTGATCCATATTTTATTATAATAAATTTATCATCTTCTAATCAATCGGATATTATATGAAGACTAATTGTGATGATTGTATGTTATATTAAAAGGTATTTGGAAGTAGATCTTTTGGTCCATAAAAAAATGGATTAGGGGATGATTTACTCTCAATTGAGGTCGGATCGTAATTGATTGTGATCTCTTCATAGGTTTAACATCCCCTTCAAATTATAGTTTGGATCAAAACGGATGATCGAAGAGTAAATCTTCTCTGATTATTTTTTTTAATGGATCAAGAGATCTGATCTCTCCAAGGGGATTAAAATCTAAATAAGATGAGTCTTTTTTGGACAATTTCAAAATTCTCGGACAATGTTAAATTTTGAGTTGCCCTAGTAAATTGCCTCTTAAAAATCTAGAGGAAGAACAGGAGGAGAGGAGGAGGAGGTTTTTTTTTTTTTTTTTTTTTTTTTTTGATAAATTTCAAAGTTTTGTGCGTCGTCGAATAAATGTTAAATCTTAACTGCTCGCAAATTCAACGTGTCATTGTCCTTGTCCTTGGAGTGAAGGCATGCACAGAGGCAGAGCGGAAAAGGAGGTACCTGGAAGAGACAAGACGCCACCGACTTTGTTGCAGCTCAAAATGAAGAGGGCAGAGGCTCACGTGAAAGTCTTTTGTTTTTGTCAAGGCACGTGAAATTGAAAAAGGCATTTGGCGCCGTTAGGACTTGGGAGTGACATGGCCCTTGTTGTTTATAAGTTTGAATTACGCAAAGCTAATAAATTGGACATGTCAAAGAAACTCATTGTGCTGAACGAGCCAAAGCATATTTGAGGGATGCCAACTGGTTTTTGTTTATGAAAACATTTAAAAGGCACAATTAAATATATAAACAAACATATCTTAGTTATTATGAGTTTGAGTGCATGGCTAATCTAATCAATTAGCTTGCAAGACAGATCCCAATTTGAACATCAGATTTCTCAACCTACCGTCAACAATCTATTAAACTAGATTCTAAGAAACATATTTTTCCACATTATCTCTCACAACTCAACACAGAAAACAAAACAAAAAAAATAAAAAAGACAAGGAAGCTGTCTTTTATAATAACAGATTAGAACGTTTACGAGTTAAATACTCAAAAAGTGGCATCCCTCATGCTTACTGTCAGAGTATTTCTCATTGTTCGCCTTCCCAATCCCATACTGCCCCTTTGCATCATAGCAACAAACTCCCCATAGTCGATACTCCCATCCTGAAACATTGCAGTACCAAAATTTTGTTAGGATAGGGGAAGAAGATAGAGACCAATCTTAAGAACTAGTAATATTGCAAAGACTTGGACATCTAAGGACCTTCAATGGTTGGCAAAACATGGAAACAGTTCAAACTGAAAACTTGATATATGCATTTGATATGTCTAGAAATGTCTCTTGTATAAATCTTCCTAAAATACATGTTGAATGCACTCTGGATATTGGATCTCCACACAATGACTATAGAGATTGGATACTTGTTCAATACTCATTTGATACTGTGCGTCTATTAAACTATATTTACGGTAGACAATATGGCTGTTGGGCATGTATCAATATGTGAAATTTACTTGCCTTAATGAAAGAAAAGCTGCAATATTTCATGCAAGATGACTTCCATGTACTCCCCTTGCTTGGCTTATGAAAGAAAAGCTACAGAATTTTCAAGCAAGGTATATCACTTACGTTATCTTGGTCGACTTCTTTAATTATATCTTCAAGAATAACGTCCGTCATGTTATGCTCTTTACAAGCCTGTTGGAGCTCATCAACAGTAATATAGCCACTTCCATCCTTGTCAAAGTATGAAAATGCTGCCATTAAATGTTCTTCACGTTCCAGCTTGTTCAGATGAATTGTTGCAGCAATAAATTCACCATAATCAATGGTACCACTGTTGTCAATATCGGCCTACTCAATTATAAAATGTAAATCAGTAAAAACTAATGAAGGACGCAGTCAACATTTTTTATAAACTCAGTTTCTCAGGGGTGAAAAGAAACCAAAAACTCAGCTTTGGGGGAAAAATACCATAAAAAGCAAATTTTGATAGTCACATCACTATTTTGCATATTGTAGCTAAAGCAAACACTTTTATAGAAAAAATATCTTTCGAGTCGTATTATGAATTGTACTACATTGATGTTAAAAAAAGGATAGTTTGGACATTGGAAAAAAATACTATGATAGCAAAAAGTGGAATCTACCACCCCAGCGGCCCCACACGATCGGCCCCACCACCATTTGTGAGGAGGTAAATTGGGAAGTTGTAGTTGGCCAGTGCGGGTAGGGCTTTTGCCCTCGACTTTGCAGAGACTCAAAACCTTGCCCTATGATAGCAAATCTGCCCCCGCACTAGCCAACTCAACCCCGAGATTCGAAAAAGACACTAATGCAAATGTGTGAGAGCCATGAATAATCTCCATTGACAGCAAAATTTTCTCATTGTTTCTCCTTTTTATTTGGTCAATCATTTATCTTTTCTGGTTGAAGTGAAAGTAAACTGAAAGTAACACATAAATAAAAAATCTAACAAGGCTAGTTTTCACATTAGTTCTTGCATCTTCCTAACAGAAAAGATTTTGGGAGAAGAAAAATCAAACCAATGTGAGAGGAGTTCTAGGAAATTCAATGAGCCAAATTTGGTTTCATCTATCAGGAGTTTAATGGGCACTGGGAAGAAGAAAATTAACATTACATGATGCAGAAGGTCTATTGCTATTACACCAATACACACTACCAGAATATTCAAAGTAATATGTGGGTCATGGAACAAAAATATTCTTCAAAACATTGTTGTCTTTAATCAAGCTAGATCAACTTACCGCATCCATGAGATCGCGGATCTCAGTATCCTTCATTGTAGAACCATATTTTCTCAACCCTGCTTTTAGCTCATCAAAAGTAATTGCACCACTGTTGTCTGTATCCATAGCTGTGAACATTTCTCTAAGTCCAGCAATCTCCTCCTCTGAGAGGCTTTCAGCTATAACCTAAAAAGACAGAATATCTTGTTATGAGAATACACAAGTATTAAAGGAAAAGAATAAGAGATTCTGGCATAATACAACTTTATAGGAGTTCCTAAATGATCCAGACACTTGTCAATGCATTTTTCAAGTGCAAACTGAAGGAAGCATATGGAATTCCTCAGATAAAATAATGTATTTCTTTGGAATGAGGATAAGTTGTTGCCCAAACTTATTATAGTAGCTACGGTTCATTAAATCTTCACTCACCCTCAAGGCCATCTTCTTTAGCTTGTTCATTGCAGAAAATTGTTTGAGACGGGAGAGAACTGCTGGATCTAGAGCTCGGTCAGAAGCAACTCCCTGCTCAATAATCCAGGGATGAGCTGAGCACAACATGAACAACAAAAGATGTCAGACAGCAAAGTAAATCTTAAAACAGCCATGGATTTATGATTTAGTGATATAGATATAATC
This sequence comes from Zingiber officinale, assembly GCF_018446385.1. Lineage (NCBI taxonomy): Eukaryota > Viridiplantae > Streptophyta > Magnoliopsida > Zingiberales > Zingiberaceae > Zingiber > Zingiber officinale. The sequence goes on along the minus strand of NC_056000.1, from coordinate 5,006,375 downwards.
ATCTAGAAGTTACTCTTCTCAACATTTTGCACTGGATTTTGCTCGGTAGTTTTGAAATAGCTGGGATAGTACTGTTTATTTTAATAATGTCAGGTGTCCAACCATGCAAACGACCTACTTAGTAGGATAAGGTTTGGTTGTTGTTGTTGTATCTAAGCATGCAAATACCAAAACTTACACAAAGGATAAAATATACTATTTTAGCATACTAAATTTGCTCTTAAAGATGACCCAGGTTTCAACTTCAGGTTGTCCTTACTGAGATGGCAAAAATTGATTAGCAAAGTCACTTGGAAACTGTCCTACAAGCAAATTCTGGCAAAACCAAAAGTTTAAGAAACTAAAGAGGACTTTACATTAAATAATCAATTCATAATTCAGTATGTTATAAAAATTATATTAATCACTTATTCACTTATAATTGATCTTTCCATGTTATTGGCTATTCCAGTTTTTAGGACTCTAGTCAAATGCTGTCTATGATACTTCTGGTGTGTATAAATATTATGTATCATTAGATTTGCTAAGGGGGAAGACAAGGTAGACAATGGCTATTCTTATCTGTGGTCAGGAATTAGTAGAGGTATTTGTATCAAAGAATACTAGCCTAAATTTAAACAATGAAGTTGAGTGAAGATAGCATTTGCATGCCATCTTATCAAAGGGTTAAAAAAGAGTGTTTAACTTTCCTCATGAAACAACATCAGACCATTAATCAGGAAGTCAGCTAATAAAAACAAAAGATGATTCTCAGTCACCTACATAGAACTTGATGTGCTGTCAATCGTTCTGAAGGAGGAGAGTGGAGCATTTTCCTTATAAGATCTTTGGCACTTTCAGAGATCAAAGGCCATGGATCTGAGTCAAAATCAATGGCCCCCTTTATAACAGCCTCAAAGATTCCTTGCTGAGTTTCTGGAAAAAGAAGGATCTAACTGAGTGATTCTACAATCATGAGGCCACATAAGCTTGAGAAGAGTTGCATCATACCAGCCCAAAAAGGTGGCACACCACTTAACAGTATGTAAAGTATAACACCTGCTGTCCAGACATCAGCTTCTGGCCCATAACACTTGCACAGTACTTCGGGAGCAACATAATATGGGCTTCCAACCACATCTGTAAATATCTGACCTGATTATGCACAAAAACAGAGTTAGAGAACTAGGGACCTGCGTTTCAGCTTTCATTTGCAGTGCAAGGGCCTTGTAAAAAGCAGCTAGTAGTTCTAATCAGGAGAGCTAATCAGCGTTATGAAACCCACTAATAACAGAAAAAGGAAAATGATTACTCCGATTTGCAAGTGCAAGCTTGACAAAGAAACTTCTAGTAAAGCCACATAATAGGGCCCTCCTTGTACCTTGCATTTGCACTGTAAGGGAAGTACTTGTATATGTGCAACTGACAGTTCTAATCAGGAGAACTAATTGACCTTATGAGACCCACTAATGACAGAAAGAGAATGATTAGTAGGATTTGATGTAATTATATCTAATTTAAAATAGAAATGGTTACTCTGATTTTTCTTTTCTCTCCTCATGGTGTTACACTTTAGAAACAAATATCATAAAGAGATGACAATTGAGATCTTTAATATATCACCTGACTATCATCCTATGGCAAACTCATAGCACAGTCTACATTTTGAAGAACACATTTCATTTCAGTCTTCTGCATGCGTTTCTTCAAGTCATGGAAATTCCAAAGTTAATATCCTATTACAAATTACAAGACTCATTATTTGGTTGTTTAGGATTTGTCTTTTCTCCATTTCTTTGAGCCAAGTTGGCGCTGCCAAGACAAGGTATATAGCTCAAGAAAATAAGAAGACTGCTAATAACTATGTTCAACTTCAATCCTTACTACTTCAAAAGAAAGACAAAAGCATCAAAAACTATAGTTTGCCCACACACACACACACACATACAATTTGAAGGGTAATTGTATAGTTGTTCAATGCACCGGCAAGCAATGTAATTGTCAGTTCTAAATTTGTAAAAAGGAAAGAAAAAAGTGGCAATTTCCATTAAAGGTCTAAACATCAAGGACTAATCCAATAATATCCATAACTTAAATTCTTAATCTTCTTCGGGTTTGTTTTATAACATATATGATCAGCAAGATATTAGATCCTTAGTTGTTTGGGCTGCTACTCGCTCTAATATTTGAGGACCACCAATGATGCAATGAAGCATAATTTGACAACAATGCAACTCAGAGAATACGCCAAATCTGTAGTGGTTCATTCAGCAATCAAAATGAATTTTGAATCAAAAAAGGAAAGTTAAGAAAAAGCCAAATGGAGTGAACTTTACAACAAAAGGATCGTGGTAAGTCAAATAAAGTGAATATAAACTGCTTGAAGCTATCCATTCTAAACCTGGCTTAAAGAATACTGAGAGCCCGAAATCAATGAGCTTGAGTGATGAATCATCGTCCCTGTTGACCAATAAGAAATTTTCCGGCTTTAGATCCCTATGCATGACCCCCAAGGAATGGCAAGCCTCAATAACCCCGACAATGATCCTGATGAGCTCGGCGGCCTTGCGCTCGCTGTAGTGCCCGCGCTCAATGATCCGATCAAAGAGCTCACCTCCGGCGCACAGCTCCATGACTATGTGCACAAATTGGGCATCCTCAAAGGCGCCTTTGATGGTAACAACATTCTTGTGGCCGGAGAGGTGATGTAGGATCTGGATCTCCCTCCGCACGTCCTCCACGTCCTCCCTGGAAATGAGCTTCCGCTTGGAGATGGACTTGCATGCATATTCCATCCCGGTGGCGAGGTCGGTGCAGAGGTAGGTCGTTCCGAACTGCCCCTGCCCGAGCTTGTGCCCGAGGGCGTAGAGGTTTAGGATGTTAGGGGTTGGATGCCCGAGGACGTAGAACCCTCCAGATGCGACGACGGTGGAAACGGCGGGAGAGTCGTTGCCCAATCTCATGACGACGGCGGCGGCAGCGGCGGCTTTAGGGGTGTCCGAGGAGGAGGTGGAGCCGGAGGAGTTGGAGCAGGAGTGGGAAATAGATTGTCTATTGGATGAGGGCTTGGGAAGGTGGACTCTGCTACTAGAAGAACCACGGCATGTGTTGCCCATCAAAGGAGACGTTGACCTCGCATCGATGCGTACCTCGTTCTTCCCCGATTACCAGTTCCAGAGTCGATCCCACAGGAATCAGACGAATCTTGAAGGAGATCCGGAAGCTGGAGTTTCATGTGATCTCAATCAAAATGGAAGAAGAAAAAGATTGAACGGAGGAAGAAGGTGCTGACCGACTCTCGTCTTTATTTTGTTAACACAAAGAAATTCGTAAATTATAAAGAATGTTATCCGCACTGGTCTGCTTCACTCGTCTCATCTAACCTGCCAAAGAAAAAGACAGCATGCGTGGCAGGCCCCACCGGCTGTCTAATAGTCACTCGCCACGTATCGAACGGCTATTCTTCACGTGAAAAACGGCGTGCGTGTTGGAAATTTCGACGCGGTTCGCGGGGTGGAAAAAAAACTCAAGTTGCGCTCTGCCGACCGCCGTGAAACAAAGATTTAGAACTCGCACCCCAGGGGAGGAACCACGTCCGACGTGGATGCATCCAGATGATGACATAGGAATTTTGACGGTTGGATCTCTCAGGTTCTATTGTGGGTGTCTCAGCGGTGGGCAACGAAATGAGTTGTGTAATTGGTTAATGAGAAGTTGGTCTTGAGGGGGCGGCGGAGTGCCGTCCCTGCGTGTGCCGCCTGGCTGCTTCCCAGCGGGCTCGGACCCTGAACAACTCCAAGTCGCCTTGTTCGATGAATGTGACCGTTTGACGTGCGAAGACGTCTAGAAAACTCAACACTTTTTATGAATTTTTATTTTAAATTGAGAATAAATCATATTGTCGAATAAAATAAATTCTATAAATTAGGGCTAAATTTTGATGATGATGATAGAGAAGATTCATGGAAAGTAGTAGTGGCACGGTGTCGTGGCTATGTCTGACTACCGGGAAGGTTCTGAAATCATTGGTGAACCGCAAATTTATATTAAAAAATCTTTTTTATATAATAAATAGACGGGTTTTCTTTTTATAGTTTTAAAATTTGTTCATAATATTTAATTTATTTAGGGTCCTAAAGATAGATTAAATAAAAAAAATATTTTAAGCGCTCTACCTTTGATGATTTTAGAAGTTAAGAATATCCCTTTAATTTTATCTTTTTTATATAAATTAGCGCACAGTAGCAAATTTAATAATTTATCAACCGACTAAAAATCAATTTGCATAAATGCATTTCATAATTTTGAAGAGACCAGTCGAAATACTCGCTGCATAAATTACTACTAGGGCACTAAAGCTATGTTTATTTGGAGGTGCGGATCGAGTTGAGAAGGAATCCTACGGAAATAACATCTTTGGAATGAAGAAAAGAAAAACGAAAACAAAAGAAAGGTGAGAAATAAAATCCGGTGAGGAGGAGGGAGACACCTTCCTCCGCTCTTGTCACTGTCATTGCCAGGATGTAAGGTGTAATTGAGCTAAGTTGAGTCGAGTCGAACTTTTGGATGTTTGAGTTTGGCTCGTTTATAATCGAATCGAGCTCGAGTTTTATTTAACGAATATATTCATGGCTCACGAGCTTATTCGAATTTTTATCGAGCCTAAACGAGCTTAATAAATATAAATTATAAATTTAAATATTCATTAAAAATGAAATTATATATTTTTAAAAAATTATAATATTCTTGTTAAAATTTATAATTTTATTCTAATAAATAAATTTAATATATTTGTCTATGTTTTTCATAAGTTGAGTGTAAAATCTATAAATTCAATATCAAAACTATTATTTTTTAATTTAAAAGTTTATTTATGAACTTAACGAACATGTTCATGAGCTAACGAGTCGAATATTATGAAGCTTAAGCTTGATTTGTTTATCTTAACGAGCTTCATTAAATGAGCTTTTATCGAATCGAGCTTCGAATAGCTCACGAACGGCTTGGCTCATTTACACCCCTACCAGGATGATATGTCCACCTTAATTAAAACCCCTCTTCTAAGCCGGTTCTGAGATATGTCAACGGGAGTAATGTCCTAGCACCTTTGATTTTTGGGACCTCAAATTTGATATATATATATATTATTTTAATAAAAGCTAAAATATATATATAGTTGGATTCTTTTAAAAAAAGCAAAAAAATTGTATATTTATCATTAAAATTTAAAAAATCTAAAAAAGAAAATAAAGAAAAAAAAATCAAATTTTCCTTTCCAAGATTTTATTCCTTATATAACTCTTTATTCATTAATTCATATACAAAAATTAAAAAATTCTAAAAAGTGAAGTTAAATCCTGAATATCAATTTCCTCCCTCCTCTTTTAAATCTCATCTAATTAAATCTGAAAATTTTATTCTTTAATTAAAATTTTAAATTTATCAATATATAAACCTGCAACATAAATTATCTACTTATATGTATTTTGTTATTCTCAATATTCAATATTAATTTTTAATATTGTATTGAAGTATAATATTTTATAAATTTTCTTATAGATTTGAAATAGTTCAAATAAATCATCCTAATTTTAATTATCATAAAATAGATTATATCAATTGCTTCAAGTGCAAAGCAAGTTTTATTGCTCTTTCACTATTATTTTTACTGCTTGTGTTTGTTTCGTTGCTAACTTTATTGTTGGTTTTGTGTATTTTATTTTTACGTTTAAAATTTATAGTACAAACATGTTTCCAAAGAAATATCAATCTGGGAGTCAGTAAAGAAACAAAAGAAAAAGAATGAAATAAATTATTAAAACTCAAAAAGGTGCTCTTCATATTCAGTTGATAAATTACAAAAAAAAAATCAAGAACTAAATGATCATGCAACAAATGATCAAGAACCAAGAAATCAAGAAGAACTAAATGATCATGCAATCAATAAGCATAAAGAATTGAGAAAAAAATGATGATAATAAACATACAACGAATGAGCAAGAACAATTGAGAGAAAATATTGATAATGATTTGAATATAGAAGTTGGTAATATAATTGAGAATGAAAATAAGTTAGAGCAAACTAGTAATGTTTTGGATATATATGATCTAAGATCTTGGGATAACATTGATAATAAAACAAGAGATCTTTTAATAGAGAACTGTCCTATAAGAGAAGGTAATCATAAGTTCCCTATAGATGAGCTTTCGAGACATTTTTCATGTTCTTATTACATAAGAAAATTATCAAATGGAGAGAATCAAAATAGAAAATGACTTGTGTACTTGAAAGATGCGATTAAAGTATATTATTTTTATTGCAAATTGTTTAAATCAATGAACAATAAAAGTTTGTTGGGTCTTAATGATTGGAAACATTTAAGTGATAGACTTAGACAATATGAGAATGACATTAAACATATTACCAGAACTTGGATTGACTTTTAAATTAGATGGAAAAAGAATAAAATAATTGACAATGAACTCTAAGTGCAAATTAAGAAAGAGAAAAAATATTATTGGAAGTTTATTTTAGTAAGGATTATTTATGTTATATGGTACGGTGATGAAAATGAGCTCCACCAAAGATAGATCAAAGTAGGGAAGAGCGGCTGACGTGGAGGTCGAAGGCAAAAAAAAATAGGGTCTATAGATCAGCCAATGTCGGCTGAACGGGGCAACAAGGTCGGACGAATAGTATGCCCGATCCGAGCGAACAAGAATAGAGTCGAACGGATGAGCCTGTTCGAATGGCCAGTCTCTGAAAGCCTGCGACGAAATGATAGAGACAATAGTAAAATCCCCAGACCATCATCTCGGTCGATCGGTCATCATGACCGAGCGGCTACCGGTCATCCCACAGCGGGACCCCTTGCATATCCTATCGTACCCTTTTGAAGGTTTGTGCCACTGACAACAGAGCATGTCTAGCAGGCAAATCATACTTTAGAAACTTCTAACTTGTCACATCAGAAATTTCCATGCTCGCTTAGGGAAAGATGTCAGGGACACTTTTTAACTTGTCTTTTCCTAAGACGCTTTAGAAAACATGCACATGCTTTGAGATGCATGCACAAACACTACAGTTGTGGCAAAAAAAAATGAATACGCTCGTCCCCAACGCCCCCACCAACCCGTCCCAAGGTCAACACGGATGAGGTAAATCACGGGTGGATACTAGCCTTTGGAATAGTGACTAGCACATAAGGAATGTATTTACCTCGGCTTTGCCGAGATTCGAACCCTAAACGCTACAGTGACATTATAAAAGGTGGTTTCCATCCATAGGTAGAGGTATGTGATGCTTCACTATTGAACACGCTTTTGCTACAACATACTTACTATTTTCTTCTATGTTTGTCTGGATCACTGACTTGAGTGTCGGAGGATCAATGCCAAGAACCCCTTTTCGGCCCGACACTAACATCGTTCTTGTTGCAAGACTGCATGGAGTCTTCACCTCATCAACCTTCGAGTCACATTCTCAGCTTGTCATCTTCTCCGCTTTTGGACAGGATCATTGTGAAATGTCTTGCTAAGCGTAATTTATCTTTTCATGGGGATAAGGAAAATTTTTACCAAAATAGTTGATCTTGTCTAAAAGTGGAGGAGATGGGGCACTGGCTAGGGGGATGTCAAGATGGGTTGTATGTTGGCTGGGAGAAGACTCTGAGCTGGAAGAAAGCAGTGCTAAGTGATCCTGGAGCTAAGAGTTGTGAACCTCCGTGCACAATAGATAAAACCAACGGGAACGTTAGAGTGAGAACCAGGGAAGTGTTAGGATGTATACTAAAAGCCTAGCTTTTGATATAAACATTTATCTAGAAATAAGAATCACATTGTTCAAATGTCTACATTTATGATAAATGTAGTTGTTCAATTAATTTATATTGTAGATAACATGGTGTGTGGTGTCACACACAGAGGATCATGTTATCAGTACCTTATAAATTATAAACAGTAGCTCACGACCAAGATGGAAAGGAACAAACCATTGGAAGGTCGTAGTGTAATTAGGTATTAGTTTATCTTAACTATATAATTACACTAGTACACTTAGAGTGTATTGAGTAGGATCATTTGAGGTCGTTTCTTTTATACTGACTTTATAAAGGAACAAAGACCTCAGTTATTATGGAAGTGTGTGCTCTTAATCCTAATATAATAACAAGCACATATATTTGATATTTATTTTTTTAATTTATCAATGAGTGAGATTTAGTTCGATAAATCAATAAGCCCGATAAGTTGGGAAATGATATCATTTATAGTCACTACAAAAATACATGAGTTTAACGACGGGAGTACCAACGGAATATTAACTCCGTCGGCATATACCGACTGAATATAATTCTGTCGGTACGTACAGACGGGGTTTAGGTCTGTCGGTACTCACCGACGGAATGGTAATTCCGTCGGTAATCACCGACGGAATTATTAATTCCGTCGGTGGTTACCGACGGAATTCTTAATTCCGTCGGTGGTTACCGACGGAATTCTTAATTCCGTCGGTGGTTACCGACGGAATCACCATTCCGTCGGCGAGTAGCATAATATCGCCGTTAGAATTTTTGGTTATTTCCGACGGACTTATTATTCCGTCGGTAAATAGGCGGGTCCGGGTTTAAAGAATACCGACGGAATGATATTCCGTCGGTAATTAACGGGTTTAGGGTTATATTATACCGACGGATATATGATTCCGTCGGTAAATTTCCCCGTACCCGTTTCCTCTGCGTTCGCTAAACCTAACTTAGCCGAAATCACCGACGGAAATAAGCATTCCGTCGGTAATTACCGACGGAAGTATATTTCCGTCGGTAAATCTCGATTTAGGGCACAGAATTCCCTTTCCTCTTCGCGCGATCTTTCCCTCAGCGGCGGCGGCGATTTTCCGGCAGCTCTTCGAGCGATCTCGGCGGCGCCCTTTCCTCCCGTGCACACCGTTCCGATGATCTCTCAGGTTTGATCTTCTATTCTCCTCTCTCGTTTGCGTTTTCACACGCCGGCAGCCGCGCCCTGCTCGCTGATCGCTGCCGGCGGCCTGTTCACGGCCAATGGGGTGCTCTAGGCTGGCGGCCAGTGGGCTGCTCGCGGGCAGCGGCCTGCTCGCAGCTAGCGGGCTGCTCTTGGCTGGCGGCCTGCTCACGGCTCGCTACTCGCGGCCAGCAACCTGCTCGCAATTGTAGCGGTGCTTTGTTACTGTTCGTAGCTGAGCACAATGTAAACCCTAGAAAATTTAAGTGTTGTGACATATTTTGATCAATTTCGCTATTGTACTTGCATAAAATGTAGTTTGATCGATGCTTCTCATATATGTATGATTATTTCATTTGATAATGCTATAAGGAACAACATGTTTATAATAGTTTCATTTAATTGTTCTAGTGTAGAGGTGATTTATGGTAATATGATATGATGATTGTGAGATGAAATTGTGCACATAATTCTTTATTTAAACTTATTTCAAGTGATACAACAAGTTTAATAATGTTTCAATTTATATTCTCTTTAGGTTATACCAATGTATATGAACAAAGCTTGGATGTACAATCGATTAGACAATGGTTTTATCAGAGATGATTTTATTGCTGAAGTTGAACAGTTTGTGATTTTTGCTAAAAGTCATCCAGAATGTATGAATGGTTCTGAGTTACGGTGTCCGTGTAATCATAAAAAATGTCAAAATAGAGCATTTCGTGATGAGGATACCGTAAAAATGCACATATGTAGAAATGGATTTGTGCCAAATTACTACAATTGGTATTGCCACGGAGAGCCTTATATATATGAACCAATTGGGTCATCTGGTGGTTCGTATTCTGGGACTACTGTTACAGCTCCTGAAGCATCAAATAATATTGATATTTCAATGCAATCAATGGTTCAAGATGCAATGAATGCAGTTGATTATTCGAATATAGATGAAATACCAACCCCTGAATATCAGCAACTATATGAAATGTTAAAGGCTAGTGAAAGAGAAGTGTGGGAAGGCATTCCTTCTGGTCATTCACAACTATCAGGTACAGCAAGGTTATTGAATATGAAAGCAGAACATCATTTCTCAGAAAGATGTTACGATGACATTTGTCAATTGATGTCAGAGTTGCTCCCTACTGATAACATAATGACTGATAGCTTCTATGAAACAAAGAAATTGATCAGAGGTTTAGGTTTGCCTGTAGAGAAAATTGATTGTTGTATAAACAACTGCATGATATTTTGGAATGAAGGCAGTGATTTGAATGAATGTAAAATCTGTACTCACCCTCGTTTTAAGCATCGTAATCGCATACCAGGGAAGAAGAAGATAAATATTGCTTGGAAAGTAATATATTATTTTCCGTTAACTGCTAGACTTCAACGCTTGTATGCATCTGCTGCTACAGCTAACCACATGGTGTGGCATCATGAGCATGAGCATGAGCATGAAGAAGGTATAATGTGTCATCCTTGTGATTCTCCTGCATGGAAACATCTTGATAATGTGTTTCCCTCCTTTGCAATGGAACCACGAAATGTGAGATTGAGACTTTCTGCAGATGGATTTCAACCATTTGGTCAGTCGGGACAACAATATTCATCTTGGCCAGTTATATTAACACCGTACAATTTACCACCATGGATGTACATGAAAGATGAATTTATGTTTCTTACCGTGCTTATTCCTGGTCCAGTCAATCCAAAAGATAAGATAGATGTTTTCTTGTAACCTCTAATTGTCGAGCTTAATGAATTATGGAATGTAGGCTCGGTTACTTATGATATTGCAAGTAAAACTAATTTTACATTGCATGCGGCCTTATTATGGACGATCAGTGATTTTCCAGCATACTCAATGTTGTCAGGATGGAGCACGGCTGGTAAATTAGCATGCCCACATTGCATGACAGAGTCTGATGCATTTTCATTACCTTGCAGTGGGAAGATATCTTGGTTTGATAATCATCGTAAATTTCTACCACTGGATCACCCTTTTAGGCGAAATAAGAAAAATTTTCTAAAGAATGTTGTAGTCAGAAAACCTCCCCCAGCAGTCCATGCTTCAGGTGAAGAAATCATTGAACAAATAGATAGTTATGGATTCCTCCCAGTATCTCAGCCTAATTCTGATGAGATAAATAAGTATCTTGTGAGGATGAGCAAGTGTGGTTGGAAGAAAAGGAGCATATTCTGGGAGTTGCCTTATTGGAAGTATCTACTCATTCGACACAATATAGATGTGATGCATGTCGAGAAAAATTTCTTTGATAATATCTTCAACACTGTGATCAATGTACCTGGAAGAACTAAGGACACTGCAAAATCACGTGAAGAATTAAAAGAACTAGTCAACATACCAGAATTGCATCAGAATGAAACAACCAATAAGTTTCCAAAAGCTTGTTATACATTGGACAAAGATGGTAAACAAGCTTTATGTAGTTGGTTAAAAGAAATTAAATTTCCAGATGGATATGCTTCGAATATGGCTCGATGCGTTGACATGAACAAATTAAAGATGTTTGGAATGAAGAGTCATGACTGTCATGTGTTCATGCAAAGACTTATTCCAATAGCTTTTCATGATTTACTTCCCAATAATGTTTGGCAAGCACTTACAGAGTTGAGTCTTTTTTTCAGAGATTTGACAGCGAGGTGTATTATGACGGTTGATATGATTCAGCTAGAGACTGACATTCCTCTCATACTTTGTAAGTTGGAGCATATATTTCCACCAAGTTTTTTTGATTCAATGGAACATCTACCGGTACATTTACCATATGAGGCACGAATAGCTGGTCCTGTGCAGTACAGATGGATGTACCCATTTGAAAGGTTTTTAAGAAAATTAAAAAATAATGTTCGTAATAAAGCAAGAGTTGAAGGGTCAATATGTAATGCTTATCTGGTGGAGGAAGCATCTTTGTTCTGCTCTTATTATTTTGCTGATAATGTTAAAACTAGACACCGCAAATGTCCTAGAAATTCCAATGATACTCAGAATATAGATCCATCGATGCTTTCTATTTTCAAATTTTCTGGTAAACCAATGGGTGCATCTGTTTCTAGATGGTTAACTCAACAAGAATACCATGCTGCAAGAACATACATACTCTTAAACTGTGATGAGGTCAAACCCTACATAAAGTAAATTAACTTCTCTAATCAAGCTTTTATTTCATTGTAGTTAATTGCTTGATATCCTAATTTTCTTATAATTATCTTTTTTCAAAGCTTGTATGAGCAACAATTACATCTTCAAAATCCATCAATAACTGCAAGTGAGGTTGCTGAAAAGTTAGAGACCGAATTTGCATTATGGTTTCAAATATATGTGAGTTAGAGAAATTTTCATAATTATTTATTTATAAAAATTTGGTCCTAATTTTTCGTATTACTATTTTGATAGGTGAAAGACCGAAGAATATCTAATATACAAGATGATAGAATATTGAATCTTGCATCTGGACCCCTACGCCAAATAATGGTCTATTCGGGATACTATGTTAATGGTCTCAAATTCCATGTGAGACAACGAGATTCGCAGAGATTAACTTTTAATTCTGGTGTCTGCGTTAAAGGATCTATCGACACCAATAACACTGAGTTTGATTACTATGGTAGACTTGAGGAAATTATAGAGGTTGAGTATCCTGCATTACCGATAAAAAGGTGTGTGTTGTTCAAATGTTCATGGTATGATCCAACCCCAAGAACAGGTACCAGAATACATCCAAATTATAATTTAGTAGAGGTTAATGCAAACAAAAGGTTCAATAAGTTTGAACCTTTCATTTTTGCAATACAAGCGGGTCAGGTGGTTTATCTTGAATATCCTACGAAGAGAAGAAGAGCTAGTGAATGGTTGTCTGTTTGTCGATTGAAGTCTCGTTCAACCATAGAAATGCCGAACACTATTACTGCTCAAAACCATGATGCATTTCAGAATGACGAAGTAGAGAGACATTCGGTTGATTCACAAATCCAATCTACATCACAATTACTTGTAGATGGTAATGCCACTGACGAGGAGATAGATGATGGAGAGAAATCCAGCAGTGAGGATTTTGTTGAACTAACAGAGTCTAGCGACGACGACCTACAAACTGTTAATGTTGAGTAGAAATGCTTCCAGAGTCTAGCATTGATTAAATTTTAGCATTATTATTCATCTAGTAAGTTATGCTTTAATCATGTTTTGTTGCTTATTTATCATGTTATTAAAGATTTATTATGATGTGTGCTAATATGGTTTTTGTAGATATAAGGTATCATGACAGATCTTCCAGCACCACTTCGTGGATCCACCGTACTTAGGGTTGTTGGAGAGTCGTAAGAATTTTTTTTATTATTAGTAATTCAAGTTCTTTATTTATAACATATATCTTATGTCTTAATATTGCTTATATGTAGGTTTACTCCCGACGGCCATCGAGTATCCACCTATATCACACGGAAATTTAAGGAAAGAGTCTGCATATCTGGGACTACATGGAGACATGTAGATGCTGGAACTAAGGATTTCTATTATCAAGAATTTGTGGTAAGTAAATTGAATATGTACATTATATTTATCCTTTAATATTCTAAAATTTTATCTTTAAATTGCAGAAAAAATATACATGGGAGGAGGGATACGAGGTAGAATTTGCAAAAACTTGGAATATTTATTGTGCCAAGTTGTACAAAGACCTATTATACTATGTGAGAAAGGATGGCACACGGCCTGCTTATGTAACCGAGGAGATTTGGAGTGCATGGACGACCACTTGGTCTGCAGAAAGATGGCAAACAAATGCTCTAAAAGCTCGAGCGAATAGGAATACAGAGTCAGGTGGTCCGAGTACTGGATCTGCTCGACATACATCAGGATCTCGTTCCATTGTTGAGCACGCTATGGATCTGGTGATTTAAATTTAAGGTTATATAAATTAAATTTTTATTTATTAATGAACTTGTATAATTTTAGTCAAATTTGTTTGTGCATGCAAGAGCGTTCTTTAGAAAGACAACCCACTTGCTTGGAGATCTTTCTCAAAACTCACAAGAGAAAGGATGGCACATATATTGATGATCGATCAAAGAACATTGGGGTTTGAATTAATTTATATTTAATCTTTAATAATGATTAATTAGCTTTACTAATTGTGTATAATATATAAATTGTATATTTTTTCTACACAGGAGGAAATGACAAGCAGGGTTGCTCAGGCATCTCAGCCACCAGTAGAGGGAGGGGAGTCACAGGATCTATCCACCCAGGATATAAATGAAATTTATTATGATGTTGTGGGTGGAAGAACAAAGAACTCCTCCCTCTACGACCTTGGTTCCCAGGCGAAGGTGGTATTTGATCGCTTGAGGACTCCTAGGGGTCGTGCGAGTTCCTCTTCTTCTTCTTCTGAGGTGGAGTCATTAAGAAAAGAAAACCAAGACTTGAAGACTCAGATGACTACCATGGATCAGAAGTGGGAGAAGAAGTGGGCTGCACAGGAGCAGACATTGGCCCAGATGCAAGCAATCATTGCACGATGGGACCCATCATAGCAGCCCCAGTCAGAGGAGACCCCAGACCCATCAGACCCAGACCCCGCTGATGATTAGATTTTGTTGAGGTATGTTTATCTATAATTTGATTTTTTTTTTATATTTTTTTAGATATTCATTAAGTCAAATATATTTATTGTATATTATTAGATACTTATCTTAAAGTGTTTTACATTTTTCAGGAGTTCATACTGATACATTCACCATCACCACTATTATTGGTTATCCAAAATATAATCCAGGTATTTTTTTTTTTACAAGTAAAATTAGTCATATATAACAATGTTTGAGTTATATTACATTTGCATCGAGTTATTCTAATCATAATCTATTGTATTTGACTTTTACAGGATTATATTCGGATATATGTATAAGTGATGTATCATGGTATGTATTTTGGATATTTTGTATTTGTCGTTCACTTGTATAATTTTAGATACTTTTGATTGTGAGAACTTGATACTTAGATTTTATTATAGTTTGGAGATTTTCTATTTGTCGTTCAGTTATGTTTATATATTTGTTGTATGTTGTATTTTAGAGATTGTGGATTGATTTATATTGTGATATTGTTAATATATTGTGTGGATTGTGTTTGTGATACCATCGATTGTGATGGTTTGTATTTGTATTAAATTTGTATATGGGAAACTAGCAAAACAGGGGCTGGATTTCAAAATTTTTCCAGATTTTTACCGACGGAATTATAACTTCCGTCGGTAACTTATCGAAAAAGCACAGGTTTTCTTCGATATAATACCGACGGAATAACTGATTCCGTCGGCAAACACCGACGAAAACCCTAATTCCGTCGGCAAACACCGACGGAAACCCTAATTCCGTCGGTGTTCTCCGACGAAAAAGGCTCTTCCGTCGGTGTTTGCCGACGGAAGAACTGATTCCGTCGGAATTATACCGACGGAATTAGGGTTTCCGTCGGTAGTCTCCGTTCACCGCCATTTGTTTTTTTACCGACGGGTAAGAATCTTAGTCGGTAATATACCGACGGAAATATATATTCAGTCGGTAATTACCGACGGATGTATTTTTCCGTCGGTAAAGTTATTGCCGACCAAAATACTTCCGACATCAGAAATTCCGTCGGCATTCCGTCGGTAATCTCATATACCGACGGAATACCGACGGAATATTCCGTCGGTAATAATGGTAATTTTTGTAGTGAGTGTGTGTTGTTGATTATAGAAGGAAACTGTGTCCTAGTGATCTAGGTTGAGAATGTCCCCAAGAGGAGCTCATAAGGATTGTCATGTTAAACTCTGCAGGTGGACTTAGTCCGACATGACGATGAAGTTGAGTGGTACTACTCTTGGAGCTAGATATTAATTAAGTGAGTTGTCAGTAACTTACTTAATTAGTGGGCATTTGTTATCTTAAACACAGGGAGACTAACATACTCATAATAATAAGGAGCCCAAAATGTAATTTGGGATTGGTGCGGTAGTTCAATAATAGTTCTCTAATGGAATGAATTATTATTGATAAAATTAAGTTGTGTGTTCGGGGCGAACACGGGATGCTTAATTTTATCGGGAGACCAAAATCAATTCCTCCTCTCGGTCCCTATCGTAGCCTCTTAATTATAGAGTACTATACCCACCTTCTTACCCATCCCATAGGGGCCGACCAAGCTAACTTGGACACCAAGCTAGGGTCGGCCAAAGTTTGGTTCATGGGTGCTTCAAGGTGGCCGGCCCTAGCTTGGGTTTAAGCTTGGTGTGGCCGGCCTAAATTAAAATAAAAGGATTTTTATTTTTTAAAATTTTCTTATGTGGATAACATGATTTAAAAGAGAGATTAAAAAATTTAAATCTTTCCTTTTATAAGATTCTACAAAAGATTAAGAGAAGAGCTAAATCTCTTTCCTTATTTGTAGATTAAAAGGTTGATTTTTATTTTGGTAAAATCTTTCCTTTTAATCATGTTTATTATTTAAAAGAAAGTTTAAAAATTAAAAATTCTCTTTTATTAGTTTCTACAAAAGATTAAGAAAAGATTTGATATCTTTCCTTATTTGTAGATTAAAAGAGATTTTAATTTTTAGAGATAACTTTCTTTTTATTCACATGTTAAAAGAAAGATTTTAATTTATAAAATTTCTTTTTTATTAACCAATCATGAAGGGAAAAATTATTGGAGAAATTTTTATAAATTTCCAGAAGCAAATAAGGAAGTTTTAATTTGTGTTTAAAATTTTATTTGCTTGGAGATTTTATGGTGTGGCCAGCCATTGTAAATTGAAAAGAAAAATTATTTTTTAATTAAATAAATTTTCCTTTTCAATGGCAAAAGAATTAAGGAAGTTTTTATTAAATTTTCCTTATTTGCCAAGACCAAGGATTATAAAAGAGGGGGTAGAGAAGGCTTCATGGTGAACAACCTCTATTATTCTCTCCCTCTTTTCCTTGGTGTTGTGGCCGACCATCCTCTCTCCATCTCTTCCTCTTTGTGGTGGCCGAAACCCTCTCTTGCTTGGAGCTCTTGTGGTGGTCGGATACTACTTGGAGAAGAAGAAGAAGAATGAGAGAAAGCTTTCATCCCTTGGAGTTTTGGTTGGTGTTTTTCTTCATCCTTGGTGAAGCTTTTGATTTGGCCGAACCTAGCAAGGAGGAGAAGAAGGTGCTTTGGTGGTCCTCATCTTGGAAGATCGTTGTCCACACAACATCCGAGGTTAGAAGAGGAATACGGTAGAAGATCAAGAGGTCTTTCTAGAAGGTATAACTAGTATTTTTCCTTCCCGCATCATACTAGTTATTTTTGGAAATAATACAAAATACAAGAGGCATACGATTTTAGTGTTTCGAATTTGTTTTCGATGTAGTGTTCTTTTGTTTTTCTTTTCCTTGTGATTTGATTGTTCTTTTCGGTTGACCTAAAGTTATTTTAGGAAATTAAATATTAGTTTTCCTTAAAAGGTTTTGTCTAGTCGGTGGTGGTTGCTCTCATATCCAAGAAGGCCATGTGCCTCACCACGTCAGTACTGGAAACCAATTTTGGAAATTAATATTTAATGGAATTAATAACCTAGGTGATTTGGATCGAACGTGTTAAGTTCCGCAGGAGATCCAAGTCAAAACCTAAAAGAACAAATAGATTAAATTTTGGATCAAACGTGTTAAGTTCCGCAGGCGATCCAAGTTTAATTTAAAAGAACACATGGTAGCTAGGAAAAAGGTTCAGACCTTTGTACAAAATTTTTGTACAGTGGAACCATTAGGTTTTCCGAGTAGCAACCAACAGGAAGAGGTTCCGAGCGCAGATATTCCGACACTCAAGTCAGAATAGTAATGGGTCGAAATGGAGAACACGATGAACAGTAGAAAACAACAGTGTAAATGTATGAGTGCCCGGATGTGTATGCATTCATGCACGTACCTAGCCAACAAAGAGGACCCTCATTTTTATATCGCCTCTCATAACCTTCACATTAATGGGGCAGCAGAGAATGTCTGGTGTCAGATTATGTTGAATGGCGGAGTATGTACAACAATCTTCCTATAGGTGGAGGAAGGCTCTATTGCATGCATATGTCAGAATAATGACATATTCCCTGACAGGTTGTTACAATTCTCTAATAATGTTGTCTCCTAGAGAGAGTCTGACCTGCCCTAGGCTAACTGACTGTAGACTAGGAGTCATACTCATGTGGAGAACTGGGTCCTAAATCTCCGAACAACGCTAGGGCCAGGTAGATGTAAACTGAGAGTTATTCTCATAAGAAGTGGGGAGTTGAGCTCCTAAGGTTCAACCGACCTTTAAGCTGACCGAGTTTATGTCGGGGATTCGGCATCCGCTCGGATAATATGTGTTGGATCGAGAAATTTGCTAGAGGGGGGGTGAATAGCGATTTAAAAAACTATCGTATCGAGAGTAAGCAGCGGAAAAGAAAAAAAACAACGCTAGCACAAACCAATTTACTTGGTTCGGAGCCTTGGTCGACTCCTACTCCAAAGCCCGCACTTGTCGATGCTTTCGTTGGGTAATCACTAATAGTTCATAAAATCGGATTACAATTTTGAGTACAAGAACTATTAAGAACAATATCGACAACAAAATAAAGGAAAGAAAAACTCTTTACCAATACGATGTTGGAGTAGCGTCACAGCGTTGTCGGAGCACAGCGCAGTAGAGCAAATATCGTTGTTGTTGTGAAGCTCTGGAGAAGACCTCCTTATATAGGAAGCTCCGGGCGCCTGGATCCCTTTCGGGTGCTCGGATTCCTTCCGGGTGTCTGAACTGTGATGTAGCCTAGCCAACCAGAGCGCTCCACGTTGCGACGTCGCTTGGGGATAACTTTTGCATTCCGGACGTTCGGATCCCTCCCGGGCGCCCGGACCTCTATTTTCTAGCTACCTATAAGAAAACGTTAGTCTGAGGTAAAATGCAAATTATACTACCCTGAAAGATAAATTGTTAGCACAGTTATATAAGGAACGAGTAGTAATTATATTTCATTTCACCGAGATCGGAATCTAGTCAAAATCTCAACTTATAGTTTTGAAATGGTTCTAAGTTGGATCGGCGCCTAACCATCCTTCCCGGGAACACATCCTCACAGTCACTCCCCTCTAGTGACTTACCTGTCAGACGTCCGGTCAGCCCTTCGACCCGTCTGGACATCGTGTCAGACATTCGGTCAGCCCTTCGACCCGTATGGACTTCGTGCCAGCTATCCAGTCGGTCCGTCGACCTAACTAGGCTTCGTGTCAAACATCCAGTTAGCCTGTCGATCTGTATGGTCCTCGTCCTTCTGAGTGACTCCTGCTCGAGCGATATGGCTAACTTTGTCTGCCCGATTGGAAGAATTTCATTGGTAGTAAATCTGTACAGCGGGGTTGTCATTGGCAGCAACTCGCCCCGGTCGATTTGGAGCTGGTCAAACGCCTTCTTAAAAATTATACTCACCGAGCTGCCGGTGTCAATGAAGATTCGGTGAATAGTATAGTTAGTGATTACCGTTCGGATGATGAGGGTGTCGTCATGAGGAACTTCAACTCTCTCTAAATCTTTGGGCCCAAAGTTTATCTCAAGCTCATTCGCCTGCTCTCGGCTGCAGCCTACTGCGTGGATTTCCAGTCACGGGGCGTATAATTTTTTGGCTCGATTGGGGTCTCCGCTGGTCGGACCACCGGCGATGATGTTGATTTCGCCTCGCGCAGCATTACTTCTATTCTCCTCCTCCCGAGCGAACGATCTGCTTCACTCGCGTGCGGCTCGGGCGGGGTCGGCTCTTCTCCTATGGGGCAACTGGGATGATCCCCTTGCATCCTCTCATCGCCCGGTGTTCTGATGCCCGGGTCACTGGTCAGGGGAGGGAGATCGTCAGTAATAATTTTTGGTCGTCGGTTGTGCGACCGAATTAAATCCGTGACAATCACGGTTATTGTGAGTTATTGACTGGTGGAAGGAACAGAACACGGGGGTCCATACCTTTCCTTTTAATTTTGGACACCCAGAGGCCACGTGCTGAACGACGTGTGACCTTGCTTCTTGGTGTGGTCGTGTTCCTTCGGCTCGGGGTCCCCGTGACGGCCGATGGCTGATCGACGACCTTCGTTCGGTCGGAGCCGCTGGTTCGGATGGTGTTTCCTTTCTTCTCGTCGCCTGGGCCTCTTCCACGTTTATATATTCGTGGGCCTTCTTCAACATGTGGTCGTAATCCCGAGGTGACTTTTAGATGAGCGACCGGAAGAAGTCTCTGTCCATGAGCCCTTGGGTGAATGCATTTATCATGGTCTCTGACGAGACCGATGGGATATCCATAGCTACCTGATTGAAGCGTTAGATATATGCTCGGAGGGACTCTCTGGAACATTGCTTCATGGAGAAAAAGTTGACGCTCGTCTTCTAGTAGCGTCTGCTGCTTGCGAAATAGTGTAAGAAAGCCGCTCGAAACTCTTTGAAGCTCCTTATTGATCCGTCTGGCAACCTTCTGAACCACCGCTGATCCGAACCAGAGAGCGTTGTGAGGAAGACTCGATACTTCACTCCATCTGTATATTGGTATAGGGTGGTGGCATTGTCGAACTTTCCCAAGTGGTCGTCCGGGTCAGTCGACCCGTTGTATTCCCCGATCATTAAGGGAGTGCAGTGCCTTGGTAGTGGATCATGCAGTATCGCCTCGGAGAACTGGCGATTGATCCGCTCAGGAGACAAATAAGCTTGGGGCGCTTTTCCTTTTCTCGCATTTTAAACGGGCGCTTCATCTGAAGAAGAGCCCCTCTCCTGATTGGCCTGAGAAATCTCTGAGGGCGTTTGAAACAATGTCTAATGGAATGGAATAGGCGCAGGTATAGCCTCTCTGTGAGTGTCGGTCGACATTTTATTTTGCCCCTATATGGAGTATTGCTCCGATCGGTCTTCGTGAGCCACCCGGCCTCCCGAAGTTGAGGTCGCTTGTTGTGCTTGCCGATCGGGTGCTACTGTTGTTGCTCGATTATCTTCGCAGCTCGTGCATGTATGAGCACATCGAGCTCCTCCTGGGTGAGCGTCACAGCGTGCAATCGTCTAGCTTCTTCCATCTCCTCACTCGTAATGCAGGTGTGTTCCCACAGATGGCGCCAAATTTGATCATATCCGAGAGTCGAGGCGGTGAACGCTGGGGGTGTGACGCTCACGCTGACTGGGTGTAGACTTCGAACGACTGAGACCTACAACCACAAAACGTCAGTGCCGAGCCAGGGAGGGGTTCCCCGACATTGACCCTCTGACGCTCAAGTCAGATCTCCAGCGGAAGCAATAAGGAAGTGAAGGGAAACGAAAGTGGCAGAGTAACAGTAGCTACAGTAGAATCGAACATATATCTGTCGAAGCTTGAGGTCCCTTATATAGGGCTCCCTGGAACGTGCGTGCACGCTTCTTGAGGCGTGCACACATCTCAAAAATTTCCCTAATAATACGTGTCAGAAAAATATCCCTAACACCATACCTCAATAGCCCGAGCATATTCTGACAAGACAGTTGAAGCTTTTATTGTACGATTCTCTGCCTGACCATGCCGCCCACCATGCTGTCTGTCGGTGGCATAAGTCCCTAAGAGGATAGCGGTTGATCTTTGTTTTGTCGGTTACTTGGCCGAGCGGGATGGCTGCTCGGCTAGCCTTCATCAGGCTACATGCCCTCATACCATCATCCACTATTCGCGCCGAGCGAACTATCCGCTTGGCCTATGCTCTGCTAGTACATAGGTTTTCTGAGCGTCGGAAGCTCGGTTCGGTGGCCGAGCTGTGATACTATCAGGTCAGGTCTTCCGATCGAGCAAGTGAGTTGCCCCCCGAGCGGATGATGGTATGAGGGCATTGACTGCCTTGACTTTAACCTTCCACATGGCCATGACCCCCTGTGGGGCGGGGGCCCCACCTTACCACCGGATCAGAAAATGTATTTTGTATGGTGTATACTTTTTTAGAAAATATTGAGAAATATATTTGTATAGAGTTTATCATATTTTTAAATGAAATATATTAATTTTTAAGTTTTTCTGTCAAATTCTATTCAAATTGTATGTTAGTAATTTTTTTTTCCTATAGGTCCCTTTTTCTCTTTTTGCCAAGGCTCCAAAAATCATGGTCGGCCCTATCAACACTCAATTAGAATGACGAAAACGAAAATCGACTACAATTAAGTAGATCACGCGCACATTACTTAAGATGTCGACGAGTGCTCCCCCTCTATTGCCACCTCTTTCGACATCTCGTTTCTTCTTCGATTCTATGCTCTCGTCGGCGATAGCAAAGGTTCTCCAAGCGAGGTCCAACCGTCGAGTGCGCATAGACCTTCTTCCAGCCCTCGCAGCGTCGCCGACTCAAGGCTACCGCCCTAGGTCAGTCATGCTGCATTTACGCAGGGATAGTGAGGGTGGGAACCGTGGAAGGAGCTAGTTGATTCACTAACATCAACGGTGGTGGAGTGGAGACTCTCCACTCGCTGCCATGAAGCCAAGTCTTTGTCGAAGCATCCGTGCAACCGCGCGTTGGAATATAAGAATAGGGTTATAAATAAACTAAACATTCGTGAACAAACTTGATGTTCGACTCAGTAAAAGCTTGTTTATGTTTGTTCTATATACATAAGATTAATTAACAAACAAACTTGAACAGCTCGTTAAACTAAACAAATAAGCTTAAACTCATATGTATTCAACTCGTTAACGTTCGTGAACAATGTTTACGAACTATATTCATTAATAAATCTTTTTTCAATATGCTAAATAAATAATAAAATAAAATAAAATAAATAATTTTAAAACATCAAGTTCAATAATCAATCAAACAACCAAAAGTTTTAAACAATCAAATAAGCTTGAATTGAGAGCTCGATAACATCTAAACGAACCAAGTTCAAACCAAGCTTAAGTCAAGCTTGAATTGAGAGCTCGATAACATCTAAACGAATCAAACTCAAGACAAGTTTTAAACAAGCTCAAACTTATAAAAAAATAAATCAATCCAAGTTTGAATAATCATTTCAAAAGTTTGGTTCATTTTAAGTTCGGCATGCCTCAGATCAGTTACCTTATCAAATAAACTTAAACACTTCAAAATTGGACTTGACTCGACTCATTTACTGCCCTATAAACACTTCAAAGCTTGACTTGGCTCACTCATTTACTGCAGGAGCCCGGATCCTCTCGATCACTTTTTTCGGTTCAGAGGATGGTCCCTAGACATGTATTAGTGGGGATGAATGATCCTCATCTATTTTATAAATGGGGATAATGTATCCCACCAATGCATGCTTAGGGACCATTCCTTGGACCGCAAAAAATGATTTAGAGGATTTGTCCTCCTAGAGAAGAAGCATGCAAGTTGAGTTTGGTGCATTCTCCTGCGCTTCAGTGGCCGCAGAGGGGCAGGGATCCTCTGGTCCAAGATCCCTAGATCAATTCTGGACCCTTGCATGTTCATTGGATGGATGGACCGTACCTCATCTGTTAAATAGGTGGGGTCCAATTCATTCTATCAATGAATATGTAGGATCTCTCAAGTCCAGAAGATTCTGGATCAAAGGATTTTATCTCGTCGTAGAGGACGAGGAGAGAATGAAGGGGTGATAGGAGAGGCGGTGGACGCAGGTGAACTAGAGCCGCTGCCCGTCTCATGGCGTCAACGGCGAGGTGCCCGTGTGTGCCGCGGCAGAGGAATAGAAATGCTTTCCATCCTATTTGGGCGGACGGAAAAAAAAAAAAATCCATAAGTGATCTGCCTATGGATTTACAAATCCATCCCTCCGTTATTTATTAACGATAAGAAAGCGACGGAATGGATGAGTAATTCATCCTCCTTCACAAGGAAAAGTAAGCGGGCAAATTTTCCTTAATTTTTTCAGTCCGTCTTCTCAAGTAAACAGTGCCATGCCATCTCGGGGATGCCTCCCGCTCACCTGATCTTCCCCGTTCTACTTCCTCCCGAACCACCTTCACCGGCGCTCTATCGCCGCTGATCTTCGTCGCCTCTCATCCGAGATCAGAAGGACGGGAGCGGAGCGATCGTCGATGCGGCGACATCCTTGGACCCGTCGTCGATGATGGGCCTCGCGTTGACGGCGCAGCTCGGCGCCCTAGCGGCGTGCATCGTCCTCTTTCTGCCACTCGGCATGGCCGGATGGAACCTCAGCCGCAACAAGGTCCTCTTCTTCAGCGGCGCCCTTTTCATCTCCCTCGCCGTTGTTATCCACCTAGCTCCCCACCTCTCCTCGCTCTCCCTCTTACTCCTATCCTCTCTCTCGCCATCAATCGGAACCGACGGCACCTCTTCCTCTTCCTCCGATGCGATTCCCGCTGCTTCTTTCTCCTCTTGCATTCCTTTCCTCCACGACATCACTTGGCGTCAAGAATCTCCTGCGTCCTCGGCGGCATGGCAATGGACCCCGGCCACCCATGCTGCGGGTTGCGACTTCCAGAGGGTCTCCCGCCCCGACGCCTCCGACCTCCTCAACGGTTCTTGGATCCTGGTCGCCGGCGATTCCCAGGCCAGGCTTCTCACCCTAGCCTTCCTCCGCCTACTCCTCGACCCCGTCGCCCTCCCGCCCATCGAAGCCGACCTCTTCCGTCGCCACTCTGATTACCACGCCTCTCTCGCCGACCGCGGGATCACCCTCGACTTCGTCTGGGCGCCCTTCGAACCCAACCTCACGACTGTCCTCCGCGGCCTCCGCAGCCGCAGTCCCGCCGCCCGCCCTGACGTCATCGCCCTGGGCTCTGGTCTCTGGCACATGTTGCATTTCACCAACTCGTCCCTCTTTGGTGAGTCTCTCATCTGGCTTAAGCGGGCCGCCGTGGCGTTGCTTTCGACTGCGCCGCTTCACCCGCCCCACATGTTCTGGCTGGGATTGCCGATGCTGGTGAACTCGATGCTTAACACCGAGGAGAAGAGGGTGAGAATGAATGAAACAGTGTGGGATGAGTATGACCAGGAGCTAGCGGAAAGCACCATCCTGAGAAGCGACGGCGGGCCTTGTTTACATGTAGACATTGGATCATTGAGCCAGGGCTGCGGTCGAAGATGTACGACTGATGGGATGCACTACGATAATGTGGTGTATGAAGCGGCGCTTCACATTATGCTTAATGCTCTTTTGATTGAATCTCAACAGCGAATTTGAAACTTGCCGAGCTTGATTACTTAGAGGATTTTTTGAGATTTCTGCTGAAAAGGTGTGCCTTCTGCTTACTGATAACTCTCTTGTGTGCTGTTGAAGATTCTCCTATGTTTTTCACTTCACTTTTGATCGTAGTTTTGAAAATTGGGAGCATACTTTGTGGAATACAACATTCTTTTTTGCCTAACTGGATAAGATCTATGATGTAACTTCATCACGATAATACACAAGGGGAAAAAATATATAGAGAAATCTTACTTGTCCTGTGATGTAAGAACAAATATTCCATCTTTTTTCTTTGCAATGAAAAGTTTTTTGTTCTTCTTTTCTAGAATTATATTATATTTCTATGTGTGGTCATGACTTACCCAGCATGTGTTATTTTCTTCTGAAAGCATTCTTTTTTTTCCACTTAGTTTGAACGTAATTATGATTTGCTGCAGGACAACATTGAAAGTAACTTATTTATTTTTCTTTGCAAGAGATCAGCATCCTCTCTATCAAAAGAAAGATATAAATCGTATTTCCTGTTCACTCATGTTTTAGTATACCATTAGAACCAAATCATCCCGAAAAGTTTCGTATTAATGCTGTATCTGTAAATACAAGATGATCTCAAGGACTTGAGCACCTTACAATCTTGTCTTTAGAAGTTGCTGATCTCTCCTTATAGTGCTTCAAGAGAACGATTTTAAGAGTGCTTCACTTGTTATATCTACAGCACTTGTGATTGGCATTACCATCAGACAAAAATCAATAAGTGGGATTAATTTTTTATGCCAAGTGCATGAGCAGTTTTAGTGCCTCAACCTTAGTTATATAATGTCTTAATTCAGTTGAAGAAATGGTCTTAAATGTTATTTCCAAAGATTAACACATCCTCTCTATCAAAACAAGATAACCAATCGCCTACCTTGTTTCCTAGATTAGCTAAAGAATGCTGATTGACTTAACAAGCATTCTTTGGGGCTTTTGACAATGAACCAATGATTGAATGTTGTTCCTTTGATGTTGTAGCAAACAACTAAACTACAAGCACATGATTAAAAGTACAGTGACTTTACATATTTACCAAGGTGGCGCAGTATACATGATAATATTTAGTCCATTTTATGCTTTAATATGATATCATATTATGTATAAGTAAGATATTCTGCTGGTCTTACATCTCCCAGTGTCCTAAGTATTGTGACAAAAGACGAATACGCTCACCAGTCCTAAGTATGCTTAAATATAAAGTTGCTTTCTATTTTATGGTAAATTGCTTGATTTATAGTACAAATGATTAATATAAGCCACGCAAACTGGTATACTATACCCTTCTATTCACAATGTCCATTAGACTTTTAGTATTTATCTTCCAAGTTCTTGTAGATTCATTTTGGTGCTGGAAGTGCAAATGTTCTCACACGGAAAATTGTGGACTTACAAAACAAGTTCAGACTTAAAATTATTGAACTACTATTTATTTATGCTTAAATATTTTTGCTCAATGGCTGTTGCCTAACAAAATCAACACTCAGAGCTACTTGAGATCTAGCATGTGAATTCTATTTTTTCATTAACCATGTGTTTAGACGGGCAGTTACTGTAAATTACGAGTTGATTTAATTCAACAAAAAAATATTGAAGCTACATTATGTTCATTGATTCGAGCCGTCTTTTGAGGTAATTTATTGAATTTAAATTGCTGATTTAGTCAGCCTATCAAGAAGCAATCAATAATTAATTATACATCTAAAACTGTAAAAGAAAAAAAATAGTCTTGACT
Source organism: Zingiber officinale (assembly GCF_018446385.1). Classification (NCBI taxonomy): domain Eukaryota; kingdom Viridiplantae; phylum Streptophyta; class Magnoliopsida; order Zingiberales; family Zingiberaceae; genus Zingiber; species Zingiber officinale. The sequence goes on along the minus strand of NC_056000.1, from coordinate 4,979,476 downwards.
GTTCACGTAATTCTGAAAACATAAAAAAGATGCACAAGTATAGCTCAACCAAAGTTCCAGGCTTTTAAACACCAGTAATTGTGAACTATAATTGATAAAAGATTGCGAGAATAAAAAGGGCATCGACGCATTCATGAATCGAATTTGACCATCTCAGAATATATGAACAAACTTGATAATGCGGCCTTAAACAGGCATTTTACTCCCCAACTCACAATCTACAGTTGAAGACAATGATACCCCCAATAAATTACCCAAAACTAAAAAAATGATACATAGGAAACCTACTCAAAAAAATGGTGTAGTTGCAATGGCGAGGGTATAGTGTGCTTGTTCCAAGTTGTTCTGGTTCCTTTACCAGCCGCCCAACCTAACGCGGCCTGAGGGTTCATGCATATCAGATTTGTTTGGGGCCTGAGCTCTCGTTTTGAAATCGCTCGAGTATTAGGCTACAATTGTTCATAGTTCGAGCATCCAAGAGACTATGATTCCAGAGTTTGACCATAAACAACTTCCAGCACCTGCATGCCACAAATGAAAATGTCATAGTTAAGATAACATCACAACCAGGATTGTTGAAAATTTGCGACGGAGACTCAGCATTTGCAAAATGAAACGATGGTTATGAAAACCCTTCCATTAGAAATCTTTATTAAATAACTGGTAAGATGCAATTCAAAATGTCTTGAAAACTCAGAGTAACGACATTTATAACTTCAAAATGAAGTCTGAAGAAAATGACAATGTGGTTTGTGTTGAACCAATGTTTATAGCATGCAACAAACAGAAGGAACAGAAGCAAGTTCGTGTAGTCATGTCGACTAAATATTTAGCACTATCAATTTAAAGAACAATACCGCATTAAAGCAGGGGACTGCATAAGATCTTGCCCATGAAGCTGGGAGAATGCTTCACATGCCCATGGAACATGACCGTCAGCAAGAACACTGCAAAGACACCATATAATAGTTATCTTAGAAATCAAGTCTACGCAATGCAAACAATATATATAAAGGAAAGAAAAATTAAGAGGTTTAGAAAAGTCTGTTTCTACAGACTGCCAAACGAGTTTTGTGACAGGTGGTGGCAAAGATTAGAGTTCTTCAGTTGTAGTACCCAATCAAGTGGCCTATCTTTTTATACCATCCATTAACTACGCACCACCACGGAATTCTTGCTTGCAAATAACTGGAGACATGACTCCATATTCAAAGTGAAATAAGTTTCACTGTCTCTTTGCCTTAACTAATTAATTCACGTCTGAATCAGCTCAAACCCCCCCATCTTCACTCATTAGTGTGATCTCCAATCAAATCACATTTTAAAGTTCAGATTTGTTTTCCAGGTAATGCACATTCGCTTTGTAACCCAAATGTTCAGAAGTGGTAACCATGAAACTTAAAAATATTCATTAAATGCAAAGGTAAAACACATTCGATTATCTCCTCACAGGATACAAAATGACTTTTCCATGTGAGAACTATACACTTAATTAAACATACTAATAATGACAAACAAATATCTTTTTTCAATTAAAAAAAAATAAGGAAGGCAATATCTCAAACGAACATTAGTCGGTCAAAGAAAAGAGAATTACCGTTGCTTCCGGACAAAAGAATTCCATAAATGCATTATTTGTTTTTCATCCCTAGTAACATCCACAAAATCATCAAGCATCTGCATCATGAAAATGTTAGATTTGGAGTACAATAAATAAATGAACAAGAAAATAAAAAACATTTATTCAGCATCTAGTTCTACGTCACAAACTATTTGTGAGGAAGGACAGCTATTCAGTTGAGACAATATACCCTTCTATCTTCAAAATCTGCAATGTCATCATCAACTTCATCTTCGCTATCCCAATCTAAAAATACTTGCTCCGATGCCATTGGCTTCAATATAATAACAATTACAACACAATTTTACAAACTCGAATAAACTAAGTAATGGAATGAAATGAACATTATAGAAAGAAAGTGAAAATCCTTCATGAAAGTTACTAAAATCTAATTTGATTCTACATTACAAAATCTTCTACATGTTTGTTACTTTGTTAGTTCCCATAAAATTAGTCCTCAAACAAATGGTTAAATGGACAACCGAGGTTCATCACAATGACTAGCACACATATCAAGTAAAAATTAACACTTTAAATAATCAAGCATTATCCAGTGGACCAAGTGAAGTGCTAGAACGCCTTAGAAATACAAGTTAGTGTACAAAAACAAGCATATATCACAACTATTTGAGGTAAGCATCATACATTCTATCCCTCCATTTACCACTATGTGCATCTCTAGGAAGTAATACTAATAAATTTTTTCCTTTATATCGATATAAGTTTCTTCAGGTCACTCTTTGCCATTCACATCATATCTAATTTACTAAACTTGCCTATGGAATCTCTTAAGTCCATACTATATTTGATTTTGTTTTACCTCATATTATTACAGAATGCTTATATAATTTCTCATGAATAATAGCATTGTTGTTTTATCTCATGGTAAAGTCCAATAATTTATCTCAAATTTCTTATTTCTATCTGCCAATGTTAGTAATTTTACTGCCCAGTAATTTGATGCATAGCATAGTTAGCCAGACCACTATCATACAAAAAATTTTAGGCATGAACTAGCTTGGCCAATTCATTAAACTGAATAAAGAATTTGTTAATGTCCGTGAATAAAAATTGTGAACTATTTGAAAACAATGTTCATGAACAAAGCTTGTGAATCATCAACAAAAATTTTATCAAACTTGCAAATAAACAAAAAGCTCTTCAAATAAATTACTTACTAACTAACTAAACAATCTTAAAAATATAAAAAATTTCAAACACTCATCAAATCTCAAATTAAGAGCTTGATAACATCTAAAAGAAACAAGCTTAAGTCAAGCTTGAACTAACCTCGCGCTTAAAAATAAAATAAAAAATAAAAAACAAGTCCAGCTTGAACAGCTTCAGCAGCTTAGTTCATTTTAGGCTCAGGTTAGCTTGGCTCACTTACCTATCAAACAAGCTCAAACAACACAATGTTTAATTTGACTTGGCTCATTTACTACCCTAATTCTGGTCAAAAACATGAGTAATATATCTCAGTAATCTCCTGAGAATACACATGCATGCAACAATTCAAGGAAAGAAAGATACAGTGAATCACCTGAGCTCTGTGGGAATGAAAGAACTGCCGCTTTTGGAGAAGTGCACGACTGTCAAATGAGGAAATTTGGTTGGTAAAATAAGTAAACATATTATAAAAACTGATGTAGCACACTCATAAAATTTGATGTCCCTCAAAAGACTGCTTTTCAACCAGTGCAAATTAGAATGAGATGGAAACTAACTTTCTTGGATCAGCCCGTTCATCAGATATCTTCCGTGTCTTTGCAAACTGCAGCATATTTTGTGAAGCTAAATTGGTTACAGATGCTTGCTGGGTAAAATCATTACTGGTAGAAGCTTGATTTATGGATGCACATATGCCTATGGTGTCAGCATGTCGTGTGCACTCTTCAGCATTGCAATGTTGTGAACTGATTTCAGATTTATGCCTCATAAAGTGAGCCTCATGCAGTAGTGATTTACAGCTTTTTCCTTCATCTGTACAAGAGGTATCAATGGCTAATAACAGAAATGAAATTCTATGTATTTACTACTTAAATGTGTTAACAAAAACTGAACTCAGCATACCATTAAGCCCATTTGTAAGTGAACCATCTCTCAAAGATACATAAGGCCTTTGAGAGTAACATATGTCATTGTCTTTGTTATCATATTCTTTGCGAGAACCTGCCAGTGATCCTTCAGGTGAACCTGCTTCCAGAACATGTGGATGCACATGACTTGCTGTCTGAACATTATTCTTTGATCGTCTACACCTCTTGAAGTTTGAGCTGCCATTTCAATTTTATTTTTTTTTACTTTCAGTTCATGGAATCCTAACACTTGAAAAAAAAAAGTGCAAAGACAGACAAGAACTAGAGTATCATGAACAAGACTACCGGTAGAAAAATGTTTGCAGCCTTGGATCATTTCCATCTGATGCAATCTGGACATCACATAAATTACAAAAAACAAGTTAGATACAATTTCCTTATTTTAGACATAAAATCAACAATATGATGGACCTACCAAAAAATCAGGTAAAATTTCCCTAAATCAACAATAGCCACTTTTGCAAAGTGAAACTTTAGGATATTTCCTCTACTTATCTTGATAGACAAAATGATGCAGAAATCCAATTATGTGACGTAGATCTTCAACACCTTTGAACCAATATCAACAAAAAGGCCTTGCTCCTGACTATTTACATTTAAGAGTAATATCTAGATTTGAAACATATTTGAAGATAATTATTCCTGCTAATATTTATTACCATGTCAGTTTAAAACTAAATCAAACCAACATTTACTCAAGAGTACACCATAAACCACAGATCCCGAGTTATTGTAACTTAGGCCCAACGTGCTATCTATGCTCAGCGTAGCACTAGTCTAGAAATATAGTTGTTCATATATTGGATGAAGTGATTTAGGTGCAGCAAGGCCCTTGATCAAGACCAATGATGCTAACAGAAGAAGTATAACCACACAACTTCAAGGAAAGGTATGTTAACTGAATCTAACCTCAAAGCTCCATGTATCAGTTCGCACAGAAACATTCACAGCTTGATACTCCTCGGTTACCTGAAGAAAGGTCAACCAGTCAATATATGCTGCTTGACACAAACCAATAGAGAGAGAGAGAGAGAGAGAGAGAGAGGGAGAGAGATTCCAAAAGCTTACAGACCCAGAACTCAAAATTAAATAGGTCATGAGAAGAGTTTAAGTGATATCTCAGACCCTGTAGGAAAACACTATTGCACATGAAACCAAGTAGTCAAAACAATACAGAATCAATAAAAGCATGCACATTACCTTAAAGCTGGCACACTTCGCTAAACAAAAAGGACAAGAGAAATCTTCCGTGACTGTTATAGAGTAGAGAAGGTCAAAACTTGAAACGAATTGAAAGAGAAGCAACTAACGGTAATTTATGAGGTTTGGAAGTTAGAAAAATTATATGAGCTAGAAATATACTATTCAGGACTATGCCCGTCAGGCCGTCACAAAATGAGACTGGATGCAAAGAAACAAAAACTACAAACATCTTGCAAGCCCTTCATAGAACCAAATTTCAGATACTGATAGGACTTTATGCATTAATTACTTAGTTAGCATGTATGATTCCATCATCCAAACAAGCACCAGTGACAGGCATGGCCAATATAGCATTGATTTACACTTTTCATTATTTATTAAATAAAACCAGAGAGCATAGTTATGTATATTGGCCCGATAAATCATCTAATAATTAAGCCACTATCTTGAAGCTCGGTGGGAACATTATCTCAACCAACAAGGAGAATTTACCAAAAAAAAAAACTTCCAATTGTTATAAAGAATTCCTGAATAAAAACAAAATCTTAGGTGCAGCGGTTCCAAAGCATGTGGAGATACTATAGACAGCTAAAACATTAAAGTAAGGAAATAAAGAGGAAAGCATGAAAAACTTCTGAGGAAGCAAATTAAATATGCTAAAAGATTGATGTTACAAGGACATTAAATGGGCCTAATCTAAATTTGAGAATTACAAACCTAACCCCATTAAATAACTAAAATAAAATCATAGGCATGAAGATCATAGAAGGATGGGGAGATATCAAAGGGAAATTATAACTCAACAATTAGACTGAGAGACATTAAATGCATCGAACGTTTTCATATAAAAGTTAATGAAGAAACTAGTCAAAGAAAATCTAACTACTGAACCTTTATGATTAACTAAGTAATGCATCATTCCCTCTCCCAAATTCCACAAGCCAAACTTGATTCTAACCAGTTAAATTGCAGACAGTGCGGACCCAGCCATTGAAATAAAAATATAGTTCTTCAACTGTGCCCAGTTGGATGGGGTGACGAATCTCTCACTTATGATGTTAAAGGACATGAGTCATTCTTTCTTTCCAACATACTTTTTCGCAAGTCATCATCTTTCTTTCCAACATCTTTATTCTTCTTTAGGAATAACTTCATATATACAAAACATACATATGGACGTACATGTGTATGTAATTTAAATAGAAAGACTGATCTTATTGCAAATAATATATAAATTTTAATATGCCTACTTTTTATATGAGTTAACATAAAATATATTTTCTAATTATTTGGTCGAACCTGAATCAAACCGGAAGTTTCAACGTGATTGGGAAATCTTATAGTTTTTTATTTGGCTTGGTTTTGTTTTGATAAACTATAAAGCGAAATAATTTCAGTTTTGTTTGTAAACCATTTAACAAATCAAAAACTCAACTGTGCTCAACCCTATTCATGGGCCTCCTTTTTTAGTCAGAAGGTGCAATGTCATGAATGGAGGAGGATCGGAGTAAGTGCACAAAACCCAAAGCAAGGATCATAACTGGTGGCAAACTCAAGCATGCATGGCAGGGAGACGCAAGAGATGGTGGTACGATGCCCCATCTCCATGAAGGAGATCAGCGGCAATGGCTTAAAGATTGTGGAGACTCAACTTGATGATGGTAGGCATCAAAGAAGATAATGGATTTAATGATTTTGAGAATGTGTAACTAACAAAGAAGATGGTGGCAAAAGATGGGTTCTTCATCTAGTATAAAGAGATACAGGAAACACAAACTTAATAGAGATGTTGCAGTGGGTGGTGAGAAGGAATGCAGCACGAAACTTTTTTCATGTGCAGCCAGGAATTGACAGTGACACCACAATGGGATTCTGGTGGTTCAACGTGGATTGAGTTGGTCTTATACACCAAGGTTTATTGGAGATGATGGGTAATCATAAATGTCAAGGGTGGTTGAGAAGAGAAAAAATAGGGTATTGAGGCGAAAAACTTAGAGAGATCATGGGAGGAGAACAATAGAGGAAAGATCAAGGAACTGGGGAAAAAATGAGAATAACTAGGGAGGTGAGAAGAGAATTGGAGAAGCATAAGAATACCAAGGTAATCAAGTAAGATGATGGAAAGTGGAGGAAAAGAAGAGAGCTGAAGAAGACAAAAGGGGGGTCCCAAGGGAAGAGGAAGCGGAAGAAGAAGAGCATGAGTAAGATAATAGGAAGATTCTTGCAAAAAAAAAAAAAAAAAAGAATATTATTTTAGATCAACATTGTTTGCATCGACATATTTTACATTAGTTTATCTAACTGCAAAGCTATTGGTACATTATATTACAACTGGAGTTCAAGATGCCCATTTAACCTATGACAATCTGAAAGCAAATAGAATTGATGTGTGAATTTATGTAGTAACCCAAAAAGATTAGGAATCTAATAAATAAGAAAGAGAAAATGTAAGAGTTTATGATGCTTAACTCAGAGTCTAAGATGGCTATTAGTATGGTTGCATAATTGGTCAATTCAATAGCCACAAGATCAAATGACATTTTCCAACATAGTGCTTCAATCCGCAAAGATAGAACTTTGTATTTCGACAAGGAACTGATACTATCAAGAAGAATTATAAACTTGTCATGACAGTAAAGCTAACATACAAAACAAGACTGAGTTAGATAGACAACATTTTAGAGAACATATGAACATCAACTAAAATAGATTAGAAATTCATCCTAGTTAATAATTCCTGTTATAATAAGCAGTAAAGAAACAAAAGGAAAATATGTTTAGTATTTAGAACTGGACTTGTGGAGTATAACAACATAGAGCAAAACGAGAAGCTGATCACCTTCGGTCTTTTGCAGCAAGTTGTTGTAGTATCTGTAGTTAAAAAGAACATTCCCTTTTCTCAATCTACAAAGTGAGGGGAAAAACTAATTAGGAAAGAAAAAGTAGCAGGAAACTAGAAATAAAACTTCCAGAAAAAAAAACCAAGAGAGGTGAGATATAATGATTGGCATGAGCCTATGAACTATGAGAAAAGTCAAACTGTGAGGCAAAGACAAATGCTAACGCTATTCAAAATTAGACGTTAATGTGTCAATATTTATATTCTGTTAAAATACAGAAAGATTTTTCTTATTACTAAAAAAGTTAGTTATCACTAAAAGATATTTCTTATTTATAATTTATGCAAATAAATTTTGAAATAAATCATGCATTACACGTATTATGCTTCATAACAAAATATAAAAATATATTAGATTGTCAAAACTGATATCAAAGCTTAAATAAAGGTTCAATAAATATACCTAAAATGCGCATGACATTAACAATATTACCCAATAATTTCAAGCATCAACATGAAATACTTCAATTAGCACAATCTAATATTGTACCTAACATTCAAATGAAAGTTCAGTAAATGATAAAAGAGATGGTCTTGGTTCAAATAAAAGTCATGATAAGAAAGAGGAAGTGTTATTGTATGTAAAGTACAGTTGTGCACTATATTCGATGATTTTTCACAGTTATTCAATGTATGATAAAGGATTCTAGTTTAAAGAAAGGTTCCCACATTATTGAAGACTATGGCTTTGATCATGAATAATAGCAAGCAATTACCAAGAGCAAGTTAAGGCCCAAACAGATGGCCAGACATTGAACCAAATAATGTGAGTTGCATGGTTCATGAAAATTTTGTGTCTCCTGTTTATGGTTCTCATTTTCCAGGAAAAAATTGGAAATTCAAAAGGAAAATAAAAAATATTTGTCACCAGTGCTTTAACATTATCATGTAATAAGTCTTTTTTTACACAGCAGATGCTTGATCTTCTCAAAAAAACTAAGGTGGCGTTTGGTTTATGGGTTTGGAAATGAGGGAATGGATTCATTCCCAAATCTTGTATTTTCTCTCATCATACTTTCTCTCTCTTCATTTTTTCCCAACACACTTTCTCTCTCATCACACTTTCTCTCTCATCATATGTTTCTCTCACATTTAACTTTTTTTCCCATCTAATTTTTTTCTTATTTTCCAATAAGGGTAAAAAAGGAAATTTAGGTTCATTCCGATTGAAAATATTTAACTAACCAAACATCATTTTTAAGAATGATACCCAAGCTCATACTCATTTCCATTCCATAATACTATAATACTCATTCCCATTCCGATTCCTAGGAGAGAACCAAACGCCCCCTAAGAAAAAAAATTACTATGAAAACAAATTTGAAAATATATATACAAAAAAAGGAAATGTAAACGGAAAACAGTGAATTGTTTCCATACTGCTTGTAAGATGTGATTTTTTCCTGAATGAAATGCCAACTAAATAGCCTAGTAGGGCAAGGCTGTGCTTAATAGTGATGCGAGAGGATGTATAAGGCCTAAAATTCAGGATCACTTCGCTTTTGTTGACACTTCACCTTCAAGCCGAGTAGGAGTAAGAAACACATAAATGACCAAAAAGAGATACTAACCATGTAGTTAAGATACGTCAAAAGGAAGAATCTAGAACATCAAATTAATACCATACAGTTCTTTCCCATAAATTACATTATAATAAACACACTCCAGATATTTATGTATGCATTGGTTAACAATAACATAAGAAAATTAAAACTGCCAATTAGCAGAACAAAGTTGTAAATGTTGCACCACACCAAAGCCAGCTTGAGAAACACTCAAGTGTTATGTAAAAAAACTAAGAAACAGATTAAGAGGTGTATAGGGCCAAAAAAAAAAACTAATTGTGGTATAACAAGCCATAACAACCTGATGATGTGAGGTAAAGATGATGTTGGAATATCGTCATATGAGTAAAGATCATAAGGAGAAATTTCACTTGCTCCCGCCTCTTGAGCAGATATGCTGACTTGGACTTGGCAAGTACTCTGAAATGAAAGAAATAAGCTATTAATGCAAGAGATTTACAGTTCAAACTAAACAAGAAATTATATAAGGGCATGAACTTACAGCAGAATCCATATTTTGAGTTTGAAAAAATATGCAGTGATGGCTTTCCAGGTATTTTGGCTGCTAATACCAAAGGTTTCAGTGTTTAAATGAAACTAATAACAAAAGAACATGATAGAAAATTTTTACAAGAAAAATAGCAAAGAGCTCAGTTCTTTTAACTAATGTAATACTAAATAGATATTAATGTCAATATATAGATATTAAATGTTAATTCAAAAAATGAATACTAAATAATCTAACCTGATCAAAACAATGCATAGAACAAAAGAAAATAACCTTAAAGATTCTTTCTTCTTGTTACTTAATAATAACAATTCATCTTTTGTTTATCATATATTTTAAAAACAATTGTCCTCTGTTATTATTTTCTTAATCCAAAATTATCATTTTTCCAATTTCAATCCTACTGGTCCAACAGATCCAATATGGCTGATATTTACATATTACGACCAACCGCCATGGAATGATATTGATTCCACGAACCATGTTGCACGATGCCATAAAAAATGTTCTTGGAAAAGTTGATTGTGTAAATATCAATGATAGAGATGGATTACTCATGCCCAAATCATATTGAGGCTTAGATAAGCAATATCCATCATAAGAAATAGAACAATCAAGAACAAGTCAGAATGATATTTTTCAGGCACAATATCATGCTTTGCATACCTGCAGAATGCTTGGTTTCATAGAAACAGCTGAAAGCATATCCACTTGGTGTCCTAAGCTCAAAGTCACAGACTTCTCCATGGATAAACAAAGTGAATTAACTGCAATTTTTCCCCAGAGGCACTTTCCTTCACATTCTGATAGTAGGACAGGAAATAACATTTAATTGCTTTAGGTGATAAATAGTTCACATTACTTAAAGACAATAACAGGAATTAATATATATGTAGTCAATATCATATTTTGTCCCATGGTTATCGTCTTTTGAAAAGTCCAACCACAAAAATTAACATAAAAAAACAGAGGAAAGGAGAATGTAAGAAAAATATGTAGGCGTGTATCAACTCCCAGAAAATTGGCAATTTACATTGAAAGATGAATGCTACCAGACTCTTTCTGGGAACAAATTCCCCTTTCTCATTCTACCTTTCCTTTTACTAGGAGAAGTTGCATCCATGGTTTAAAATTTCGACCCGTGCCGAGGTTTCGGTCTCAGGCCGGAACGATACGGTTTCGGTATCGTATCGTGCCGTGCCGATATAGTTTCGGTATTTTTTATTTATCTATAATAATGATAAGATAAATATGTTTATTGTGTATATAAAAATAAGTTATATATTGATTTATTATAAGTTCTCAATTATTGAATAATTTAATATTGTTAGAAAAAATAATTAAAAATAATTTTATTTAAATAGAATTGATATATCAATAATTCAAATTAAAATGGAAGTATCTATTATAATAATAATAATAATAATAATAATTAATACAATATATTATTTTATATTAATAATAATTATATAAATTAACTATTTATTCATTTAATTAATTATTAATTAAATAATATATATTTTAAATAGTAAAAAATATCAAGTAAAAAAATTTTAAAAAAATCAGAATATAAATATAATTTTTTAGAATTTTTTTACATTTTTTAAAAAATTTAAATGAAATTTAAAATAATAAAAATATATTAGAATATAAATAAGAATTATTATATATTTTTAAAAAATTTTGAAATTTAAAATATTATTTTTTCAGTATATTAATTAATTTATTTAATTTATTTTAATTTTAAATATATTTTTTATATATTTTATTAGGATAATTTAACTAGGTTTATAAAAGCCTCTTCGAAATATCACACATGCTCTACCCATCCTCCTTAGGAATTGTTTAAATTAATAAAATAAAATAAATAATTATTAAAAACAGAAGAAAAAAAAAACGCAGTAGCGTACGCGAGATCGTGCTCGCGCGCAATCGATCTCACGGACGTGTCCGGCGAAGCTGGAAGCGTCGCCGGACGCCTCCGGCGGCGCCGGAAGCCTCCGGCGGCGCCGGAAGCGTCCGGCGACCCTGCAGGACGCTTTCGGCGCCGCAGCAGAAGGCGTCGCGCGGCGCCTTCTGCACGCCGAAGGCGTCGCGTGCAGAAGGCGTCGCGCGCGACGCTTTCGGTGCCGAAGGTGCCGCGGGACGCCGCCGGAGGCGTCCCGCGTCTCCTCCAGCTCCGAAGGAGGCGTCCCTCGTCTCCTCCGGCGCCGCCGAGACGGGGACGCCTCCCGTGCCGGTTTCGGCCGCCCGGCGGAACAGTAAAAACCGTCTGTGCCGGGCGGCACGGAACGGCACTTCAAACATTGGTTGCATCAGTTTAGATAATCTTCCAATGTAAACTGATCTCAATCTTGATAAAGAAGAGATTGCCGCATTTTCCACTATGCAATATTTGCAATCATCTTACCAGTTAATTGAAAATTGTAAGAGTGCATTCAGCAGCATACCATTTACTATGGCTAAACATAACCCCATGTAAGACTCATCCATGATATTCCACCTAAAGAGCTAACAAACAAAAAGGGATTCTACAACAAGACCAAGAAAATTGCAACCATGGGGAACCGTTTAGTTGAATGCCTTGATATTATATAAGATAGCTGTTGGGTAGCTGAAAAGAGAGGATTGTTCAACAATATTTCATCAACTAATCACGTTGTAAATTTTCAATAACTAACTTCATGAGATGTTGCAAATATAAATGTAACAATGCTTGGAATTGGCTTTAACTGTAAGTCACTTTCAAGGTACAAAGGGAGTCAAAATCAATTTACAAATATGAAACGTTTGTAGTTCGTGTTGCTAAGCACCAAACTTCCAAAACCAAACTATTTCATTAAAATGACAACAGCCTAAGGCAAAAATTCAAAAGACCATTTTGACAGTCTAAAGTTACTTAGTATTGAAGAAATGATAGAGAAAAGATTATATGAACAAAGTCGAATTATTAGAAAAAATAATAATGAATAATACAAGCTGAAAGGAACTCATAAAATGATTAGTTGCTTCATGTTTCATAAAGTAATTAGAAAACAGAACCTAACAAAGTTTTAAAAAGCAATTATGATAATCTAGAAAACACTCAACCCACTAATCCTTCAAACTTTTGGTTTTAGAAGACCAACAAACTGGACACATCAGAAAACCTAAATAGAGTAATTAAATTTCTTAGCTAAATACAGGATCATCAGCATGCTAACAAGCTTTTCTCTGTTCTTGAGATCAACAATGCCATTACACACTATCTTATGATTTGCAGGAAACTCCTGCTAGTTGCTGAGTTCACAAGGAAGCAACCTAAACTTTCACCCCTCATTCTTAGGAACTTTATTGCAGAATGTCGGTTCTGAGTAACATTCTTAAAACAATAACTTTTTATTGGACATCTCAAATTACTTGTTCAGTTAAATTTGACAGGTCAACACAAGTGATCTGCATGAGAACAATGCCCACACATTATTCCTGACAACGCAAGAATCATAAGATCCTGCAAGTAATTGTGCCTTACTGAGAAAAGAGGGCCACTCTTCACTATCTTTCGACAAATGATATTCACCACAGCCACCATTTGATTCCCCTGTAAGATAAAAAAACATCATTTGAAGCAGCACAAATCTTGATAAATTGAATGTATACCAGTCAATTAAACAAAAGGATAAATGCACAAAAACACAGATGTATGCGTCTGCATGAAATAAGCAACACCAACCCTTGCTGATGATGATAATATCAAGATTGTTAACTCTTGCATCAGTTGTCAGTTTCTTAATCTCTGGAACCAAAAAGCTGGCTTCAGCTTCATCCTTGTTCCCAAACTTGGCAAAATTAGTTAGCACACAAGGACGACTCAATTGGTACATTGAAGAGTGCTGTACACCACGACATCAGGAATAGTTCAGCATTTAACAAAAACAGAAACTTAAAGCAGAGTACGAAGCTTATATACCTCTGCAACTAATGTATCAGCAATAGGTCTAGCTAATAGTACATAGAGTGGAAACACATGCTGTGGTTCTATCTCAGCATTCAGACTTCCAATCAGAGAAATGGTTATTTGTATTCTACATGATAGAAGAAATCTGTGTAAGTAAATGTTAAGAGTGAATTAAAATATGCTTCAACCATTTAATTAGCATGCCAAATCAAAAATACAATTAAAAAAACTCAATAGTGGTATTAAAAAATTGCAATTATGGTGGTCAGTTCCCAAAGGAGTTCAACATGTGCAATGTCGGTGCAAAAGAAAAAAAAGTTTCAATATAAATGATAAACACAATAAAAGTTAACATTCACGGGCATGGAAGCCCAATCTATAATCATAGGAAATGAAGATTTAGCATTATATACAAGAACAACAATATTAACAACCAAGCCATATCTCACTAGGTGGGGTTGGTTATATGGATCCTTTTACACCGTTGAATTCTATCTCCTATTATATCATCATCTATACTTAAATAAATTTTATCTTGTTTTATTATTGCTAACCAAGTCTTTTTTGGTCTTCCTCTTCCTCATTTAATATGTGTGTGTGTCATAGTTTCACATCATCAAATTGGAGTATTTATTGGTCGTCTAAGTACATACCCGTACCATCTTAAACGTGTCTCTCAGAGCTTTTCCTCAATAGATGCAACTCCGGCTTTCTCTCTAATGCTCGCTCTCATTTCTTATTCTATCCATTCTCGTATGTCCACACATCCACCTTAACATCTTCATCTCTACAACTCTCATCTTTTCTCATGTTTGAGTCATAGCCAAACATTCAGCTTTATATAACATAGTAAGTCTTAACTACGATTTTGTAGAATTTTCCTTTAAGTTTTAGAGGTACTTTACGGTCATAAAACACCCGAGGCTCTCCTCTATTTCAGTCATCCTACTTGTATTCTATGTAAGACATCTCTTTCAATCCCTCCATCATTTTGCAAAAATGATCCTAAATATCTAAAGCTTTAAATTTCAGACAACTCGTCATCTCCTATCTTAACAATTATCTCATTATGTCTAATATTACTAAACTTAAATTTCATATATTCTGTTTTTATTCTACTAAGCCTAAAACCTTTCCTCTCTAGTATTTCCAACACGATTCTAGTTTAGCATTTACTCTTGATGTGTGCAATGAGTTCGTCTATAATTAGTGTAAAAAGATAGGGACTTAGAGTTGATCTTTAATGTAACTCTATCTTTATAGGAAATGCTTCAGTTACTCTGCTTAAAATCTTTACTCTAGTCATTACATCCTCGTGCATATCCTTAAGTAGTTCAATATATATTACGCTAACACTTCTCTTTTCTAAAATTCTCTATATAATTTCTCGACTCTATCATAAGCTTTTTCTAAGTCAATGAATACCATGTGTAGATCTTATTTTTGCTCTCAATATTTTTTAATTAATTGTCTAAGAAGATGTATAAGATTTAGCATTATATCAAAGTAGAAAATGGTAATGCTCATAATGATCAATCCAACAATTGAGCAAAATATGTTTTTCATTTGTTATAGAAACAATCTAAACAAGAGCCACATGATCAGTTTTTGTAGTTCAAACAGCTTCAGAACAACTAGTTTATCAATGATACGGAAGGCAACCACAACTATTGCATAGCGAGAATTATTACAAAAACACATGTCTACTCCTAAAAGGGAAATTACTATATCAGAGAACAAGAACCTCCTTTTGTGCTTAGCCTGTATCTTGTACAGCAACGATCTCTGCAGAAATGAAGGCTGGGAGATAATGGAAACAAAGCTGTTAGCATTTCAGAAATTTTTCATATAAACAGGTTTAAAAATACCTTGTTTATGATATACATCTACATTGAAGAGCTTATCCACAAAGTCCAACTTAATAAAAAGAAAACAAAGATCATGCACTTACATTTTGTATTGCCCTACGTTGAAGTATATTGTAAAGTTCAACTGGTTTACAGTATACAGAAAGACTTTCTTCAGCTGCTAGTTGCTCTTCGGTAGTCAATCGAACTCTAGATTGCTGACGGCACATTTGGTTAGTCCTTGAATGGCTACAACTGAAACCATGATTCCTACAAAAGTAATTGGCATGGAAAGGTTGCTCTTGTTCTTAGTTTGGAATTGGTAATATACATGCAGACATAAATTAGTTTTAAAAAATTGGTAAAAATTAAAAATCAAGATTAGAGCTTGCAAGATCTATCAAAATCTTTCTTAGAGTTAGGCTTACATGGTATCTCGAACTGCCAAAGGTAAGCCTGGCATTTCGACAGATAAGAGACCAACTACAAGTTTTCACCACCTTCCACAATCTCACAGAATAAGTGCAGTGACAACCTACTGTGAGCAACATTCATCTGTACTGAATAAACAGAATACACAGGATTTTTTGTAATTTTATCAATGTTCATGAGTCATTGAAATAGGCAGGTTCCTTCCTGAAATGAACAAACAACAAAAAGAATTTTGATAGAGGTAGTAAGTACAAATTAATGCAACAATACAGCAAAAAATATTGTTTTTCCGCAGAGCATAATAAAGGAATCATCAGTTGTAAACATGTATAAGATTCATACATTATATGATGAGGAAAATATTGGCCTTAAAGTTTTGTATCAAATTGTCTGCATTTTGCTGCCAAGTATCAAAAACTTCAAAACCGACCCCACCTAGCGGGATAAGGCTTGATTGTTGTTGTATCAAAAGCTTCAAAATTCCAAGCATATAATTACCTATGTCCTTCTCTCCATAAGATATGAAGAAAAGAATGTTAAATTGTGCACAAAATTTTATATGAAGAACAAGGAATAGATTCTACATATCTCAAGAACCTTATATCTGTTCCCTCAGTAGTTTTGGCTAATTCAAAATACCAAAATATAAGGATTATTTTTTCTCTTAACCTTAGATAGAATCACTCTTTTTATCTTGCTCCCTAGGACTGCTTTTCCCTTAATCTTGGATAGAATTAATCTTTATCTTGCTCCTTCTCCATATTTAGTCCTCAAAAGTAATCTCTATTAAATGGCAGTGACATAAAAACTCACCTTCCTTTACATAAAACTAATTCATATGTAATTAAGGACCCAATTGAACCTTTATAACATAAAATAACACACAAAATTGTGACATTATATATATATATATATATATATATATATATATATATATATATAACACATCAAACAGCAATAACCAAGCCTTATCTCACTAGATGGAGTCGGCTATATGGATCCTTTTACGCCATTGAACTTTATCTCCTACTATATCATCATCTATTCTTAAATAAATTTTATTTTATTTTATTATTACTAACCAAGTCTTATGTGGTCTTCTTGTTTCTTATTTGATATGTGTGTTTGTTATAGTTTCACATCACCTAACTGGAACATTTATTAGTCGGCTACGTACATGCTCGTACCATCTTAAACGTCTCTCGAAGTTTTCCCTTAATAGATGCAACTCCGACTTTCTCTCTAATGCTCTCATTTCTGATTTTGTCCATCCTCGTATGTCCACACATCCACCTTAACATCCTCATCTTTTAAACTCTCATCTTCTAATCATGTACTCGAGTCATAGTCCAACATTCAACTTCATATGATATAGCAGATCTAACTGCGATTTTGTAAAATTTTCTTTTAAATTTTAGAGGTACTTTACGGTCACATAAAATACCCGACGCTCTCCTCCATTTCAACCATCCTATTTGTATTCTAAGTAAAACATCTCTCTCAATCCCTCTATCGTTTTGCAAAAATGATCCTAAATATTTAAAGCTTTCGGTTACGCGCAACTCATCATCTCCTATCTTAACAATTGCTTCATTACGTCTAATATTGTTAAACTTAAATTCCATATATTCTGTCTTTATTCTACTAAGCCTAAAATCTTTCCCTTATAGTGTTTCCCATAAAGATTCTAGTTTAGCATTTTTTCCTTCATGTGTTTCATCTACCAAAATAATATCATCTGCAAATAACATACACTACGGTACAGTGTCTTAAATGTATATAGTAAGTTCGTCCATAATTATTATAAAAAGATAAGGACTTAGAACTGATCCTTGATGTAATCCTATTTTTATTGAAAATGCTTCAATTACTCCTGTTGTTACATCCTTGTACATATCATTAATTAGTTCAATATATGTTATACTAATATCTCTCTTTTCTAGAATTCTCCATATCATTTCTCTTAGGACTTTATCATAAACTTTTTCTAAGTCAATGAATAACATGTGCAGATCTTGTTTTTACTTCCGATATTTTTCAATTAGTTGTCTAAGAAGATATATAGCTTCTATTGTCGACTTCCTGGCATGAACCCAAATTGATTTTCGGTCACCGTGGCCTCATTCTTAATCTTTTTTCTATTACTTTTTCCTAAAGTTTCATAGTATGACTCATTAATTTAATGCCCCTATAGTTTGCACAATTTTATATGCCTCCCTTATTTTTTATATAAGGGAACTAGAATACTTACCCTCCATTGATCAAGCATTTTTTTCATTTTCAATATAATGTTAAATAATTTTGTAAACTATTCAATACCTTATTTTTAATATCATCCTCGTGCATATCCTTTTTCAATATATATACATAACACAAAGTAATGATACGATCCTATCAAATGAAAATCAAATAATATAGTTTAATTATTTATACTATCTATTATTAATAATTTGGTATTTTCAGAAAACATTTTATTCATCTGTTTTAAAATTTTTAACCATTTTCGGTGTTCTTATATATAAATACGTTGATTAATGAGACAAATGATTTAAGCTTCATTCTGCTTAGAGTTTCACTGCATAACACTGGATCATTTAAGAAATCCGAACTGTTGAAAACTGAAGTAACGCCAAATCATGCTTCAGAGGAAGAAACTTGGAGTTGTTTCATCATAACCAAAGACAACAGTCTGTATTTCAACAAAAATGATTAGGAAATGGCAGGTCATGGACATGAAATTTGAATATAAGACTTGGCAAAGGAGAAGGAAGACATGAGCCAGCAACCTACAAGCTAGCTTTGCATCAAAGCAAGTACCTTGGAGTTGTTTGTTCATAAACACAGAAAACATGTGGACGAACATTTGCTCAGCAGAGGAAGGGAGCCTCGAGCCCCCAGCTACCAGCTAGTTTGCATCAAGGCAAGTACCTTGAACTGCCTCTTGATACTGAGAATCACACGTTCCGGGCATTGCATGACAAACATTTGCTCTACTCGAGAGCAGATATTGTACACTGACTGGGGAAATTTGGTATATACACAAACAAAAAACTAGCAAAACGTTAACCTAATTTAAGCGCAGATGCACAAGATATATCGCAAGGAAATTTAAAACCAATTCCGTGAAAAACTAATTTAATTAAACAACAAGGGTTTCAAAAGAACAGAAAAAACAACTACGAAAGAAGCCGCTCGAAGATTAAAGACAATAAAGATGCATTAATTCAGCCAAGAGAACGAAGATAAGGACAGAAAGGTTCAATTTTTTTCAATAGGACGACGAAAAGTTTCAACTTTGTCCACATCTCCATTTAGGAGAACAAGCAAGAAAGAAATTATAAAGAAGAGTAGAGAAAGCGAATAGCAAAGACGGAGAACAAAAGGAAGCAATCACCATGGCAGATCCGCGTGCCGTCCACCATCGCAGGTCGACGGACGTTGTCTGCGATTTCTGGGAGCGATCAATTGAGAAGAGAGGGAGGAAGATGAATTAGGGATTAGAGACGCGCTGGGGTCGGGGACGGTCGAGTGGGTGTTTGGTCGCATCTAATCACAGAAATAATTAAACAGCACACAGTAATACATTGATAGACTGTACTTATAATCAGGCTGGGTAACGTGGATGATCGTCTTGGTACCATAGAAATTTTTTATTGATTATCAAAGTAAATCGGTCTACTAAAATTTTTCATTGGCCACTAGGATAAATTAGAAAGTAGAGGATAACTTTATTTTAGAGTCCAATATCCTTTAGTTGTATGTCTCATTTGAAATAAATTTTTTTATAAATTTATAATAACTGAGATTTGAACTGTAAATATATGGATGACAATTTAGATGTCCTACTGATACATCATAACCCCGGAGGCTAGACTGCACCTACAATAGAACCTATTAAATGTGGATAGGTATATTAAGACCCACCCAGTTTAATTTCAAATTTTCATATGGTAATTTTATATGTCTGAATTATTACACCATCCCGAAACATACAGAGGAAGAACTAATGAATAAATGGATAGGACTTCATACGTCCAATTCCAATTCCAATTCCAATAAATCAAAAAGTAATAAATTTATGTTCTTAATTTAATTTGAATTAAATAATTACCCGATCTAATTAGATGTTAAAAATGGATGAGTGCTTGATATAGGAAAAGAGGAGATCATTAATTCTTTTTCTTTTATGAATCTTAAATATTTATTATTAGACGAATGTATAAAAGAAATAGTATACTGATAATAAAGATAATTAATTTCAAAATTGAAAGAGCGATCAGGTGTAAAAAATAAAGGTCCTTATTCTCTTACAAGTATAATGAAGATAAATCATTTTTGTTAGAAAAAGGGAGTAAAAAATCCTATTGTGGTGGGAAAGAGTGCCATCTTTTAATTATCGTGACAAAAATTTAATATTTAAATCGGCTTAACAGAAAATCATGTCGTTTTGCACTGTAACATATTTGCTTAAAACGCCAACTTAAATCTAAAAGAATATTAATTAGATCATTGAGTGTTTTTTTTCAAGAATAATAATAATAATTGGTTTCTCTTGTTTATGAAAAAAAACCCCCACAACCCTTTTGTGTGTAAATAATAATAATTCTAATTAATAAGTACCTTGGCTAGAGACCACTTTTCAACAAGATGTAAAACCTCAATTACTTCTTTAGTTGTGGAAAATAACTTCATTGAATCAGCCAAGTCATGGACATATGTAGCTTCTGATGAACAAATCAAGGACACATCTTGGCCGAAGATACAGTCCTCTTCTTCCAACAATAATACAAATTTCTGTCTTGTCCTTGTCTCAATCAAAACTTTCTTCCACAGCCTGCTGCCCTGAAAAGCTCTTGCTTAATATCCTCAGAGCTGAATCTTTCCCTGTTCCCATTGTCCTAGCATTCACAAGCGACCCATGAATTGAATCATCCAAAAGCAAATTAAAATAACAACAATATCATCTCAGATTTGTAATTTAATCTGCTACAAGATTGATTGTCAGTGGTAGGTAATTAGCTTCCTCATACATGATCAGAGCAAGAAGCACGCATGCCAAAGTCACTGAAGCAGCTCACAACACACTGCTCTACCTCCAACCCCAGTGCCTCCATTGTGCTCAGCGTGGACACCAACAGCCCCGGCTTCATGCCACAGCAAATCCCTATCCTGGTGTCTGCATCTCTCCTTTCGACCTCAAACTGCATGAAGGATACATCAACCATCGAAAGTGATCAAAATGTAGTAGGAGTTATTGCTTTAATTTGATGCGTGCCTTTGGGGAATTTGACGAAGGCACTAGGATGTTGGAGCTGTTGAACTGCATCATGCCCAAGCCCAACAAATCGTTTGCTTGGTTCGGATCAACATCTGCATCTGCATCTGCCTGCAAGTCCTTGAGCTTCTCCAACAGCTCTTTCATGTAGTCGATGGTGTCCGCCAGAATGGCTGTCCTGTCCATCTACTAGGATGGATAATGGATTGAAACCGACAGACGAGCAGAAATCTAAATCAACACTCACAAATAATAAGCAATTATTGTGCTCTACCTTGCTGATCTTGGGGACGACAGATCTGAGCATGGAGAGCCTGTCGTTGAGCCTCTTCCTCCTCCTCCTCTCAGCCATGAGGTTCTTGGACGGAACACCATCCACCTTCTTCGACTTGCCGTTCCTTCTCTCCAGGCGAGAGCCTAAAACAAGGGCCGAAGGAGCTTGTATTGCCTTTGTGTTGTCTGCAGCCATTTCTTCATGGCTTGGTCGTCTAAGCTTCTTCTGCTCTAAGAAACAGATGTTTGCATGCACCGTGCCCCCTGTTGCAGAGATCGATTGTGGCGGTGCCACTGCTGCTGCTGCTGAGAGACCTCCACCTGATGCGGCCGGGAAGCAGACGGAGTCAGAGTTAAGCCCTTTGATCAGCTGCTGATCATCGCAGTCGTCAGGTGAAACACTCCAAGTCGAGATCTCTCGTGAGCAGCCTATGTTTCCTTCAGTGGGCAAAAGGAGCTCGCTCATTCCCACAGGGTAGCTGTCCCAGGCTTCTCTTCTGAGGGCAAGAAGCTCCTCCAAGAAGCTTTCCTCCTCAAACTCCATGACTCTGGCTGGCTGGGTGTGAGCTTGCACTGACCGAATGAGTTCTGAGGGCTGCAATATTTAATTTTTTGAGTGACAATTATACCTTGTATTGGATGCGATTGCGAGCGAATAATAGAGAATAAAGAATGCACAGGGTATGGAAAAGGCATTCGGCACAAGACAGAAATGGAATCACTCTGCGATTTAATAATTTCTCTGCTTGGCAGAGATCTGTTGCATTGATCTGACATCCTTTTCACCGAAATATGTGATCATAAATGGCAGTGGGTTTGTTCTCGAGACAAAGGACGAGAAAAAGTTTAGTTAATTATCATAAAAGCGTTAATCAATCACCGTACAAACCCGGCCTAGCTATCATCCTCTGGATTCAAAAAATTAAAATAAAATAAAATGACACCAATTGTACCTATGGTGTTTTCTTTTATTGTTTATTTTTTATTTTTTTAAACTATCCCAGGATTGAATACGTAAATTAGTGGATATTTTTTTTACTAGATGGTTGATTTTAAAATATTATATTGATAGACTACTCGTTACTTACAAGTAGAAATGGAGTAGACATTTAATATTAAAAAGAAAAATATGTGTATTCTTTTAGGATGGTAAACAAGTCGAGTCCGTCTACGCTCAAGCTCAGTTCGGTTTAATTCGATTGGATTTATAACAGCTCGACTCGAGTCGAGCTCGCTCATAGAGTCAAGTTTAATTTCAAGTTCAATTTTTAATCATGACCTTAAGCTTGGGCTTAATTGTTTTATTATTTTATTTTTTTAATAAATAAATTATTATATTATATTATAAAAATATATTAAAAATTATATTATTATTAGTGTGTTAGGTTCAACGAGTCACCTAGCCAATAATAATTAAGCTTCACCTCGGCTCGATTTCTAATCAAGTCGGCTTGAAATCAACTAGAGCTCAATCAACTTTAAACTCGAGTCGAGTTTTGATCGAACCATTCATGAGTGACTCATGAGCGGTTTGATTCATTTATACCGCTAGTATTTATATTGAAAAGGAGCATTCGTATCATTAGTCTCAATTCACACCTCTCTCTCTCCCCCCCCCTCCCCCAATATTTTCTATAATCATAATCATATATCTCTTATACTAAAAAAAATTGAGAGGGCGGTCGCTCTCATCGCCTCCCTTAACTCCGTCCTTGGCTACAAGTACTTTCTTATTTATTTTGGTGATCGGTAAAAAATTTCTTTAGAAAAGGGTCGATCATCTTAGGATTAATCGACATAAGCTAGATAAATAATGTCAACTATAAAAAACTAAAATAAAAATTAATAATGTCTTATTGCCCCAAATTATGGTGCAACGGTTAAGCCTTTTAAGTGATTAATTAGACATATAGTATTCAAATTCCAACTGCAGAATATTATAGGAATTTTTTTCACTAGAACGACAAACCTAAAAATGTTGATTTTGGATGGATCTCCATGAGCACTTATTGATTTATCTTAGTGGTTAGTAGAAAACTTCTATAGGATTAGATCAATCACCTCTATAATTAGCCAGTTAAAAAAATTAGATTCCTAAATTATAAAAAAAAAATAACATCTTATCAAATTTCTTGAGGCTCACAGGAGAGTTTGAAAAATCTTACAACGCTAAATTATCTGTCAGGATTCATCTAAGCTTCCCAATTTTTTTTTAGTGGTTGATGAAAAATATCTATGGGATTAAATTGGTCATCTCGAGGAGTGATCTAATTATAAGAACTAATATCTAGATTAGTAAAAAAAATTTTAAAAAAAAAAACACACCTTTTTGACAGTCATTTGCACTCTCGAACTTACGTTAGTGGTCGATAAAATTTTTTCACGACACTGGACTAGTCTCTTGTAAAGTTTGTTGATTTGAAAAATTAGATACCTCAGTTACTCAAAAAAATAATAATAATAATAATAACGTTTTACCTGAGGGTTTTGGTGCAATGGTAAATAAAGGGATGAACTATGTAGATAACGAAAATTTAAATCTTATGCAAGACCTATTCTATACCAAGAAATTTGAATTACTTAGGAGGTTGGGCGTCCGTGAAGATGAGCGAAGTGGAAGGAATGGGCTGAATGCACCGATTGAGCCAGGCAAGAAGTAGGTATGCGAGAAAGACTAGGCAGCCTAGTACACTAAATGCATCGAATTAAGTATGACGTTTTTTTTTCTGAACATGAAGTCTTGTCGGCAAGTTTAACATACTAATGAAGCAAATGAATCAGATTGATTGGGTTAGACAAATAAAAAGCAATTTTAAGTTGGATATTTATACTCTATATAAATCATGGCCCATATATAATGGGGCAATTATATGGGGCATATTTATACTCTACATAAATCACGTGGTAAAAAGACAATTTACTCAGTCAAGTGCTTCCGTCAACCCATTCCTAAGCCAGTGCAACACTCACGTTTCAACCACCGCAACCCACAGGAACTATACTCTATATAAATCATACCCCATATAGCAACAGGTAATACCAGAGATTTTATTAAAAGCACGGTCTGCCGAAAATAAAGGAAAAAACTTTGGCAGAATTTGGCCAAAAACAAAAAAAACAAAAAAAAAAAAAAAAACGCAAAAGCCATGATTCATGATTACTTGAACATAGCTGATGACGAAATCTTCAATGATTTCCCCTTAATCGTCCGACATAAATACAAATAAAAATGTTTCTTCTGGTTGCCTTTTTGAAAAAGGATCAATTGATTCTCGATAATTTTGAGTTGGTCACACTCGTCATAAATCAAACGAAACTCGCCATCTAAAATCGACGAACAATTAGATCAAGCTTTGGAAGAAGGCAAAATTGGGGAAAAGGATCACTATTCCTTCGAAACAAAACTGGTAGCAATCCGACCTAACAATCCAAATGAAAGAAAACAGACGCGAAGCGAAGCCATCCCAAGATCGAATAACGCCAGGGGAATCACCGATGCGCCGTCACCAGGGTTTCGATGAACCTGAGCCCATCGAATCTTGGAGCGAATTTGTCCTCAGCACCCTTTCTCGACCCCGATCCCGCAGCATCCTTCTTCCTCGACGATCCAGAGCCCTAATCCACCAAACTGTATAATCAATTGATCCATCGAAACAGATGGTTTCTTGCTTTTCTATTCGATTTGGAAGCGGCGTACCTCTCGAGAGGGACTGGTGGAGGAGTCGTCGCGTTGGTCGGAGACCACGGAGGCTAGAGTGGCGGAAGACGCGGCAGCGATGGACGCGGCGAAAACACCAGCTTTCTTCATTTCCAAGGCGACGAGAACGTGATCGCGGAAGCCTTCTCGGAGATGATGCGCCGTTGAATGTCGACCACCACCACCATCATCGGCCATTTTATAGCCTCAAAAATTGACCCGTGACCTAAAAATTGTACCCAATTGAAATGCGTTTGGGTTCCGACGCTTCCGAGTGCACCTCCCGCAAGAAAGTGAATCGCAGCCGTCAAATTTGATTGTACGAAAAACTAAAATATAATATTTTATATTAGTGAAAAATAAATTAACATTTTCAATTGAGCTAAAAAAAATAAATTTTGGAATCTTTCGGCGGGTGCGGTCCATTTTGAAGTTGTGGACGCTGTTCGAGGAGGAGGACTTAGGGCCCCACTCAGTATCTAGATTTTTTTAAAAAAAATATGGCTTTGAGTATTTCAATTTTTCAGAGGATTATATAAATATATATGGATGATAAACGGGATCGAGTTTTTGATATCTCATTTTCACATAATAAATAAGTGGGTCGGAAGGGGATGGGAACGAAGAAAAAAGATTTTTTTTTTTAAATCAGTTTCGCTCACTAAATTTTGGAATCCGAGAGGATTTATCTGAGGAATATAACGTAATGATATTTCATCCATGGAAGTTGATCACTTTGGTTAGTCGCCAGTATACATTCACCTATTCAATGTACCGCTCCATTTGATGATTGGACAACAATACAAATCCACCTCAATTGTTTGTCTGATGATGTCACGTATCTATCTGTAATATGGCTATCAAACACGATTTGGCTTCTCGACGTAAATAAATAAATAAATAATCTACCGTCCGGGACCTCAGGCGTGACGCTTGCGGCATGCCCGTGGAGGGGAAATTGCACGTTTAAGTATGAGGTGTGCTAAATGGATCTGACTACTTGTGAACCAATTTAAGACGATATTATTTGAGTCGTGTCGTCATAACAAAGTTGGCTTTTATAACACGGAATTGACTTCAAGATTGGACTAAGATTCTCCACGCAGTTCGCGTTTGAATCTTGCAGAACAAAGCACCTGACCGGACCGATCAGGGTCAGCGTGCTGGACCCATTTTCACGCCCGGCTCATCAGCGACAAGCCGCTAATTGCGACGCGTAATGTAACGCTCCTCGAGATTTATACTTAACCTATGAATCGGCGGCTGCATCTTTGCCTTCGCCGCCGGCTCCGAAGGCATGCTCACGCGATGCCCGTTGCAGTAGCAATCAAGAGCGCGCACTGTCAAGTCTGGTTGCGATGTCCATGTTCCGAGTTTCCTTCGTTCTCCTATCCAAGTGCACATGAACGCATGAATAATATGCGTTCATGTGCACTCTTCACAGATATGGTCGTGACTTTCTTTATAAACTTCAAAAGGTTTTCTCTTATCAGTAGAAACCAAGCAGAAACCTTAAACAAAGTGACTGAGACTGCAGAAATACATGGCTCAATGTCACCACGGTGTAAGATGCAAAAAGAGATGCAAGGAAAAAAAAATGAAAGGTGTGTTTGTTACGTGTATTTTTCATTTTCATTTTCTGAAAAATGTGTATCTTTTAGAAAATAGAAAATGATTTTTTATTGTTCTCTATTTTTCTAAAAAATGTTATCTATTTTTTTAGAAAACAGGTACGAAAAATGTAAACCAAACACCATATTTCAAAAAACATGTATTTTTCAGAAAATAAAAATAAAAAACGCACAAGAAGTCTTTCATGCTTACAAACATCAACACCCACCTCTTTAATTATATGTGATCTTGCACTAAGATTTTAGGAAGATCTACTGATTAACTGGTAGATGTATTTACTATTTTGTTGGAACCATAAAGAGGGGGAGATCGAAGGACACCGAAGCATCTAGAGATGAGCAAAGGCAGAAAAGGAGAATGGCATCGAGTTGCCCCGGCTTTACCATTCCAACACTCAAGTCAAATGACAGAAAGTTAAAAGCAAATTAGGAAAAATGAATAATAGTATTTTAGGTCCCAAAAAATTTATCATACCTTCTTCCACACTAATGAGCTTCTTTTATAATGTCTTCCCCAACTCTTTATCTTTCGTGTTTATTAAGGTATTTTCTAACTTTTTGTTTTTCATGTGTATTAATGGTGCATAATATCTTCCCCAACTCTTTGTCTTCCCTGTGTATTAATGGTTGATTGGCACGAATGTCGATCAGAGGAGCCCCCTAGTGAATCAATCAATCCGATGATCAACATTCACCCAAACCTTTTGCCGGTTGGCACGAGCGACGGTCATTTGTTGACTGGGACACATGGGGGCTCCTTTGACTAACCTAATAAAATTTTTTACTGCGTCAAGACCCTCGGAGGATGATCCACCGATAAACTGATAGATGTGTTAATTGTTGCCGCTGGAACCACGAGGAGAGGAAGATCGAGGGGAGAAATCACTATCACTTGGGGCACCTCCTTCCACGCTAATGAGTTGCTTTTATAATGTCTTCTCTAACTCTTTTGTCTTCCCTGTGTATTAATGGGCGGTCAGTGCGAACGTTGATCATCTCATTGATTGATTCACTAGGATGAACTCGGTAGATCCGCATAAGCGACAATCATCCGTTGACTGGAACGTTGACTGAGACACATGAGGGCTTCTTTGACTGATCACAAGTCTTTCCTTTATGTCCAGTCGAAGGAGATGGAAGCCCGATTGATTAGATGGTTAGGGGAGCAGTGGCAGAAATAAATAATCAAGGAGTCATGACCATTCAGCTCGAACAAGCGCAGTATAAACTGGTGGCATATAAGGTTGGGGAGGAAGAGTGTCCAGCAACTGACAAGCAAGAGTTCTTGCAATCGTAAGAATATTTTTATTTGCTTAGCGCTCAAATATGAAAATGGCTCAAACAAGGCTTTATAGGAGCCATCAAGCAAGTTGTCAAAGTAGGCCCGATTCCGTGCGACACATCTCTGGAGTTTCTCAACCTGCAAAAGGTATGGGCGAAGCTACATGACTCGGAGAAGTCTTAAAGAAATCTACATCCTCATTTTGCACAAATACCTAGGTTTTCATGTGAATTGTTTGAAGAGCCCTCGAATGGTTAACTTTCACTTGAGGAGGTTGAACCCCTGAAGGGACGTTGTTGGTTAGTCCTAAGAAAATCGTACCGGTTCCACTGTACAAAAATTTTTGTACAAGTGTCAAACCTTTCCTTAAATAACCTATTGTGTTCTTTAGAAGTTAAATTAGGAATCGCAGACGAAACTTAACATCATTGATTCCAAATTTAACTTATCTGTTCTTAATGGTTTAGATTTGAATCGCAAGTGGAACTTAACACTATTGATTCAAATCTACCTAAGTTATTAATTTCATAAATATTAATTTTCAAAATTAGTTTTCAGGACTGCATGGTGAAACACATGATCTTCTTGGATATGGGAGCAACCACCACCACCTAGGCAAAGCCTTTTAAGGCAAGCTAATATTTATTTCCTTAAATAACTCTAGGTTAACCAAAAAGAATAATCGAATCACAAATTCGAAAAAGAAGAAAACACAAACTCAAAAAAAAAACTATTTCGAAAACTCTAGAATCATATGCCTCTTGTGTTTGGTATTTCCATAAATAACTATACAAAGAAAACTAGTATGATGTGGAAAACAATTACTAGTTATACCTTTCTTTGTAAGCAAAATAACCACTTGATCTTCTACCGTATTCCTCTTCTTATCTCGAACGTTATGTGGACAACGATCTTTCGAGACGAGAACCACCAAGCTCCTTCTTCTCCAAGCTAGATTCGGCCACCAAGAATTCTCCATGAGAAGTAGAGGTCCGACCACCACCACCAAGCTCCAAGGGATGCAAGAAACAAAACCTCCTTTCTCTCCTTCTTCTCCTAGCTTGAACCGGCCACCATCAAGAGCTCCAAGAGGGGATAAAACCGGCCACTAGAGAAGAAGAGAAGAGGAGAGGGAGAACCTCTAAGGGCCGACCACACCAAGGAGAAAAAGAGAGGAAGAAAAGAATAGAGTTGTTCACAATGAAGGCACCTCTACCCCCTCTTTTATATTTCTTGGTCTTGACAAATAAGGAAATTTTAATAAAAACTTCCTTAATTCCTTTGCCATGAAAAAAAAAATATTTAATTAAAACTAATTTTCTTTTCTTAATATCAATGGTCGGCCACTTATTTCCCCAAAACAAGGAGAGTTTTAATTAAAACAAAAATTAAAACTTCCTAATTTGTTTCCGAAAATTTATAAAAAATTTCTCCAATAATTTTTCCCTTCATGGTGGGTTATTAAAATCTTTCTTTTAAACATATGGATAATTTCCAAAAAGGAAAGTTATCTCTAAAAATAAAAATCTCTTTTCAATCTACAAATAAAGAAAGATATCAAATCTTTTCTTAATCTTTTGTAGAAACTAATAAAAGAGAATATTTAATTTTTAAAACTCTCTTTTAAATTATGATCATGGTTAAAAAGGAAAATTTTCTCAAAATTAAAATCTCCTTTCAATTTACAAATAAGGAAAGATTTCAAATCTTTTCTTAATCTTTTGTAGAAAGCTATAAAAGAAAATTTTTAAATTTTAAACTCTCTTTTAAAACCATGATATCCACATAAGAAATAATTTTAATAAAAATCCTTCTTAATATTCTAGTGGTCGGCCACCTAAGCTTGGGACCCAAGCTTTGGCCGGCCACCAACTTGGCTCATCCACTTGGTCTTAGCCGGCCCTAGCTTGGGTTCCAAGCTAGCTTGCCCGTCCCCATTAGGATAGGTATGTGGTGGATATAAATCTCTATATACAAGAGGCTACGATAGGGATCGAGAGAAGGAATTGGTTTTGGTCTCCCGATGAAATTAAGCATCCCGTGTTCGCCCCGAACACATTACTTAATTTCATCAATAATAATTCATTCCACTAAAGAACTATTATTGAACTACCGCACCAACCCAAATTACATTTTTGGGCTCCTTCTTATTATGAGTGTGTTAGTCTCCCTGTGTTTAAGATGTCGAATGTCCACTAATTAAGTGAGTTATTGACAACTCATTTAATTAATATATTAGTCCAAGCGTAGTACCACTCAACCTTATCGTCATGTCGGACTAAGTCCACCTGCAGGGTTTAACATGACAATCCTTATGAGCTCCTCTTGGGGACATTATCAACCTAGATCACTAGAACACAGTTTCCTTCTATAATCAACAACACACACTATAAGTAATATCATTTCCCAACTTATCGGGCTTATTGATTTATCGAACTAAATCTCACCTATTGATAAATTAAAGAAATAAATATCAAATATATGTGCTTGTTATTATATTAAGATTAAGAGCACACACTTCCATAATAACTGAGATCTTTGTTCCTTTATAAAGTCAGTATAAAAGAAATGACTTCTAAATGGTCCTGCTCAATACACTCTAAGTGTACTAGTGTAATTATATAGTTAAGATAAACTAATACCTAATTACACTACGACCTTCCAATGGTTTGTTCCTTTCCATCTTGGTCGTGAGCTACTGTTTTTAATTTATAAAGAACCGATAACACGATCTTCTGTGTGTGACACCATACACTATGTTATCTACAATATAAATTAATTGAACATCTACATTTGGTATATATAAATGTAGACACTTGACCAATGTGATTCTTATAAATGTTTATACCAAAAGTTAAGTTTTTAGTATACATCCTAACAATCTCCCACTTATACTAAAAGACTATGCTGTCATACATCTGATTCCCAACCCTTCAATATGTCCATCAAAATCTCTTGCCTTAAGGACCTTAGTGAAAGGATCTATAGGTCATCACCTAATGCAATCTAGGTGGCAACAACTTCTCCTCGTTTATACGATTTCTCGTATTGGGTGGTACTTGCGCTCTATTGTGTTTACTTACCTTATGGACTCATGGTTTCTTCGAGTTTACTACTGCACCACTATTATTACAATAAACTATAATAATCTTTGGACAAACCAGAAATCATATCTAAGTTCATATTGAGGTTACTGAGTCATTCAGCTTCTATGACTGCCTCAGAGGCTGTCACTTACTCAGCTTCTATGGTTGAGTCCGAAAAAAACACTTTTGTTTATCACTCTTCCATTGTTATGACTTTATCTCCTAAAGTAAACACAAAACCCCGAGGTCGACTTACTATTGTCCCTATCTGATTGGAGGTTAAAATCCGTGCAACCCACAGGGACCAAATTATCTGCCTTGTAAGCTAGCATATAATCTCTAATGCCTCTAAGGTACTTCAATATACGCTTTACTGCAGATAAATGTTCTTGTCTAGAGGAAATAAATTATCTGCCTTGTAAGCTAGCATATAATCTCTAGTGCCTCTAAGGTACTTCAATATATACTTTACCACAGACAAATACCCTAGGAAATAAAAATATTTTTAAACATTAAATTCTCACAATATACATCTATGTATCAAACTAATTATTTTGATAATAAAAAAAAATAGTATGATTGTGAAAGTTTTTATATCCGAATACTTATCTTTATCATTATTTTTTTCAATATTTTTCAAAAAAAAAAAAAAGTTTTATATTATTTTTTACAAATCTGAAATTTTATTTTCTTTGTAAATTAATTTCGATAAAAATTCATGGTTTGGGATGTTTGTGTATGACTCCTAGAAATTTTTTTAGATTTTTTTTCTAACTCTAATTATTTGTTCCCTAATTTTGGTTTGATATGATCAAAGAGGAGAATATGTTATTGAGTTTAGAGGGATATTGTATTGTATTTAGTACATTAATACTTGTGCATTTATTTTATTGCATTTAAATATAAATTACATGTTACATGTTTGTTTAACTCGAATCTTAACTTGGATTGATATACATTAAAAAGGGAGAGATTGTAACTATCTTGGGTTAGTTTTAATGCGTGGTTAATCGAGTTAAGTTAAGTACTACGATTTTGATGCTTTGTATCTGAGTGGGTAGGAACTTAGGAACATAAGAAGTCGAGCGGAAGACGCAGCTAGCAAGAAGGATTACATTGGAAGCGAGTCGACAAGCTCAGTGCATCCGAGGAACAAGGTGTTGCGGAAGAGTATATGAGTGGATGAGAAGGATATAAGCGAAGAGTTCAAGGGACGAGAAGCCGGGAGAAAGTTTGCTCATGGAAAAGGTCGGAGTTGAGTTCTAGTGAGCTCAACTCCGGATGGGCAAAGCATCAACCATGCGAAGAAAGTCAACTCTGAAGCTGACTTTAGAGTATGCTACAGTTGGAGGTGCCTTCGCGCGCGCCTCTTCAAGAGGGCACCCTGTTGGACCTTGGAGGCACCCTCGCACCTCCCTTGGAGGCATCCTGTAGCAACCAAGGTGCTTCCATTTCCGCAGAGTCGTTGGCCGACTGTTGGAGTTTGGATAAATATTTATCTACATTGGAGGCACCCTAGACCTCTTTGGAGGTGTTTCCAAGCGACGAATACCAATAGCTGCTTCATCGCAGGAGGCTATAAAAAGCCTCCTGGTGCTAAGAATAAAGTAATAACTCTTGTATTCAATTCTTAGTCTTTCCTTGAGCTATCAAAGTGTGTAAGAGACTTCTTCTCCTTCAACGAAGGAGATCTTTTAGTACTTTCAACTGTCTTAGATTAACAAACACTTAGATTGTAATCAAGTAAATCTTAGTCTTCTTACTTATTATTTTTAAATTGTTATTCTTTAAAATGTTTTGTTTATTACCAACTAATCTTGTGTCCTTGCCTAGTTCAAAAGGTAAGAGAATTTCTCTAACTTATTTTCAGAACTATTCACCCCCTCGAGCCAATCTCACATGGTCCTACAATTATTGATTGTCATATTCGTCGAGTTCTATTGTCCACTTAATTAGCCGCTCGAAGGCCTCTGGGTTCGTTAATACATTTCCCAAATGGCAATTGGTGAGGATGGTTATTGGATGAGACATAAAATAGGGCCTTAAGCGCCAATCGGTTAAGTCTAATCCGAAAGCTAGCTTTTTCAAAGTAGAATATCGACTCTCTATATTTTTCAATAAATGACTGAAGAAATAGATAGGGCATTGTGTGCTACTATCTTCCCGTAGTAAGGTTGAGCCAACTGCTTGCTCGGCTATTGATAAATATGATAATAATTTTTCACATGAAATTGGCTTGATAAGGGCTCGATAAATACTCTTTGAGCTTAGCAAAGGCTTGATCGCATTTTTCGACCCACTCGAATTTAGAAGTCTTACAAAGAATTTTGAAGAATGGAACACTCTGGTCAGCTGATTGGGAGATAAATCGAGAAAGTGGTGTGATATGGCCGACCAACCTTTGTGCCTTTTGGAGATTGCGAGGAGGGGACATCTTTTGGAGCGCTTGAGAACCTTCTCTGGATTAGTTTCAATTCTTGCTCAGTCACCATATATCCGAGGAAGCGCCCACATTTTACATTGAAAAGCATTTACTCAGGTTCAGTTTGAGCCTGTATTTACTCAAGGTGCTTCAGGTTTCTTCAATATCGGTTATTAAATCCTCAGTTTACTTGGTTTTGATGAGAATATCATCCACATAGACTTCCACATTCCTCCCAATCTGGTGCCTAAACACCCAATCCATCAGTTGTTAATAAGTAGCTTATGTATTTTTTAAACCGAACGACATAACATTAAAAGCATTTAGCATCGATCTTCCCAATATAGCATTATAAGAGGAAGAAATTATTGGAGCAATCCCAATGGTTCGTGGGACCATGTGTTTTGGTGTTTGTGCAAATGGTTTAAGTTAGGTTCACCCTTATATTTGATATGTGTACTTGAGTTATGCAGTACTGCAGGATACACATGTGACTCAGGTTGGCTGCTTCAGGTCCGGTGAAGGATGTAGCATCCGAGGGACCGTGGACAAGGTAACGAGGACAAGGGTCGAGGGAAGCGACTTCGAGGCATACGCGAAGGATGACATTCGGGACGAGCCGCGGGCTTGAATGCATCTGAGGGACGAGAGCCAAAGGAAGTAGGCTTGAAGGCAAGAGGTCAAGGCTGCAAAGAAGCGTCAAGTGAGTCATAAGGGTGAGGGTACGAGTGCACAAGAGATTGTACTCGGAGTAAAATCCTAGTTTTAGGGTTTTACTGTAGCGTTATTGTAGCAGTACTGTAGCGCTACTGTAGCAGTCGACTGCATGTTTTAGCAGTCGACTGGGATCGAACAGAATGCTTCTGTTCGTTCGGTCAGTGTGGATCAGTCGACTGCTAGTTTTAGCAGTCGATTGGTATCGAGCCGTTAGGATGTAACAGTCAAATTTTCATAGAGGGCAATCGTTGCATGTTTTGGCAGTCGACTGGTAGGTGGAGTTTTCAACCCGCGGCCTATATAATCAAAGCTTGGGAGCTTGGTTATAGTTGACGAAATTAATGGTGGTAAACCCTAATTAGTAGTCTACTAGTCTCAAGAGTCTTGGTTGATGTTGTGGTGAGGTTTCTCCACCCACAAGGAGCTACTTGAGATAGCCGGAGTTTGCCGGGGGTTAATCCACCGACGGATCGGGATTGTCCACCTCAAGGACACGCCGTGGAGTAGGAGCCTTAATCTCCGAACCATGTTAAACGAACGTGTTAGCGGTTTGCTTGTTTTTCTTTCCTTTAGTATTTGTATTCGTGGTTGTATTCTTTGTTTTCCGCTGTGCACTAACGAATAAGTAGGAAGCGAGTATTTGGAGGTGTCGTCTATCCAACCCCTTCAAGCCGGCCACCGATCCCCTACAAGTGGTATCAGAGCTAGAACGCTCTCTTTCGGACTAATCATCGAGGAAGCAAAAAGATGACCGACTTGATAGCACCTCCAAAGTTTGAAGGAGGAAGCCTTGGGGACATCACATTTTGGATAATGAAGATGAAAGTCTTCTTCAACACGGATTGGAATACCATGATGGTGATCAACGACCCGTTCGAAGTCCCAAGAGATAAGAAGGGAAAAAGACTCCGACCACGACATTGGACGGAAGAGCAAACCTCACGTTCGGAGGCAAACTCAAAGGTAATATCAATCTTAATAGATATATTACCGTCTAATGTGATAATTGGTGTAGGTGAATATAAGAACACCCACGATTTGTGGAGCAAGGTGAAGATGGTTCTATAGGAATAACCTAAACCTACACAAAAAGAAGAAGAATCCAAGGAGATGAGTTTAATTGTTCAAGTTGAGGAGGAACAAACGGAAGTTGAGTCACGCTCAACATCCGAGGAGGAAAACGAAGATGAGATATCATCTACATCCTCAAGAATTGAAGAAAATTCCAAGACAAGTGAAGAAGAAAAAGAGGTCTTGGAAGTGGTCAACCTAGCAAGCACCTCCACCGAAGTGAAGTCAAAGGACCACATAATTTACTTCGGGTGCAATGAGAAGGGACACTACAAGAGTAGGTGTCCAATGGGTAAGAAGAAGGTAACTTCTAAAACCATTCAAGTTAATTTGAATACTAACAAGGGTTGTAGGAATGAAGAAACCCAAGGAAGGAGGATGCGCATCATATGCTTCACGTGTGGAGAGAAGGGTCACTACCACACCAAATGTCCCAAGAAGGGAGAGATTAAGAAGCTAGCGCATCTAAAGAAATGGGAGAAGAAGGAGAGAAGCAAGTGTCAAGGGGGAGCTTCAAGGGTAAGGGAGGTATACTCTACCTTGAATCGTAATTCAAATTCTTATACTCTCATGCAGCTAGGAAAAATAATGATTATCATTATGTAGCCATATATGCAAAATTTTGGATTTAAATATCATGATAGAAGTAGGGTAAATGTGGATCATAACCCTAGGAAACCAATTCATGATATATCTAGAAACGTTAGACCTAAGGAGACCCAAGACATTAATCCTAAGAAGGAGAGACACATGCCTAGAAAGGGTAGGTCTAGGAATGTCCATGGTGGACATGTTGACTCTAGGTTTACGAACCTAGAAAGGGAAAATCAAGTTTTGAAGGCAAAACTTGATAAGTTGGAGAAAACCCTATAAATATTTAATGTTGGATCTAAAGGTTTAGGTATGGTGTTGGGTAGCCAAAGACCCAATAATGATAGATCGGATTTGGGATACCGATCTAGTATCTCCAATGCTAAAGGAAAGTCATATGCTAGGGTTGTATATGACTATAACAAGGAGAAGTCAATAAATGGCAAGAGAAAACTATTTAATGGTAAGGTTAAATTAACCAAGGACAATGTATCCAAGGTTAAGAAGTTTAGTTTTATAGGCCAAGTGTCACCATACCTCCTTACATGCTAATG
This sequence comes from Zingiber officinale, assembly GCF_018446385.1. NCBI lineage: Eukaryota > Viridiplantae > Streptophyta > Magnoliopsida > Zingiberales > Zingiberaceae > Zingiber > Zingiber officinale. The sequence goes on along the minus strand of NC_056000.1, from coordinate 4,942,766 downwards.
AACTTCTTTAATGTATTCCCAACTCCTTATTTTTCATGTGTATTGATAGTGCATAATGTCTTCCCTAACTCTTTGTCTTCCATTTGTATTAATGGTGCATAATACTTTCACCAACTCTTTGTCTTCCTTATGTATTAATGACCGGTCGGTACGAACGTTGATCATCCGATTGATTGATTCATCAAGATAAACTCGGTCGATCGATACGAGCGACGATCGTCCGTTGACTGGAATATTGATTGGATGCATGGGGGCTCCTCTAGTTGACTTGATCAAATTTGATCATGCGCCAAGACTCTCGGAGGATGATCCACTAGTGAACTAGCACATGTGTCAATTGTTACCACTGAAACCGCAAAGAGATGGAGATTGAGGGGAGAAATCATCGTCACCTAGAGTACCTCCATCCATGCTAATGAACTTCTTTTATAATGTTTTTTTTGTCTTCCTACATAGTCTGTAGGTGCGAAGTACCTTCTTCGACTCTAATGAACTTTTATAATATCTTTCCTAATTTTTTATCTTCCCTGTATATTAATAGTCTGTCGGTGCAAACGTTAATGATCTAATTGATTGATTTACCAAGATGAACCTGACTGTCGGCAGCGCAAGCAACGACTGAAATGTAGACTGGGAGCTCCTCTGACTGACCTGATCAATCTGTATTGTTGATGAATTGTGCGTTTAGCTTTCTTTCTCGAGTATGTTTTCGACCTGTGTATATGTTTACCTTCTTAGAGGCAACCGCACATCTCAGATTTTCCTTTTAGTTTATTGTAAGCCGAGAAATATTTAATTAGATTAATAAGACGCTATTTAAAGATACAGATCATTAGCTAACCCAAAGATAAACCAGCATTGATTGGTCATGGTGCCATGATATGCGGAATACTCACTACTTAATTAGTACGTAGACTTGAAGGGGCGATACGACTTCAGGTCGAGTACGACCCCAGCGACGGAGCCGCAGGCGGCAGCGAGGGAGACGAGCAGGCAGGTGAAGCTGAGAATCCGGAGGCCGAGCCAGCGGCTGGTCCAGGGGCGTATCTTATTCTGGGCAATGTACATCTCGACGGGGAAGTAGACGGTGAGGGGCCAGAATCCGAAGGCGCCGAGGATACCGACGACATCGTTGAAGAAGGGCATGAGCATGGAAATGACGGTGGTGAGCACGACGAAGATCGTCCGCCACACCGCCCGGAAGAGGTTGAGCTTGTACGTGGTGCCGGTGCAGGGGATGCGCACCTCGTACTCGCGGGTGATGAGCTCGCTCTTGTGCCACCGCGACGCGCTCCACTTCTCCACGAACGCAAACAGCGGCTGGCAGAACACCTGCACAAATCAAACATAATTTACCATTAATTATTGTTATTAATCTGTCGAAACTAAACATCATAGTTCAATTCCTACGCATCTGATCGTTCATAGCCAGGTACCTGATAAGCTCCGACAAGGTGGATGACAATGGCGAGGTTGGCGATATCCAGAAGCCAATAAGGGTTGTAGAATCCGAAACCCGTGAGCAGGTTCCCTGGGGCTTCGTCACCAAATGCTGCGTAGCCCATGCAGCCACAGAGCATGTAGAAGATGGTGGTGATTGCGATGCTGATCGTGCTGGCTTTCTTCATCGTCTTGCTCTCTGCTGGTGGAGACCTGACCGTATCCTAATTAATCACACAGCAGAGCATAAAAATGAATCAAATGCAAAACTCGAAACCAGGGCCGTAATCAATTCTAAAGAAGCAGATATCTGCTCCACCTGGATCTCGATTAGGATGATGGAGTAAGAGTAGGCGAAGGCAATGTCCCCAAGTGCTTGCAAGTTTCTCCATACCTTCTGCGTCGTCGTTACCGTACCTGATTTCGTAACTGTACCTATGCTTATCCCCATAAGGCTGCCCCGGAAACTTCCGTTCTCTGTTTTTTTTACATGTAAATTTGTATTATAATCAAGCTACAAGTGAAATTGTACATGGACCTAAAAAAAGATTGGCAGGGAATCATAATTAATATACACTATACAGTATCTGAAAATGCTATCATTTGGTTTGGTTTCTCTGTTTCCTTATTGTGGCTGTCTATATTGAGCTTTAGTAATGGTTTCTTAGTGCTGTTAAAGATAGACTACATAGGACCGCCATTATCGATCACTTATTGCTTCGCGTCAGTAATGGGATGAAGACGTCCCTTTTTACTCGACATTAGCCCCTTCTCCATCCCCAACTACTTTTGTGCCGACTTTCCCATAAAGAGAGCAATCGTACCAACCGTCCAGATTCTCTCAAAGTTGTTTGGCATAAGCCACTTTTGAATTAGTTTATTCATACGCATAACTGTAAACAGTAGTGGTGATGCATGCAGTAGGAGATGTATCGTGTACCTGCTACCTTAGCAACGCCTAAGGCGAGGCCAACGGTGGAGTAAGTGAAGGACATGACGGCGGCCACAATAGACAGCCACCAAACTTGATCAAAATCTGGAATCTGGGAGAACACAATCTCCGTAATCCCAAATATGATCATGTACATGTTGCTCGACATGTGGCAAGGGTCCTCCCCTCCACTAGAATGGAAGCAATTGGATCTTTTTATAGCCATCATGCTGATTGAAGCTGCAATCGTGTATCCAATGGCCACACCAAATAGGTTCACATATTGGATTGCTCCACACAGCTTCACCTGTCCTCCTCCTTTTTCGTTTTAAGAAAGTTTAAGTGCTTCCATTAGGTACCTTGTAGTTAGATAATGAGATCGATAGGAGGTAATTACCTAAGTTGGACCGGACAGCATCCATGTAGGTGTAGTTTCTCCGGCCGGTGAGGGGGTCGCCGGTCCTGTAGCAGTTGCACAAGAGATTGGAGGTGTAGAGGATGACGAAAGCGAAGAGGATCATCACCGTTGGTCCGGCAATCCAACCCAATTGACCGATGGCCCATGCCAGCGAGAGCACGCCTGAGCCGATCACTGCAGTTATTATGTGTGATGTCGCCGTCCACACAGTTCCTGCAGGTACTCAGAGACCGATTAATTTCTTCATCCAATATATATGATTATGAATTTTTAATCAGAAGATATATATTTTGATTGGATTGAAACAAGAAGATATATATATTAGTCAGTCTAAGTCAAGTAAACTTATAACCTGTTCGTTTGAGACGCCCGTCGTCGTCGAAGCACTTGGAGTTATACTGGCCGGGATTTAGGCTTTCAGTGTCCTCGTCAATCTTGGGCTGTGCTTCCACTTGCAGATACGATCTCTGGTTCCGATTCTCATCATTCTTCATCAAATTAAAATTCAAATCAGTGAATAACTCAAAGCAAATAGAACATGAACCAATTAATCCTCATTACATATGCAACTAATTAATTAAGATCGATGTACATATCAAGCATTGGAACTTACGACACTATCATGAATCCTGGCTGGCAGTGTTCGGCTTCTGGGCAGCATGGTCGATCGATGATGAACACAAGGCACACTAGATAGCTAACTCGACTGCAACACAATTATCAAGAAACTTGGAGCTCTACTAAAGCAAATGCTGTGAAGGGATGCCCAAAGGAAGGAGGACTGAGGGGGTGTCTTATAGGCATAGATGGACAGCCACACAGTTCCATCTCCCTATCCCTCCACTACGGCCGATACGTGTCTGGTAGGCTCAAAGCTAAGAGGTGTGGGTGAGGGGAAGGACGAGCACTACCGAACCACCTCTCCTTCTATCCTTGTCATACAGTGAAAAGTTAATTGAATGGCAACGTGCCTCACGCTCAGACACTGTATCCCCAATCGGCCCTTGCTATGGTATATATATCTCAATTATTTGTTCCTACAGACAAACATCTTTAGAGCTAATCAGTGTATTGGTCACTTGTGGTGGGAAGAGAAGCAGCAGGTTGCATGCGTTCAATCAGGAGTCAACGTAAGGTCCATCTTGTCCTTAAAGGAAAGGGTGTTTGTGCTAGCTCCATGATGCTCACAACCACCATAACAGTTCAAACCTATATGATTACGAGCACGATTATTAGTGATCACATGAAGTATATATATACTCTTTTCCGTCCTTTTCTCTGCGTGTCCAACATTTGTATTAGTGATTCGGGCCGGGCGAGAGCGTGCGTTAGGTATTATTCAGTAGTTGTTTCTTTTTTCCTTTTTATCTTTTCTTGTCCATGGAAGAACATTCCTTTGAACCAACAAAAATGGAGAATGAGATGGGAGGCACTGAACAGATAGAGTATATGTTGGAGCCTGAGGAAGAAAAAGAGATGGTGATAGTTTTTTCCAATTTTTTTTTTAAAAAAATTATTGTTTGATGATGTCAAGATGAGTTTCTATTAAATTAATTAATATATTAGCATTTGAGGCTGGGCAATAGAGTTGATCATTTGGATCACTCAATTCCCTTTTCACGAATTTAATATTCGTTATTGCTCTGTTAAGGATATACATGACCATCCATTATTTCCGATCACTTCTTCATCGGTAATAATTAAAAGGATCAGACATTAATAAAGGATAAGTGTACGCTTTATTCACGGAATAAAATCCATAATAAAAGGAATAACTATCCAAATTCCGATTCTTATTTTGATTCAAATATATGCTTCATTTTTTTATTGTTATATTTGTTTTTTCTTAAAAAAATATCTAATATAAGCAAAAAACAATTCACTTTTGCTCAGTATAGCAAAAAAATATTTTGTCTTTTCTTTTTATTTTTATCCATAAAGTAGTTTGAATAGAATTTTCTTTTAAGAAATCAGTTTCCGGTATGTTGTGCTCTCGATTTTTTTTTTTTTTAAAAAAAGACGATTAATGAAAGGAACATGTAAGATCAGACCACTAACAAGTGGAAGAGTAAATCTCTTACATATTTGTTATTTCATTTTACCATCTGTAAGTGAAAATGACGACTAGAAACAAAAACGGGTAGCGATCGATGATAATGATGATAAATTTATTCACAATATATGTGTAAAGTGTTCTATAATTTTGATCGACCTTGAACGTCTCGCTTTTAGAAAAGGACATAATTTATCTGCTACTTAAAATTATACTCTAATGTGACCATATAGTAGTTGAACTAGGCAAACTAACTTTTCAAAGAGCAATTCCTACGCAAAAAAGGGAATAAAAAATAAAGTTAGATGGCGATTAGACTAATCGATTTATGCTAGTTTTGTTGGCCACGCTGTTTTTGATAAATACAACTTTATTTGAATAGCAAAATCTTGCCGGTAAATTCATGAATACTTACTGAAATTGAAAAAAAAATCTAAAGAGTAATACATTTGGGTTTCTTGGAGTTCTGAGCGCATTCCATAATTGGATTTCTTTTATTATCAAAATATATAAATTGTAAATATCTAAATAAAAAATATATATATATTTTTTTGACAAACACAATGTTATTGATTTGGGAAATCATAATAATACTAAGTATTCTGATTTATGGGGCGTCCGGTCAGCACGTGACCTTTTGCCAGATGGAAAATCGTAATTATTATTTATTTATTTGCTAACTAATCCCCTTATTAAATGAATTAAACCTCACTGTTACTGGATGACGCCTCTTCCTGCTCACATCCACAGCCCTTCTCCGGCGTTTGCGTTTCCTCTAACTTCTCCTTATCCTTTCTCTGCTACTTTCACCTACGACCCGATCTGTCCTATGCTTCAGTTCAAGGGTGTTTTTTTCTCGCTCTTCCTCTCTTCAAATCCTTGATCGAGAACAATATCACTCGCACTCTGAGGATCGATGCTTTCTCCTGGCTAGGGTTTCATGGGCAATTTGTGCCGCGGAAGCAAGAGCCGCGACGAAGACAGAGACGCCAAGCCCTCCGAGCGACCGGCGTCCCAGAACCAGCACCAGTCCGCGCCGAGCTCAGTTGTTGACGATTCCCCTAAGAAGCCCCCCAAGCAACAGCAGCAGCAGCCTGCCCCTGTCGCCGTCGTGATGAGGCGTGGCTTTGATCCTAGCAGCAGCTACGTGCTCGGGCACAGGACTCCCAACGTCCGGGAACTCTACGTCATGGGGCGGAAGCTGGGGCAGGGGCAGTTTGGCATTACGTACCTCTGTACCGAGATCGCCACCGGAGTGGAGTACGCCTGCAAGTCCATCCCCAAGCGGAAGCTGGTGTCGAAGGATGATGCGGAGGATGTGAGGCGGGAGATCCAGATCATGCACCACCTCTCCGGCCACAAAAACGTTGTCACTATAAAGGGCGCGTATGAGGACTCGCAGTCCGTGCACATCGTGATGGAGCTGTGCTCAGGCGGGGAACTCTTCGATAGGATCATCGAGAAGGGGCATTTCAGTGAGCGCAGGGCGGCTGAGATCATTCGAATTATTGTAGGGGTCGTGGAAGCCTGCCATTCACTCGGGGTCATGCATCGGGACCTCAAGCCGGAAAACTTTTTATTGGTAAATAAAGACGACGTCACCTCCCTTAAGGCCATTGATTTTGGCCTCTCTGTGTTCTTCAAGCCAGGTAAGTAGTGACTAAAGCATACAACTTTAGCAATTTAGGCATGAAAATAATGGTTTATTCGACATAGTTTGGGTAATGACTGTTTCTGTTGCTTTCCATTTCACCGAATTGATTCTCTAATTTACCCTTCGTCAATCCCTTTTTTCTCTTTTTTTAATGTGCATTGATAATGCCATATAACGCGGAATTCATAATGTACAAAGATAAGTAGGTCTCTTTTTTTTTGTAAAAAAATAAAAAATTAAAGCCACATAATGAGTATATTTACCTAGTAAGTGTAGTAGAAACTACTTATTAACATGGGTTTAGCATGAGATAGATTGATATAGCGTTTTAAGAATTCTATAAAATTGTGGTTGAGCTTCTGGAAAAACAGAATTGTCAAACACTAACAATTGTTAACCATGATTGAAATCATGAAATTTACTTACTAAACAATGAATATCAGGCATATTAAGGTTCCAATAAGATAATACCATATAGGAATCACTTTTTTGGCCAAACATAATCATTAGTTAATTATCCATTATACTTGTCTGAAAAGAAAGGTAAAATAGCATATAGTTGCATAAATCAGTGCTATCCGATGTAGTTAATAAAAACTAAAACAAAATTTGAACCGGTGGATTGTTTTGTAGTTGAACCAATGGATCAACTGGTCAAAACTACATGTTCACCCAAACTTTAACTTGGCCAGACGAACTAGGTCAATTCTTTAAACTACAAATTTATTAATTTTATTCATAACCTAAAACTTCAAGTAACAAAGAAGACCAACTAGTTGTGTCATATAAATAAATTTCACGTCACAAACTGCATTGTAATTATAGTTTGTTGGTGCTTCAATGTGGTTGTGGATACGTGGGATTGTGGGGAATGTGGCATGGAGGAGTGACAGTCAATAGAATCAAGGATTAGATGTAGTGGACTGATGTCTACACCGTAGGCATAAGCTGTAGGGCAATGGACGCCAGTGAAAAACAAAATACACACATATATATGATCCAAATGAACTGATCAAATCCATGATACAAATAAACTGATGGTTTGTCCAGTTAGCTCACTGTCACTGGTTCAGATTTTGAAACATTGGATTGCTGCTGAATCACTTTCCCTGCAATGAACTTCTCATTATCATACATTTGTTACTGTTTGGATTATCAAAGAAAGAAAATTTAAAACATTTTTGGTTGCTGCCTTGGCCATTATTCCTGGAGAAAAGATGTTCTAAGGTGAGGAAAAGGTTAGGGTATACCGAAGATGCTGACTATGAATTCTTACTCCCTATTTTGAATGACCATGAAAGTAACAGACGATTAGCTTAGAATTAATTAGTATTTAAAAAACTTAGGGTTATGGAAAGTAAATAACATTGTTAAGCATAGCATGAAAAATCAGATGGCTAAATGTACTGCTCCAGAATAATCTTTTTCAGTCTTTGTAAATGAGGCTATTGAAGATAAAGAGGAATTTTTATATTTTCATTTTTCATCTATTGGTTTTACATCAAAGATGAAAAACACTAGCTAATCTCCATCTTCAATTCTAAAAATATTGACAGAATAGTCTTAAAGAATTAACAGCTGTGTGTTCAACAAACTATGAATACCTTAAACCATGTCAATAGTTCTACATTTTTGGTATAGAGTATAGTACCTGTTATACCAATAAAGCATAGTAATTAGTAAGAAGAAAAAAACAAAAGAAAAATAAAACAGAAAAAAACCCAGATGAGTTCAATCTTGTAATGGCTTTCTTTTAATTATATTGGTTTCGATGCACATTGAAGTTAAACAAAGAAGAATTTTATTCTTCATTTTGCTTGATGATCTTTGTTCAGTTTTTATCTGGGAACTTAGTTAGTTAGTTTGGCTTTCATGTCTTTCAGATCAAATTTTCACTGATGTGGTTGGAAGCCCATACTATGTTTCTCCCGAAGTTCTCTGTAAGCACTATGGACCAGAAGCCGATGTTTGGACTGCTGGTGTTATATTGTACATACTCCTAAGTGGTGTACCACCTTTTTGGGCTGGTATGACCTTGATATCTGTTTTCTTTGACTGTATCACCAGTAAAAAATATTCATGATGATCATTTTTATTTCAGAAACACAACAAGGAATATTTGATGCAATTATGAAGGGAGTGCTTGATTTTAACTCAGCTCCATGGCCTTTGATTTCTGAAAGTGCAAAGGATCTAATAAAGAGAATGCTTTGCTTTCGTCCTTCAGAACGATTGACAGCCCATGAAGTACTATGTATGATATTTTTTTATTCAATCTCAATACATATTTGGTTCATGATTCGTGTTGGTAGACATCAAACCATGGAGAAACTTATAATTTGTAGTTTGAGTGTGTTCCACAGCTTGGCTCAAGCCAAACCATGCTGCCTTGTACAGGCGGCTGTGTATTGGTTCAACAAAGGATTTTTTATGTCTGTCTATGCATGCTTTTGGTTTTGGGTAGTCAAACAACTTCTAAATATTCCCTTTTTTGTATCGAGCTTCTGTGCTTCATGCGGTGCACAAAGCAACACATCAGTTTGAACCTTTATAACTATTGGAGGGTACTGAAGTGAAACTTTGAGCCATGGTACATATATATCTTTTTTTTCTTATCTTTTTCACTATGTTGGTTGATTTTAATATAGAGGATTTGAAAATTACAACATCTAGTTTGTTCCTCATGATTGACTATATTGCATTTAGTCCTTGCTCTTCTTTCTTAAATAGTATTTAAACACTAGTTATAAGTGGATGCTTGGTATATTCCTGATAGAGATGTCATCACTCTTCATATGGTATACCTAGGACTCTGCCTTGTTGAACTCGAAACTGTTAAGCAGTAGATGAACGCCCCTCTAGACTCTATCCATCATCTATTGCCACATACAAAAATTTGAACACTGGGCACAACCTTATTGTTTTACATAAGTGGTAGAGCACCATAAACCTGATAAGCTCAAATTTTTTTCTGAAGGATCATTCCCTTCACAGTTAATCAAGAGCATAACTTGCTTTAGGTATAATGGGCGAGTGCCACTAACTGAGCTAGATAACTCCTAGCAGTTTGGAGCAATCTTGAACAAAAAATTGAAGCAATTGAGGTTACAGTTGTAAAAGCAACACATTGTATGTGGTATGCACCATCAATTGTTTGTTTGGATATTAGTGCTTATAGTAGAATGATAGTGGCAGCTGATGCTTGAAGTATTTTCTCTTGTAATCATTCACTAATCTATGTTTTTCTCAGAATGATCCTTATATTCCACATTAATGACATATCTACTTTGAAGTACAGGCATGAAGACTCTTCTTTCTGTGGCAATTTTTTTGTGGTTTCATTTGTTATTGAAATCCAGTGTTCTTTATTAAGAGAACTTACTAAACAAAATGAGTTGTTTTGTCCGTCTGCTTACAGTTTACATTATACAGACAACATGCATGGAACTAAACAGAAGTTACAAAAATCACAGAGATGTTATAGGTCACAAGCAAATTTTTTCTCGTGAGTACAAATTTTGGGTTTGAAAGAGCATGACTTGGTTGCTGTGAGTTAGGTGTCAATCTGTTGAAGTGTATACTTCTGATATTTTAATAATGGTCACCTAGCTTGTAGTTGGATAGTTAATCTATCAGGTATAGGTCAGGGGATCATGCATTGTGATTTTTCCATCTTTAATATGTAGTTTCTTAAAGATTATACCCATGTCAAATGTGCAATTTTCTACTTTTATGCTCAGGTCATCCATGGGTTTGTAAGCATGGGGTTGCTCCTGATCAAGCACTAGATGCTGCAGTTCTCTCCCGTCTGAAGCAATTTTCAGCAATGAATAAGTTAAAGAAGATGGCTTTGCGTGTGAGGACCACATCCTAATGTTCCTTTAGCTTTTGTAAATTAGAGGCATATTCTATTTTTGATATTTATGATATATATTTGCTTAACAAAAAACTATATGGGGGAGCACTATAGGAACAGTTTGAAGGATGAATTTGACCTTGCTATTGGAATTTATCCCATATAGATTAATAGAAGTTAAATTCTAGCTGCTATTTGTCAGGTTATAGCTGAAAGCCTTTCAGAGGAAGAGATTGCTGGACTTAGAGAAATGTTCCAGGCAATGGACACAGACAACAGTGGGTCAATTACATTTGATGAACTTAAAGCAGGTTTGAGAAGATATGGTTCTACTCTGAAGGATACAGAAATACGTGACCTTATGGAAGCTGTAAGTTGATATTTCATGGAACTTACTAGTTTTATTGTTGAGTGCTTATTAAACTGAATGGTTCAATTACTGCATTTTTTTATGTTCTTGTTTCAACTTAGAAATTTCACCATAGTTCTACTCTAAATTTATGCACGGAACGGAACTGAATCACAGAATGAATGTACAATGCATCAGAAATTGCATTTGGGAAGCCATGACTCTGACTAATTTCTTTACCTATTTTTTTTCTTTACAGAATTCAGTTAAATATAGAGTTTGGATGCATTCTTCTTGTTTAGGTTTATATAAGTTAGTTCATGTGTTTCTAGAAGTCAACTTTGTTAATTCTCAATCGTTTCTTCCAGGCTGACATAGACAACAGTGGCACCATCGATTATGGTGAATTCATTGCTGCAACAATACATCTCAACAAACTGGAACGTGAAGAACATCTGTTGGTAGCTTTTTCATATTTCGACAAAGATGGGAGTGGTTATATTACAGCTGATGAGCTTCAGCAAGCTTGTAAAGAGCATAACATGGCTGATGCTTCTCTTGAAGATGTCATTAGGGAAGTGGATCAGGATAATGTAAGTAGCATCTTCTTTGTGCTTAATGAGCACCTGATGCTAACCAAAATAATTATTCCTTGATTTTGGACAGGCCTGATTTTTAAGCCTAATTAAGAGAACTCATTCCATTCCATAATAACTAATTATTTGGGAGTAAGACGCTCAATATAAAATCATAGTAGATCACTTCACTTGGCTACACCAGACTATGAGTTGTAGAGTACTTAACAAAATAAATTTAATTACATCATTCGGTGTATGTGTTTATAGAATTTGCCTGCATTAGAATGAATTCGAAGGAAAAGAATAGGACATTGAATCTATTATTCCTCAAAAATAAACTGCTCAAATGTGCCAGAAATTTGATAGAAAAGTAACTTGTTGGATAGTGATAAAAAAATCCATTTTACTCTTCATTTGGTGTAAATTTTGATCATCTTACTTTCAGTTTGTCATCTTAAAAACACAAGAGGAAGATCATTTATCCTTTTTTCCGCTTTTCATTTTGTTCTTGTTGTAATCTTTAATCTCACGGGTATTATTTGGATTACCAGCCCAAGTAATACAATCATTGTTTGCAAATGGCTAAATCTAACATAGCGAGAATGATAGAGGATGCTGTTGAAATTTGTCTTACTTTAAGTTGGCTGATGTTACAGGATGGTCGCATCGACTACAGTGAATTTGCTGCTATGATGAGGAAAGGAACTATGGGAATAGGCAGGCGGACATTGCGCAACAGTTTGAACGTGAGCATGAGAGACGCACCAGGTGCTTTATGAATAATTTAATATGCAATTTCTGCCTCAAAAACTACTTTGGTTTTGAAAGTCTGTGATGATGGAAACAAAAATGATTGCGCCGGATTTTACTAAGTTGCACGAAAACACTGTCCTATTTATGATTTCATTGTCCAAACATCATTGTCTACCAATAGCAGATCTCTCTAGTTTCAAAACAATAGTTGAAACAGTAATAATAAAACACATCATTCAATCAAATTATTACGGGCTAGACCAGGAAAACAAGATGCCTACTTGTGATAAATGCTAACCCATGTACTTGATATCAAAATTGTCCATTCAATGACCGTGCATTATTAATCAAAAAGTTTGAGCAGATTATGGAGTTAGAACTAGATAGAAGTTTAGCTGTGTGTACGTTATTTTCATTTTCTGCAATTTTATGTTGTACGACCATCTCTTCGCTGATGTTTTTTTTTTATAATTCTACCTTTTCAAGCCTTAATTCTAAAACAAAAATAAAAAAAAAGAAAGTAGATATGAAATTGCCATAACACACACCCCCTCTCTCCCTTAGTTTGGTTTGGTAACACCTGATTATCAGATTTTGTATCAATTTAGCAGTCGATACAGGTCACCTTTTGCAACAGCAGATGGACAATATCACATTATTTTTCTTGCCTTCAACTCGATAAAATCACAAATTAACACCTGGCCGTGAAGTGGCAGAACGCAAGATGCAAACGACAAACAAAAAGTTGGATGCTTAGTTCACGATTGCTCCTCATCTGGCTTCCCCTGCTCCTCTGCCGCTTCCGCCGCCACCGTCGCCGCCGCCTCTTCCAGCGCCGGCGAATCCTCAGACTTGCGCTTCATCGCAACCTGGGTGAGGTGGTCGTAGCTGCCCTTCTCCTTGAACAGCTGCGCGAAGTGGTGCTTGCAGTACAGCACGCCGTCGAGCGCCGCGTAGGAGGACGGCGTCAGGGTGCACCCGCCATGGAAGCACCTGAAGCACGTCTTGTGGTATATTTCACCCTCCACCGAAATCTGCCTCATGAAAATAATTAAGCAAGTGCTGGATTAAGTTTATTAGACGACTAATTAATCGATCGGCCGGTTAGCAAACCTTTTCCAGTGGGTAAGCAGTTTTGTTGCAGCTTGCACATTTGTCTTGTGTTCCAGAGAACATAGAGGAGACCTTGCTTGGAGCCTTAGCCTGCAAATTCTATCTAATTTAACATCACAATCAGAGAAGAAAATCAACGATCGATAATTAACAATTAATTAATTAATCACCTGTTCCTTCTCTCCAGATTTCCCCCCTTTAATTATTTGTTCATCGAACAAAAATAAAGAAGATCAATCGATGTGCATGCTTTAAAGAAAATTTCAGCAATATAATTAATTAAGAGGACGAAGAATATATCACCAGATGCTGGGAATTTTGTGCTGAAGTTGCCTGTCTCCTTGAAGAGCTGCTCAAAATGAGGTTTGCAGTAGAGGACGCCTTCCATCGAAGAATAACTACACATCTTTGAATGCCAAGAGTAATTAATTGTCAACTAGTGTTTCGTTGTTTTCTAGAGGAAGTATTTATTTATTTATTTATAATATGCATGTGTACGTGTAAGTTGAGAAACTTGGTTGAAACATACAGAAAGAGTTCCTTTGCAGTGGCTGCACTTGAAGCAGGCCTTGTGATAAGGGACTCCATCAGCAGTCAGGAGATCAATGAAATGCACAGTCTTGTCGCAGGCCTTGCATTTGTCCTGGGTTCCACTGAACGACATGGTGATCAATGTCTCCGAATGACAGACTTGTAGATTCGATATCAAATCTGCTAGGCACGAGAGAGGTTAATTAAGTAGTTGCTGTCCTTCTCCCTCTCTCTACGACCAAGTTGGGAGGGACCAGATAATGCAAGGTACGAGCAGGGAAGAGAGGGAGAGAGACAGAGAAAGAGAGAGGGAGAGGAGAATGGCACTGTGAGGCTGGGCTTTTAAAGAGTGAGAGGGAGTTCCTATTTTTGGGATGAATACTGAATGAATGAGCAAGGAGGAAAGATAGGAAGCTCTCTAAATGCATGTTAATCTCTAAGCCACAGAACCAGAAAACACTATGAGAAAACTCTTAATTATTGATCGAATTAATTTTACGACAGATTAAAATTTTTTATTATTAAATTAATGACCAATTTAACTGTATTAGATAAAATAGTGACTGATTTAAAATTTAAGTAGCTAATTTAATTTTAACGATCGAATTAATTAAAATCAATGTTAAAAATTAACAATGAAAAAATTAGAGATGGTTGATAAATACGTTTAGTCATCGACCAGCAAATCGAATATTCGATGCAAAATGACGAGGAGAACAAAGTAAATAGCCCTGTCCAAATTCACTTTTTAGGAACAAATTGATTGGTGATGGAACTCATCAGTTCCCAAAGGAAGCTGTCTATAACCAAACTATTGAATTAACTCTAACGATGCGTTTGGTTCGGGGTTATTCTTGATAACCTTGGTTATCCATCCAAGGTTATCAACAAAAATCTTGTTTGGTTTAGGTATTCGATGATTCCCAAGTAATGTTTCATGCCCGACACGTCAGCAAAAGGGTCATGCAGCCCGGAATCGGAAAACCTCAGAAAACTAAGATTTTTGTTGATTCTGGGGTTAACGAATTTTTTTTACCAAAAATACCCTCCGATAAGAAAAAACATGAAAAAATGTTTTAAAAAATTTAAAATTTTTTTTTTTAAATAAATAATTTAAAAAAAATAAAAAATAAAAAAATAAACATTTTTAAAATAAAAATTTTAAAAATGTTAAAAAATTTTAAAAAAGATTAAAATTTTTTTTAAAAAAATTTAAATTTTTTTTAAAAAATTATAAAAAATTTAAAAATAAAATAAATTAATTAAAATTAAAATTAAAAAATGTAAAAAAATGAAAAAATATAAATATAAATAATATAAAAATATAAAAACATTAAAAAATAAAAAAACACATAAAAAAGTAAAAAAATATATAGGAAAAGAAAAAGTAAAGTAAAAAAACATAAAAAAATAAATAATAATAATAATAATAATAATATGTATAGTTGGTTTTGTAACTGAGGGTAATACGGTAAAATATTAAACTAGGGTATTCATTAAAACCTTCAAATAAATAAGTTTTTGTTGTATTACCTAAGTTGAACCAAACAACATTTGGTTATGTTTTATTCCCTATAACCTTGGTTATGTGATTATCTGGTAATCATATAACCAAGGTTATAAATGATGATTTGAACCAAACGCACCCTAACAGCTAATTGATGATCCGTAAGATTGATTGTTTTTGAAACATTGTATTGTATTAAAGAGTCACTGGACATAACGTATAGTTGGCAAAAAGTGATGCACTCACTCAGCGTCCCTGTCAATTCGTCTTAGGACATAGACGAAATAAACCACAAATGACTACTAACCCTTGAAATAATGACGGGGCATGAGGACATCACATATAGAAACATAATGAGATTGATTCTGTGACTCAACTACGATACGATGTATTTTTGATTTTTTTTTTTTAATGGATAGTGGACTTAAAAATAGTGACTGTCAAGATGAACCTTTATATACACTTTTCTGATTTATCCTTACCGTTTGTGAGAAACTGTCTTGGTGATATACTGATCGTGTCAAGTTCGACTTATTTGACATGATTAATTATTTATTTATATAATGAGATTAATTTATAGGTCGATATAGTTGGTATTTACATAAATACTTATTACAATACGTCTTAAGTTAATTTTTAATGGATATAAAAATACTTAATCTCCCCATACTATTTTAGAATAAAATGACCTTAGTATTTATCCCCTTTCAAAATATACTAGAGTGTATAGAGTTATCTTAGAGAGACCACTTAAATAACGATCTGACACCTTTTACCAAAGATGGGTTGGAATCAATTATAATATCCACTAACACGTGATGTAACATGATAACAATGAGTTTGACATTTTGTTTAATTGTTATTATTATGCAGAAAAAATAAAATTCATGGTAAATATTTGCTTAGCAAAATTTCAACTGGTCTTTTCTTGCTGTGAGTGTTGTTCTAATCTCATAATGCATGCATACAGGAACATCCAGGAGAATTAGAGTTCGGAGGCCGGAGTTGAACTTAATTATATATTTTTTTATCACCACCAGTAATGTCACGATGGTAATAATTATCAAAATATATAATCAACAAATCTGTTAAAAGGAAAAGTCTAGAGCTATCATATTCACATAATTTAATATTAATTATTATTCGACATGTCGTGAACATATGTATCCTAACTGCGACGTCAACTTGCTACCATATATTTTTGTGGACAGTCATGGTGCCTCTAAATACTGACGGTGCATGGATGATCTCTCACTGACATATACCCTTGTGGCCAGTTGACTATTCTATCATAGACTAAACTAAGCTCAGAGAATCATTATGAGATGATGGTGTTTGCTATTTATCTCAAGTTTTATAATCAATAATCAATGATCAATATGAATTATTCTACTAGTTTATCTATGCATAATTAAGTAAAATTAAATATGAATAAGAAGTATACATTAAAATTCTACTAATTCTAGCATGTTATCATATGATATGTAAATGTATAAAAAGTAATAAGAATCATAAATAAAGAATAACTAGATAGCAAATGAGGTCTCAGACAAATATATAACACCCATTTTATAACTTTTCTCTCATTTTAATTTCACTAGATTAATCTCAATATTGATCCATATTTAATATCATTTTTTTTAAAAAAATAATGATACAATATATATAATCTATTTAAGTATTTATTATGCATAAAAATAATTTAAGTATACATGTACTCACCATCTACCTGCAGAATTATTCTAAGAATTTGTCTATTATTGAGCTTTCCAAGAAGTTGTATATATTAAAAGAAATAGTTTAATATTTTAATATAATCCTAAATGACATGAATAATTAATTCCAACATTGTTTAAATTAATCAATTTAAATTATTTAATTTTATTATTATTAAATACTTACTCTCTTAATTACTTTGACAACTAAATTCACATTTTAATCATCTTTCTATTTGTAATTCTTATTCTTAATCAATCAATCACACATTTCCTTTATACTTGCTCCTTTTGAATTGAATGTACCCTTTCCTTTTCATCATTTTTTTTTTTTTTGCTTCCGTTGTTTTTCTTCTTAATTTCCCCTTCTTCTCACTATGCAAAATCAACAAAAACTTCGAAAACTCAGGAAGGAAAAATCACTTAACCTCACCCCATGCATAAGTTTCAACAATATCATAATCACAGGTCACGACAACAATTAACATCATTGTATTGTAGCTGAATAAAGATACAAACTTAAAACTGGAAATTGAGTTGGAGTAGTTAAATTAATCATGCCCGAGAAGAATCACAGTATCTTTAAGCTAATGAGATGATATAGCCCCGGGGTTATGGTGTAATGAAAGGGTGTCAAATTGTCACTCAGATATTCATTGTTCGATCTCCAACTACGATGTATTTATAGGAATTTTTTCTCTAAATGAGACGTACAACCATTGAATGTTGGGCTTCTGGACAGTCTGCTTGGAGCGCTTCCTGATTTATCCTAGTGGTCCGTAAAAAATTTCTATAAGACCGGATCGATTATTCTAAATTCGGTGTTACCTAATACATATTTTAATGAGATGATATATTTATTGTCTTCACAAAAATGAATTGGTTGGGAATAAGTACAGAAAGGTGTAACATGTGGAGTGCTTTGTACGTACGCAGACCAATGACTTAGCTTTCGCATAAATACAAGGCTGAGTTTAATTATTCTCTGTTGATTAAATCCAATTTGGATTTTTATTTAAATCAATTCTGTCATATAAATTGATGGAAAATTTGAAGAGAAAGGAATTGAAAAGTGCATGATGAATTAATCTCATGGCAATGGATCGATTGATTACCTACTCGAATTGTCGTTAACGTAAATCCTAACAAGTCGTTTTCTGGTTGAAACGGAGTTAAATTCACTTTGCTATTCAACTATTCTTATCTGTTGATTAATAATGGTTAGGATTCAATTAAAATCTTATATTAAAAAAATTTGAAAAATATTATGTGATTAAAAAGAGATAAGATATTTTTATTGATATGAAATCTTTTGAAAAGAGCCTAAGAGTAAAGTCACGAGGGTCTAGGCTCAAAGTGAATAATATCATACAATTTTGGAGATATGTGAACATCTTTTGGGCACAACAAATGATATCAGATCTATGGTCCATACCAGATGTAATGCGGGATGATCTTGAATGAAATTGAGGATAGGCCTACACTAGGTCAGGGTGACCGGATGCTCGCAGGGAGGTTTGGAGTAAGTCAAGAGTTATCGGAAGTGGATGCTCGCGGGGAAGTCTGGAGCGGGTCAGGGTGACCAGGTGCTTACGAGGAAGCCTGAAACATATTCGGATGACCGAATACTCGCAAGGATGACCCAGACTGAGTCAAGGTGATCGGATGCTCGCATGAAAGGTCCGGAGTAGGTCAGGGTGACTGAATGCTCGCGGAGAGATCCGGACGGGTTAGGGTAATCAGATACTCACGGGAAGGTTCGAAGCAAGTCAAAAGTGACTGGATACTCATAGGGAGGCCTATATCATGAGAGTAATGGTGATTCTTTGTTTGAAGGGAGGATTGTTGGGATTCAATGAAAGTCCCACATTAGGAAGATATGGAAAAGATCATGAGATTAAAAGAATATAGGATATTTCCATTGGCATGATATTTTTTAAGAAAAACTTAAGAATAAAGCCATGAAAATAAAATCTAGATCTAAAAGGGATAATATCATACTATTATACAGTTAATTTATTAAGGCTCTAATTACAGAAGCCTAACAAAACCATAAATAATATCTAATTAAATCGTCTATAATCTCATTTGCCAACTGCATGACAAGGAAAATTATCTGTCTATATTTAGAAAAAAAACAGATGAAAAATAGTGCCAAAATCTCCATTAGTGTATTTTGGTTCAAGCATCACTATTACAGAGAAGAAAAAAAAAAAAAGCTAGAATAAGACCGCGCGAACTTTAAATTATAACACCTAATCACGGAAAAAAAAAACTAGAAGAAGACCGAACTTTAAATTATAACACCTAATCTCGGAATCAAAAAGGCAAGAATTAAATCTGACGTAAGGAGGAAATTAAGGTTAATATGAACAGTAGGAATCATGCGTGGTTGCTCAAGGGGGAAATTATATTTTATGAACAAGTAAATTAAACTAAACTATAAATTGAAGAACTTGGTTTGATTAAACAACAAACATTTATTAATACGTGCTCTGCGGCATGCATGTTTTACATGATGAATCATAGTCATTGTTAAAATTATCATAATTGAGGTTGCAATTCCATAAGGGTTTTGGTGAGACATTGATCAGTCACCAACCCTATAATATATATAAAATCCCAGACCTCTGCCGTAGCGGTTGACCAAGTGCCTATAAATTCGAGCTCTTCTTCCTTCCACTCATTGCTCGTGATGGTGTGCAAGATGTGTGAGACTGAGAAGACAAAGGTGAACTGCAGGAAGGGCCTGTGGTCTCCTAATGAGGACCAGAAGCTCAAGGATTACATCCTCAAACATGGCCATTGTTGCTGGAGCTCAATCCCTCTCAAAGCTGGTAATTAATTAATTAATTAACTAGAGTTTATATATACTTCATGTAATTAAACTACAACAGTTCGCTTTAATCAATCTTTTTGGCGAGGAAAAAAAAACAAAATGATTCTACTATTTTTTATAGGTTTACAAAGGAATGGAAAGAGCTGCAGGTTGAGATGGATAAATTACCTGAGGCCAGGGCTCAATCACGGCGCTTTTGCTGCTGAGGAGGAGGCGACTATTGTGAAATTCCACACCATGTGGGGCAACAAGTGAGGGTTCTGAAAAAGATCATTGATTTTGTTGTCGAAACATTTATTGTTGTTATATATATCTAGTTTTGCTCTGCTTTGCTTTGTTCGTGAGAGTCATAAGCAATTTGAAACTGGCGCCACAGGTGGTCTCAGATTGCGATGCATCTGCCAGGAAGAACAGACAACGAAGTGAAGAATCACTGGAACACTTATCTCAAGAAGAAGCTCCCTAAGGTTGATGAATGCCATTCAAAGCCTGAACAAGTACTGTCGGAAGAGAACGATAGCCAAATCTCATTTTCAGAATCCTCAATTTCACAAGAAGTATCATACTCAGTGAGTCCTGAATCCATCATAAACAACAGCAATGATCAACCTCCTCTTCCGAAAGTACTATTTGCAGATTGGTTGCCAATGTTCGGTTACAGTACTGACCAGAGCTCATGGGTTCTGAATGGTAGTGGGACGACGACTTATGTCCCGAGTCCCGAGCTTAGGCAGGCTGAGAATGTTGAGATGGCGAGTGCGAACACGGGTGTGCATGGCATGGAGGACTTGAGCATGTATGGAGAATTTCAGTTGCAGTTTGAACCTGCGGAATCAATTCCCTATGATCTATCTTCATTTAGTGAAGCAAACAGTGGTTTTGAGCTAAATCATGATTTGTTTTATTAGTCTACAGGCGAAAGATATAGACTTGTTTGTAAGAAAACGTCAATTTGTTTGTAATTATATAAGACATTCTTATACCGTGTGCGAGAATCAGCAGTTGTATTATTGTTTTCAAGATGACGACTCTTTGATGGTATGGATGCCCACACCGAATGAAACAAAAGAATAAATTTCGGAATAGTTTATCTCTAGCCACCATCACTATCAAAGCAGAATATGATATGAGGTGACCTTCAAGTTAGACAAAGGGAGAAAAAAACATGTTTCTTTTTTATTTTGGAAAAATGATTGACAGTCCATGTCGATGTCTCATTTTCATGATCAAAATGGGGGTTGCTTCCATATGCAACTCAATAATTTGATAGCACGATTAAAATGGAATTAAACGAACCGGTAAGTTTGAGAATAAATTTTATATTTAAATATATATAATTTGAAATGTGACAGACACTATTTATATTGACAGTTAACTTGAAATATTACTAGCCTTGAACAATTATATTTTCAAAACAATGCACACTGATTTTTGTTACAAGTTTTGATTGCTTATATATGCTTATTGTGATAGTAAAAGGTGGAATCCGTCATCCCAGCGATCCTACATGATCGGCCCCATGACCATTTGTGAGGAAATAAATCGGGAAACTGTAGTTGACCAGTACAAAGGAGGACTTTTTTTTCTCAACTTCACCGAGATTTGAATCTTTGTCCTATGATATCAACTCTATTATGTACTAACCAACTCAATCTTATCCGGGAGTACTTATATATGCTTGTTGTGAACATGCAGATGGTGTGACATTTAATGCTAATTCATTAGACTTCTCATTTCAACCGGTAGGTAAGTTAATGATTGTCCTAAACTTTAAATTTATTCTGGGACAGATAAAATATCATACTTGAAAAATGAATAGATGGTACGTTAACAATGGTGTCTTAGTTGTTAATTGAGAAAGAACTCTTTATTTCGAAGAGAGGTTTCCTTTTGATCCTGCGCATACTAGAACGAGCAAACATGACGTCAATCCTATAAACTACGGAGGGGGTTCCTGGCGAAGACCCTCCGACGCTCAAGTTAGTACCAATTTCGGATGGGCAAATGAAGAATAGTAGAGAACATGTGCACGAGAGTAAACCTCAGGTGTTGCAAATCGCACCTTGCCAACGGAGAGACCCCTATTTTATAAACTACCTCTCAAAACCTTCGTGATCATAAGGTGACGAAGAATGTCAGAAGTTGTCGAGTATTGGAAAATGTACAATCTGTGTAATAATTATCCGAGGAATCTTCCATTACCTATATTGTGTACCTCCTTTATTATTTATAGTTGATGTTATTGATGAGGTAGTTAAAGGAATACGCTGTCATAAGTAGTCGACTGATGAGAAACATGATAATTCTCAAAGAAGGTTTAAGAAGAATATTCTCTGACATATGGTTGTTATTCTGCCGGGTTGTTAAGATTCTTTGATCATGTTGTCTGCTGGGTATGTCTCGGCCAGCCGATAAAGGCGACTCTTTTTATGCCTTTATTGTTTACGAAAGGCCATTTGTTCTTTGACATATGGTTGTTGTCTGCTACCACTTTCGTAGCATTGTTTATGTAGACAGTGATCTCCCCTTCATGTAGTCGTCGAGTTTCCTGGAACCCTTGCAATGAATTACAGAAATGATCAGTGGCTCCCATATCTACCAGGTACTGGTATATAACACCGCTAAACATGTTTCAACAACTAATGAATGAGATATACCTTTATTGTTCTGCTTTCTGCGAGGACAGTCCACCTTCCAATGTCCAGACTGCGTGCATGTGAAGCACTTGCCCTTCGGCTTCTTCACACCTTCTTGCGGTCCAGTCCCTTAAGGTCGAATCACTTTCTTTGTTGAACCAACTTGTTTCTTCTTCTTCTTTCTGTCTTTCGGCTTAGAAGCAGAAACATTTTCAGCAATGTGAATTTGAGAACTTTGACGAAATAACCCTTCTGCTTCTTGGAGTTCTGTCAGAAGTTCTGCCAACGAATATGTCCTTTTGTTCATATTATAGTTCAGGCGGAGCTGCTCAAAACTCTTGGGTAGTGTTTGGAGAATGATATCGACCTGAGTTTCCCCATCAATTTTGGTTTCAAGAATTTGTATTTCGTTCAAATGAGCCATCATCTTAAGGATATGATCCCTCACGGGTGTCCCCTCAGTCATGGTGGTTGTAATCAAGTTTCTCATAGCCTCCTGTCGGGCAGCCCGATTCTGGTGTCCGAAGAGTTCTTTGAGATTGTACATCATGTCATAGGCAGTAGGCATGACCTGATGCTGATGTTGCAGCACATTTGACATAGAAGCCAAAATGTAACACCGCGCCATCTCATCTGCCTTGACCCATTTTCTATGCCTATCAATCTCATTTTCACTAGAATTGCTATCAGACACGTTAGGACAGACCTCAAAAAGTACAAACTTGTACCCTTCAGCAGTTAAGACAATGTCCAAGTTTCGTTTCCAATCAATATAATTGAGACCAGTAAGTTTGTTTTCTTTTAAAATAATAGCAAGAGGATTGAAAGTCATTTTGAAATCCTGAGAATCACAAAATAAGATATTTGGTCAAAACTTTAGAATTTAAAATAATATTGATCCCTCAAACAATATAATTTAAATTCACCAACACCTTAAAACACTGTGAATTTAGTATGTCATGATAGTGTGGACGTATAATAATTCAAACATTTGTAAGAGGAGGTTTTACCCATTAATTTTATTATCTTGTCAACTTAATTTTATGACAAATAAAATTAATAGTTGGTTTGTCTTCGGTTACACAAAATAATAGCAATGACTCCAATGGGGAGGATACTATTAAATGCGCCTAAGTGTATACCATTACTTGATACTTAGTCCATTAATTAGGAATGTGCCCCTTTAGATGGGGAAGATCACACAAAACTAAATAATTTCCTATAATCACTATGTGAATTTTATTGATATACTTCGCTACTGTTCTTGAGTAATTATTTATTATGAAGTAATATATAATAATCAACTTTAGTAATAAATTTGATGTAGTAAATACTATTTTATACTTCATAGATTAAAAAATATAAAAATATGGGTTCATTTCTAATTTTATTTAATATTTAACTTTGTAGTATTTATTTAATGAAGTAATAAGTTATCAAATACAATTGATATGTATAATTACTGAAGTATTAAGTTGGAAAGGTTAAAATATTTTTTTCATAAATTGAACTTGTTTATAATTCTTCCATTCCTTGCTAACGAGTTGAACTCACTTGTTGGGTGCTAGGGTTTGTTCTCCTCTATTTCCTCGGCGAAGTTCTTGCCGTCGACGACCAATACATGAGCATCACCCAGTCCACGCCTCCCGCTACACCTTTGGTGCTGCTCTAGCTCGTGAGCCCCCTATCCCAGGCATAAACTTCATCATCCAAGTGCCCAACTCAGGATTCTTTATGGCACTCGGCCGCCTCGGCCTCATCTCGGTTATCGACAACCACATAAAAGGTTTTAGTGCCTCCTTCATCTCCCCTAAATAATCTGCCCACTTTCTGTCTGATCATGTTTTTGTACAGCAAACTCTCTTCTCTCAAGATCTACCGATCCTGCTATTGCTTCTTCTCGATCAACCAACAATCTGGACCACAAATATACTCAAAATCCAAACTTTGCAGTTATAATCAAGTAATTCCAATGTTTTATCATCTTTGAAGAATATTATCAAAATCCGATAGTTCCTTTCACTATACCAACCACACAAATCACTCACTCAATTCCAGTTCATATGCTTACTAGAATTATAGTGGCAAAAACATAAAAAAAATATTTGCAGGCACATTTTCTGATTGGGGTTCAACTAAACAAGTTGTGCTTTGTTGGTCTTGGTTTATCATATACCATATAGAAGTTGCATTGGTGCTTATAAGCTGATCTAAGTGAAACAGGACATGTTTGTTCTTTTTTCTATCAATATTTGTATTTATGAAATGCATTTTAATTGGATAGACCAGAATAGGTATTCTATCTATTTTATCTTTTGTACCGGTGTAAATATGGAGACTGGCATAAGTTAGACATGTTATCTTTTGTTACGTTTCCATAGTTTTAATTATAGTGCTTTGATGCTTTTCTTTTGATGCATGCATGCTCTGACCATAGTTTGCTATTTATCACATTTCTTTTCTTTTAGATTAAAAAGTCAATGGTTTTGACAGCTGATTCTGCAAATACAAGTGCATCGAGTGGTCAAATCGTAGCCAATAAGAAAGCTCACATGGCTAAGGTACAAAGAGTAGGCTCTCCAAAGGCCTAAGGTCCTTCCTAAACATCAAGGCTACAATGAAAGAACTTTGTCATAGAGAAAAAAAAAAAGACCACTATCCATAGCTAACTTTATATCTATCGTAACACCACTAGTTCAAGTTTACAAGCAATTAGGTCAAGAATACTTCTTCATGAATTCCTAGATATCTAGGCTATTTAATAGTTTACTGAAAAATGTATGCTCCTACTAAGCTACTATACTATATGTAATGTCGGTTGTTGAATTCTTTAATTTAATGACTATGGAATAGGTTTGGAAAACATGTCTAAATTTAACTAGATGTAGATGTATGAAGATTGTTGTTCAAAAGGCATTTTCTGTCAAATGTTGGCTTTGTTTTATCTTCCTTCAGGCTTGATTAACTAATTTGTTCACTGAAGTATTCTACAAAAATTATAGGTGATGTGCATGTTTCACCTGCAAGTAATCTTGGTATTTGTTAATGTAATTATCGTATCTTGGGCATATAGATTTTGATTGTATGCTTTGCTTCATGAGGCTAAAAGGAAAAGAGGATTATTATATCTTTGTTAAATAAAAAAATTTCTTGCACATGACATCGCTTATGAGCATCTATTGTTGCTTATTTGCTTATCATGTGGTATTAAATCTTTTCTTATTCTGAATATTCCTCTCCATGAAAATTCTTATATGAGGTAATATGCGTGTCATAATCCTTCTTATTTAAGTTGAACTTTGATATACCTTACCTGCCTTAATGAGAAGTTATTTTTCTTTAATTATTATCATTATAGTTTTTATCAGTTCATCCAAGTTCAAAATAAATGTTCTCTTCCCTTTTCTTAACAAATACCATCATTTTTGTTTCAGGTAGTATTGAAGGAACACTTGGTTCTAACTTTGTTTAGAGATGAGGTAGGTAAGCGTTGTACTATAGTATATTTGGGTTAAAATTTTTAAGCAGATTTTAACATATTTCATACAGTATGATCTATTACATGAAGATTATCAGCTTTATCTTCTTCCAAGCATTTTGGAATTCGAAAAGTTAGTTAAATCTGGACGAGCGAAACAAAAGTATGCAGATTTGGAATATAATGTGGCAAAACAAGTTGAGAAGATGATAAGGTTTGTACTTTAAATAAATTGCATTCATATACACTAACATTTTAACTTATATTCCTGCGCTTTTCTAGATACTTAAAAGATCTTAGCATGCAAATATTTTGAGTCTGCTTACTTTAAAATTTTTCCTTGGCTAAATTTCTGAATGTTTAAGCTCTAGTAAAATTAAATTTCGCAAGTGGACTAAACATAGAAGTATTGCTTGGAGTAACTCTTTATCTTCTGTGAGGCGTATACCATAAAGTGGTCTCTATCTTTTTTGGTCAAAACAATAGAAAACATACTTGGATGAGTACTATTGGATTTTTCTCTTTTATAAATGAAAATTTTCAAGTGGATTAAACATATATAGGTTCTTGTTAACTACACGTTATTGTTATCTTGTGATCTACATTATCTTTGAAATTTTGCTTGGGGTAACTCTTTTTCTTCTATTTCGTATGTGAGATGTAGTGGTATCTATCCTTTATGGTTGAAATAATATTGAACATACTTGGAGGACTAGTGAAATTTGCTCTTTTAAGTTTCTCTTGCTTTGTTTTATATTTTGTGTTTAATTTCAGGTGATAAGTTGACATGTCTTTATACTTTGAAGAACATAAATGCTACTCTTGTCATTGCTCTATAGTTTGATATGTGATTTTTATTTTTCTGTAAAAAATTTTGCAGGCACATGAAGAAGTGAATGGAGCGAATTTGTCTACTCCTATGTGGGTGCCTATGAGTTGTGTATCTTCTATATAAATTTTTGGATTGTATTTGATATATATTTATGATATATTTATTCAATTTTGATTGTGAAAAATATTGTGTTGGAGTAACATATTATCATATACTCTTTTGGTCAATTAAAATTGTATTGTAGTAAAATATTGTCAATTACTTCGACGGTATAAATAAATGATGGAGTAATACAACACAAAAGACTACAATAAATTTAAATAGTGACGTAGTTAAAGAAACTATTTACTTCATTACTGATCAAATTTGGGAAGTAGTTCGTATAAATTACTTCGCTACATTTGAATTTATTTGTTGTAGTAAAATATGCTCTATTACTTCTATACTACGATGAAGTAATTCAAAATATATAATTCGACTAAGTCAAATTATATAGAAGTAAAATAAAATATTTACTGCACCAAAATTCAAAAAAATATGAAGTCGTATACATATTTTACTTCATCAAACAACGTAACCTATAAAGTAATATATCATCAATTACTTTGGTATTTGTACTGGTCTTGATGAAGTAATAAAGCTTTTTTATTTCGAAAACGGTTCAATTTTGAACCGGTTTTGAACTGGTGATAGACTTCGGTAACGTGAGGTGAAGTAAAAAATTTACCTTTTTACTTCACGTGCGTCTACTTCGATAATTAACTACCTATTACTTCGGATAATATCCGAAGTCTATTGTGAATTTTCACATAGTGAATCATTCATAGAGGAAGTTTGATTTTGGAAAAAATGCTTGACAGTCCATGTTGATGTCTCATTTTCATGATCAAAATGGGGGATTGCTTCCATATGCAACTCAATAATTTGATAGCACGATTAAAATGAAATTAAACGAACCGATAAGTTTGAGAATAAATTTTATATTTAAATATATATAATTAGAAATGTGACAGACACTATATATATATATTGATAGTTAACTTGAAACATTACTAGCCTTGAAAGAATTATATTTTCAAAACAATACACACTGATTTTTGTTACAAGTTTTGATTGCTTATATATGCTTGTTGTGGTAGCAAAAGGTGGAATCCGCCATCCCAATAGCCCTATATGGTCGGCTCCATGACCATTTGTAAGGAGGTAAATCGAAAAGTTGTAGTTGGCCAGTACGGAGGAGGACTTTTTTTCCTCGACTTTACCGAGATTCGAATCATTGTCCTATGATAGTAATTCTGCTCCGTACTAACCAACTCAACCTTACCCTGAGGTGCTTATATATGCTTGTTGTGAACATGCATATGGTGTGACATTTAATGCTTCATTAGTCTTCTCGTTTCAACCGGTAGGTGAGTTAATCATTGTCCTAAACTTTAAATTTATTCTGAGACAGATAAAATATCATACTTGAAAACTGAATAGATGGTATGTTAATAATGGTGGCTTAGTTGTTAATTGAGAGAGAACTCTTTACTCCGAGGAGAAGTTTCCTTTTGATCCTGCACATACAACAAATAGGATGTTAGTCCTAGAAACCAGGGAGGGGGTCCCTGGCGAAGGCCCTCCGACGCTCAAGTTAGTACAAATTTCGGACGGGCAAATGAAGAATAGTAGAGAACATGCGCACGAGAGTTAGCCTCAGGTGTTGAAAACCGTACCTTGCCAACGGAGAGGACTCCTTTTATATATTACCTCTCAAAACCTCCGTAATCATGAGGTGACGAATAATGCCAGAAGTTGTCAAGTATTGGAAAGTGTACAACCTGTGCAATAATTATCCGAAGAATCTCCCATTACCCATATTGTGTATCTCCTTTGTTGTTCATAGCTGATGTTATTGATGAGGCAGTTAAAGGAAAATGTTGTTATAAGCAGTCGACTGATGAGAAACATGATAATTCTCAAAGAAGGTTCAAGAAAAATATTTTCTAACATATGATTATTGTTCTGCCAGGTTGTTAGGATGCTTTGATCATGTTGTCTACTGGATATGTCTCGGCCAGCCGATAATGCCGAGTCTTTTTATGCCTATCCTTACATTAAGCTTAGGTTCAATTGGCTTTTTATCCGTTAGGCCATATCCGTTAGGTTCAAAGCAGAATGTGATATGAGGTGACCTTCAAGTTAGACAAAGGGAGAACAAAACATGTTTCTTTTTTATTTTGGAAAAATGATTGACAGTCCATGTCGTCTCATTTTCATGATCAAAATGGGGGGTTGCTTCCATATGCAACTCAATAATTTGATAGCACGATTAAAATGGAATTAAATGAACCGGTAAGTTTGAGAATAAATTTTATATTTAAATATATATAATTTGAAATGTGACAGACACTATTTATATTGACAGTTAACTTGAAACATTACTAGCCTTGAACAATTATATTTTCAAAACAATGCACACTGATTTTTGTTACAAGTTTTGATTGCTTATGTATGTTTGTTAATTGAGGTAGCAAAAGGTGGAATTCGCCACTCCAGTGGCCCTATACAGTCTCCGTGACCATTTGTGAGGAGGTAAATCGGGAAGTTGCAGTTGACCAATACGGAGGAGGGTTTTTTTTTCTCGACTTTATCGAGATTCGAATCTTTATCTTATATGATAGTAACTCTGTTCCGTACTAACCAACTCAACCTTGCCCTGGGTATTTATATATGCTTGTTGTGAACATGCAAATGGTGTGACATTTAATGCTTCATTAGTCTTCTCATTTAAACCGGTAGGTAAGTTAATGATTGTCCTAAACTTTAAATTTATTCTGGGGTAGATAAAATATCATACTTGAAAAATGAATAGATGGTACGTTAACAATGGTGGCTTAGTTGTTAATTGAGAGAGAACTCTTTATTCCGAAGAGAGGTTTTTTTTCGATCCTACGCATACTAGAACGAGCAAACAGGATGTCAATCCTAGAAACTAGGGAGGCGGTCCATGGTGAAGGTCCTCCGACGCTCAAGTTAGTGCGAATTTCGGATGGGTAAATGAAGAATAGTAGAGAACATGTGCGCGAGAGTAAACCTCAGGTGTTGTAAATCGTACCTTGCCAACGGAGATGATCCACTTTTATAAACTATCTCTCAAAACCTCCGTAATCATAAGGTGACGAAGAATGTCAGAAGTTGTCGAGTATTGGAAAGTGTACAACCTGTGTAATAATTATTCGAGGAATCTTCCATTACCTATATTGTGTACCTCCTTTGTTGCTCATAGTTGATGTTATTGATGAGGTAGTTAAAGGAATATGCTGTCTCAAATGTTATTAATGAGAAACATGATAATTCTCAAAGAAGGTTCAAGAAAAATATTCTCTGACATATGGTTGTTGTTCTGTCGGGTTGTTAAGATTCTTTGATCATGTTGTCTGCTGGGTATGTCTCGGCCAACCGATAAGGGCGACTCTTTTTATGCCTATCCTCACATTAAGCTTAGGCCCGATTGGCTTTTTATCCGTTAGGCTATATAATGGGATGCCCAGGGAGATGGAGCTGTATTCTGAAAGGTTCAATCGGTACCTCAAACCAATCATTAGTATAATAATGTGTAGGAAAAGTGAACCTTAGATTTGGAATTCTAACTGGATTTATAAAAAGAGCTACCTTACGTATGGAGCCATATAAGGGATGGGTATGGCGCCCAGAGTCCTGGCGCTCGGACCAATTTGGGCCAATAGAGGCACCCTTTCGGAGACATTGCAGTGGGGATAGAATTTTAGTCCACGTCAACAACATTCCTGGCATTCGGACCTGTCCAAGCGCTAGAGCATGGATAAGAGACTTATCACGAAGTCGTTGTAGAGTCGTTGCGGAGCAGATAAGGCACCATAGTGGAGGCACCAAACCCGTTCCTAGCGCTTGGAACCTGCCACATCATCAATGGCTATATTTCGACCAGTGAGCTATAAATAGAGCCCCGGTCCTCTTCATTCAACACAACACTCATAAACGACACACTTTATACTCGAATTCTAGTTGCATTTTAAAGTCTGCACTTTCATCGTTATAAGAGGCTACTCTGCCTTCATCAAAAGGAGATCTTTAGTGGAGCTTTACATCGTCTTGGATTAGCAACCTCCTTGGTTGCAAATCAACTAAATTATATCTTGTCTTTTAATTTATGTTTATTATTTTTAATTGATCTAATAGTGTGTCTTTGCTAAAGCTCAAGTAGCAAAAGAAAGTTCTAATTTTACTTGCAGGGCTATTCACTCTCCTCTAATTGGCCGTGAAGGGACCATCAGGGGGTGGGCTAGAAACGAAGACCACACGGAGTCAGGGGTGGTCTGGAATCGAAGACCACACAGAGTCGGGGACAGTATTGTTGGGTTTTTCGAGCCGCGAAAACCGCTTTTCGCGTCGCGGAAACCCCGAATCGCCCAAGCCACGGATCTCGTGCAAGGTAAAACCGAACGAAAATACGAGTACGAGTTTGAAAACTTTAATCTACAGTAGATCTACATAAGGATAAACCATTTATACCTTTGATGCGATGCCCTTCGCGTTCCCGCTCGTCCAAATGATGCCGGATCTCAAGACCGTCAAGCGCCGGTCCTCTAGAAGTATCCACACGGACACACTAGATGGAGATGACCAAAAACCAAGGTGTGCTAGCACCTATGTGGTTCGGCCAAGGGAGGAGAGGGAGAGGGAGAGCTTGAGAGGGAGAAGGAGGAAGATGCACACAAGTGAATGAAAAATGAATTTCTTCACCCAAAACAAAGTGGCCGGCCACTTTTCAAAATTCACATTAATTGCATTAATTGCAATTAATATGAAACCATAAAATCACATTAATTGCATTAATTGCAATTAATATGAAACCATTAAGAGAGTGGCTTTGTCACTTCCATGAGGTGGCACCCATGATGATGTGGAACATCATTATTGGTCCACCTAATGCCAACTCACCAATGAGGTGGCAAAAGGTCAAGTCAAAATTGACCTTTGGTCTTCCTTCTCAAGTCAAGTCAAACTTGACTCAATCTCTACCATGGTGGATCTAATCCAACCATTTGATTCGAGCCAACTTAATATAATGAATCTAATTCATTAAATTAAATTGATTCAATGAGTCAAAATCTAAATTAGACTCATTTAACACATGAATCAACTTGAGTCGAACTCAAGTTAGCCCAATTAGGATTACTCTTAATCCAATTTGATTCATCAAATGAATCTAATCCTCTTGGTTCATCATATGAACCTAATCTCCACCTAATTGTCCTAAGTGTGTGACCCTATAGGTTCTTGTAACGTTGGCAATGCCCTAAACCCATTTAGGAGCATAAGTAATGAGCGGTATCTAGCAACACATCATTACTACCCAAGTTACAAGAATGTCGAGATCCGACATCACCTTGTGACTACCAATTGTGACTACTCACAAAATAATGACAAGTGTCCTTCTATCCTAGACATCTAGATTAATCAATATGAGGCATAGACCGTGTCATCCTCTAATCAATCTAAATCTTGAACTCCAAGTAGACTCACTCGATCAAATAAGCTCAACATCTCATGTTGACTCATTTGGGCATGGCCATGCACTTTGTGGTCTAACTCTATCAAGAATATTGATGTCGCTCCCGTCATATGGGAGGGATAGATTCCATCTACATCACTCACATCCCTCTGCATAATTTGTTACATACCCAGTAATCGCCTTTATAGTCCACCCTGTTACGGGTGACGTTTGACGAAACTAAAGTACATAACTCCTTATGTAGGGATCCATGGTGACTTCAGGTCAAAGGACTAATAGTCATACTAATAGCCACATGAGAAAGTATATGACACTCATATAACTATCCATGATACTTTCTCATGGCGGGTCATTCAGTATACATTCTCTAATGCATACCCATGTGTCAGCTTGATATCTCTATATCCATGACTTGTGAGATCAAGTCATCGAGCTGACCTACATGCTAGTCTTATTGTATTAACATTGTCCCTGAATGCTAATACTCGACTAGGAATGTTTTAGAGTAGTGTTCCCTATATCATCTCACTATCGATTCAACTAATCGATTGATATAGGTATGAACGTTCTACTCAAGGACGTTACTATACTTATTTTATCTGACACTAATACAAATAAGCATAATAACCAAAAAACCAATGCCTTTATTAATATACAAGAATATGATATACATGAGTCCATACAATCATCAAATGATTGGCTCTAGGGCTCTAACTAACAATCTCTCACTAGCACTAGTGCCAATCAGTATAGGCTCTAAGGCCTAAAGACCTAGTGTGACCATCATGCTTTCTCTGTGCCAAAGCCTTGGTCAAGGGATCTGCGACGTTAGCCTCTGTAGGTACTCTGCAAATCTTCACATCTCCTCTATCGATAATCTCTCGAATGAGATGGAAGCGCCGTAGTATATGCTTGGTCCGCTGGTGTGAGCGTTCGCTTCTGTTATAGCTCCATTGTTGTCACAATAGAGCTCAACTGGTCGGCGATGCTAGGAACCACCCCAAGTTCGATGATGAACTTGCGGATCCAAGCGCCTCCTTCTTTGCCTCGATGCGGCAATATACTCACCTCTGTTGTAGAATCACTCATGTCACCTTGAACTCTTCGACTCACAGCACCACCATTTAAGCAAAACACGAACCACGACTGCGATCGGTAATCATCACGATCGGTTTGGAAGCGCATCACTGTAACCCTTTACGGTTAGCTCATCATTGCCTCCATATATCAAGAAATATTCTTTAGTCCTTCGTAAGTACTTAAGAATATTCTTGACCGTATCGATGACTTTCACGGATCCGATTGGTATCTGCTCGTCATGCTCAAAGCATACGAGACATCGGTCGAGTACATAACATGGCGTACATGATCGATCCTATGGTGAAGCATAAGGGATCTGATCCATGCGGTCTCTCTCTCTCTAGAAGAGGGACCTTGAGTCTTGAAGACTCACGCCATGTGACATCGGTAGAAATCCCTTCTTGGAGTTACGCATGGCAAACCGAAGGAGTACCTTGTCAATGTATGTACTCGACTTAGGCCAAGCAATCTCTTAGATCTATCTCTATAGATCTGTATCCCTAGAATGCGGGATGCCTCACCTAAGTCCTTCATTGAGAAGCAACTCCCTAGCCAGGTCTTGACAGACTGAAGCATAGGGATGTCCTTCCCAATGAGTAGTATGTCATCCACATACAATATGAGGAAGACAACTATGTCCCCTACAACCTTCTTGTAGACACAAGGCTCATCTTCGTTCTTGATGAAACCAAACTGTTTGATCGCATCATCGAATCGAAGATTCCAGCTCCGAGAAGCTTGCTTTAGTCCATATATGGACCTATGCAGCTTGCATACTCTACTAGTATGCTGTGGATCTACAAAACCCTCAGGTTGTGTCATGTACACATCCTCGAGTAGGTTTCCATTCAGAAACGCGGTTTTGACATCCATCTGCCATATCTCATAGTCATGGTAGGCAGCAATAGCAAGCATGATCCGAATGGACTTAAACATCGCCACTGGAGAAAAAGTTTCATCATAGTCAATACCATGAATCTGCTTGAAACCTTTAGCTACCAAGCGACCCTTATAGATAAGTCCATCCATGTCAGTCTTTCTCTTAAAGACCCACTTGCACCCAATGGGTTTTACCCCTTTAGGTGGATCAACCAAAGTCCATACTTGGTTGGTGTACATGGATTCCATCTCGGATCTCATGGCTTCTAGCCATTTCTCGGAATTTGGTCTCATCACAGCTTCTTGATAGGTGGTAGGCTCATCCTCTATGAGCACAATGTCATCATGGTCAGACAAGAGAAATGAGTATCTCTCAGGCTGACGACGTACCCTATCAGACCTGCGAAGAGGTATGTCTACTTGAACTGGTTGTTGTTCCTCAACTCCTTGTGGAACAACATCATCCACAACACTTTGTGGTTCCAGTTCAATTTCCATCGAGGCATCAGTGCTATTGTTCGCATCTTGAACTTCTTCAAGATCGAGCGTGCTCCCACTAGTCTTTCTAGAAACAAAATCCCTTTCTAGAAAGACTCCAGTCTTTGCCACAACTACTTTGTGCTGACTGGGAATGTAGAAGTAATATCCCTTAGTTTCCTTGGGATATCCGATGAAATAGCACTTGTCGGATTTGGGTCCTAACTTATCTGAGACTTGACGTCTAACGTAAGCCTCACAACCCCAAATCCTCATGAAAGACACCTGGGCATCTCTCCCAGTCTATATCCTATATGGTGTCTTTATCACGGCCTTTGATGGAACTCGGTTGAGTATGAAAGCTGCCGTGTCTAGAGCATATCCCCATAGATATGTCGGAAGATCTGTGTGACTCATCATAGATCGTACCATATCTAATAGGGTACGATTCCTCCTTTCGGATACACCATTCCTCTGTGGTGTTCCAGGAGGAGTGAGTTGGGATAGAATTCTACACTCAGCTAAATAGTCACGAAACTCATGGCTTAAGTATTCTCCACCTCGATCGGATCGAAGTATTTTAATACTCTTGCCAAGCTGGTTCTGTACTTCATTCTTGAATTCTTTGAACTTTTCAAAGGATTCAGATTTATGTGTCATCAGGTACACATAACCGTATCTACTGAAGTCATCAGTAAATGTGATGAAGTATCTATAACCGCCTTTAGCAACGACATTGAAAGGGCCACATACATCACTATGTATGAGTCCTAACAAATCAGTCGCTCTCTCGCCGTGCCCACTAAAGGGAGTCTTGGTCATCTTGCCTCGTAGGCATGACTCGCATATCTCATATGATTCAAAATCAAATGAGTCCAGCAAACCATCCTTATGGAGCTGGGATAAGCGCTTGTCATTTATATGACCTAAGCGACAGTGCCAGAGGTAAGTTTGGTTCAAGTCATTCGACTTGATCCTCTTGGTATTTATGTTATAGACAGGGCTCTCTAGGTCTAGAATGTAGAGTCCGTTTATCAGAGGTGCACTACAATAGAACATATCGTTTAAAAAGACAGAACAACATTTGTTCTTTATTTTAAACGAGTATCCTCTCTTGTCCAAACAAGAAACTGATATTATGTTCTTAGTCAAGGCAGGCACATAACAACAATCATCTAATTTTAGTACAAGCCCAGAGGGAAGAGATAGATGATAAGTTCCTACAGCAATAGCAGCACCTCGTGCTCCATTGCCTACTCGTAGGTCTATTTCACCCTTCGTCAATGCCCTGCTATTTCTCAGCGTTTGTACATTAGTACAAATGTGCGAAGAACATCCGGTATCTAATACCCACGATGAAGAAATAGAGAGGTTGACTTCTATAACATGTATACCTGAAGTAGAAATATTATTTCTCTTCTTCTTAAGATCTTCCAGGTATTCTTTGGAGTTCCTCTTCCAGTGCCTTGCTTGTCCTTGATATAGGTGACAAAGATGTTCAACCATATCGTAAGCGCTCATAAACTCATGTTGCTTCTGAAACTCAAAGTTCATGGTTGCGAGCATAAGACAAGACACATCTAATCGTCATCTTGATGCTTCTTGTAAGCATCTCGATGCGCTCGTGTGGCGGTGGCGGGAGGGGGAATGGGTTGCTCGAGCGTACAGTTTTCGTTCTTGGGTGAGAACTATTCTCGATTCCTGTCCAGGAAATTTGCTCTGTTGAGCTTGTCCTTCTTAAGGGCGGATCGCAGAGAGAAAATGTTCGTGTTGACGTCATGGTTATCTACAACAAAAATTTGCAGAAATAAATATCATATTCTTTAAAATCATTTAATTAGGCCTTTAATTAAATGATGCTCCCACTGACTTCTATAATTCTTGTGGAACAAGATCCACATCATACTAACCCTTGAGTTAGCTTTGGCTAATACGCCCAAGGCTTAGTATGATCGGTAGGTAACGATTACCAATTACATCTCTATGCAACTCTTGTTTATAGAATCAATATCCGCATTTATATTAAAACTCGAGTTAGCTTTGGCTAATACGCCTGAGAGTTAATATAGATGTGATTTTGACCTATCTTTTCAAACCGTTGGAATAATGCCTATAGTTGACTCGATCCAACCGAGTAACTAGGAATACTCAATCTAATTGAGTTTGTATTCACCCATGCGTTGATAGGCGGGACCAAGATTGTCCCTCCGTACCCTACCAAGATAATATGTATTGCTCTGCTTTGGCAGATTCAACAATACATGTGATCGAGGTAGTGATAGGTATCACGGTACGGTTAGGCATTTAGAGTTGGTTCGATCTAGATCTAATCTAATCGAGAAGGATGCATCTTGTGCACGACTTAGATCTAATCTAATCGCAAGGGTGCATCATGTGCACGACTTAGATCTAATCTAATCGTTAAGGCACTAATTAATTAATTAACTATTAAACATGCATCAGATACATAATAATTAATTAATTAATCTATTTGTGATTTAGTCTTGGTCCTACTACGATCTTCTCAAGCCAATGAGAAGATCGAATGGTCAACCTAGGGTCAACAGCTTCTCCAAGCTCCTCCCTTTGACCACCTTGTGTTGCTCGTGCCCGCCTCGGAACTCCGTCTCGTGTGGACCCTCCACCGCTCCAATTTGTACATTACAATTTGAAACTCGAGTTACATTCGAGTCTAAATCGAATTTACAACAAGAATAAAAGACGAGGCACGACGCGCAGGTCGCGAATAATAAAATAAATACAACACGCGAAAACACATCACGACACGCAGGCCGTATTATGAATTACAACACAACCAATTATATTGGGCTTTGGGCCATGACTATCACAAATTAATATATATAATTCAAAATTATATATTTTTCACAATTTTCTATAATTTTAAAATTAATTTTTTTTACAATTTTACGAGTAAAATTTCCCGGTGGTCCCGTTTAGCGGTTTCGGGCGCAATCGCGGAACGGATCCCCTTGTGGGGCCCAGGGGCATCGCCCCTACCCGTGATCTAACCATCGCGAGGGTTCCTTTGCGATCCAACAGCGCCTAAACCCGCTGTCCCAAAACGATTTGGGTCGAGACATTGCCGTTTCGGAAAAATCTTCCCGGCGGGTTCGTTTTTAGCGATTTCGGGTGCGATCGCGGAGCAAATCCCCTTGCGGGGTTAGGGGAAGTTCCCCTACCCACGATATAACCATCATGAGTTGCTCCTTTGCGATCTAATGGCACCCAAGCCCGCTGTCCCAAATGGATTTGGGGCAAAACGAAGCCAGTTTTGAAAGATCTTTCCGGTAGCCGAAGCCTACAAGTGCCGAGACACTTGTGCTTCGCTTCTACGGAAAAATTACCCATAAAATCATAAAAAACTAATTTTTACAGAAAATCACAGAAGGTTTTATTTTTCATAAAAATAAAAACAAACTCGTACAAGCCTTGCACGTGGCTCTGATACCACTGTTGGGTTTTTCGGGCCGCGAAAACCGCTTTTCGCGTCGCGGAAACCCCGAATCGCCCAAGCCACGGATCTCGTGCAAGGTAAAACCGAACGAAAATACGAGTACGAGTTTGAAAACTTTAATCTACAGTAGATCTACATAAGGATAAACCATTTATACCTTTGATGCGATGCCCTTCGCGTTCCCGCTCGTCCAAATGATGCGTCAAGCGCCGGTCCTCTAGAAGTATCCACACGGACACACTAGATGGAGATGACCAAAAACCAAGGTGTGCTAGCACCTATGTGGTTCGGCCAAGGGAGGAGAGGGAGAGGGAGAGCTTGAGAGGGAGAAGGAGGAAGATGCACATAAGTGAATGAAAAAATGAATTTCTTCACCCAAAAACCAAGTGGCCGGCCACTTTTTCAAAATTCACATTAATTGCATTAATTGCAATTAATATGAAACCATAAAATCACATTAATTGCATTAATTGCAATTAATATGAAACCATTAAGAGAGTGGCTTTGTCACTTCCATGAGGTGGCACCCATGATGATGTGGAACATCATTATTGGTCCACCTAATGCCAACTCATCAATGAGGTGGCAAAAGGTCAAGTCAAAATTGACCTTTGGTCTTCCTTCTCAAGTCAAGTCAAACTTGACTCAATCTCTACCATGGTGGATCTAATTCAACCATTTGATTCGAGCCAACCTAATATAATGAATCTAATTCATTAAATTAAATTGATTCAATGAGTCAAAATCTAAATTAGACTCATTTAACACATGAATCAACTTGAGTCGAACTCAAGTTAGCCCAATTAGGATTACTCTTAATCCAATTTGATTCATCAAATGAATCTAATCCTCTTGGTTCATCATATGAACCTAATCTCCGCCTAATTGTCCTAAGTGTGTGACCCTATAGGTTCTTGTAACGTTGGCAATGCCCTAAACCCATTTAGGAGCATAAGTAATGAGCGGTATCTAGCAACACATCAAGTATGGAATCAGAGACCACAAGGAGTTGGGAACGGTTTGGAGTCGGAAAGCGGCTTTTGTTGACTTTGACCAACACCTTAAATAACTATTGACTTCCCATTAACCATGTGACACCCTCCGATTACCTCCAGTATCGCTAGTCTCCCCTTCAAGTCTAATCAAATGAGGTAGGAATCCAGTTGACTGGACTATTGTGTGGTTGGATAAGGTGGTTCCTTCTGCCCTAACTGTATCAGCCACG
Source organism: Zingiber officinale (assembly GCF_018446385.1). Taxonomy (NCBI): domain Eukaryota; kingdom Viridiplantae; phylum Streptophyta; class Magnoliopsida; order Zingiberales; family Zingiberaceae; genus Zingiber; species Zingiber officinale. The sequence continues at coordinate 4,903,408 of NC_056000.1, read as the reverse complement.
TAGTGAATCTCATATGTGATTTAGACGACGTTATGCATTAAATATGGTCATGCCTATTGAATGTGCACCACTCATAATTCGCCTCAATCTCTGAGTTGAGTGTGATTGGTAGTATGTTTCTGAGGTCGTGCCTATTAATGTAATGTGACGATATGTAAAAAAAATAAAGCATCATCCAAATCACAATGATTACTGAGATTTGGTTTGATCCATGTACTCGATCGAACGACTGAAAATTCATCCTGCCATTTTGATTACAGAGATCCAATGGTTAGAGTTGGGTGAGAGAAGGTATATTAGTTCAAAAAAAGATGTCATTGCTTTTATCGCTCAATATATCCTTGCTTTTGCGATCGCCGCTTTTGTCTTCTTCGTCTCGGCCGAGTGCTCCATGTCTAACCTTCCAGTAAGTGTCTATTCTTTGACTTCACCCTCTGCTTTGATTGACTATTGATCTTCTAGCCCTAAGTTTCAACTTCCATTGCTCTGTATCCAACCTTTCGACAACAACAGAGTTGTCTTCCATTCCCTAGTTCAGGTCCATTGAGTCAAATTTTAATGGAAGTGAATTGGATAGAATAAGAATGTCCTATAAGATCGGTGTCGACCATACTACATAGTATTTCTGAATAATAATAACCGTCATGATCGCCCTCCCCCAATTTTGTGACTTTCTTTCGGGGTCATTTATTGCACGGGTTTCGCTTCCCCATTGCAACTTTGTTTTTTGAAGTGTCTTACTATTTTCGTATTCCTCTGTCCTAGCTTAGTCCAAAATCTTTTCCAATCCTCAATGGCGTAATCATCTACTTTTGACTATACCAAATCCCCTTAACTCCTTGAGTCTTCCATTATTTCATTTACATAAAGAAAATGGAGGATAGGGTATTCTTCATTCCCTCTAGAGCCGGGTTCAACTTTTTAAAGAAATTCCCTTCCTCTTACAAGGGGTGGAAACCCCACTTTTTCTTTGTGATGCCTAGAGTCTCATGTCTTGGCCCACTCGATGGCAACTCGAGTTACTTGTAACTCCATCCTTAAAGAATTATCATTTGAAGTCAGCTTATTTTGTTGCATCCCAAAAGCTACAAGATATGAAATTCAATAGCAACTTGGTACTCAAGGAGGGGTTACTTCACAAATTTGGGATGAGCCCCATCTCGATTCCTCACAAAGCTCCATTCGATAAGACTTTTCACCTTTATAAGTTTTGATATATAACTGAAGACTTGTCGACTCGTGTAATTAACACCATGCTGAAGGCCTCTATCAACAAAGTGGTGAAAATGACTAAGGCTGAATTGGAGATGAGGGGGGGGGGGGGGGGTGATACTTATCAACTTAACCATGGATGAAACTATGCTTGAGGAGAGGGCATTACCTAACACTATCGTGGCTTTGATAGAAGTTGTCTCTCAGTTGGCAGCTGTGGAGTCGGTCCCCTCTGATGGTCATGTTGAGGCTGACTAGAGAGGGAATAGGGGGCGGGGGTGAATAACTTGCAAGTTAGATTACCAAATTCTTTTGCTATCAATCTTAGGAAAGACGAACACAAGTTAGTTGAATACTGAAAACATAAACTGAAAGAATAAGAGGTAATGAATTTTACTTGATTGCAATTGGAAAGGTTGTTAACCCAAGACAGATGATTACGCACTATAAAGCTCCTTCGTTGAAGGCAGAGTTGCCTTTTACAAAGATTAAGAAGAGAAAAAAACTACAAAGTATTGAAATGAAAGTACAGTGTTCGTCATGAGTGTTCTGTCGAATGAAGAGGATCAAAGCTTTATTTATAGCTCAGTGGTTGAAATATAGCTGTTGATGATGTGGCGGGTTCCGGGAGTTTGGACTAGGTCTGAGAGCCTCCATTGTGGCACCTTATCCGCTCCGCAATGGCTCCACAACGACTTCGTGATAAGTCTCCTATCCATGCCATGGTGCCTGGACTGATCCATGCATCTGGAATGTTGCTGACCTAGACCCAAATTCTATCTATGTTGTAACGTCTCCAAAAGGGTGCTTCTGCTAGCCTAAACTAGTCAGGGCACCCGGACTGGTCTGGGCGCTTGGAGTTCGGGCGCTTGGACTTGGTCTAGGCTCTTGGACAAGTCAACTTTGTGGTGCTTTCTATTCTGATCGTTTAGGTGATTCTCTGACCATCTAGAGTTGAGTCACCTGAATCTAACTCTGACCTTCTTCTCGATCAAACTTCCTTCCCAGCTTCTCATCCCTCAAAAGCATCGCGGACGTCCTTCTCATCCATCGGTGTACTCTTTCGCAACTCTTCATCCCTCAGATGCAATGAGCCTGTTGACTCGGTTCCTGTGCCATCCTTCTCACTTGCCGCATCTTCCGCTCGACTTTCTGTGTTTCTAAATCCCTGCACACTTAGACACAAGACATCAAATACGTAAAGCCTAACTTAACTTGGTTGATCACATCAAAACCAACCCGAGGTACTTACAATCTCCCTCTTTTTAATGTGCATTAACCCAAGTTAAGTTAGGGTTAAACCAAAATAAAATAATTTGAACAAGTAAATGAAATGTGTAATTATAACAAAAAAAATTGCAATAAATAAACCTCCCCTTTAACTTAATCCCTATTTATCCTTCTTTGATCACATTAAAAACAAAATAGGGAAAATATGAAAAATAGTTTAGAAAAATATTGAAAATATTTCTAAGGGTACAAAACAAATTTTCTAGAGATATATCTTTTTATTGAAATTTATTTTTAAAGAAATAATTTTTTATCAATTAATTGTTTTGACAAAAATAATTTAAAATTATTTTTAAATTTAGAAAAATCTTGAATATTTTTGTCCATATTAATCATGATTAATTTAAGTATGAAAAAAATTTCATACACAAAATCTTTTTATTTTAACTATCGAAAATATTTTAAACATATAGAGTTATTTTCAAAAATAAAAATCTAAAAAATAGAAATCACCATCTAAAAATCTTGCTGATTTTCTATACATTTATAATGCAATGTTATTTTTCTTAAAAATTAGTATCTTCAAAATTAATCTTTGAAATATTTTAAAATTTAAAATTTATTTATTTTAATTAAAAATTCATAAGAAATCAATTACTATTCAAAAAATTCTAAAATTTTTTATACTGATAGTTAATTCATTTATGCATCACAAAAAAAAAATCAATAAACATATGAATAGAAATTATATGCCGTAATTAATTTTGTAAGCAATGCTAAAAATTAAGACAAATTAAAATTAAAGCATGCATAAAAATTAATTTTAATTGGTACCTAAAATAAATCTTTACCTACTGAATTTATTAAAAAATTTTATGGAATAACTTTTCTATCTAATTGGCCCCTATAGTTCCTAATATACTAGTTAAGCCCTTTATTATTTCTTAAATTTGGAATAACAAAATTTGATTATGCAGAATTTTTAAGACATTCTATTTGTTCTTTTAATTTTGCATTTTCATTTTTAACTTTATCAAATTCTTCTAGTGGGCATGTTTGAGCTAAGATAGTTTTCAAATTTATATTTTCCTTTTTCAATTTGATATTCTTAGTTTTAAGCTCACATAATGATTTAGACATTAATGTTATACCTGACTTATCAGATCTAATTTGAAGCTGGATTCTCTCTTCGTTGTTGCTTTCTTTAGATGTAACTCCCTCTTCATTGATGTCCTCATCTTGGTGACTCATCATTAGTGCTAGTCCGGTATACTCCTCCAGTTCAGACTCTAATAATGACTCATCCCACGACGCATTCAGATTCTTGTGCTTTGATTTTCTTGTTCCTTTATTTTTTTTCTTCATTTTTAGCTTCGGGCGGTCATCCCTGATGTGCCCTTTTTCTTGGTAGTTGTAGTATCTGACTTTTCTCTTTCTTGGAAGAAACTTCTTGGCCCACAACTTGTTAAATTTGTTATATTTAAAAAACTTCAAAAATTTTCTTACCATGAAAGCTTATTCATCTTCATTTAACAATGTGTCAGACTTTGGTTCATCTTTTCTAGCTTTTAGCGCTAGATTCTAACTTAGCTCCTTTTCTTTCCTCATACTCACACATATTGATTTGTGTAATTCCAAAGTTGAAACTAGTTCTTCTAAATTACTTACCTCTAAATTCTTTGATATATAATAGACATCTACTATTGATGTTCACTATTGAGTTCTAGGGAAGGCGTTGAGAGCATATCAAATTGAGTCTCGATTTATTACCAGTTCTCTGAGGTTTGTCAGTTCGATGATAAGCTCCTTTATCTTGTCATGCAATTGAGTTATCATTTCTCCTTCTTGCATCCAAAGGTTTGCTAGCTGATTTCTAAGCAAGTCTCATCTTGCTAGCTTAGCCTCCGATGCCCTTTTGTGTAGCTCCAGGAATTTATCCTAGAATTTCTTGGCGGAGTCATAGACATCAATCCGGTTGACTTCTTGCAGTGGGAGAACATTTAGCAGATGGAATTCTACTTTGTCATTTGTCATAGAGTCGGCTTGCTCCTTGCTCCAAAATTGTTCCTCTTTTTTGGTTTCTTAATGATCTCTGGATGCTACAAAATCATATTTAATTGTAAGTAATATATCAAAGTATATTTTAAAGAATATCTCCATTTTCTTTTTCTAGATCTTGAAGTCTCTCTCATACTTTGGTGGATGAATGCTCTCTTTGGCCATTTGTACTTTAGACGGTGGTTAGTCCTACTCAAGAATCCTCACTCTGATACTACTTGATGGTCCCATTGAGGCCAGTTAGAGGAGAATGAATAGCCTGCAAGCTAGATTACCAATCCTTTTGCTATCGATCTTAGCAAAGACGAACACAAGTTAGTTGAACAATAAAAATATAAACGAAAAGAATAAGAGGCAATGAATTTTACTTGGTTATAATCGGGGAGGTTGTTAATCCAAGACAGATGAACATGCACTATCAAGCTCCTTCGTTGAAGGCGGAGTTGCCTTTTATAGCGATTAAGTACAGAAAAGAAATTACAGAGTATTGAAATGAAAGTACAGTGTTCATCATGAGTGTTCTATCGAATGAAGAGGACTAGGGCTCTATTTATATCTCACTAGTCAAAATATAGCCGTTGATGACATGGTGGGTTCTAGGCTCTTGAACCAGGTCAGGGTGCCTCCACTGTAGCGTAAGCAGCTCCACACTAACTTGGGATAAATCTCTTATCCATTCTCGAGCACCTAGACCAGTTTGGGCGCTTAGAATGTTGTTGACGTGGACCCAAATTCTATCTTGTTGCAATGTTTCCAAAAGGGCGCCTCTACTAGCCCAAACTGGTCTGGGAACCTAGAGTCTGGGTGCTTGGACTTGGTCCAGGCGCCTGGATAAGTCAACCTTGTGTTGACCTGCCCATTTGCTACTTCAGTCATTATTGAGATTGTCAAATTCAAATTTCATTATTCAAACTTAAATTGTCAAAATTCAAATCTAATTATTCAAACTTATATTTTTAAAATTTAAATCTAATTATTCAAAGTTATATTTTCAAAATTCAAAGTTAATTATTCAAACTTAAATGTTTCAAAATTCAAATTTAAAATTAAATATTTTGAAGTTCAAAATTATTTTTTTTTTAAATTCAGAAATGATGTTCTCAAACTTAAAATTAACTTCAAAATTAATATTAACTCCATCTCACACAAACTCATAAGTTTAACATATGTGATAATTTAGAAAGGGTAAGATGGACAAATCAGGAAAATAAATGATTATTTTAAAGATGTTTCTATATTTTTTTCTCATGCTTGGACTATAGGATTCTCAAACTTAAATAATTTACTTAAAAATTTCTTTTTGGGCATTAATCAAGGAGGAGAAAAAGAAAGTTAAGTTAAATATTTTTATTTTCAAAAGTTAAAGTATTGTTCAAAAAAGGAAGTTAAGTTTTTTTTTAAGTTTAACTATTTTTTTGAAAAAAAATCAAGTTTAATAGTTTTAGAAAAGCAAGTGTGTGTGTATATATATATATATATATGAAAAATTATTTTTAACTAGATTTTTTTAATCTTTTTAAAAGCTAAGTACTTAAGTAAGTTTTAATATAAATCTTTTCAAAAGCTAAGTATTTGACAAAGTGTTTTTTCAAAGCTAAGTGTTTATCTAAGTTTTAAAAAAACTCTTTTAAATATAAACAATTTTTTTCAAAAAGAAAGTTAAGTGACGTGTTTAGGGGGAGCTTAAGAGAAAAGATTAAAAGTTACTTTCTCAAATTTAAAGTTTTTTTAACAACTTTCTCTTTCTCTACTTAGTACTCTTTTTGATGTATGCCAAAGGGGGAGAGAAAGGTTAAAGTTAAGTTAACTTGAATCAAAACATAATTTTTTTTATTAAAAAGGAGCATTTTTTTAAAAAAATTGTCAAATTATTTTACTTATGCTGATGCTCAAATTCCTTATATTACATTTATTTTTTTGTTATACTTTATTTAATTTTGAACCAGGTTGCCAAAATAAAAAAGGGTGAGATTGTTAGTGCAGGAAGCATCAGCTGATCAAACCTATGTTTTGATATGGTAAAGGAGTTCAAAGTTAAGTTGTCTTGTGATCTAATAAGTGTGACTGAGTTTGTAAAAAAATCCTAAGTGATCTTAGGTAAAGGAAAAATCCTAGTTGAGACTAGGTATGTGGAAAGTCCTAGCTACGGTTAGGCAACGAAGTCTTGGTCTAGGGGACTGGTAAAGCCTCGGCGAGTTGAGGACTTTGGGTAAAATCTTAGAGTCGAGAACTCTAGGTAAAAATCCTGGGGATCGCAAATACCAGGTGGAAGATTGGACGGGTCGTGGATCAGACGTTTACCATGAAGTCCTGATGTCTCGGACGCTGAGCAAAAGTCAAAATGATTAGAGGACTGATTTGGCAATTAATTGTCTCTCCTAAGAGGAGTAGGTGAGAATGCGTTCCCCGAAGAAGAAACAGTAGGTGTCGGGTTGACCTAAGATTTTTGGGAAATCTAAAAGTCAGAACCGGATAGTTCGGAGGTTGTCAAAGTTGTTGGTCCCTTGGCAGCGGGTAAGAGGGGGTGAATTGTCCTACACAATATAAAATAAACAAAACACCTTTCTCAACTTTTTAAACTAAATTAAGACACACTTATTTAATAGTAAGCTAATTAATAAGAAAGAAAGTAGAGGCAGATCTTTTTACTTGGTTTGTAATCAGAAGATTGCTAGTTCAAGGCGTTGAAAGTTCACTATCAAATCTTCTTTTGACGGAGAAGCCTCTTACAGCAGTTGAAGCACTATATCACAAAGTAGAATAGAAGAGAAGATTGTTTACTAGTGTGTAGACTACTAAGATCAGGGTTGTATTTATAGCCTTGCTCCGGGCGTCATAAAGGGTTCCGGGTGCCTGAGTATGGATACAACTTTATCTACGATGCAATGGATAGCAACAACTCGATCTGAATAAATTTCTCTGGTCCAAGTGCCTGGAATAACTCTGGGTGCCTGGACTTCCTTCACACAAGGATGCCTCGCTAAGGCGCCCTCGCTGGACTAAACTGGTCCGGGTGCTTGGACTTTGGGTGCTGGAATAGCTTCGAGCGCTTGGACCACAGTCAACTCCTTGTTGACTTTCAATCCAGGTCTTCCGCTTCGGCTCTGCTCACTTGGGTAATTTCAGTCATCCGGAATAAGGTTCACCTGAACCCATTTTCCAGCCTTCTCGAGCAACCTTCCACTCCGGCTTCTCATTCCTCAGAAACGCCGCGCGCTTCCTTCTCGTCTGCCAACGTACTATTATGCAACACCTCATTTCTCGGACGTACTGAGCCCATTAACTCTCTTCTGTGCCGTCCTTCTCGCTAGTTGTATTTTTCGCTCGACTTCCTGTGCTCCTAAGTTTCTGCACACTTAGATATAAGACATCAAAAGATAATAAGACCTAACTTGACTTGATTAATTACATCAAAACTATCATGGGGTATTTACAAAAGTTACTTCTTATATATTGTTTGCCTATTATTCTAACTCTATTTTACAGGAAGACTAACATTTTACAAGATCAGATTTTTTACCTTGTTTGGTCGACCGAACGTATAGTTCAGTTAACCGAACCCCCAAACAAAAGGATCATATTTCAGCTCGCGATGGAGTTTTCACCGAGGGATCGATCGACCGAACAGGGAGGTTCAGTCGACTGAACGGTGGATAATTAGTGAGTTGATCGGATTAGATAATATGGGGATCATTGAGGATCAATTGACTGAACGACGGAATTGGTCGACCCAATGAAGAGTCATCCGAAGCAGCAATGTCTGGATGGGAAGCTGGGCTGATTCAGGCAGGTTCAGTCGATCGATCAGGAGGATTAGTCAACCGATCAGCGTTGAGTCAAATACTGATCCCAAAATCAGTGGATCTGGATCAAGTCCAACTCAGCTATAAAAGGAGACCTCGACCAACACTTCGAGACAACGAATTCAAACATCTTCTGCTCCTGTATGCTACTCCAAAGACAAGTCCATGAAGCCGTAACGATGTTTCGACAACTGAAAGCTCACATCTCCAACCCTTTAAGTTGTTGGTATAGTTTTTCATTTATTACACTTAATCTACTCAATTGTAATTACACTTGTCTTTGTAATTCTCCAAATTTATAGTGAATTACCCAAAGTAAACACTCAATGAGTGTGGGGCTTGGAGTCGGAGTTGTCACATGCTTCGAACCAAGTAAAACTACTTGTGTCAGTGTTTTGTTTATTTCTTTATTTCCCCTGCACGAACTATTATGTGAACATTTTTTGAAAAGTGTAAAAAAAACTACGAGCGTTATTTATCTCCCTCTAGCGCTTTCGATCCTACAAATCATACTGTTGCCCTTACTTTTGTAGTAAGTACTATTGCCTGAGACTGCATTCCTTTGATCTCCTCATGTTTAGTATCATGCACTATCTTCTTAATCGACTAAGTTGCTGTACTCACTACCCCTTGTTTTTCCTTTGACTTTCAGGTTAGTAGATGGAGATGTGTTGTGTCACTCAGAGGTCCTGACTGCTAGTCCCACATCACACTTGAGATTGTGTTTTTTCATGTTATATTTTACTACTTTGTATTTACACTTAATTTTATTTATGGATTTTAGTCTTGTAGTGTACTTTTATTCGATTATGATATTTATTGTGTTAAGTCGTGCCAGTACACAATCATTTATGTTTTCTATGTTGTGTGGAGATTGTGTAAATCCTCTATATTGTTGTCGTTATATTTTATCTTTCGTTGTTAATTTATGTGCGTGTTGTGGAATCATACCATGTTGTTTCATACATTGTCACTAGGGGATGCCATCCATTCCATCGGACAAGTATACCCTCGAGGCGTGATACATTATGATTGTGATACTCATAATTATCAACATTTAACATCATATACATAGCATGCTTACCTAATATGATTGTGATGGCGCTAGCTGATGAAGCTGTAAGCCTCTTGATGTGGAGCTCATAAGAAGGCCGGCAAATGCAAGAGATTATGATCATTGTAGAGGAGGGTTCAATTGGATATTTGGTTCTTGAGTAGGCTTCTTGATAAGCCGCTCAAGGTAACTTCTTTTCAACAAATTTAATGAGCTTTTTATCTATTGTAACTATATATGTTTGAACTTTTTAATCTGTTGATTTGGAATTTGATTTCCATTGTAGTCAAGGTCAATGGTTTTGACAGATACATCGATCATGTATCACCTATAGACCAAACTAAAGAGTTGGACATACAAGAACTGGAAGTCAGTGAAATGGTATCAATTTACACTTCCTCTTGTGGCTAGCCAAACATATTTATAGGTTTTTAACTTACATATATGGGTTAGTATAATGAGATATTTGTAATATGTTCTGTACCATCACTATATGTTAATGAGATGTTTGTAATCTTTGGAATTACATTCGTTTCGTGCTGACACCAGCTTCTGCATATAAAATCTAGAGTTATGACCTTGCCTTATGAACTCTTTCCTCCACAACGTCAGTCGAGCACTTAACGTACATCGCACGAGATGAAATTCAAAGTCAATTCAATGAAATAATGAGTGAGTGAAGAGAAAATGAGTGGTAGTAGAGGTAGCAATGAGTGAGTGAAGATAGGATAGTAATGAGAAGAATCAATTTCATTCAATAAAGTTGCACTTCCGGGTCCGGAGGGTCCTCACTTTGTCTAGACAGCAGTACAAGCAGTACCCTTGTTGGAAGACCTATTTTGAATTTCATAACCTTTTTCTTTATATGAACTATATCCACTACACAGACTTTCCGATACATAAAGAGAAAAATTGCCTACCAAAACACTTTTTTTCGATCTCCATTCTCTAATGAATATCTCTTTTCTAGTAGATCTATATTCTCTGGAAGATCCCCCTTATCCATCAGAAGATCATTATGATAAAATGGGTGGAGAAAAATGAGCAACTAACATTTTCATAGACCAATCCTTGACCTCGATCGAATCCCCCAAGCTCACTCGAAAGCCACATCAAGCAACCTTGGAAAAGCACTCGGAAAGTCTGTGTAGTGGATATAGTTCATATAAAGAAAAAGGTTATGAAATTCAAAATAGGTCTTCCAACGAGGGGAGGGGCAATGTCTTATTAGCACTTAGAATCGATGATTTCTAACAAGGCACTGGAGAAGACTTATGATTGTGAAGGATGCCTTCAATCTAGAGTTCCCTGATGCCCAGAGCAAAATCTCTTAGAATAAAGTGACCTTAGCCATTGATATGAAGAAAATCGTGCCTATCTAGCTATCTAACTAAGACAAAGAAAAGGATTCAATTGCTCTGTGCTATGCTAGGCCCTTCGGCCCCTCATGGATAAATCTGTGGTTCTTCAATGGATGTTCTTTCCACAAGCTAGAAAGACGATGATCAGTGTCTCTCTGCTTTATGGGTCTGACTAAGAGCCGAGATAAGAAGAGAGGCAGGGTACAATTAGCCACATTAATAGAAAGGGATCTACTTTCTGTGGTTCTTCAATGGATGTTCTTTCCACAAGCTAAATCTGTGGTTCTTCAATGGATGTTCTTTCCACAAGCTAGAAAGACGATGATCAGTGTCTCTCTGCTTTATGGGTCTGACTAAGAGCCGAGATAAGAAGAGAGGCAGGGTACAATTAGCCACATTAATAGAAAGGGATCTACTTTCTTTCTATATATGGGTCGTTAAATTCGAATCTCAGTTAAAATTTCAATACATGAGGTTTAATAGCTATCTAATTACTCGAGGAGAGGGCTCTCAAAGTTGTAAAGAAAAGCACTTGACACTCAATTATGCAGCTATGCCTGGGGGGATTTGCACTCCTTCTTGAGCCGACCTACGGTGACTCGATCTATTCTACTTCCTCTCTTTATATTCTTCTTCTTCCAGCACAAGAGCCTCATAGAACAGATCTTGGAGCTGGCACCTTCTTCTTGGGTACGTGGCCTAACCTACCATAACCCAAATAACCTAAGCTCGAGGCATAGTATGAAGCCTGGCCCGTCTCTGTGCTTAGTTTTCTTATGAGTATAGATCTACTAAGTGAGGATGCCCTACTTGAGGGTCTTCTTCATCACACTTTGTGAAGGAATCCAATCTCCTTGTCTATAGTGGTGAATAACTTTGATCTACGTCTCATTTTAAAATGAGGGTTGAGGCTGAAGGGCGCCAGTCTGTGCTGTGAGGAGACTTGCCCCACAGGCAGATCTTTCTACATTTTGAATAGCCATTCACGCTATAATTGTTGAGTTTTATTTTAAATTCAAAGTAATTTTTGTAGTGGTTCTTAGTCTCATATTGCTAAGTGGAGAAGCTTGGAAGGGCTTATATATGAAGCCCTTCCATCCTTGCTTAGCAATAATAAGAAGAACTACACGCATGCGCGGGCCAAGCCCAAATCGAGTGGATTTGGGGGGTTCGAGCCAGAAATCCATAAACCGGGTGTCACGTGCGTGATTAACACGCGCAGGGGGGGGGGGGTGCAAATCCCCAGCCCGTGGGCCTTGCGCTCACGGGCGGCCCGGTTTGTTTTTGCTGGTTTGGTTCAGTCTGAACCAAACCAGTTTGGTCTCGTTTCTGGTCTGTGTGAGGAAACGAAGCAGCGCATTTCTTTTCTTCTGCCTTCTGCTTCTTCTTCTCTCCCCTTGTTCCGAGTTCTGAGGCTTGGTTTGCGATTTGAGGTTGAGTCCGAGTGCGGTGCTCATTTTGGAGTGCACCTACGAGCGACGCGAGCGGTTGTCGGATCTTGGGAGGATTTTGTCAGAGAGTCTTTGCACCGTGGGCGGCAATCAATTCTCTAAAGACAGTCGGCACGTCCGACGCTTCGACCGGAGATACACAATTTCTTAACCCTTTACTGTTATTAAAGTTTATTGCATGCTCGTCGTTTATTAGTGCAATTAAATATTACTGTTTTAGCATAATTAGTTCTATTATAGTTCTTACAATTTTAGAGAATTGATTGCAGCATCAATAAACATGATGAACGATAGGGTAACGGGGTCTGATGAGGCTAGTGCCCGACCCGAAAAATTTTACGGGCAAAACTTCAGACGTTGGCAACAACGAATGAAATTTTGGCTTACTACGCTAGGGCTATTCTCCGTTATAGAAACAGACCCTCCTTCACCTAATGAAGAGGAACCTGCCCGTAGTGCTACCTTAGAGAGGTTTAAGCAAAGGGATTATCTCTGCCATGGGAGAATCCTGTCTGCCCTCTCAGACTCACTATTTGATGTATACTGCTCAACCTCTTCAGCTAAAGAGCTGTGGAAATCTTTGGATAAAAAATACAACTCAGAAGATTCTGGTTTAGAAAAGTATACTGTGGCAAAATTCCTGAACTTCAAAATGGTTGAAGGTAAATCTGTGGTTGAGCAGACACATGAATTCCAAGTTCAAATTCATGGTCTTGCTGAAGGAGATATGCCATTACCTGAAAAATTTCAGGTCTTGTCTATCATCGAAAAATTGCCTCCGAGTTGGGAAGATTTTGGCATGACTCTTAAACATCGGAGAGGTAAAATCTCTCTCGAAGATTTGATGATTGCCTTAAATATCGAAGAAGAACATCGGAAGCAACATAAAAGTGATGAAACAAGAATGCCTATGGATTTTATTCCAAAGGCAAATGTAGTAGTCTCATCTGACAAGAGGAAATTCAAAAACCAGAAAATGAAAAACAAGATGAAACCCAACCCAAAGGTTCAAAAGAAAACTGGAACCAAACCTAAGTCTTGCTGGGCATGTGGACAGGTTGGACATTATGCCAAATTCTGCCCTAAGCGAAAGGACAAGGAGAAAAACCAAAGCAATACTAAGGCACAAGTAAATGTCGTGACTGCTAGTGACGACACCAGCGATAGGTTTGTTACCTTCAAACCCAAACTAAACTTGATCTATCAACCTAATGAATGGTTAGTTGATACAGGTGCTAATGTACACTGTTGTGCTGATCGCTCTGCCTTCCTTACTTATCAGGTAATTGAAGGCACTTCCGTGACCATGGGGAACCATTCTGCAGCCAGGGTGTTTGGGATAGGACAAATTGACCTGAGGTTCACCTCTGGAAAAGTCCTGTCACTACATGAGGTGCATCACGTTCCAGCGGTCCGTCGGAATTTGATTAGCGGATGAAAGTTAGTCCGTGCTGGTTATGAGTTGAACTTTAAATGTAATAAAGTTGTAATATTACATTTAGGAACCTTTATTGGAAAAGGTTACCTTAATGAAGGTTTATTTAAACTCAATGTAGAAAATGCTACTTTAAATAAAACTTCTGATATTGGTTGTTCATATAACATTGAGTCTTATGATCTGTGGCATGACAGATTAGGACATGTCAATTTTAATACCGTAAAAAGGATGATGAATCTTGACATGATCCCTAAGCATGCTATAAATGATAAGAAAAAATGTGAAATTTGTGTGCAATATAAACAAACCCGTAAACCCTTCAAATCAGTTGATAGAAATTCTGATATTTTAGAATTGATTCATACTGACTGTTGTGAGTTTAACGGTGTAATAACGAGAGATCATAAAAGGTATTTCATTACCTTCATTGATGATCACTCTCGTTATTGTTATGTTTATTTGCTAAAAACCAAGGATGAAGCTTTAGATAAATTTATGAACTTTAAATCTGAAGCTGAGAAACAAACCGATAAAACTATTAAGAGGTTAAGGTCTGATAGGGGTGGAGAATTTACCTCGAACCTGTTTCAAAAATTTTGTCAAGATACAGGTATAATCCATGAAGTAACTGCTCCATATAGTCCTCAATCCAACGGTATAGCAGAACGAAAAAATCGAACCCTTGAAGATATGATTAATTCCATGCTAGGCAGTTCTGGGTTACCCAACTTTATGTGGGGGGAGGCTCTATACACTGCATGTCATGTGCTAAATAGAGTCCCAATGAAGTCAAGGGATAAAACCCCATATGAGCTTTGGAAAGGCCGAAGGACAAGTTTGAAATACCTTAAAGTGTGGGGGTGCCTTGCAAAGGTACTAGTACCTGAACACAGAAGGAAAAAACTTGGTCCAAAGACCGTAGATGGTATCTTCTTGGGTTATGCTCAAAATAGTATTGCATATAGGTTCCTGATTATTAAATCAGAAATTCCTGGAATAGATGCAAATACTATTGTAGAACTTCGCGATGCTACATTTTTTGAGGATATATTTCCTATGAAGACGAGAACACCTCAATCTAGTATTCCTACTAGAAATGAGCCTTCTTCTGTAGAGGTCCCATTATCCGTAGTGGGTACACCTTCCTCAAGTCACTCTAGACTAGATGAATCTAGTGAGTGTACAGAACCGAGAAGGAGCAAGAGGCAACGTGTGTCTACGGATTTAGGTCAGGACTTTATCACCTATAATATAGAAGGTGACCCTGTGACATATAGAGATGCTATGGCTTCTCCTGAAGCTAAGTACTGGAAAGAGGCCATTAAAAATGAAATGGACTCTATTATCTCTAATGCTACTTGGGAGTTAGTAGATTTACCTCCTGGGTGTAACACTATAGGATGTAAATGGGTGTTTAAAAGAAAACTAAAACCTGATGGGTCAGTAGATAAATTCAAAGCCCGCCTAGTTGCTAAGGGATTCAAACAGAAAGAATGGATTGATTATTTTGACACTTATTCTCCTGTTACAAGAATTACTACAATCCGAGTATTAATAGCATTGGCGTCCATATATCATCTTGAGATCCATCAAATGGATGTTAAAACGGCATTCCTTAATGGAGATCTTGAAGAAGAGATATATATGGATTAACCTGAGGGATATGTAGTTTGTGGAAATGAGAACAAAGTTTGTAGGTTAGTCAAATCTCTTTATGGTTTGAAGCAAGCCCCAAAGCAGTGGCACGAAAAATTTGATAGAGCTATGCTATCATTTGGCTTTGAAGTGAATGACTCTGATAAATATGTATATGCTAAAATGAAAGGTGATAATTGTATTATCCTATGCTTATATGTAGATGATATTCTACTGTTTGGAACTAACCTTTCTATTATAAAAGAGACTAAGACCCTCTTAAGTGGTAAGTTTGATATGAAGGATATGGGTTGTGCTGATATGATTTTAGGGCTGAAGTTGACTCGATCAACTGAAGGAATAACAATTTCTCAATCACTCTATGTTGAGAGAGTATTAGAGAAATATGGCTATAGCCAAGTTAAATCTGTTGTCACACCATATGACCCTTCAAAAACTCTCCACAAGAATAATAGTGGTGTGGCAGTGTCTCAATTAAGATACTCACAAATAATAGGTAGTTTAATGTATTTAGCTAATTGTTTTAGACCTGATATTTCTTTTACTATATCGAAATTGAGCAGGTTTACCAGCTGTCCGGACAGAACGCATTGGAATGCATTAGATAGAATACTCAGATATCTGAAAGGCACTATATCCTTGGGCTTGTGGTATGGGAGATTCCCTGCAGTCCTGGAGGGATATAGTGATGCCAGTTGGATAGCTGACACTGCTGAGTGTAAAGGCGTTACTGGTTATGTCTTTACACTTGGAGGCGGTGCAGTTGCTTGGAGGTCTGTTAAACAGACGATTATAACCCGGTCTACATCTGAGGCAGAATTGTGTGCTTTGGATACCACAGTAACTGAAGCTGATTGGCTTAAGGGTCTTCTTTCTGAAATTCCCTTGATGATGAAGCCAATACCTTCTATTTCAGTACACTGTGATAATCAAACAACAATAGCTCAGATTAGAAGCTCCAAGTATAACCAGAAACAGAAGAGACATGTACGAATAAGATTAAGTCTATTCGTGAGCTAGTGTCTCTTGGAGTGGTGTCATTGGACTTTGTAAATTCAAAAGACAATATTGCTGACCCACTCACTAAAGGACTTGATTCTGAGAAAATCAAGAGATCCAGTAAGGGAATGGGACTGAGGCCTGTCCTGGTTTCATCTATAGCGGCAACCCAACCTATCTGATTGGAGATCCCAAAAAGTAGGTTCAATGTGGTACAAACAAGCTATAAGGGTGAAACGTAAGCATCAAATTAATTGAGATATAATCTCATAGTCTCTTCCCTGGATAGATGCTTGACTGCTAGTAAGGATGAGCTTAAGAGCTCTTAATGAGTTCAAGGTCTTAATGACAGGATGCTTGCAGTACATCCTTGGAGAACTCACCTATGTAAGAGTAACAGTGAGGCCGCAGTGTGGGGGGTCTAGGCAACTCTCCTTAGCACTTATGAAACAAGATTCGGTGGCATGGCCGTAATGCACCAACCCAGAAGGATTCAATCGTCGCCAGTGATGAGTTGTTACCAATTGATCTTCACATATAAAAGGTTTAAGATCAAGACTCTGTTCTCTTCAAACCTATGTGAATAAGATTGGTGTACTTAGGTGAAAATTCAAACCGGAAGGTATTTTCACTGAAAGCTCATTGCAACCAAGCCTCAGAACATATCTTTGTTTTTGACTAAAAAAAAATTGCTTTGAATTTGTGGGGGATTGTTGAGTTTTGTTTTAAATTCAAAGCAATTTTTGTAGTAGTTTTTAGTCCCACATTGCTAAGTGGAGAAGCTTGGAAGGGCTTATATATGAAGCCCTTCCATCCTTGCTTAGCAATAATAAGAAGACCTACACGCATGCGCGGGCCAAGCCCAAATCGAGTGGATTTGGGGGGTTCGAGCCGGAAATCCATAAACCGGGCGTCACGTGCGCGATTAACGCGCGCAGGGGGGGTGCAAATCCCCAGCCCGTGGGCCTTGCGCTCACGGGCGGCCCGGTCTGTTTTTGCTGGTTTGGTTCAGTCTGAACCAAACCAGTTTGGTTTCTGGTTTGGTCTCGTTTCTGGTCCGCGTGAGGAAACGAAGCAGCGCTCCGCGTCGATACAACACATCCGCGCGGAGCGCGTCGTATGAGGATGCGATACAACGCATCCGCGCGTGAGAAGAGGAAGTGCGTCCCTTCCTCTGCACTGTTTCGAAGTGTATAAATACACTTCCTCCGTTCCTTCTGAAAACACACTGAAGCAAAGCATTTCTTCTGCCTTCTGCTTCTTCTTCTCTCCCCTTGTTCCGAGTTCTGAGGCTTGGTTTGCGATTTGAGGTTGAGTCCGAGTGCGGTGCTCGTTTTGGAGTGCACCTACGAGCGACGCGAGCGGTTGTCGGATCTTGGGAGGATTTTGCCAGAGAGCCTTTGCACCGTGGGCGGCAATCAATTCTCTAAAGACAGTCGGCACGTCCGACGCTTCGACCGGAGATACACAATTTCTTAACCCCTTACTGTTATTAAAGTTTATTGCATGCTCGTCGTTTATTAGTGCAATTAAATATTACTGTTTTAGCATAATTAGTTCTATTACAGTTCTTACAATAATCTACTGCGGTACAAACCAATAAGAATGTAATCCATGGGGTCGATCCTATTGAACGAAGAACTTCTCGTTCTCACTTCTCTTATGGAATGATTGGATCGCTTTCCCATTGAAACCATTCGGGAGGTTGAGAGAATATGATCTTGAAGAAAGGGCTATGACCTTGAATGCCGCCGGTACCGTAGGTCAACCTCTTATCACGCTGTAATATGCTTGGGCCGACGGAAAGAATAGTTGAGCGATCATTTTATAGTTAGGGAGATAGATATTTCCGTAGACTGACTAAGGGCAGGGATAGATCTTTCGTAGTCTGGAATCATACTGCCATTCATGACTGTTGCTAAGGAAAAGTATAGTCTAGCTCTGACTCTTTAGTTCAATCTTCTGGTTGGTGGAGTTCTTCGAGGAAAGTGAGGGGCGAGCATCGCGACATGATTGGGTTCAGCTCACTCTCTCAGACAATCTGTTCACTGAGCAGAATAAGTTAAGCTCGGGACTGAATCAAACACAAAATGGAAAGTAGCCTGGCACTTGGCCCATTGTTGGGCCATATATAATATACTCATCTTTTTCAAAATTTCAAAGTTAAAATTTTCTATTAAAAATTAAAAGTATTTTTGAAAAAGAAAGTTTAATTTGTTTTACTAATTTTTGAATATTTATTTACTTTTGAAAAAATAGTTTTTTTTAGTTTAACAAAATCGTTTTAAAGCTAAGTGTTTGTCAAAATCGTTGCTTCAAAATCATTTTTAAGCTAAGTGTTTATCAAAATCTTTTTAAAAACTAAGTATTTGTTCATCAAAATCTTTTTAAAACTAAGTGTTTATCAAAATCTTTATCTTAACTAACAATCTTTATGAAATTTTCTCTATATTCTGTACTTTTAAAGGCTAAAGTATTCATTTCTTTTGATATATGTAAAAAGAGGGAAAAAATTAGAAAATTCTAAAGTTAAGTGATTAAGGAGGAGCTATAACAAATTGCTCTAACTGTTGCATCTTTTTTTACTTATGCACATTTATATTGCATCTTTTAATCGTACTTATGTGCATTTTTGCTACAAGTTGCATTTGCATTTCTATTCTTTATGTTTTTTACTTAACTTTGAATTTTGTTTCCATAATAAAAAAGGTGAGATTGTTGGTGTGGGAACATCAAACAATCGAACCTGGATTTTGATAATGGCAAAGGGTTCAAAGTTAAGGTTATTTGTTGTCTAACAAATTTGAATGAGATTGCAGGAAAGCCTAAGTATTCTTAGGCAAAACCCCTAGTTGCGATTAGGCTGGTGGAAACCCCAAGGGGGTGGTAACCATATTTCCTAGGGAGTGGTAATCCTAGGCCGAAAGTCTTGGCGGGTCAAGCGCTTCGGGTAAAATCCTAGAGTCAGGGACTCTAGGTTGAAATCCTGGTGGTTGCAGACCGGATGGAAGTCTGGACGTGTCGTGGAGCTGACGTCCAGCATTAAGACCGGAAGCCTCGAGTGTTGAGCAAAAGTCCAATCAGTCTGGAAAACTGGTCTGGCAACAGATAACTTCTCCTGAGAGGAGTAGGTGAGGATACGCTCCCCAAATAGGGAACAGTAGGTGTTTGTTCGACCTAAAATTTTAATGAAACTTAAAGTCAGAACCGGACAGTCAGAGGTTGTCAAATCTCATATTAAATATATTATTTTATGTCTGGACTAACTTTATTTTGTAGAAAATAAGGGGTTGAAAAAAGCTGGTACGGGCGCTCGGAGCTGGTTCGGGCACCCGGAAGGGGTCCGAGAGCCCAGAGTCGGTCCAGGCACCCAAAACTCAAAAGTTATCTGCAAACTGATGTGGCGCGCGTTGATTGGCCGAACCACGTGTTCCAAGCGCCCAGAGGGATTTCAGGCGCTCGGAATAGCCTATAAAAGCAGGCTTCGACCAAGAGCTTCACAACACGATCATGAACAACTTTCACTTCTTCGAGCTGCGCAGAAAATGCTTCTACGACGCCCGAAAGCTCCGACGATGATTCTACTAAAGATGTCCTTATACAAAGTTATCTGTATTCTTTAATTTTCAAATTACTTATAAAATTGTATTTGTACTCTTTCCGACTAATTAGTGATTGTCCATCGAAAGTACTCTCACGTGTGAGCCTTGGAGTAGGAGTCACCACAGGCTCCGAACCAAGTAAATTCTTAGTGTTTGTGTTGTTTATCTTTATTTTCCACTGCGTATTTACTCAAAATGAACGAATTAGCCATGAGAGCTATTCACCCTCCTCTTGCGCTTTATGATCCTACATGTTCGACCTAGGGTTTCATGAAAATCTGAAAGTCAGAAGCGGACAGTCTGGAGACTATCAAATATTTTATTTCTATATTATTTGTCATGTTAACTCTATTTTGCAAGGTATCTTTGTATATTTGGACTAATGTATTTTGTTGGAGCTGAAACACACAAGTTAGCCTTGGGTGAATAGAGCTCGAGGCGTTCAGAGTTGCTCGGAGGTGCCTTAGATCCAGTGAAGGTGCTCTGGATAGGACGGAGGGGCCTTCGCACAGATAAACCTTGGGGATAAGGTTTTCATCACGGGGAGGCACCCCGAAGCGCACGAAATGCACCCTGGAGCACATGGAAGGTGACCTCCAGAGGATAAACAAAGCAGTTCGTGCAGTTTATCGCAACCAAAGTGTAAGAGATAAGGAGGCAACTTGGATGCAACTGGAGGGCCTTCAATAACTTATAAAAGTGAGATTCGAGCAGAGAACAAAATAGAACTTCAATTGATGACTTATCTCTTGCACGTTGCTCCAAAAACGACACTACGACTCTGCTACGTGACTTTGATGATCGAAAGCCTGGAACTTCTAATCCTTAGTTATCGGTATAATTTTAATTATAGTATTTAAATCATTGTACTTGTACTTATTTAAATTATTAATGAATTGCCCAAAGTAAACTCAACGAGTATGAGCCTTAGAGTAGCTAGAAATCATCACAAATTTTGAACCATGTAAAAAACAAAGTGTTACCGTTTGTTTTCTTTAACTTTCTATTTTCACTGCATTATTCTAATAGATTGTTTTATGAATAGTGAAAAAAGTCATGAGTATTATTCACCCCCCTCTAGTGCTTTTGATTCTATATGGTATGCACTCAGACCTTGTACGAAGGGGAGGTTGATATTGTCACCTTTAATTAAGACCCCAACTATGTCTGAGTTGGGGGAGTTTTGATCCAAAAACGGATATTGGTTGATTAATGCATGATATGCACTTGACCCTTATATGAAAGGAAGGTTGATATTGTAAGTACCCTGAGATAGCTTTGATGTGATTAACTAAGTTAAATTAGATCCTATGGATTTGATGCCTTGTGCCTAAATGTGCAGGGACTTAGGAATACAAGAAGTCGATCAAAAAATATAATGAGTGAGAAGGATGATAGGGAAGAGAGCCGATAGAGTCATTGCATCCGAGGGACGAGGAGCTGCGAAAGAGTACACCTGTGGATGAAAAAGATGTGCATGACACATCTGAGGGACAAGAAGCCAGGGAGGAAGCCTACTCGAGGAGAAGGTCGGAGTTGGGTTTGGGTGAGCTCAACTCTGAACGACGGGAGCATCACCCAAGAGAGCAAAGCAAAGAATGGTTAATAATGGATGTTAACCATTTTCAAATGAATAGTGCTCAAGGTGTCGTGGATCGAACTGGAGGCACCTCTGATGAATAGTACTAAAGGTGTCTCCAATGGACTGGAAAAACCTCGGATGAATAGTAGTCAAGGCACCTTCAGCTGCTCGGAGGCCCCTTCAATGAACAGTAGTTGTTGGGCTATCATTGTGTGGAGATAAGGTTTTATCCACTTATAAGCACCTCCAAGCCATGTAAGCAAACTGTAACTTTTTCCAGAATGTTATAAATAGTATCCTAGAGGTAGGAGTTTAATAACAATCGCTATAATCAATTCTTAAACAGTTTCTAACCTTTGAAAATCTGTAAGAGGCTACTCCGTCTTCATAAAGGAGTTATTTTTAGTGGAGCTTTTTCATTGTCTTGAATTAACAATTTCCTCGGTTGTAACTAAGTAAAATCCAAAGTCTCTTACTTAGTTCTTTTTATGTTATTATTTTTTTGTTATTTAATATTGTATTCTTGCTAAAGATAGAAGCAAGAGATAGTTGTAAACTTACTTGGTAGGGCGTTTCATCCCCTCCTCTAGCCGGTCCCTGATGGTCTAACGGATATCATCGCCTTTGATCTCGACCCTGACTATGTTCGAACTGGGGAAGTTAGGGTCCGTAAATGGATATTTGATAATAGAGATACGATATGTGCATGACCCTAATTCGAAGATTAGGTTGATGTCATCATCTTTTGATTTTGACCCCGATTATGTCTGAGTCGGGGGAGCTTAGGCCTGAAAATGAACATTTGCCGATGGAGATATGATATGCGCTCGATCTTTATACGAATGGGAGGTTGATATCGTTGCCTTTGATCTCGACCTCGATTATGTACGAGTCTGGGAGTTTGGGAGAAAGGACACAAATCTATCGGAGTTCTTTTTCATTGATAAAAAAAATACAAAACTTTGATAGTGCATGACAGATAAATGAAGGATACGTGAGCTGTTTAGCTAGGAATAATATGATTTCCCGTGATTAGAGCTCCACAGTCGATCGAGTTTCTTGTTGTTGCAATCTTACAGGTAGTATGCCCTTGAACTTAGCATAGTCGTACCTATGTACGACTGAGCCTGAAGCGCATACTAAAAAAAATGACTCTTCTGCTACGATAAATAATAATAAAGTTCAATTTACAAATAACATATATATTAAATATATAAATAAATTAAAAATAAATATATTACATCAACGAAAAAAATAAATATTTAAAATAATTATATAAACACTACTCGTTTAGCTATTTTAGAGGTAAAAACAATTATCAAATCTGCATAATTCAATTGTCGAACTCTTTCTTTCTCAATAGATAACATTGGTAGCCCATTTAGTGTATCCTATAATACTGATACCAATGCGGTAGCCACAGGCAGTAGCAAGATGACAAGTAGTAACCACCATGCAATTAGTTCGCACAAGCGACTGAGGTAGCGTGTGACAGCCCCGTGCTATGCAATTAAGTCACGCGAACAAAGGCCAACTGCCAACCCGCGTCGAGTGAGATAGCCACTGTGAGAATCGACACGATTAGGTTGCACAAACGATCCTTGTTGCATGATTAGGTTACAATTAGTGTCACGTGTTGCAAGACGAAGAAGATGGTCGAAGAAGAAGATTATGATTACCTCTTGTTTCGTGGATCTGTGCCTTAGTAGAAAGAACACCGAAGAAGAAATCACGTGCAAAGAAGAGCAACACCGAAAAATAAATTATGTGCAAATAAGAGTCATGCGTCAGCGTGTGCCTCGGAACCGTGAGAATAGGTTTAACGGCCATTTAAG
Organism: Zingiber officinale; assembly: GCF_018446385.1. Lineage (NCBI taxonomy): Eukaryota > Viridiplantae > Streptophyta > Magnoliopsida > Zingiberales > Zingiberaceae > Zingiber > Zingiber officinale. The sequence continues at coordinate 4,880,127 of NC_056000.1, read as the reverse complement.
GTCCATATCTCTCATTTTTTTAATAAAAAAATGGGCCCTTTATTGGGCTGGGCCTTGAGACGATCGCCTCTCTGGCCTCATGGAAGTTACGACCTTGGAGCTTAGTAGGGGGGGTCAAATATAAACCTTACCCATTAACCTAATCCGAGTCAACACGAAAAAAATTAGATTCGGGCTAGGGTCTTTTGGGTTGGTTTAGTTTTCAGGTCGGGTTCAGATCAGGTTCGGATTGACTCGAGTTAACTTAAATTTAATATTTAAGGGGTTTTTAGGGTTAAATAAAATTTAATTTTAAAAATTAAGATGGGTTGTGTAAATAAATAATAGAATGTAATATAAAAATGATGAAGTAGTATTATAAAAGTAAAAAATTATAAGAAAATATTTTTAAAAAAAAAGTTTAGGCGGGTTATTCGAGTTATTCAGGTTCACATTTAGGGTTTTTTGGATTGAGTTTGGGTTTAGGTTAGGGTCAGATTTGGTTTGAAATTTTTTTTAGTAACTGATCTTCAATTTGACCCAAATATATCCAACCCACCCAAATTAACACCCTGGAACTTAGCTTGTAGATTACCCAAAAAGGTCCTCCTTATTATGGATCCAGCTTGTTGACACTTTCAACAGGCTTTACCTTCTTCCAGACCAAGTCCTCGACTTTGAAGTTGTAAGGAATGACTCATTTGTTGTAGTTCTTACATATGCTTTGTCGGTATGCGATGAGTCGAGCAACTGCTTTTTCATTGATCTCAATGATCAAGGCAAGGTCAAGAGCCCTTGGTTGGGGTTGTCTTTGTAAGTACCCCAAGGTAGTTTTGATGTGGTCAATCGAGTTAAGTTAGGTCCTGTTTATACTTGATGCCTTGTGTCTAAGTGTGCCCGAACTTAAGAGCACAAGAAGTCAAGCAGAAGATGCAACAAAAGAGAAGGATGACATGAGAAAGGAGTTAGCAGGCTTAGTGTATCTGAGGGATGAGAAGATGAGGAAGAGTACACCGGTGGATGAGAATAACGTACATGACACTCGAGGAGAAGGTCGGGGTTGGGTTCGGGTGAGCTCAACTCATATTAACCAGAGCATCACCTATGCGAACTAAGATCAGCTAAGAGGCTGATCTACCTTATGGAAGGCGTCTTAAATGGCTTGGAAGTGTTGGACCCAGTGATTGTTTTGATGTGATCAACCAAGTTAGGTTAGGTCCTGTTTGTTATTTGATCCATGTGTCTAAGTGCAGGAGCTTAGGAGCGCAGGAAATCGAGCGAAAGACGCAGCTAGTGAGAAGGACAGCACGGGAAGGGAGCAGACGTGCTCGGTGCGTCCGAAAGACGAGAGAGCTGCGGAAGAGTACACCGGTGGGCGAGAAGAATGTGCGCGACGTTCGAGGGACGTAAATCCGGGACGGAAGACTGCTCGAGGAGAAGGCCAAAAATTAGGTTCGGGTGAGTCCTATTTCTGTTGGCCGGAATCACCCAAACGTGTGAAGCTTCAGAAGTCAAAACAAAGGAGAAAGCAAGCTGGAAATGAAGCTCAAGGCGCCTTCATCGAGTATTAGAGGCGCCTCCACCTTAGAGGCGCCTTCATCAAGTATTGGAGGCACCTCCACCTTGGAGGCGCCTTCATGCTTGTTTGAGGCGCCTCAGCCCTGGTCAAAACGACCGTTGTCGATCTGATAGAGTTCTATCCATTCACCTGAGCTGAGGCACCTTCAACCTCAGTTGGAGACGCCTTCGACCTATGGGATAGACTTTCCAGGGGCTTTAAAAGGACCCCTGTACCTAGGAATGAGATATCAATCAAGTATTCAACTCTGTATTCATTTCTAACAATAGTTCTGAACTTCTAGTGTGTAAAAAGCTTCTCCGCCTTCAGAGAAAGAGATCTTTCAGAGCTTTTTTTTATTGTCTTGGATTAACAACCTTCTTGGTTGTAATCAAGTAAATTTCTGAGTCTTTTTCTTTTAGTTTACTTTATTACTGTTGTATTTTTGAGTTGAAAGTCTTGAGGAAGGTATACTCTTTTATTGTGCAGGCAATTCACTCCTCTCTTGCCAACCCCGCTGCACCAACAGGAAGATGCCTCGCATGAACAATGCGAAGATGCCTTCTAACCTATTGGAGGCGCCTTCAATAACCGTTCGATGAAGATAAAGTTTTATTTTCAGTGAATAAAACTTATCATGTTAGAGGCGCCTTAGACCTCCTTAGAGGCACCTCTGAGCCACGGATAGGATTTTCCAAGGGCAATAAAAAGACCCGTTGAGTTAGGAAATTAATAACAACTTCAGTATTTATTTCCTAGTATCTTTCTGAGTTATCAAAGAGTATAAGAGATTTCTCTACCTTCAACGAAGGAGATTTTTCTAGTACTTTCATCTGTCTTGGATTAACAACCACCAACATTATAATCAAGTAAACTTCGGCCTTCTTACTTATTCTTGTTAAGTTGTTATTATTTTTTAATATTAATTATTTATAGTTGCTTAATCTAATTCTGCATCCTTGCTAAGCAAAAGCAAGAGATTATTTTATTCTAACTTTGATGCAGGCTATTCACCTTCTCTAGTCAACCGCACTGGGACCTATAAGTGGTATTAGAGTGAGGACGCTTCAGAAGGACTAACCGTCGACTGAAGCACACAAGAAATAGTCAGACCAAGCATCTACCTGCCTAAATTTGAGGGGTATTCGCAACTTGGAAAAAGAAGATAGAGGTATTTTCTAAAACTAATTTTGAATTATTTTTAATAATGAAATATGATTTTGTAGTACTAATGAATCAGCAAAGAGCCGATAAATAAGAATATTTGTGGACGAAGAAGGAGCAAGCCAAGTTTGTGGCAAACAATAAGGTAGAATTCCATATGCTGTGTGTCTTACCACCACAAGAAATCAATTGAATCAGAGCCTACGAGTCAACCAAAGAGCTCTACGAGAAATTCTTGGAACTGCACGAAGGGACATCGAAGGCAAAACTCGTGAGATGGGAACTGCTCCAGAACCAAATCAGCAAGCTCCAAATAGAAGAAGGTGAAACAGTCGCACATCTACACTCGAGGATCAAAGAACTGATCACTGGACTAATGAATCTCGGGTAACAAACTAAGATTCATTAAGGTACATTTTAAATACATTTATGAGAATACTCGAGTGGACATCTATAGTCGACTCGTTTTATATCTCTAAAGATCTCGATGTTAGTACATTAGAAAATTTATTTTCCACGTTTGAATTTCACGAATCAAGATGTATAGGCTTACGAAACAAAGAAGAAAAGACAACTCAAAACCTAGCACTGAAGGACAACAATAAGAACAAAATACTGACCCAGACGAGGCACAAGAACCTAAAGGTGATGTGGGATGAAACGTCGTCATCAGAGTCAGAGATTGAAGTCTATGCCAGACTTGCACTGATGGCAAGTCACCAAGAAGACTACGAAGCGAGCTCATCTAAAATGAGAATCGAATGCATCGACGAAGGGGAAGCCACTTTAAAAGAATACAACAATACAGGAAGAGCATCAGATAACTAGATCGATAAGGTAAGTCATTTACAATCTCTACCTCCTGACAAATTATATAAATTTATAAAAATACTTTCTAAAATTTCTTGTAAATTAGAATTACAAAATAAAAAATTAATAAAAGAAAACTTAGAACTAAAAGTAAATTTAGCAAAATTTGTCGATTAGAAGATTTCGACAAGTTCAAAATTGAAAATTGTTGGGGTTGCAAGGTTGCAAACATAGTCCTATATTGGAAACACATGGAAAAGATCATGGGTTTATAAGAGAAAAGATATCTCCATTAGCATGAGGCCTTTTGGGGAGAGCCCAAGAGCAAAACCATGAGGGCTTAGGCCCAAAGTGGACAATATCATGCTATTGTGGAGATATCTAAATTCTTTTCGATCCTACAATTAGTATCAGAGCCCGGACTGCCAGAAGGTTTAACCGCCAACTGTGCACAAGAGCTATGGTCTGATTGAGTCATGTGGGTACAATATTGACCTCGAATAAAGAAAGTGGGGGCTCCTATGTTCGGATCAAGAGGACCAGACACCAGGCAGGAAGTCCTAGTTGCGACTAGGCAAGGAAGTCCTAGTAGGTCGGGTGGACCGAGGGGCAGGAAGACCTGGTGGGTCGAGGATCGGATGTGGGAAGCCTATGGTCCTTTTTTTGAGGGGGTATTGTTGGGGTTGCAAGGTTGCAAACATAGTCCCATATTGGAAACACATGGAAAAGATCATGAGTTTATAAGAGAAAAGATATCTCCATTAGCATGAGGCCTTTTGGGGAGAGCCCAAGAGCAAAACCATGAGGGCTTAGGCCCAAAGTGGACAATATCATGCTATTGTGGAGATATCTAAATTCTTTTCGATCCTACAAAAATAACAAATTAAAAGAACAAATAGAAATATTAAAAATAAATGATGCATGCTTAAATCTTAGTTCTTTTCAAATTCAAAGTTTAGAAAATATGGTAAGTTTAATTTGCTAAAAATTAATTTGCTTAATTATTTTTTTTGATAAAATTAATTATTTTATATATTTTTTGCTCAAAATTTTATAGAAGAAAATTGGAAACATTATCTACTAATAAAAAGAATTTAATTTTCTGACTGTCACGTTAATTTTTATGAATTTTTCAAAATAAATCATATTTTCAAAATTAAAATTATTCTTTAGATTTATTTTTTAAAAATTTATTTTCCTTTGAAAAAATATTGTGTCCTCTATCAAAACATTTTTTTCAAAATTTTTTGACTGTTTATTTATTTTTACGAGTTTTTTTTGTCAAAATATTAATTTTTAATATTAAAAATTCTCAAAAAGTCAATTTTTGAAAATTTTATTTTTCTATAGATAGACTCTATGTTTTATATACTTAAAAAAGTTATAAGATTTTTTGAGATAAAAATCTATTTTTTAAATATTTTTTTGGGGAAATTGCATCTAATTGGATAAAATAATTTATTATTACTTATATCAATCATGATTATTCGTAAAACTTTTATCACCTTTTTAGATTTTTTTTCAAATAATTAAATCAATTTTGAAATTATTTTTTCAAAATCTAGTTTTTAAGTAGTAAAAATTCAAATTTTTAAAAAATAATTTTCAATTTTTTTTCAGAATTTTAGTCACTGTTTATGTATCCTTTAGAATTTTTTCCAAAACTATTTTTGATATTTTTTTTTCTATTTTTGAATGTGATCAAAGGGAGAGAAATTGGAGGAGTATGTTATGACTTATTTGCAAAATCTTAGTTGAACTTATATTCCTTGATTCATGTCAATTTATTTTTTATATCTATTTTACCTTAACTTTAACTAGAGTTAATGCACATAAAACGAGGAGATTATAAGTATTCTGAGATAGTTTTGATGTGGTTAATCAAGTTAAGTTAGGTCATGTTTGTGTTTGATGTCTTGTGTCTAAGTGTGCAGGAACTTAAGAGCACAAGAAATCGAGCAAAAGACGCAGTAGATGAGAAGGATAGCACAAGAAAGGAGTCGATGCATTCGAGGGACGAGGAGTTGTGCAAGAGTATACTGGTAGACGAGAAAGACATACGCAACATTAGAGAGACGAGAAGCCGGGGAGGAAGCTTACTCGAGGAGAAGGTCAGAGTTGGGTTCGGGTGAGCTCAACTCTGGTTAACCAGAGCATCACCTTCATGGACAAAGATCAGCTAAGAGGCTAATCTACCTCTTGGAAGGCACATTCAATGACTTGGAAGGCGCCCCACATGAATAGTGCGAAGGCGCCTTCTAGCCTGTTGGAGGCACCTGGAATAGTTGTTCGTTGAAGATAAAGTTTTATCTTCAGTGGATAAAACTTATCATGTTGGAGGTACCTTGGACCTCCTTGGAGGCGTATCCGAGCCACAAATAAGATTTTTCAAGAGTTATAAAAAGACCTTTGGAGCTATAAAATTAACAACAACTTCAGTATTCATTTCTTAATATCTTTCTGAGCTATCAAGAGTATAAGAGGTTTCTCCACCTTCAACAAAGAAGATTTTTCTATTACTTTCATCTGCATTGGATTAACAACTATTTAGGTTGAACCAAGTAAACTTCGACCTTCTTACTTATTCTTGTTAAGTTGTTATTATTTTTTAATGTTAATTGTCTATAGTTACTTAATCTAATTGTGCATCCTTGCTAAGCAAAAGTAAAAGATTATTTTATTCTAACTTTGATTGTACGCTATTCACCCCCTCTAGTCGGCCACATCGGGATCTATAGTCTTGACTGTAGGTGCTTCTCCGAGTAGACTATTCACCAATTTCCTCAGGGGCGACCACTTCTCCGCCGTAAATGAGGTGAAAGGAAGTCATCCTCATGCTTTCCCAAGAAGTGGTTCGGTGATCCAGAGGATACTTGACAATTCATCCACCCAGCTTCTTTTAACATGATCTAGTTTAATTTTGAGCCCCAAACTATCTCTCAATTAACCACTTCCTTCTGTCGGTTGCTCTATGGGTAAACCACCAAGGTAAAAGTTTGTTGGATATCGAATCCTTCACACCATTCCCTAAGTTTACAACCTTGAAATTCTCGACCATTGTCAAAGACGATCCTGTGAGGCAAGATGTATCAACAGATAATATTCTGCCATAGAAACTTCTTGACAGCATCTTCTATTATCTGGGCAAGGTTTGGCCTCCACCTATTTAGAGAAGTAGTCCATTGCCATAAGAATAAATTTCTTCTATTGAGGCTCAATTAGGAAAGAATCTACAATATATATTCCCCACTGATTGAAAGGGTAGGAGATGGTGGAGGTTTTTAGGAACTCAGTCAAGTGATGAGAGAGATGTTGATGCCTCTGGCAATTAGTGCAGGTAACGACAAACTCGGCGGTGTCTGCCTGCATAGTCGGTAAAAATACTCAGACAATAGTGCCTTTTAAGCGAGCTTCCGTTCTCCAATATGACTTTCACAAATACTCTCATGAATCTCTCTCATGACATAGTCTATATCATTGGGATCAAGACATTTGAGGAGCGGGTGTGAGAAGGCTCAGCGATATAACGGATCCCTGATTAAAGTGAATATGGGAGCTCTCTTATTGAATTGTCGGGCTTGCTACAGATTAGTGGGCAAAGTTCCCCACTAGAGGAAAGTAGTGAGAGGGGTCCTCCAATCAACAGGCTTATTCTGGCTTGGTACTTGATCTATCAAAGCAATCAGTAGAATCTGAGCCACTGAGTTACAAGATCCAAGTAGTAAGTTATTTGCTAGTTTGGCTAGCTCATCTGCCTTTTGATTTTTAGCTCGGAGAATCTTCCATAGAGTGACCTCTTGGAAGTTAGCTTTCAACTTCCCAAAAATCTCCGCATAGCACCATGGTAGATCATTTTTTATGTCAAAGCTTCCTTCTAGCCATGAGCAATCAATTAGGAGTCTGAGTAGATGACAACATGGGAAGCCCCGACTTGCTTTGTTGCTTGGAGTCCTACAAGTAAAACCTCATACTTAGGTTTATTGTTGGATGCCCAGAAGTTGAGTTGGACATAGAGTTGGAGCACGTCTTCCCGAGGGGATATTAATAATATCCCGATATCACTTCCTTACCGAATGGATGATTCATCCACATTAATTTTTCATGTACCTTCGACTTCTTAGTTAGGAACTTTGGTTAGTAAATCTGCCAAGGCTTGAGCTTTAATAGTAGTTCACGGCTAATACTAAATATCATATTCGCTTAGTTTGATGATCCATTTGATCAATCTCCGTGAGGCTTCTGGATTTGTTAGCACTCAGCTCAGAGTTGTTGGTGCAAGTTGTATTAATAATTTGATTTTGATGTATGACAAATAGGTTAAATTTAGATGTGATGTTTGTCTAACATTTTCTACCAAGTGTGTAGGAGTTGACTGGTCAGAGGGATCTGGCACCAGACTGAAATCCTGCTAGGTTTGTGGACTTGATAGCAGGTGGGAAGTCCATATAGGTCCACGGGGCCTGATATCTAGCAGAAAGTCCGGTTGGGTCCACGAGACTTGACAATCGACTGAAGTCCAGTTGGGTTCAGCGGACCTAACAATTCTGGCAGAAAGACCTAGTGGGGCAGAGGCAAGTCAAGTGACTGCAAGTGGTAAGTGAAGGTAAATAACTAGAGGAGAGATTCAGTGAGGACGCGTTCCCCATTGAGGTAACTGTAGGCATTGATCCAACTTAGGCCCATTTGAGAAGCCTAAGTTGGGATCTTGACTAGATTCTAGTCTCAAGGAGATATGATCAAATTACTACCTTATCTGCTATGTTATGCTAACTATGTTTTGTAGGATAGATAATTTTTTATTGCCCAGACTAACTTTTTCTTGCAGGGAGAAGGATGCTGAAGAAAAGGACTCCAGGCGTCCGGAAGGGATCCGGGCACCTGGAACAGGCTGGCCCAGGTGGGCCGCAAGTGCCCGGACTCGGTCTAGGTGCCCGAAACTAAAAAATTATCCACAAGCTGATTTAGAGCACGTTGATTGGTCGAGCCACGTGGTCCAGACACTCGGAGGGGTTCCAGACGCCCAGAATAGACCTATTTAAAGGTCTTCGACCCGAAGCTTCAGAACAACAATGATGATAAGTTTCTCTCTTGCTCGGTGCTCTGAAAACGCTTCTACGACGTTGTGAAGCTCCTCCGACAGCCGGGGACCAAGACTTTCCTATTTTGTTGTTGGTGGTAACTGTTATTTCCAGTTCTTGTACTTAACTCCTATAAACTTTTTGCGAACTATTAGTGGATTACCCAAAAAAATACTCGACGAGTGTGAGCCTTGGAGAAGGAGTTCTCGAAAGCTCCGAACCAAGTAAAACTTGGTTTGTTACATTGGTTTATCTCTCTTCCGCTGCGTACTTCTTTATAATTCCCTTTCATTTTTTGACGATCACTATTCACCCCCCTTTAGCGTTCTTTTCAATCCTACAAGAGTGCTATTGGTAAGGACCGTGATTAGATGAGAAAAAATATGGCCTCAGTCGACAAGCGGTAAGGGCCAATCCCATAGCCAATTTCACCAAAGTGGTGTACCTGCTCTTGACATCCTTCAACAAGTGACTTAAAAAATAGATGGTGTGTTGTAAATTATCCTCCTGGAGTAGTAAGATCATGGCGACCACTCCCTTGGCTACCATAGGTACACCCACAACCTTTTACCAGATACTGGCTTGGAGAGGAGCAGTAAATGGGATAGATATTCCTTCAAGTTAGCAAAGGCCTTGTCACAGTTCACATCTCACTCAAACTTGGAAGTATTCTTCAACATCTTAAGAAGGGTAGACTTTGGCCAATGGAACAGGAGATGAATCAGGAAAGTACCATGATGCGACCGACGAATCCCTGTGCTTCTATGAGATTGTGAGGAGGAGACATATTTTGGAGTGCTTGGATCTTCTTGGGGTTAGCTTCAATTTCCTGATCGGTTACAATGTGTTTGAGAAATATCCCACTCTTGACTCCGAATAAACATTTATTGGGATTAAGTTTTAGATCATACAGCCTCAAAGTACTACATGTTTCTTTAATGTCTAAGATTAAATTCTTAGATCAGGCAGTCTTGATTAGGATGTTGTTCACATACACCTCAATGTTCTTCCTGATTTGATGGTTGATGATCCGATCCATAAACCGTTGTTAAGTTGACCTTGCATTCTTTTAAGCCAAACGGCATAATAGTATAACATAAGGGATCGTAAAGGTAATAAAAACTGATTTTTTTCTTGATCTTCAGGAGCTAGGGGACTTAATGATAGCTTTGGTAGACATCCAACATACATATAAGTTCAAAGCGGGAAGTTGAATTTGCTAGTTGATCAATGCAGTGGAGAAGATAACATTCCTTTGGGCAGGCCTTGTTAAGGTCTCAAAAGTCGATACATACCCTTCACTTGGCACTCGGCTTGGACACCATTATTACATTGGAAATCCAAGTCAGGAATTGGACTTCTCAGATGTGTCTAGCTTCCATTAACATGCTGATTTCTACTTACATTACTGTATTCTACTTGGGTTCAAAATGTCTTTTCTTCTGTCAGACTAGCTGAACATCTGGAAGTGTGTTCAGTTGGTGGGTCATCACAGTCAAGGATATGCCTATGACTTATTTAGCCAACTAGGCGAAGACGTCATGGTTGTGCACACACAATCAAGTCTTGTTTGAGTTTCGATGGGAGATCTATAACTTGTTGGGTGATCCCCTTGGTCGATCAAGATGAATTTGTACATCTTCTTAGCCTTTTGTTGACAGGGACACTGGCACCTCTTGAACAGCTTGTGTTGAGATACCTTGATCTCAGTGATCCTTATGTGAGTTGGTCCAGATTATATTAACATAGTATTACCTGGCCACTGACAGGTCCCCTTTCACCTCTTCGACTTGGTCGTTCACGGGAAACTTAATTTTTTAGTGAAAAGTGGAGACTGTTGCTTAGAAAGCACTTAGCGTCAATCTACCTAATATGACATTATAGGCGGAGACGATATTTAAGATAATGAAGGGTGTACACCAAGTCCTCATCAACAGTTCTTCCCTTAAAGAAAGGGAGAGATCAATCTTGTCGAGCGACTACACTTCATGCCCTGTGAATTCGTACAGGGAGGTCTTTATATGACGAAGCTCTAACCCATCAAGTTACATTTGATCAAAGGACTTTTTGAAGATAATGTTGACAAAACTACCTATTCTACGAACACTCTTTTTATAGTGCAGTTGGCGATGAGAGCTTGGATTACCACGACATCATCATGAGAAGTTTTCACTCCTTACAATCCCTGGGTCCAAAGCTAATTAAAGAGTCACTTCCTTTTCTTGGACGGGTGCCGACTCCATAACTCTCCAATCTTTGGCCATTAGTTTTTCTAGTCCGAGTGGAGTCTCTATCTGTTGGATCTCCCAAAATTATGTGTATAGTTCCTCAGGGATCAATCTTGCCTTTGCTTATTTTATCTTTATCCTTCTCTCAATTCGCCTCCCTATGAGATGAGGACGAGTCTCAGGGCTCCCTAGAGGGCGAGTGAGTTCGCTGATCTAACTGACAATATGTGGCAACATAGCGAGTAAGATAGTGAGAGTGTTGGTAAGGCTCGGGAGATATTCTATTCAGCTGACTCCGTTAAGTTTTTGGTTGATTATCCACTCATCATAACTCCCATACATACTGATGGCAATTTCAAGTAGAGTAAGTTTCAAATTGATGATAGGCGCAAAAATGATTCATCCTGAGGGGCCCTTGACCAAACTCAGACGTGGGGTTTGGGGCAATTTTCACCATTTGCGTAACTTTTAATTTTCTCTCCTCTAGTTTGCGGTTTCCTGATTCCGTAAAGGAAGAGGGGGAGTTTTTAGATCCATCTGAGTGGAGGCAAAAATCAGAGTTGGAACTTCCTTTCTCCTTGCAGATTGAGCTTCCTCAACATGAACATATTTGATTGCCTAGGCTTGTAAACCATTGAAATCGGTTGGGGGCTTCTTTACTAGAGACCTACAGTAATCTCCATCTATCAAGCCTTATGAGAAGACACTAACCAACATATCCAAGGTAACCGAGGAACATCGATGGCTACCCAGTTGAACTGTTGTAGATATTCCTTCATAGGATTTTTTTGACTTTTGCTTGAGAGCAAACAGATCGAACGGAGTTTTTTGATACCTCCGATTGGTGGCATAGTTATTCATAAAAACAATCTTGAATTCTTTGAAAGTCTGAATGGAAGAAGTAAGAAGATGATTAAATCACCTTTAAGCCAAGATCGAGAGAGTCATCAAGAAGACTTAACATTTAATGTCATTTGTATATTGATATAGCAAAGAAGCGTTTTCAAATTTACAGACATGGTCCTCGGGGTCAGTTGTTCCATTGTATTCTCTGATCTGCAATACTCAGAAATATCATGATAATTCATCTTGAATGATGTTTCTTGAAAATAGATAGCCTTGGGGGGCCATTGCTCCACTAGATGAGGGAGCTTTTCCCCTCAAAAGATCTCAATACAGGATCTCTCCAAAGATTCCAAGGATGACATTTGCACAGATGATGCCTCAATTTGAGTGAGGATCACATCCAGAGGTATTTTGGTTGATCGAGTCAACTTTTGAATAGGCACTTGCGGCGTCTTAGCAAATCAGGGCAACATCTCGAATTGTGGAGGGTTGGGTATTGGATGGCTATTGGGGTTGTCCTTACAACACCGCCTGTACCATGGCAACAACTAGCCAATTAAAATCATCTGTTACCAAGGTGACGATGTTGAGTCGTCCGATATTATCGATCTCAATGTCCCAATTCTGGTCTTAACTTAGATTTTCCACAGATGGCGTCAAACTTGATTCTACTTGAATTCGTCAATGAATGAACCACCAGTGAATTACCATTGAGATTGACCAAGTCGTCAATCTCCCAGGGAGAACAGGGACTTATGGAAGGATTCACCAAATCTTGGGAAGAAGGAACAAGGAAGGAGAGGGTTAGAATTACGAACAGGGGTATCCTGGCTTGGCCACTCTAACGCTCAAGTAAGTCTACGATAAGGGAGAATGGAAAAGAAGAGTAGTAGATGTTCTTCCTAGTCAAGATGGTTACCTCCCCCGTGCCCACAAAAGTAAGCCACCTTTTATAGAGTTGCATATGTGCTCCCATGTTCTCCATGTGTTCCAAGATCCATGCTTACGTTATCCACGTCTTCTAAAATAAATAGCTATGTTGCCCACCTTTTTCGGATAAAACAGCTGTGTTTCTCATGTTCTTAAAAGAAAAATGGCTACGTAGTCTATATCTTTAATGAGCAATGACTCAACATCTTGCCTATCAAAAGTTGGGTATACTGATCCAGATATGGGAAACTCGAAGTCGGGGCTACTAGAGCCAGAGACTACATTGAGTCAGGGGCGGTATGAAATCAGAGACTACACGAAGTTACATGTGATATGGAATCAGGTATACTGATCTGGATCAGAGAGACCAAGAGTCAAGGGGATTTGAAATAGAAGACCACATGGAGTTAGGGACGGTCTAGAATCAAAGGCCACACAGAGTCGGGGATAGTCTAGAGCAGAAGGTGACCCATTCAAATGGCCAACATTCTTAAAGTTATCATCCCACGTGAGAAAAAAATTCTACAGTGTATCGCAACTAAGATTCGACACTTAAATGTCTAATTAACTGTTTGGAGGGCCTAATCATTGCATCGTAGCCTTGGGGGCAAACCCACTGTATTCACATGGTAAAAGGAGATTAGTTAAACTGATTGTATCAACGGGTGACAAAAAATGTGAACTCCACCTTAGCAGTCCTTCCAAGGTAGCCACACACACTTTGGAAGGGTGTAAATTACATAAGCTTATTCATCCTTAACTGTGCGACCTTCTAAAAAAATCTACTATATCCACAAACCTACAAGTCATTGACTGATATGAAATCATGCATATAGTAGAAAACAAATTAATAAACAATTTATCAGTTCTGGACTAGTACCGGTATAAATGAAAATGAAGCTCTAAGTCAACTAAAGTTTTGCCCAATCAGTAATTTGCAATATGTTTCTATCTGAAACTACACTAAATATGTCACTAATGAGCAACTACTAGAGAGAAGATCCCTGATGATATGGTGATGAGGAGAGCTTTTAGAATTACTATAACACTCAGAAAGATGTTAGAATGGACACAAAGGTTGGACTTGGCATGACCAATCCGACACTCACATTTTTACCTGTGTCTACTAGGATGGACTTCCTTTTTTACCTTCCCCCACGTTTGTGTCATCGGTGACCACTTAAAACCCCACTCCGCTATCCACATCCCCTATCTCTCCATGTTCTCTGCATATCGCATCACTCACATTCATCTCTCAACTCTGGAGAGACTCAGCCCAAGTCAGGCATGATTGAGTGATACAGAGCTGGAGACATCTGGGGAGCCAGGCATTGTCGAGTGAGACCAAGTTGGAGGCATCTAGAGAAGTCGAGGGAAAATGGGCTAGCGCGATCTGGACAGGTCGGGTAACACCGAGCTAGAGGGGTTGGAGAGGTAGGGTGGCACCGAGTTGAAGGAGTTCAAGGCAACTTAGCTAAAGGATCAAGGTCAATCAGGCTAGAGTTGTCGAGAGTGGTTGAGCTGAGGGAGCTTGGGGTGACCAAACTAAATGAATTAGGTGGACCGAGTCAAAGGAGCCTAGTCTCGACTAGGGTTTGCTTTGGCCCAATATGATCTCTTTGACTTATACCTCCACTTAACTTTTGACTGATCATCTTGACCTTTCACTTGACCGTGTCATGTATGAGCTTCCTTATCTATCACATCACAAGCCTCCCCTCCTAGTTTAGTCGAAGGAGACGCGAGTCTAACTAATTAAACTGTTGTGTTTTTGGCTCGATTTTCGGCCTAGGTTTTAAAATTAACGTGGCCTTGTAAGAAGAATTGTTCAAGTTCTCACTTGTGATTTCTGAGAACGAACGAGGAGGCATCTTGATTCCAGAAGGTTCTTAAAAATCCAATCGTAGCCTCGAATCCTACGGCCAAATCACGAATTCCACCTCTCCAAATAGAATTACAGTAATAGAGGAGATCTAGATTCGCTGCAATCTTTTCCTCAAAGATTGAAATGTATGGGAAGCAAGTGGCTTTGCATGATAGGGAGAGGAAGAGAGAAACAGTCTTTGAGAAAAGGAAGAGACAGTTCACGGAAGCTAGAGGATCCAACAAGATCGCGAATACCCCATAGGCAGAGTCGCTAAAGCGTCGACTTTGTTGATCACACCATTCCACAGTGACGATTGCTCGACAAAGAAAGAAAAGAGTGAGAAATAGAGAAATGAACAAGATGTGAAGAACTATGGTGTGTGTGTGTGTGTGTATATATATATATATATATATATATATATATAGAGAGAGAGAGAGAGAGAGAGAGAGAGAGAGAGAGTAATGATAGCTTGCACATCTTTATGTGAGCTTCTGTGGGCAACATTCGACGTGAGCGATCTGATGCAGCTATAATCTAATTTTTTTTAAACTCTCTCTCATTTACATGCAACAAATTTCTTTTCTCTCCTTTGATTGCATGCAAGGTGATGCTGACACCACTAAACCAGTATCATCCACCTTAGTGTTGGTTTGTAAAAACCAACACCACCTTGGTGCTAATTTCTACAAATCAGCACCAAGGTGGTAATAGTCTTTTAAGACCAGCTCCAACATTGGAGCTAGTCTTTAAGACTAGCTCTGATGTACTAGTGTTGGGCTTTAAAGACCAATACATTATAGATGGTCTTTAAAGACCACCAACGTTGGAGCTGGTCTTTAAAGACCAGTACCAACACCAAGTGGTGCTAGTTTGTAGAAATCAGCACATGATTCGTAAACCAACACCAAGTGGTGCTGATTTGTAGAAACTATCACCACTTGGTGCTAGTTTGTAAAAAATCAGTACCACCTTGGTATTGGTTTCTATAAACCAACACCAAGGTGGATGATGCTGGTTTGGTGGTGCTAGTTTCTACAAATTAACATCACCTTGCATGAAATTAAAGGAGAGAGAAGAGAATTGTTGCGTGTAGATGAGAGAGAGATTAAAAAAAATTAGATTTTGGCCGAATCAGATTGCCCACGTCGAACGTCACCCACAATAGCTCAGATAAAGGTGTGCAGATATATATATATATATAGCTCTAGTAGCTTTCACATCCATCGTGGGTGATTCTCACAAGGCGGGGTGTCCGAATTACTTCCGAGCACCCAGATCATTTGGCTTGTGAGGGTCTCACATCTCTTACAACCTACACAATCCTCGGTTCTTGGTGCGGAAGCAATTTGGTTAGTTTCCCATGGTGGGTGTGCAGGATAAATTTCCTATAGTGGATATATAACGGATTATTATCTTACACATGTTATATCTAAGATAATCGTCTTAGATATTGTATTATTTATTAGATAAATAAAATTCTTTATTTGAGTGTACATTTTATATGTATATGATATTGATTTTAAACTAAATTACTTAATGAACTTCACAATATAATACATAATATGAGAGAAATTATGATTGTATCACAATTAGTAGATATCTCTATGTGTAATTATATAAGTATTGAAATATTCTCTAGTCGATGAATTAATGAGATTAGATATCATCAATTCTGTAAGACTAGCATATGTTATGCTCCTTAGTTTATCTAAGTAGTTGGTTCTCACTGGTTGGAAACATTAGGATGTTAAGAATTAACATATGAATATTGGTTATGGCTAACTAGTTTATTGGATGTGTCTTGCTGTGAGACTTCATGTGATTCTCTACATGTCGATGAAGATTCATTGCAGCTCGAGTGTAAATGTGAGACCTCGGGAAAATTTAATTAATAGGGTTATTTGGAAAATAGCCTTATAGAATTTTTTCGGAATTTTTAGAAATTTTCTGAGAATTTTTCGGAGCTCGTAAGACGGGTTTTGAATGGATCAATTTCGGATTCGGATAAAGCCTATTTGGGGATACCCGTTTAAGTGAGGAAAAATTTTTAATTATAAATTCTTTTCCTTTACTTATACTTATTCTTTCCCAAACGCCGAAATCCCCAAACCAGCACTGATCCGAAACCGTTCTTCCTCTCCTTTCCCCGATCTCCCCTCTGTCCCGAAGTCGATCTCCTTCTTTCCCTCTTCTTCTTCTCGCTACCCCTCTCATGGACGAATAGGTGCCGAGGTTGGAGGAGCACGTCACCGGAGCTCAACGGGAACCAGCGGGCTTCAGGTCATCTTCGGCCGAGGGTTGTTGTTCGGTGGATTCGGCGGCCGGACGTCGACGGCACGGTACCTAGGGCACGACGGAGGCTTGATTCGTGTCACCTCCCAACCGATCGACCTCCCCTTAGCTCTCATCGTGCTGCTTACAGTGTGATCCATCTCGGATTGGATCGGGAGACGCCATCGAGGAGCAATTGTTTCCTCGGCCGGTTCTTGCGCACAAGCGACGACGGCTAGGTGGCTAGGGCACGGTGGAGGGCTTGGTGTGCATTATCTTCGATCGATTAACCCTTCGTTTCCTCCTTCTTGATCGGTTCACAGAATGATCCGTGTATCCTCAAGATGAATCAGTTTGAATGATACCTGTTAGAGTGTATACTAAAAGCCTAGCTTTTGGTATAAACATTTATCTAGAAATAAGAATCACATTGGTCAAATGTCTACATTTATGATAAATGTAGTTGTTCAATTAATTTATATTGTAGATAACATGGTGTGTGGTGTCACACACAGAGGATCATGTTATCAGTACCTTATAAATTATAAACAGTAGCTCACGACCATAATGGAAAGGAACAAACCATTGGAAGGTCGTAGTGTAATTAGGTATCAGTTTATCTTGACTGTATAATTACACTAGTACACTCAGAGTGTATTGAGTAGGACCATTTGAGGTCGTTTCTTTTATACTGACTTTATAAAGAAACAAAGACCTCGGTTATTATGGAAGTGTGTGCTCTTAATCCTAATATAATAACAAGCACATATATTTGATATTTATTTCTTTAATTTATCAATGGGTGAGATTTAGTTCGATAAATCAATAAGCCCGATAAGTTGGGAAATGGTATCACTTATAGTGTGTGTTGTTGATTATAAAAGGAAACTGTGTCCTAGAGATACTAGGTTGATAATGTCCTCAAGAGGAGCTCATAAGGATTGTCATGTTAAACCCTGCAGGTGGACTTAGTCCGACATGATAATAAGGTTGAGTGGTACTACTCTTGGACTAAGATATTAATTAAAAGAGTTGTCAGTAACTCACTTAATTAGTGGACATTCGATATCTTAAACACAGGGAGACTAACACACTCATAATAAGAAGGAGCCCAAAAATGTAATTTGGGATTGGTGCGGTAGTTCAATAATAGTTCTCTAGTGGAATGAATTATTATTGATAAAATTAAGTTGTGTGTTCGGGGCGAACACAGGATGCTTAATTTTATCGGGAGACCAAAACCAATTCCTCCTCTCGGTCCCTATCGTAGCCTCTTATTTATAGAGTACTATACTCACCTATACCCACCTTCTATACCCACCAATAGGGGGCCGGCCAAGCTAGCTTGGGAACCAAGCTAAGGCCGGCCTAGGTATAAAATTGGGTGGCCGGCCCTAGCTTAAACCCAAGCTAGTGGGGGCCGGCCAAATTAAATTAAAAGGGATTTTAATTTTAATTTTTATTATGTGGAAGAAATAATTTATTAAAGAGAATTAAAATTAAAATATCTCTCTTGTAAAAGATCTACAAAAGATTAAAGAAAGAGATTAGATCTCTTTCCTTATTTGTAGATTGGCGAGATATTTTATTTTCTCTTTAAAATTATCCACATGTTGATAAAATTAAAATTATAGAAATTTCCTTTTATCAACCATGAAGAGATTTTTAAAGAGAAATTTTATTTTTAAAATTTCCGGAAACAAATTAGGAAGTTTTAATTGTTGATTAAAACTTGTCTAATTTTTTCCTTCATTGATGTGGCCGGCCATTAGAGTTTAATTGGGAAATTTTATTTTATTTTTCTCAATTAAATCATGTCAAGGAAATTGAGGAAATTTTATTGTAATTAAATTTCCTAATTTGCCTAGGCCAAGGAATATAAAAGAAGGGGTGAGGGTGCCTTCATGAGACAACCTTTATTATTTTCTCTCCCTCTTTTGTTCCTTGGTGTGGCCGGCCATCATCATCATCTCCCTCTCTTCCTCTTGTGGTGGCCGAACCTCTCTCAAAGGCTTGGAGCTCTTGTGGTGGCCGGATACTACTTGGAGAAGAAGAAGAAGAAGGAGAGGAAGCTAGCATCTCTTGGAGCTTGGTTAGTGTTTTGGTTTTCTTCCTTGGTGAAGCTTCTTTCTTTGTGGCCGAACCTAGCTAGGAGGAAAAGAAGGTGGTTGGTGGTTTCTCATCTCGGAAGATCGTTGCCCACACAACGTCCGAGGTTAGAAGAGGAATACGGTAGAAGATCAAGAGGTTATTTTTCTACAAGGTATAACTAGTAATTTTTCTTTCCGCATCATACTAGTTATTTATGGAAATAATACCAAATACAAGAGGCTTACGTTCTAGTATTTCGAATATGTTTTTCGAAGTTGTGTTCTTTTGTTTTATTTTTTCCTTGTGATTTGATTGTTCTTTTTGGTTAACCTAAAGTTATTTTAGAAATTAAATATTAGCTTTCTATAAAAGGTTTTGTCTAGTCGGTGGTGGTTGCTCCCATATCCAAGAAGGTCATGTGCCTCGCCACGTCAGTACTGGGAACTAATTATGGAAATTAATATTTAATGAAATTAATAACTTAAGGTGATGTGGGTCGAACGTGTTAAGTTCCGCAGGAGACCCAAGTCAAAACCTAAAAGAACGAATAGATTAAGTTTTGGATCAAACGTGTTAAGTTCCGCAGGCGATCCAAAATTTAATTTAAAAGAACACATGGTAGCTAGGAAAAGGTTCAGACCTTTGTACAAAATTTTTGTACAGTGGAACCTCTAGGTTTTCCGAGTAGCAACCAACAATACCTTCTGGAGACAATCGATTGAGGTAAGCTTAGGTCTTCTTTGTTAGGATCGATGGTCGCGGCTAGAGAGGGGGGGTGTGAATAGCCGACCCCAAAATCGCGTTTCTTTCTACAAATTAGGGTTAGCGCAGCGGAAAATAAAACAATAGAAACAAAGACAAGAAGATCAAACCTCAACGCGATGATGTAACGAGGTTCGGAGATGAAACTCCTACTCCTCGGCGTGTCCGTAAGGTGGACGAAGCCTACCAATCCGTCGGTGGATGAGACCCCGAAAACCCGGCTAATAATCACTCCTTCTGGGTGGAGAAACCTCGCCACAATGTCTTGCAACAGCAAGATAAACAGGAGTACAAGAATACAGCAAGAAACTAAGTACAATACAAAAATGTAATAACCCTAGCTTGCCTTCTTGTCGACTGGATGAAGCAGCAACTTCACGGGAATCCAACCACAGCACCAACTATCCAGTTGAAGTCCCCAGCCGAGGAAGCTCACGCGAAGCTTCAGCGAAGAAGAGCTCAACCAAGCTCAAGCAGAAAATACTTCAGCAGTCAGTAGTAAGAAGAGGAAGGATAGAAGTGTTGAAGCCCTCGATCTCCTTTTATAACCTGCACTGCAAAAGGACAGCGAAGAAGACGGAGATAGCCGTTGTCACTCACAACGGCTATACCTGGACCGATCAGGCTCCACCCTGATCGGTCCAGGGTGCTGCTGATCGGTCATGGGGACCGATCAGGCTCTATGCTGATCGGTCCCTAGACCGATCAGACAGCTTCACAGAGAGTTACCCAACTCTCTGTGCGTACCCTGATCGGTCCCGGGGACCGATCAGAGCTTCCTCTGATCGGTCCAGGGACCGATCCCCTTCCTTTTCTCCCGAGCTTCTTGCCTTCTGATTGTTGTTTCCTGATCGGTCTGCAGACCGATCAGATAACACTCAGTAGGCTACTGTTTGGTTACTGATCGGTCACCAGACCGATCCAGATACCCAGTGTATCACTGGATCGATCCACTGATCTATCCAGAGCTTGGTTTTTGCCCAAACCAAGTCCCAAGACTTCCAAACCAATATCCGGTCAACCTTGACCTATTGGTATCTTATGTTTAGCATCTGGTCACTCCCTTGACCTGCTAAGACTCCCTACCAAGTGTCCGGTCCAGAGAACGAGCTACCGAGCCCTCTCTGACCACAGTCCGGAGAACGAGCTACCGAGCCCTCTCCAACTTCCCGTGCCAAGTCTCCATCTTGGTATTCTCCGTGCCAAGTCTCCATACTTGGACTTTTCCCGTGCCAAACTCCCTGCTTGGACTTTTCACCAGATGTCTGGTCAACCTTGACTCATCTGGATTTCCCTTCACTAGCCACTGCCCGGCTTCACTCACGGGACTTTCACCTGCCTGGCTTCACTCACCGGGACTTTCACTTTCACCTAGCTTCACTCACTAGGATTTTCACGCTTCACTCTTTCCATTGCTGGCTTCACTCACCGGGACTTTCCAGCTGCCCGGCACCAGGTCTTTCCGAACTGCCTAACATCCCAGTTAGGACTTCCCAGTCAAGTATCCGGTCAACCTTGACCTACTTGACTCTTCTTCATCCAACCTGATCAGACCCTGATCAGTATCTCTCCGCATGGACAACTGCACCTGCATTGTCCATGTCTACATGTCTTTCTGTATTGTCAAACATCAAAACCATGACCAAGGTTTACGCTTGGTCAACTAGGTCAACCTTGACCTACTGGAAATTGCACCAACATTCTTCTCTTTTACCGATACTCTATCCTTGATCCTCATCTTCTCGTGGTTGATTTAGGTTTCGGTTGATGATGATGGGATCAATTGAGTTGTTGGGCAGAGGCTTGAAGGGTTGATTGGTGTCTTGGATTGCTTGATTTGAGATCAGTGATCTGCTTGTTGATCTCTTCTCTTGATCCGATCAGTGAGGTGAGTTCTGTTTACTGTGAGGTTTTCTTTGTTCCGACAGCACTTTCTCCAGTAGCTGGGATTGAGGTAAGGAACAAGGAATTGATACATGATTAGTGTAATTAGTTGTTGATCATGTGTAGATTTGAATTAGGGTTATGTTGATTGTGATTAGATTTAATTGCTTAGATTAATCTAATGGAATAATTAGGGTTAAGACACTTAACCCTAGTCAACTATTAGATTTAATCTAAGTTTAGATTTCTAATCTATTGGTGATTAGGGATTAGGTAACTAACCCTAATTGACCGTTAGATTTAATTATGTAGATTGAGGTTGTGTTGATTAGAGTTTTGCCCTAATTTAATTTTAGAGATTTTATTTAGCTATTCATTTGGATTTAGCTAAATAAAATATATATATTGTTTGACACAGGACTTTGATTCGAGACAGGCGTCTTGACGTTGGATTTGACGTAATTGTACCTTCTATTTGAGGCGGGTACCCTCTGACTTATCTTTTGATAATGTCTTATGATATGTGTAGCTTATATATACTTACTAGTGGTAGATAGTAGATTATTCTCTCTCTTGGTCTTAGCTAGTTGATACATATCACATGCTTCATCTGCTAGTTGCTTTACTTCAGGATTGGATATTTTATCTCTTGCCTTGTGTATATATGTTCATAGAGATGCATATCTATAGTGCTCTACTCTACTGGATTAGTTGCTTTACATGTGTGATACATGCTCTTGGATTCATGATACTTACATCATTGTTATATGTGATGTCTTTGGATTTATGCTGTTTATATCATGGTTATATATATGCGTTTACCTTTTGGGCACACACATATATGGAGGAGGCTATGTTTAGGTATGACATACTGTAGCATCATGCACCATCCTGCATGATTGCATGCTGGGCGATTGACGACTCCATTATTGTTGAGCTCGTCGGCCGGCTACATAGGCCTGCACACAACGTGTTTCACTGCATGGGTAGTGGCACAGCACAGTAGGGTGTGTATGGCAGTAGCTCTGTAGTGCTCCGCTGGTCCGCTCATGGGTAGTGTGACTGCAGCGTGGTAGCAGACAGGGATCCCTCCCCGTCATTGCGTACCGGGAGTTGAGAGCATTACGCTCCCTCACTATGTTTGAGGTAGGAGGATAGGTGTACTCCGACAGCATCCCGTCCATTCGGTCACTCATCAGGGGTAGTGACGACAGAGTGCACGGTGTCACAGCCCTACCTACTCGGTCTCGCCATCGCGTGTGAGACGGCTGACTAGCGTCAGGGGTGACCATGTCATATTGCATCATATGCACATATTGCATTTATTGTGATTGTTGCATATTGGATGATGCACTTGGGTGACTGCATATGATTGACATGCATACAGGATACATGCTTATTTGCTCTGACTATCTTTGTCTGTGTATGTCCACAGTCATTTGCCCAAGCCTCGCAGGTGAGTACAGTTTATTACAGTTATGTATTTTCTTATTATTCTTGCTATAGATTGTGCTTTATGCCTATTGTTGGTTATTACAGTTTATTTCAGCTTTGCATATCTGTTGAACTGTTAGGAGACTATACCGTAGGTTGTATGGTTAGAGAACTGTACTATTGATCCTATGGTTTAGAAGACTGTACCTTAGGTTATTACTTGTGGATATATATTGCTGTACATGTCTATTGGTTTACCTGCTGAGTTCTTTGAACTCACCCCGTTGTTACTATTTTTCAGGTTGAGGCCGTCATGAGAGATTCCAGTCGCTAGCCCCTTGGTCGCGAGGATTTCTAGATATCGTTTTCTGTATTCGCTTTTATACGTATACTTGTGATGTGGGTTTGTATTGTGGACTTTATGACGAACATTGGGTTTACTACTTTTGGTTTTCCGCTGCGGATATTTTCATTACTTCGTGGATTTGGTTTTCTTCGTTGTAGTGGAGGAGGATGTTTTACATATATCGTTTAGGATTTTCATACTGTTTTCCTTAATATAACAGCGTGGATTGTTCCTATTATATCTGTGTGGAAATGTTGAATATAACTGCGTGGGTTGTTTACTTTTGATTGTATTGTTCCGGCCGTGTGTGGCCAAGGTATAGATATATGTATACTGAGATTCATATTGTCCGCTGTACAGGGGAGATGTTGTCGAAATTTCTTCTGGCAGAGACTACCTGGGGCGTGACAGTAAATTTCCTTAGACTTGAGGTATTCGAGTTATCTTGGTTTAGGAGACTTATACTTTTGACATCTTGACAATTATCTCCTAGGAGAAGCAAGTATGGGATGATTAGGTAGAAGTCAATATGTCCGAAGGTGTTTGAATAGTCCACAGATGACTGATCACTCCTTTTATAAGGAGACGTATACCTTATGACCTCTTATCAAAATTATTACTCGTAAGTCTTTGGCCAAGACCTTACATGTCAAAAGGATGGTCTTCTTGGACATATACTTCAGTAATTTGAATCCACAGGGTAAGGAACTATTACTTAGACTAAGTATGACGTAGTTAGCATAGTGGGGACTAACACATAGGCATATCCTGAACTAAATGAGTATAAGATAAGTGAAAGAAATAGATGCACTGATAACTGTAGTTGTTGAAAGGTTCAGAATTATTTTGGGATCAACTATGATTTTTGATTAATTGAGGGTCATGATGTACTACTAGATGTCAATCATGATTGATCCATAATTAATGGTTAATTATGGACGGTCAACATAAATCGAAAATATATTGGGTCACATGTACTACGAGTATATCTGAAAGACTTAAAATAAATTTGAGAATTGGTTTCTCAAATTAAGAGAAACTATGTTTGGTAGAACCAGACGAGGTGCAAATATGAAAGATATTTGTTTGAACGGAAGCAAAGGTGGACCACATCTCTTATAGGCATGGTTGGATCCCTTTTGGTTTAGTTATGAACCAAAGTTAGTTTGGTTTAATAATGACCAAGAGTGTTTTGGTTTTAAGCTAAGTTAGTTTGATTTTGAACCAAGCTTAATGATAGCGGATCGAGTTGTTATTGGATTTAGGGAATGACTTATTCCCCAAGTCATTGTGAAGAGGTATATATATATGATGGATGATTCATTGGAATTAAAACCTAATATTGATTAGGGTTCTTCTCCTCCCCTCCCTTTCTCTTGTCATCGTCGCCCTACCCATTGGAGCAGCTGTTGACCCCTTTTGGCTGTCGCCGCTCCTTGTTGTCACTGACCCAACTATCATACAACCTCCAACAAGTCTTCTTTATAGCTAGACACCAACCAATAGGTTGTTGTGTCATCCAACAGCAAGCAAGAACTTGTTGCTTTTGTTTGTTGTCGGCCTCTCCCCTGCTGCCGGCATCGCTCAACCCTTCCGAGCTGTATACTATCGTCCACATCTGCTAGCAACAACTGCTGTGTCACCAGACAACAAGAGGGCTATTGTGCTCTTTTCGTATGGTGTCGTCGATTTGCTTTTGTTACTGGGCACCAAACTGAATCAGGATTCTCTCTCGGATCGTATCGTCTCCTCCATTTGGCTAGTATCAAATCGGAGACAAAACTTGTGACTTAGAGAAGTTGTCTCAAAGATATCTCCTCGTGGATATCAATAGAGATATTCTTTCAAAAGGTTGCTAGTTAATGTCATTTTCTTTACACGTCATCAAATAAGTATAATCTAAATAAAGAGTTATTTTCTATGATTATGTCTATACATGTGAATCATGCATGTGTGTGCTGCATATTGTAATAATTTAGAAAATTATTATACTTCAGCTGCTTGTTTTCAAAATAAATTTTTAAAAATACGTATAAAAACACTCTAAAACACATTCAATGGTAAACACCCTTAGCACCATGTGCAATTTTTTTAAAAAAAAATTCTATAACTTTAATATTATAATCCAATCCAAAATCTTTACGATTAAATCCTAAATTCTAAACCCTAAGTTCCAAAAAAAATAAAGAAAAAATATATACACTTAGTGCTTACAAAGGTGGGCACCATTAGATGGATAGACTAATATATTTGTGTATAAAATTTGTTATCCTACCCACCTTACCTCCCGCACACAATTTTAACTAAAATATCAAGAGATATTTAAGACTGACCAAAAGATCCGTCAGTTGATTTAAAGGTTTATATGCCGCGGACCTTACGAGTTACGCCGTACATCCCGTAAACACTTCAAATTAAAAACTAGCACCTATTTGGAGATCCCATTGGTCTAATCTCCTCGCCCACCACCGAGTTTCTACCCATGGCTTCACCCAACCCTCCGTTAAATGAAAGAAGCTACTATATAACCATGGAATCACCCAAGATCCTCTAAATCACAATCCAGTCCGCTCTTAATCAGAGATTATTCATAGGTGAGATTTTATATATCCCACTTGTATAATAGATGAGGTCCATAAAATTTCACTTATTAGTGATGTGATCCATCCTCTGGACTAGATTTTACGGTCTAAAGGATCATGGCCCGTGTGGAAGTCAGTTTCTTTGAAAGAATCTGCACATTGCTAGAAACAAATAATAATGAAAACTTTACTCTCAACAATTCTTAAAGAGAAATGCCATCCACAAACAACTATTTGATATTTGTGCTCAAATCTTGACAAAAGAGAACGAATATCTTCAATCCACCTTGTCAAAACCAACCACCCACAAATATCGAAGACTTGGACACGGTTTTTCTAATCAAATTGATTTGGATAGGTTGGAAAGGAATTCCCCTGCTGGATTTTTAGTGCACTGAACATCAGAAAGACAAAATAATCTCATCTGGTTTATTTTTCTTGTCTTGTATTCTTTAGAAGCTTATGTTTAATTTCTTAGATACTAAATCTAGCTTTATCTGTGATGACAATTTCAGAAACCTTCATTCAGAACAAAATAAAATGCCTAATACCTTAATCCAACAGAATGAATTCTTGTGTGTGTGCAACAACACTACCAAAGGTTCCAATTCTAGACGTAGTGCCAAAGCTGAACTTTCTCTTTTCAGAAGCAGCAGGCTTCAGAATTTGGAATGAACACATCAACGTTTCATCCACACTCATCATAGCACCAGAATTGTCAAACTGTTCCACATTTCACTAGACAATATTTTGATATCAAGATTTCACTCAACTCTTATGCGAATGTAGATTTCCATGAAACTAAAAGGTCTAACTGCGAAATCAAAGTTTGTTCAGGAACATCATCTACGAAGGGAAAAACAATCTAAAATTTGATAGTTCGGACGAGAGATGCAACAAGAATCAACAAGCATAGAAGTTACAGCCATAACAATCCACAAGCGAATCACAATACAATTATACAAAAGATTACGAAAGAAGAATGAGCAAAACATTTCCAAAAGCAATTGTTTTGCAGGGATCCACAAACACACATAGTCATCATTTCCAAACTATTTTTTTGGCACATGTTCACCAGAAATATACTTTATATATATATATGATTAGATAACCCACAACCAAGCAAAGAGAGATTCTTCACCTATTGTTATTGTTACTAAGTAGAAGTCATTCCTCATCACTTGGGGAGGATTTGGGCGGCATGAGAGATGACCGCAGCCGGGTTGTTCTCCTGCTGCTGCTGGTAGTTGAGTGGACGCCGGAAGAGCATGATATGCGGCTCAGGACGGTGGATCGCGTAGTGCACCCATCCCCTGCTCTGCTGCACCCCAATCGCCCGCCACTCGTTCTGATAATGAACCAATCACAGCCATTCATTCGCCGAAAGGAAAAAAAAAATCTTCGCAGGACGAAATCAAAATGTCGATTTTTTTGAAGAACTTAGGGCTCCTAACACTGTATCTTACCTCAGAAAGGAGGCGGTTCTTCGGCAGCGCTTTAGCCACCTCTTGTGGAAGAACCACATGCCTGCGTACAAGAAGGAGCAATCGGTAAGCGAGAGATCCAACATCTACACTTACTAGAGAGAGAGAGAAAAAATAGGAATTTAGTATATCGATAGCTACCTGTACTCGTAGATATCGTCCATGTACTTCTCCGAGTATTGAATCTGTCCCATACTGATCTCCCTCTCGGTTCTACTTTTCGATCGAGATCGGCTGCACCATTCCAAAAATTGAGAAGAACGAACAAGATATATACATATATATATATATAATATATCATACAAAAAGATCGGTCGAAACCAAGAATTAACTCAGAGGAGATGGAGAGGGGAAAAGGCAAACCCTAGCTCGGAAGCGACAGGGAAAGAACGCGTCCGACGAAAGCGCTCGATTACTGGAGACTCGAGGGCGAAGGGTTAAAGAAAAAAGCGTGGGGCCGGCTGGATAGTGGAACGGTACTGATGAGATGCTGGACGGTTAAGATTTGATCGTAAAAGATAAAGATCGACGTGGCCGATGCGTCGTTTGAAATTCAAAACGTAACGGCATGGAATTAAATGGCGCCTTCTTAACAATGATTTGCGTGTTAAAATATTGAGTAATTAGCAAGTTAGGGCCTAACATATCAGGAAATATTTAATTGGGCCCTTACATTCCAAATTGTAAAAATTATGTCTCCTTCATTTAAAAAAAAACTGCATTCGCTTTTATAAAAAAAAAAAAGAAAAATTATTTAATTTTTTGTTAGTTAGTTAAGTCACAGATGTACTTCCAACTTAATTGCCACCTCTACGTACAGCAGATCCAGCTGGTGAGGAAACAGCGAAACTGAAGTTTGTCGGATAGAATAGCCATTCGGTTACGATTCAACGGCCAGATGGGAGACAAGCAAGCAAGCACAACGACCGACGGCTTCAACCGTCGTCCGTAACAAACTTGGCTGGTTACGGTGCTCAAACCACCGAGGCGATACCTTTTTTGTCGTTAATAAATAAGCGGCGACGACCATCCTTCTTCCCTCAGGCCTCTTCTGATCAATTGCAGTAGTACCTAATCAATCCACAACTTCTCCTCTCCATTTCCTCTGCACCGTCGACGTCCAAATGCCGAATGTCCAGTATGAAGATAACATTTTCATGGACGGGGCTTGGAGGGACAAGGGTGTCCACATTTCCGACTTATTTCACGCCAAATTTTCTCTTATGATCATTCAGTGCCTTGTAATTCTGATGGTCACCCGCTCCGTCGGCTACATCCTCAAGCCCTTCAACCAGCCCCGCATTGTGGCCGACTTAATTGTAAATTTCTACATTGATTTTTCTTCATTATTTCTAATAATTTGAGCATTTCAAGGCGGTTTAATGCCTAATTTTCTAATCGGTTTTGATGCTACAAAGGTTGCTCTACTATTGAGTCCGACGATCATCAATAAGATCTCTTTCCAGAATGGGTCGGAGATGAGCTCGATGACTCTATACGAGATAATCTTCCCGCCGATGAGCTTTGCTCTGGTGGAAATTTTCGGCTTCTTGGGGCTCATCTACTACGTCTTCCTCGTCGCCATCCGACTCGATGCCAAAGTAATCAGGGAGAAGAGCGTGATGGTGTTGCCCGTGGCCGCCGCCACCGTCGCCCTCCCATTCCTCGCCGTCGTCATTGCCATCGTTATCTTTGGCCTGGCCGCCCCGATGGAAGATGACAGCTTCAGACCCTCCCGAAGGCAACAGGCCACGTTCACCTTCGTCCTCGGCTTCGCCCTCTCTGTTCCTGCCTTCCCAATCATGGCGCGCCTCCTAGCCGAGGTCAAGCTCCCCAACGGGGAGATCGGCCAGATCGTGCTCCCGGCGGCCATGGTGGCTGACGTGACCTCGTGGATCGTCCTCGCAGTGTGCTTCGCCTTCGTCGGGCCTGCCTCTGAGGCCCTGGCGCCGCTATGGGTGGTTCTCGCCGGCGCATGCCACGTGGTGGTATGCGCGTTTATGATCAGGCCGCTGCTGGTGTGGCTGGGGAGGAGGACGTCCTCGTCCCAGTCCGTGAAAATCGAGGTCATGGGATTGGTGATCGGCTTAGTGCCAGCGGCGGGGCTGTCGGCTGCGGTCATCGGCTTGCACCCTGCCTTGGGTGTACTTGTGCTGGGGCTGGTGGTGCCCAGGGGGCCGCTCACGGCGGCGCTCACGCAGAGACTCGAGAGCTACGTCATCAATGCCCTGCTACCTTTCACTATCATCAGCAGCGCCCACGCGATCGACGTTCTGGACGCCCTGACGACAAGTGCGGAGGAGTCAGAGCACTACACGCTGAGTTTGGTTTGTGTCGCGATTGTGGGGACGCTGGCAAAGTTGGGGGCAGGCATGGCCGTGTCGCCCCTGTTTTCCCTGCCGCACACAGAGGGTTTGTCGATCGGGGCGTTGATGAATACGATCGGACCCTTGGAGATTATAATCCTCAACACGGGCAAGGATCGAAAGGTAGGTGATTCAAAACACAAAAGTACAAAAGAACAACTAATTTGCACTGAAAATTAAACTAACTCCACTGTGGTTATATATGGAAGCAGATCTTTGGTGACAGGATCCACGGATTTCTATTGATTTGGTCGTTGGTTTCCACGGCAATGGTGAGGCCGATCTTGACGGCGATCGAAGAGCGTAAGCTCCGCCGCTCTCCTGCTGCCACGTACAAGAATCGGAACCTGCAACTGTCTGGCTTCGACTCCGACCTGCGCGTCGTGGCCTGCGTCCACACAGTCCGGAACGCCCCCTCCATCACCAGCCTCCTCCAACTTGCCAACCACTTTCCGCTCTCAGTCTGCGCCGTCCACCTTGCTGAGCTCACCAGCTCCGCTCCAGCAATGCTCATCGTCCACGACGCCGCCGACGGCCAACGCACTCTTCCGATTGGGGACATTCACACCACGACGTCGTCTGGGCTGGACAACCAAGTGGATTCGCAACCCATCACTTCGGCCTTCCAGAGGTTCCAGCAACGGTCCACAAACGCCACCGTCTCGTCCCTCACCGCCGTCTCCTCCTACTCCTCCATGGCCGACGACGTCTTCCGCATCGCCGAGGGCTACCGTGCCACCCTCGTCGTCCTACCGTTCCACCGCCAGCTGGCCATCGACGGCCAGATGGAGGAGATCAACCCCAATGTGCGCAGCGTCAACCAGGGCATCCTCGCCGGAGCGCCTTGCTCCGTCGCGGTCCTTGTCGACCGCGGTCAACTGGTCGACCTCGACTCCAAACTCAGCAAGTACCGTGTGGCGCTCCTCTTCTTCGGCGGACCCCACGACCGGGAGGCGCTCCTCTACGCTAGCCGCTTCTCGAATAGGCCTGGGGTCCACCTCACAGTGGTGCGGTTCATGTCTGTCAGCCAACCACACACTCCCAAGGCGATGCCGGCGATATCGATGGCCAGGGTGGAGCAGCGAATCGACGACGAGTACGTAAGGGAGTTCAGGCAGCAGTACGCGAGCCGCGCGTCGGTGGCGTACGAGGAGAGGGTGGTGGCGGATTGCGAGGAGACGGTGGCCGCTATCAGGGAGATGGGTGGCGCGCACAACTTGTACATGGTGGGTAGGGCACCGGGTGGAGATTCAACGTCGGTGCTGTTGGCGAGTTTGTCGAACTTCGTGGAGTTCAAGGAGCTGGGGCCGATTGGGGATTTGTTGGTGTCGGCGGAGTTCTCAGCTACGGCATCGGTGTTGGTGGTGCAGCAGTACTCGGGGGATCAGCAGTGCATCTGGGATATGGATGAAATATCCAGCCGGAGCGGAGGAATGGCGAGGCGGGACGGTTACAACGTCATTCGCCGGTGATTGTTAATGGAATTCCGACAGGAATTCACAACTCTGTTTATTTCATTTGTTATTTTTCAAAAAGCAAATTCGATTTGGCTCTGCAGTTTACATGCTTGATTCTAAAACATCTTTTATTCCTTTTAACGTTATCACTTTACCGTCAAATTTTAAAAAATCATCAAAATATTTTGCGGAAATATCATCAAAATCATTTGTTATTTATTTCTTTTTAATAATAAATAAAATTAAAATGATATATACTTTTTTTTTTTACTTCCAAATATCCCGATCAATATGATTAAGTCAACAATATCACTGATATAGTTAAACTGCGCCAAGTAATACGACTGAAGTCCACCGAATAATATAGTTAAGTCTTGCCGAATAATATCGTTGTGGCCTACTAAACAGTATAGTTAAATCCTTTTGAGCAATATGATCAAGTACTACCGAGTATTAGAGATATCTCCTATCGAACATCAAAGATATGTTTCACTAAGTATCAAAAATATCTCTTATTGAGCATCGGGAATACTTTCATCTGTTGAGCAGTGGAAATACCTTTTGTCGAATATAGGAGATTCTGATGTTTCTTGTCTAAAATACATGACGATCAATGAATGAATAAGCGAGTAGTGGATGTCCAATTTGATTCCTTTAATTCCTTCCTTTCAATACGTGACAATAAATGCATGGATGACTAAGTAGTGAGTGTCAGATCGATGTCCTTGATCCCTTCCACCCAATACAAAATGATCAATGAATGGAAAAGTGAGCAGTGGATGTTATGACTGGTTTCTTTGATGCTTTCCTCTTAATATGTGGCGATTAACACATGGAGGAGTGAGTAATGGATTGTTAGAAGTCTCGGCTCAAGATCATTAAGTCTCTGATGCTCCAATCTATTCCTTTTTTTTTTTTTTTTGTATGAATACGCTCAAAAACACTCCAATTCCGTTCACATCCAGAAGAAGAAGTTGTTTGACCCAAAATCCTAATTGCAAGCTTTTGTAAATTTTGAGCATCACAACCAAAGAGCTTCCACCAACTCTCTATCACAATCACAGTGAATATTAGAATATTAGATAAAGAAAACTAAATAATAAATATTTTTTTCAAAAGACTTAATATAATAAAAAAATTATTACCTAGACGATTTTTTTGGCTGCTAAGAATAGTAGATTTTCGCCCAAAACTCCCTTGGTGATCTCAAGACATACCAATCTCATATGTTAATACATCCAAACTACACCAATCTACCTTTGATTCTATGTAATCAAACAAACTATTTGTGATCTCTGGATGGGTAGAAAATGTGGGATCATATTGAAAAGCAGGATTCAAATAACAAGCAACAACATGAAGATTCTTTCTCAACATTCTATCCCATCTTTCATTGATTATGTCAGTATAAGGCTCGTAGAATCTCTCTTTGTTTTTAAAGAGCTTCTTGATGGCATTAATTGCTCTATACATGCCCTCATAGACATAATCCAAAGAAGGTCTTTCATCAGTGTCACAAACACGCAAAAGATGAATAAGTGGGCTCATAATCCTCACTGTAATCAAACAATTATTCCAAAACTTTTCATCCAAAACAATTTGCTTGACCTCTTTTCCTTTGTCTATTTTCAAGAACTTTTTGTAATCTCCACTAGTGACGGAAGCTTGCAAACTATCTTTGTGATTATGCAAACTTTTTAATGCAATAAAAGTAGTTGCAAATCTAGTTTCTCCTGGATGAATAATCTCCTTCCACACTTTTGTCTTTCTCAACCAATTTAAAGTGTACTTGTGGTTATATATAAATATAGTCACAGTTGAAGCAAGTGATACTATGGCTTTCACATCATTCATTTGACCAATATCCTTTAAAATTAAATTGATGCAATGTGCAGCATATGGAGACCAACAAATGGTTGGGTATTTTTCACTTAGTAGAGTTCCAGCAGCCTTATAATTGCTAGCATTATTAGTAACCATATGCACCACATTTCTTGGACCAACGATTTCAACAATTTCAGCAAATAAATTACACAAATTTTATGCATTTGTCTCAACATCATATGCATCAACAGATTTGATGAAAGATATACCTTTACAACCATAAACCAAAAAATTAATCAATGGTCTTTGTCTACTGTCTTTCCACCCATCACCCATTATAGTGCAACTAGTTTCAGTCCAAATATTTCGAAATGAATCAATAAGTAAAGTCAAATCTTTCTTAGCTTCTCGCAACAAAGGCACTCGCAGATCATAATAAGATGGAGCTTTATACCCATGACCCATTGATGTTATTTGATCAATAGTTTTTTGAAAAAAATGGAGAGTTAACAGCACTTATAGGAATGCAAGCATCATAAAACCAACGGGCAATAGCCATATCACAGTTGTGTCATTTTTCTTTACTTTGCAAAATAGCCTTAATAGTGGGTTGTGAATTATCATGTCCACCTTTAAAGAAATTATGTATACTTGGGCATGGTGTAGTGGCTTTTCGCTTTCTTTTATCAGATGATGCACTTGCCTCATTGATTGTAATTTCTTTAGTGTGAATAATGGGAATTTCTTGGACTTCATCGCCATCAAATTCATCTACAGATCGACCAAATGGATTTTCTATCCCAAATTCTCCTCTTTTTTCTTTTTTCTTCTCAAAAATATCTTTCAAGGTTACTGAAATAGCATGTCTAACTTCTGGTGGAACCTTTCCACAGGAAACAATGCTACCCCTTGCTCCCGTTATGTGTTGCTTCATCCGAAATATGCCCCCACCCGCAAATGTCTTGTGACAATAAATGCATGTCATAGTTTTTCTTCCTTGTGCATTTACACCTTCAGAAACATGAGCCCATGCTATATCCGCTTTCTGTCTATGACTTTGGCTTGCAGATTCTTCACTAGTAAACGGTCCGGCAGATGAATTTGCATTGCTACCAATACCACTACTACCATCCATTATCCTGAAATATGAAAACGTAGGAATATAAGAAAAAAAATAACATTCTTATACACAAACTAAAAGACGAGTGTGCACATGATTAGGCTAAGCTAATGCATAAGCCAAACTGTTACAACAAAAGGCAAATAAAAATTAAAAAATCAAAACTTTCCCTTGGAATATCATAAAAGAGCTATAATAAAAATTGAAAACTTTCCACTAGTTTATATTCTCAAGTGTACACTGATTTTGTTTTTGGTGAATATTTTTGTTTTACAAGAGAAGATTTTTACTCTCCTTTCTTTTCCTCTATTTCTTTGCCCCTTTGAAAGGGTTATCTTCTAGCATTTAGTAAACAGATGATCTGGAAGTAATGTGGTTGGATTTCCTAACATTCTCATTTTCCTTTAGTTTTAATTATTACATTGGAAGAATTTAACAAAGGGTATATTAATGAAAATATGAACCTTTGCAGTTCATATGTTTACAAAGATAAGCAAATAAAAATACATATAAATTGTCGGTCACTCATAGCAGGAAGATTGTCAGACCGAACTGACAAAGTGACAATGCAATCAAGAACTATTGGAGCACTCATCTACTTAAGAGACTTAAGAAAGAAGGAATCAAGCCCAGATAACTAAATGCCTCTTCGAAATCGAATCAGCTGTATAAAATAGATTAAGCTTGGGGAAAAAAATAAATGAATAGAAGCTTAAAAAAAATTAAAAGTTAATGGAAATTAAAAAAAACTAACCTTAGGGATTTGAACAAGCTTTGAAGAAGCTGAAATCTAAAGTCTTCTGTTGAGACTTGAGAGTTGAGACTTATGTATAGATTATAGAAATGAAAGGGAAAAAAAAGGAGAGCGTGAGATTCCGCAAGAAACTCGTCGTAGTGGAGGTTGCAGCTATGAGAGTTGTCGAGAAAGGAAACAAAATAAAGTCGTCGTTAGGTTTTCACTTTCCAGATGAAAAAGCCAAAAAGCAAAGGAAACAGTCGGTTCACCATATCCTAGTTGAACCGCCGGTTCCCGGCTGTTGACCGGTTTTGACCGGTCAATTCATTTTTTCAGCTTTAATGGCAGACCGGACCGGATCATGGACCGGTTCGCGGTTCGACCAGTCGGACCGGCCGGTCCGGTCCGATTTTCTCAACATTGCCAAATAGACCAAATTTTTGAACCGATTTTTTACAACATAAATTTTAGACCGGACCAAATTTTTATTAAGCCAAATCAAATTTGTAGAAAAAAATTGGTTTATTCAGTTTTATTGAAAATTTGATTCGGTTCAATTCGATTTTTATCAAAAATTGATTTGGTTCGATTTGTTTGAAAAAAAAATCGGTTCGGTTCGATTAATTCAGTTCGATTTTAACCGAATACTCACCCCTATTCAGTGATGTCTGTTCTCTGGTTACTAGTGTGTTTTAGTGTGAGCCTCAGTAGTTTCTTGCTAGCTAAGCTAAGGTGTTGTTTTTCTTTACTCACTTGAAGAATTGCTATTTCTTAATAAATTGGTACTTGCTAATCAAATTAAAAATTTCTATAGGGTGTGTGTGTTATTTCCATTTCTTAATAAATTGGTACTTGCTAATCAAATTAAAAATTTCTATAGGGTGTGTGTGTTATTTCTCCTTGGCCTATGACCGATTATTAATCTCTCTTGTTGATGTCTCTAATTTAAAACCGAGTGAGCACCTCAAATTCATCTTCTGTTCACTTCCTTTTGTGATAGCTGCTATTGTAGACTTGTAGTTTCTATATAGATTCAATGATAATAAGTTTAGGTTTACAAGATAATTTTTCAGTCACACAAACTGTTCTGTTCATCATGGATATGGTGCAAAAGAAAGAAGGGAAAAAAAATGAGAATTTAGG
This sequence comes from Zingiber officinale, assembly GCF_018446385.1. NCBI lineage: Eukaryota > Viridiplantae > Streptophyta > Magnoliopsida > Zingiberales > Zingiberaceae > Zingiber > Zingiber officinale. Next base: position 4,844,167 of record NC_056000.1, on the reverse strand, counting down.
AAGTATCTATTGTGCTTTGACCAATTGCATTTCTTTGGATGTAGTTTGTTGTTTCTGTCCAAAAGCGTGAAAATAGAAAGCTGGAGATGTGGCGGTTCTGCTGACTAGATGAAGACCTTGCGCCTTTCTACAAAAACAAAATCAAACCAGGGAAGGGATCCTCGTCGTTAACCCTCCGACGCTCAAATTAGAAACAGAAGAAGAAGAGAGTGAAAATACTAGGGACAAAAATTAATCTTACCTTTCTTCATACCTATCATACTTTTTTATACCTGTCTTAGTGACCCTTCATATTTCCCTGTTTAATTATATTAATTTACAGATAGAAGGTATCTTTGTCTTGACTTCTCTGTATTCGATGATAGATAGAGTGTTCTCTTTTGTTTTCTCTTCCCCTTATTAAGTATCCATTTTTTCCTCTTTTATTATATCGGTTCATTATTCACTGTCAATGGCATACCCCGAGTCGGACGGATGGCCTGCTTGGCCCGCTCTCCTACCGATCGGCCTATGTATCGCCCTCTCGCTCGAGCAACGATGTTGAGCCACGTTGATCGTCTTGACTTTGACCTCCACCATAGTCATTGACCCATGCCAAGAGGGCTCCTCCTTACTGCCACATCACAAGCCTCCCCTTCAAGTCTAGTCGAAGGAGGTTGTAAGTCCGACTGACTGGACAAGATGTGTCGCTAATGACTCTAAAGCCCGAGCGACCTTCATGCTCCAGTTTCCAATCAACGACAGGCTCACGCCGCTCGAAGAGAAAAGGTGCATAGGTCATTCGAATATGTGATGATCATGTGTCCATGTTGATCAGAATGATAGGCTATACTTGGTGACAATTTTCTCCTACTTTCTCTTTATGCCCCTCTGTCGAGCGCAGTGCTGATTGATGCCATCTGAATTTCTCGAAGACTGTGTAAACCCCCGATAATCATGGCCGAGCACGCGGTCATACCTTTTTTTAATTAAGTGCCTTAAATATTGCCTTGTGTCCGAAGGACACATGCCCCATACTTCCGATGCGTGCTTGATATGACAGGCGGATCACTGCCTTCCCCACTTCGCATCTTTGTCTTCGAGTCTTCGTCTTAGAGTCTTCATCTTCGAGCTTCCCTGCGACGCTACGTGCTTCTCCCTTTTCTGTAATCTTTTAAGTAAGCTCCCTTCAATTGAATCCTTTTGTTGTTCTTAGCGTCCTCTCTTTCAATCGAATTTCATTGTTTTTTTTCGACCTTCATTTCTGATGGCAAGCTCCTTACAACCTCTTGTCTCTGTTCCTGGACTCTGGTACATGTCCATCGAGTCCAGGTTTGACGGAGACGATGCTGAGAGTTTGAGAGCCTCTTTTAAAATTCTCTCTGATTATCAAATCGATCTTCCTTCGGCTTTCGACCGCCCGAACGAGCCACCTCCGGGTTTTGTATGATTCTTTAGGGATCATTTTACCGCCGGTCTGCGGTTCCTGATCCACCATTTCTTCTCTGTCATTTGTAAATATTTTCATATTTCTCTCCATCAACTAGTGTCGAACTTCTTTCGGTTGTTGTACGGGGTCGTCATTTTGTTTCGCCTGCACGACATTCCTCTTACTCCTCGGCTCTTCCACTAGTTCTATTATCCCAAATTATCCGAGCTGAGGACTTTTCTCTTCCAAGCCTGAGTGGGCCTAATCTTCTTTGATAAAATGTCGTCCTCCAACAAGCATTGGAAGGACTACTACTTCTTTGTTTACTTTCCCGAGCGGCCGGACTTTCCGACCAGCTGACAATTAGATGTGTCGAACCCTCTCGAGCCCAAGAAATACAAGAGTCGATTGGACTACCTCTATGCAGCTTCCAGCTTGGCTGGCCAGAAATACCATATCCACAAGTTGCTACTGGAGGGTGTCCTCTACGTGTTCGGCCTGAGCCTGATCCGCACAAGGCTAACGTCCAGCCTAGGTGTGCTCTTTCTTTTTCCCAACCTTTGAATCTAACTAATTTTTCTTCCTTTTAGGTAGCTTGAATCATATTACGAGTGCATATGGCTGGCAAGTGTAAGCTTGTGGACGCAGACGTTAACGCCGCGACCGTGGCCGAGCTAGAGAGCCATGGTCTGCAGCCAGTCGGTTCCAACGAAGATCCGCTCAGTGAGGAGGAGGAAACTCAAGTGCTAGGAAGCGGTGCTGGAGGAAGTTGGACAGCCATGAGCGATGCGACGACTACAACAGCGGATCTTTTGCCTGAACGGTCGTTCATGGTCCCGATAGCGGTCGCTTCAGAGTTGAAGACTTCCCACGAGCCCCTGCATCACCACAAGAGGCGCTGAGAAGAAGAGGGTTCCTCCTGCTCTGCGACTTTCGCCTTGCAAACTCCAACACCGATCATCTCTCGTCCCCCTTCAGAGCTAGGCGATACCTCCGCACTTACTCCCGATCAGGGAGTATGCTCTATATATTCCGATCAGACACCGTCACTATCATTGTACGACATCCCCTTAGTACCTCGAGTGTTTCATTATTTCTATTACCCTAATTTGTCCGAGTCGGGGACATTTCTTTTTTAAGTCAAACGAGTGTTGTCTTCTTTGATAAAATGTCATCTTCCAATAAGCACTGGAAGGAGTATTATTTTTTGTTCGTTTTCTCGTTCAGCCCGACTTTTCGACTGGCTGGCAGATGGAAGTGATGAAGCCTCCATTGCTCGGAAGATATCAAAGCCGATCAGACTATCTCCAAGCAGCCTCCAATCTAGCTGGTCAAAAATATCACATACACTGGCTGCTATTAGAGAGTGTCTTATATGTGTTCGGACTGACCCCGATCCGAACGCAACTGCCTCTTACCCTAGGTATGTCCTTTCTTCTTCCAATTTTTGAATCTAACTGATTTCTTTTCCTTTCTTGCAGCTCAAATCATGTTGAGGACACGGTTGAGCGGCAAAAGCAAGCTCGCTGGCATGGAAATTAACGCCAAGGGCGTTGTTGAGCTAGAAAGTCATGGCTTACTACCAGTTGTCCAATCTGATGATCTAACTAGGTAGTTCCTTGTCTTTGGTCGCCTTGACTTTGACCTCCACGTCATCTACTGTTCTTGCCATGACTCATATTTGGTAAACTCCCTTTATCACCACATCAATGGACATGGTTGTGGTCGCAACAGGCAAGTTCCGAATAAGGAAGCCTAGTACCATGATTGTAACATCCAGGATGTAATGATGATTGATGATTTGCATAAACAAATTGCAAAATTAATCCAACATCTGGCAGCACGGGATTTTGACGATCGTGAGATTTTTTATCATAACTCTAAGTATACTTTTGAGAATTTATATCATCATCATACTGCGTACCGGGAATACCATGGTCGAGAGGAATAATATGGGGGCTTTGGTTTCCGAGTTGATCTTCCTAATTTTTTTTAGCATATTATAAATAGAAGGCTTCATTGATTGGCTCAGCGAAGTAGAGAGAATTACATGATCACGTCAAAGGAAAATTGGTCGTTATCAAATTTAAAGGCTGATCCTCAGCATGGTGGGAGCAACTTCGATAATCACAAGAGAGATAAATAAATCCAAAATCACTTATTAAAAATATTGAAAAAATTGATAAAAAAAAAAACCTCACTTTTTTCCCTTTGGCTACGTGCAAACGTTTTTCAACGACTCCATATATTGAGGCAAGGAGCTAGAACCATCGACAACTATACGAAGGAATTCTATCAGCTTATTGCTAGAAACGATCTATTTGAGACTGAGGAGCAAATGACAGTGCGATATTTAGGTGGATTACGACAACCCTTACAAGATTCCATGAGTCTCCACTCACTCTGGATTGTTTCAAAGGCTTATCAGCGAGCCTTGACTATTGAAAAATAGTTAACCACAGACCAACAAATAAAAGCGATCAAAATAATCGAGTTGTTCGCCCTCAGAAGTTGTGCCCATCCCAACAGCCATCACAAGGTAACCCTAAGACCTCTATCAAGTGTTTTTGATGTGGTGAACAAGGGAATCAAGCTTCATATTGTAAAAGATATATCCCTAAATCAAAAAAATAAAACCTTGCTGGTTGAGGAAGACATGGAGGATGAACCTGAACAAATCGATGAGACAATTTGCGATAACGATATCGATGACGTGATTCTTTGTGGAGATGGTTATGAGACTCTCGTCGTACGCAAAAGCCTACTGGTCCCTAAGGAAAAATCAGAAGATGATTGGTTGAGAACCAGCATCTTTCACACAACTTGCACAGTTACAGATAAAATTTGCAAGATGATTATTCATAGTAGAAGTTATGAAAATATTCTATAAGAAGAAGTTGTGCAAAAGCAGTTGAGGACGGATCGCCATCCAAAACCCTACAAGTTGTCATGGCTGAGCAAAGGGAGAGAGGTAACCGTAGATAAGAGGTGCCTTTTAACTTTTTCTATTGGTAGCAAGTATTACAATCGAGCATGGTGTGATGTTGTGTGACGCATGTCATGTATTGTTGGAACGACCTTAGCAATATGATTGTAGCATCATCCATGATGGTCAAAAGAACACCTACACCCTCAACATCAAAGGGAGGAACATCATATTAGCTCCTCGACGAGAAGGAACCCCTTCAAATTTGATAACCAATAACTCTACACTACTTTCTATTCTAGATTTTTCAATGAGTTGAGGCAAGGAGACATGGTCTATGCTTTGCTTCCTTACAAAAGTGATGTAATAAACCTAGACTCGGATTTATGTACCAGTTGAGGTGCAACAACTCCTATCCAACTTTGTTGATTTGATGGTTGAAGACCTCCCTCCAGTGAGAAACATTCAACACTAGATTGACCACATTCTGAGGTCAAGCTTACTTAACCTACTAGCATACCATCTTATCCTTAATGATGTCGAAGAACTACAATGACAAGTTGTGGAGCTATCGAGACAAGACTTTATTCGTGAGAGTATGAGCCCTTGTACAGTCTCTGCCCTACTCATGCCAAAGAAACATTGTTTGTGGCACATGTGTATTGATAGTAGAGTAGGGGTGTCAATTCGGGTGGGTCGGGTCGGGTTGGGTCGGGTTGAGTTTTTTTTTAACCCAACCCGAACCCGACCCGAATCCGAGTTCAACCCAAAACACCTCAACCCGAACCCGACCAACCTGATCAACCCAAACCCGACCGATATAACTCGAAAATCCTATTCAAAACGATTTTTTTGGGCTATTTTCCTTATAATTCTTCACTTTTATCTCAATACTCCATCATTATCATACAAACATGATATTAATATACATAAAAACATCTAAATTTTTAAAATAAAATTTGATTTAACCCCAAAAAAATCCACAAAATCCTATATTTGAGCCAACCCAAGTCAACCCAAACCCGACCCGAAACTTTTTTACTCTCCAACCCTCCAACCCGAACCCGACCCGAACCCGAAAATGCCCAACCTGAACTTGATTTTTTTCGGGTCGACTCAGGTTGGGTCGTCGGGTCGGGTTCATTTTGACACCCCTATAGTAGAGTCATCAACAAAATCGCGGTGAAGTATAGATTTCTGATTCCTTGCTTAGATGACATGTTGAATCAACTTTCCAGTTCAAAGATCTTCTTCAAGATCAATCTTAGAAGTGGATACCACCAGATCCGAATCAGGCCCTTAGATGAATAGAAGATCGCCTTTAATACACAACATGGATTGTAGGAGTGGATGGTCATGCCTTTCGGATTGTCTAATGCATCCAATATATTCATGAGATTCATGTATTAGGTCTTGTGACCTTTCATGGGAAGATTTCATGGTTGTATACTTTGATGATATCCTCATTTATAGTTCGACACAGGCTTTGCACCTTGATCATCTCCGCACTATTTTTGAGAAGCTAAAGGCGGAACACTTATTCATCAACAACAAGAAGTGTTCTTTATTCACGACCTTAGTTTCATTTCTTAGATTTATAGTGTCTACTAATGGTGTTCATGCAGATCCATCGAAGATAGACACAATCTTAGAGTGGCTGCAACCAAAAACGATTTACAACATTTGAAGTTTCATGAATTGGCCCCTTTCTACCGCTGATTCATCCAAAATTTCATCGCCTTAATTTCTCCTATCACTAAGTGTCTCAAGGGGTGTGAGATCAAGTGGACTGAAGTGGCTACAACTAGTTTTCAATTGGTGAAGCAAACGATGGCCAAAGCACCCATTCTAGCACTTCCAGATTTCAACAAACTATTCGAAGTAAATTGTGATGCATCTAGCATTGGCATTGGTGGTATTCTAAGTCAATCAGGACACCCTATTGTCTTTTTAGCAAGAAACTATCCGATGCTAAAAAATTTACTCTACCTATGATATGGAATTCTATGTTATTGTGCAATCCTTAAAGCATTGGCGTCATTATCTCATGTAGAAAGAATTTATCTTGTTCACCGATCATGAGGCTTTGAAGTATATCAATGGACAACACAAGATGAGTAGTCGATATGCCAAGTGGATAAACTACTTACAGGACTTCACCTTCACGCTGAAGCATCAATCCAGGAGTTTTCAATCTTGTTGCAAATGCTTTAAGTTGTTGTTCTTCCCTGCTTATTACCATAAGCATTAGGGTTGCTGACTTTAGATCTTTCTCAGATATGTTTGTTGTTGATCTCTCATTCGGAAAGATATTTCAGGAGGTAACTAATGGGCTTCACAATGATTTTATTTTGCACAATGGTTATCTATTTTATGGACTACAATTATGCATTCTAGACTATTCCTTAAGGCAACACATTATCAGTGAAATACATAACGAAGGATACTTCGGCCGAGATAAGACATTAGCCCTCATATCTTTTGACTTCTATTGGTCCAAGCTAACCAGTGACGTAGCTCATTTTCATGGATCATTGATTTGTCTGTCAGTAATTTAAGGGAACTCTTACCAATTTGTATACTCCCTTACCAATTCCCTAAGCTCCTTGGTGAGAGGTTAGTATAGATTTCGTATTGGGTGTACCATGCACCCAATGGACTGCAGATTTTATTCTAGTTGTGGTGGACCAATTCTCCAAGATAGCTTACTTTGTGGCATGCAGAAAAACCATGGATGTTATTTGGATTGTCACCCTCTTCTTTAAAGATATTATGCATTTATACAGTATTCCTCAAACTATTACTTTAAATCATAATATTAAATTTGTCAATAAATTTTGGAAGACTTTATGGGGAAACCTAGGGATGAAGCTAAACTTCAACGGCGCCTATTACCCCAAGACGGATGGTCAGACTGAGATAGTGAACTGAAGCTTGGGATATCTTCTGAGATGTCTCACAGGAACCAAACCGAAACAATGGGATCTGGTTTTACCTCAAACAAAATTCGCATACAACAAATCAAAAAACAAGACTACTGGTTTGATTCTTTTCAAAGTTGTTTATGGATGAAACTCATCCAGGGTATAGGATTTAACCCTTATTTCATGTCTAGGATAAGCAAACCCTAAGGATAAGGAGATGACCAAGCATCTTCGAGTCATTCATGAACAGGTTAAGCAGGCTATTCAAAAAAGCAACACCGATTGCAAGATCAGGGCATATCAACATCAACGTCAAGTCCTTTTTGACGTTGGTGATATGGTTTAGGTTGTATTAACTCGTGAGCATTTCCCTGTTGGTGTATACTGTAAAGCTCAAAGATCGGAAGATTGGACCGTGCGAAATACTAAAAAATATTAATGACAATATCTACATATTATGACTTCTTAGTTATTTAAAAACTTTTGATGTTTTTAATATGAAACACCTAAGTTATTGTGTTGTGGAATCAGATACACTCATCCTAAACTCGAGGATGAGTCATCTTCAACTCCGGGTGATTGATGTAAAAGGGAATATTTTGCAAAATATTCAGATTTGTATCTTTTAAATTTTCTTAATTAGTTATCTGTTAATTAAGTTTAGTTTATTTTTTTAATTATATTTAATTTTGTCCTAACTTTTAGGAAACTAAATATTGTTAGTTATTTTATTTTAAATCTTAAAAAATAAGTCTAGTTCACTATTTTTTTTATTTAGAATTTTTTAAGATTATAGGAGCTATATAATTTATGTTTAGATATATTTAAAATAAATTATTTTGATATTAAATCAATTAGTTTGATTGCTAGAGATATATATATTTTTTTCTAGTCTCGCTCTTATTTTCTTTAAAATAGTTTTTAAGCTAGCTTGAGCTTCGTTATCTCGGCGTCATTAACCAGGTGGTCGCGAGCAGAACGTAGCTCAGCAGAGCAGCGACCAAAAGCTCAAAGGAAATCTTTGCTCTGGAGCGCAACATTAATTATGGCATTGAAATCCGGGTTATTAGCGGGATCAAGTGTATTTCTACGACGGGCTTTACAAGATCTCTGATTACTGGATGGATTTTGGCAAGTCAGGGTTCAAAGTCTACAAGTACAAACAACTAAGAATCAAAGGCCAAGATGAGATGGGAAGTGAGATCCTTGAGCTAGCCAACGATTTGACGCAGAATCCATTGGGTGTCAGGTCTGTGGGACATATATGCCTTGACATTTCTACAGGGAAGGAAAACGTTTCTGTTTCACTCTTCAGTGACAGATTATGATAAGGATCCATTGTTCTTTGAGTATATTGCTCATTCTATTTTTTCTCAACAACTTCTCAAGGAGCCGGGAGTATGGAAAATGGGTGTGATTGCACTATGAATTGCTCAATGGGTTGCTACTGTGCACTGAAGAACGAGGGTTGCTTTCCTTATGATGAAAACATAACTCTCCTAAGAGGGCAACCAGTGATATACGAATGTGCCACAGGATGCAGGTTTGTCCTAATCTAGTGAGTCAGAAGGGCATTAGTTATGAGCTAGAGGTGTTTAGATCAATTGAGACAGGATGGGGAGTTAGATCGTTTGATGTAATTCGTGCTGGAACATCTGTTTGCGAGTTTAGCGGGATTACAGTCACAAAACAAGAAGCAGAACATGTGTTTGCCATTTTAGTTATGGCTATATGGTTTCTTATCCTCACATTGAACTTTATACATTGTCTTTATGCAAATGCTTATATCACCGGTAACAATAAAACGAGAATGGTGCAAAACAATTGATTTTACACTCGATACACTTATCTCTATTTTCATTATACTGATTTAGTTACCTGTTCAACTATGAGCTGAAATTGTTTTTGAGCAATTAGTTCCAGATAAAACTTCTGTTAACATCCCCAACTCTGAATTGTAGTATATTATGGTCTGCCAAGCAGCAATAGCTAAAAGCTCCAGGCTCAAGGCCACAATGCTCAAGCAGCTCAAAATTTTGGGTGTCGGAGGTTGATATTGAGCTTCCGAGTTGACTATACTTTTGTGTGATAGTATTAAATGTATTGATAGTTTCTCACGTTAGATTTAACAGAAATTAAAAAATTCTGTGACACTATCTCAGTGATGTTTGGTAAACTTGAATCTTAAAAAAAATATATGCACAAGTGACTGAGATCTAGTTGGTCTCTTATGCAGTGTTTATTTAAATGGATAAATATATCTAATGTAAAATATAAGCAGAATCTGATTGATGTAACATGTACGAAAGGAATTATTTTTTTTCCCATTTCGGAACAGAGCATTAATTAATATTAGGAAAATGGTGTCAGAGTGGATGCGACTCCTTGAAGCTGAACATACTGAAGCAAGATATTGTAGCGGATAAGGACTGATATCCTTTTGGACAGTGACTAATATCTTTTTGAACAAGAAAAGGATGGATGGCAATGGCATACTAACCAGTGTTATGTTTACCGAAATGCTTTATTAGAGTTGATGAAGTGACCATGGAGTTGAGCTAAAATATTAGATAGAGCAATGGTATCAGAAAATGTTCAAAACGACTCTTATTTTTATTGGATCAAAATATCCTTCGTTATTATCTATTCAATTTAATAAATATTGAATTTTAAAGAAAAATTAAAAATGATTTCTTGGAATTCTTCAAACACTCTGATCCAATGAAATTGTTGGCACCATTAGTGTAACTTGTTGAAATGAATGAAACAAGGAGATGAAATAAATCTCAGAAGAAGAAAGGCATTGCTCTTGAATGGCCGCCAAACGAGATGGAAGAATTAAAAGCCGAAGTAAGATTCAAGAATTTATCACTTTTATGTAGTAATTCCTCCCAGAAAAGTTAGTACCACAAGCCATTTTCTAATGATAAAATTGACATCGTATTGGAGTTTTAGGGAAATTAAAAGGGATGGTTTATTAGTCATTAATGGAACCGAAGAGTGTGGTTCTAGCTAATTAATTGAGTACATTTTGCTTAAAATGCAGGTATAAATTAAAGTAATCGAGGTGATCCAGTGACCACCATATTTAATCCTTTCACATGTTGTGTGCTTTGTCAGGACCCCATCTTCTACTTCCTCATCAATGTCCATCGATCCTAGTCTTGCTCCAACCTCTTTAAACGAGTTTCATTGATAACTTTGGTGGCACAGTAGTGTCACGCTGGGAGATCGATACTCAGAATATTCATATTCTCAATAAAATTTGAATTTTGATATTCTTATTTATTTGTTCTCTGAATATTTTATCATTAATTGCACCACAACCGTAGAAGCACATAGATATATAATTAAAAACAACTCAAGTTGTATATATACTGAAGTGTGAGTAAAATCAAGGATGTAGCTTCCTCAATCACATAACCTTAAATTGTCAGAATTAATATTGTTAGCCGAGTAAATAGTAATTGCGCTAGCTCATGTGAGTTGGATGGTACTGTAAAAAGAGTAGGTCGTCAGAAAAAGGGCAAACAACTCCAAAGCTACCAATTAACTTTAAATTTATTTCTATGGCTCTGTTTTCGTACTCTTTTTCACAGGTAGATGGAAGCCAAGTAGCTGCGAACAAGATGAAGGTGGTGAGTTATGGTAAAGGAAATCTCTTATAAAAGCCCAACTCTCTTGACCCTCCTCCTCGATCAGCAGTGTGCATGCACCATGCTTATGGCTAACCCGTTGCTGCTCCTCTCTCTCGCGTCCATCTTCTCATGCATTTCTCTGGCCGCGGCTGCGCGCGCCTTCTTCGTCTTCGGTGACTCTCTCGTCGACAACGGCAACAACAACTACTTGGCGACCACCGCGCGTGCCGACGCCCCGCCTTACGGCATCGACACGCCGAGCCACAGACCGACGGGGAGGTTTTCGAATGGGCTCAACATACCTGACGTGATCAGTTAGGTGTTCCTAAGGACTAAGGCCATATACAAGTAACTGCATGTTTCATCAAATTAAACAACATGTGGACTGACCATGATTAATTCTAGCGTCTCAGGTGAAAAACTTGGATCCGAGGCCACGTTGCCTTATCTCAGCCCTGAGCTGCAAGGGGAGAAGCTACTTGTTGGTGCCAACTTTGCTTCTGCAGGGATTGGAATCCTCAATGACACTGGCATTCAATTCGTAAGCTGGCTAGTTAGAATTAATAATAAATTAACACATGCATCTCCAACTCCAACTCAGTGCGTGGAGGCAGATTAAGACATTAATTAATTAATTAATTAATCAATCTAGATAGCTAGTAATGTGATGACAAATTAATAACTTAATGCAGGTGGATATAATTAGAATTAACAGGCAGTTGGAGTATTTCCAGGAATACCAGCAGAAGTTAAGCGGTTTGGTGGGACGAACTCAGGCGCAGAGATTAGTGAACGGGGCGTTAGTCCTCATCACGCTCGGAGGCAATGACTTCGTCAACAACTATTATTTGATCCCTTACTCTCTGAGATCTCGCCAGTTCTCTCTCCCGGACTACGTTCAATATTTAATATTCGAGTACAAGAAAATCCTCACGGTATGTATATTATATATATGAATTGAATTTGAATTAAAACATTCTTTGAGAATGGATGATGGATTTCAATTCTTTTGCATTGATTGGTTATATATAGAGATTGTATGAGCTGGGAGCTCGTCGGATTCTTGTGACGGGGACGGGGCCGCTGGGGTGCGTCCCGGCGGAGCTTGCGCTTAGACGGAGCCGTAACGGGCGGTGCGACCCGGAGCTGCAAAGAGCGGCGGACTTGTTCAACCCGCAACTGGTGCAGACACTGGGCGAGCTCAACGGTCAGTTTGGGTCGGACCCGTTCTTGTCGGCCAATGCGTTCCAGATGCACATGAACTACATCTACAACCCGGAGGCGTTCGGGTTCAGGACGTCCAAGGTGGCGTGCTGTGGGCAGGGTCCGTACAACGGGCTCGGCCTCTGCACCAGGGCGTCGAACCTGTGCCAGAACAGGGAGGACTACGCGTTCTGGGACCCGTTCCATCCGTCGGAGAAGGCGTGCAGGATCGTGGTGGAGCAGATCATGACGGGCTCGGTGGAGTACATGAGGCCGTGGAACTTGAGCACCGTCTTAGCCATGGACGCGGCGCTTTAGGTGGAGCTTGCATGTGATTGTTTTCTTCTTCCAGATCATCTGAAGCTGCTGAAGCAGAGTTAAACATAATCACGACAAAAATAATAGTATGAAATGATAATAATAAATTAATTCCAATCGATAGATAAAGATTTATGATGCTCGACGTTATGACAATCAAAGTTAGTATTATTGTTGAGATTGTGAAACACTATTGCTATATTTATCATTGTATCTTTCGTGTATTACCTTACCTATATATTTTGTATAAATAAGTGTGTTATTCTCTGATAATGCATAAATAAAGAAAGCAATTTCTTTTTCTCTTTTTTTGCTCTCTTTTACGTACTCTGTCAAATTCAAAACAAGCTAAGCATCCTGTTATTTCATGTTTATCTTAACCTGGAAGAAAGGGAGAAGAAATCACTGCATAAATGACCATCAACTGAATTCGAATAGTTGATAGGTTTGATCATCAATTACATAATAAATTTCTATATTTGATTATAAATACTAATTTTTTTTATGGAATCGTCATTGCTTAGTTATGAAAAAGCTTTATGTTTCTTACTTTTGTGATATGTAAAGTGATTCTTGTATCTCTTTTTCTTTTGCTCTGCAAGTGATTTCCGTGTCCCTAACAGTGGCACATTCAAATCAAGTAGTATTGGAAGGCACCATAGCAAAAAAGGGGTTAATTAACTGAGATACAACCATATATATTAACGAAAGCTTGACCACCATACGTTCGACACTAGATTTTGTGAACACGTTTCCAGTAATGTTTCACCAGCTCTATAAGATGCATACCATCAGAGTTAACTAGCATACTTCAATTATTTGATCAGGGAAAAAGACTGCAAATAGAACATCATCGAACCATACATAATCTGAGCTCCTGGAAAAGCAGCAGTACTGAAGAAGAACCAATAACTAGAAGAAGTCAGGTTTGACCCACTCATACCGACCCTGGAGCGGGTTCTCGTTAGCAAAATCAAAATTGTACCTGGAATATCATAAGATCAAGAGATTAAGGAGATTCTGCAGGATGATGTTTCAGGTACTTAAATCAGTAGGAGAATCATACTTTTCTTGAAGATTTTGGTGGTGATATTGCTCTGTGTTACCAAAGAACTCTTCCAAGTCCTGCTGAGTAGGGATGTGTTGACTTATCTTATGTCGTCTTTGATTGTTGACAGATGAAGTAGTAGGTCTGGTTGTAGAACCAGGAGTTGTTATCATATCTGGTTTCCTAATTGAACCGCGAGGAATTGTCTCTCTGATATGCCTGTGGTCAACTATAATCACATTAATATCCTATACATTGTCTCTCAAAACTTCCCACAGATGAAGAAAATAATCATCCACTAAAAGGCCTGTTAACGAGTAGTATAGTATTAATGACTTGCAAAATAATTCACAGTGGCAGCATTCACTGCTTGAAGTCACAACACGAAAAGAGGAAAGAAGAATGGTGCACCAGTAAAATTATTTGGAGAATTGATAAAGCAGAATAATAAATACAAAATTTACAAGTCTTTTTTTCATGATATAACACAGACTAAAAATTACAATGAAATTTGTTCAGATATGAATTTATCAATGGTCCTCAGTGAGATTGATATGATGATTGTTTGGATACAGAAATTCTGATTCAGATTCTTGTCCAGAAGTGCTAGCATCTTCCCTAAAGACAGCCTCTATGTTGTCCTTAGTAACTTTGGTACGTGCAATAAGCTCAGGCGACACTTTAAGCCACTGAAGGTCCTAGTTCAGTTTCAGTTTCAGCTTTGGACAAACAAAACTCCAGAGATGAGACAAACAAGAAACCCATGTGTGTGCAGAACTGGACTGGACCAGCCAGTTAGACAAGGAACCAGTGTTCTGATCTAATGCATGCGTATAGGAAATCTCGGTTTAAACTGGCTGTATATGCATCAGAACTGGAGAGAAAACTCAGGCCAGGGTCAGCCTGTCACCTCTGGTTTTCAGAACATTGTTTGAGACAGTAAAATCTAATGACTTATTTACTTAGAAAATCAACAGAATAAACTAAAGAGAGAGACGTTTTAAAATTTCATTCTTGCAACTAATTACCTTAAAATCTATTTTAAAAAGATGAAAAAATAAAATTCATGAGATTCATCTAAATCGACATTTTAGTTCCATCTAAAATGGGGTTTCAGGGGGGGAATATCCATGGAAAGCAGTGAAACGTCTGAAAGTTATACCCGTAAATCACATTGTCATCATGAAACCGTGAGGGGTTTGCAATACAACAAATTAAGGTGTTAGTTGTCTAAATTACTAGGATCTGTGAAAGAACAAGGAAAAAAAAAGCTGAACAACAATGCTGGGAAGAGTAGATAAAGCCATTCACTTTAAACCATCTAAAAATAACCAATTGATAGATGCAACACAACCAAATATCTTGACGAGCATTGAACACTCCTACAAATTAATAAAAGAGAGGCAAAGTAAATGAGCGCTAGAAAGGACAAATACTGTTGTAAAACCTTACATCCCCAAATTTTCTACAACAGGATGAATCAAAATCTCACCTTTCCGTAGCTTCAACATCAAAATGGTCGACTTCTACCACTGTTGTCTCTCCTACTTCCTCGTCCTTGTCGAATGCGATGACCGGCTCCGAACCCTTCCTCGGATTTCGGGTAGCTCGCTCCCAGCTAGTAGGTCCAGAATGATGCGATTTAGTGGAACCCTCGCATGGGTCAACGGATAGAAGCGACGGCTTAGCGAGGCGGCGGCTCCGGAGCTCGAGGTAAGCCAATGATGAGTCCGCCGTGGCGGCAGCTAGGGTCTGGGCGCGAGTACGGACGCCGTGAGTGGCGCGGTGGTGGGAAACCTCCATGTGGGCTACCTCGCCGGAGAGCTTAGCTTTCCTCGCAGACCTCCCCGTGGCGTCCCTGTCCAAGCCGCGTGATTACACTGCGGAGAGGGGGAGAACGATGAAAAAGGGGCCTCTTTTGGCGGGAGGGGAGGAAAAGTAGGCCAGATGAAAATTGAAAAGGAAAATAAAAGCGATTTTGGAGGGAGGAAAGTAAAAAAATAAATAGCTTTTTGAAATCCTTTTTTCTTTCTTATCAACAAATAAAAGAAAGAGAGACATTATTTGGTGGTGAAAACTGAAAATGGAGGATTGAGATTGCTTTGGGAAGTGGAGTATCCACAAATAAAAGGAACAAATATAAAATCAACAACTTTGTCTTCTTCAGAATCTCGCCATTTTAATGGCTCTTCATTGTCCTGTAATTTACTAAGTCACATAGTTAATTTTTTTTAATATGTATTTGTGTTTTATATTTATCAAAATATATACTTAATTCTTATTAAGCCTAAGATCACTTACGAGCTTTGATCAAAATTCACCAATGGTCTTAAAATGTTCAAAATTTCCACATCTTGATATAGTCTAACCAAGGGAGTTCTAAGTAAAATCTTTCAAAATTGTGTCAATTTTAGAAATCCACAACTATCTATCTATGAAATTCATGTCTAAGGACAATTTTACTCACTCATCAACTAAGGGCTCCTAAAATCCTTATTTCAGACTATGTCAAAATACAAAAACATTAGGAATCGAGTGAGATATATAGTCAATCTAATTTACCGTAGGAAATATAATTTTCTCCTCCGAATTTTCCGAGGAGTTGAATAATTAAAAAATAAATAAATATGAAAATCAGATACCGAGTTTGAGTATCAAAAAAAGGTTAGATTAATTGTACTGCTCGAATGTGAACTCGCACTTCCCATCACTTCCAAAGTGTCAGCTGCAATCTGCTCGGGCTACGAAAAGATGACCTTTGGGCAATAAGCACAGTGAACTTTTCAGTGTAACTTTATCCATTTCCTTGCATTAAATTATACGAGTTTGGGAAGATTATATTAATTGAGCATTCGAACTCTTCCTCCCTCTGCATGCTTCGTTGTTTACAAAAGTGTCTGTAAAAACTGTAAAAGTAGGAGCTTTCTTTCCCAAAGATCCTCCTCCTGACCTTCGGAGTTTAACCTCGTCCACGGTGGCATGCCCTTCCAAAGGAATCCTATGTTTCGTTTCGCACGACAAGCACGCACGCACGCACGCTGCACACGAGCAGGCATTTTTTTTTTTTTACCTTGTGACTTAGCTTTGGCAGTGACGACACGCATATGGTTTATCTTCTTTGATGACTAGCTCCCAAAGGACAGCACAGTACCACTCTCTGGTTGAAGGACAATAACCTCGTCGATCAGAGTTTAAAAATCACACATGCACCGGTGCATGTAAAAGGGAATAGATAATATAATTAGAAAGAAACATTAATTATATTGCTGAGGCAGAGATGCTTGCCTCCATCCCTCTCAGTTGCATATATGGCAAGTGAGGCGACAATGAGAGGAAGTAGAAGGAACAGGGAAAGCAGAAAAACAGACATATGGCGCCATCAAGATTTGCCTGTTCCCTCGCGTCCCACCCCTCCATGTGACCTACATGGTCCCAACCTCGGCTAGCTCTTTTTTAACCTCCCTGTCCAATGTCCATCCGTGGACCAGAAGCCGGAGATCACTCCAACGATTGTCTTCATTCTTTTCTGAGGACAGCCTTCGTGGCTTAACGTGACTTGTCTCTGCATGCATGCTCTCGTCACCTCAAATCAGAAATTTCTTTTACAAGTTTTTTAAATGGATACTTCGTGATGTTGCTTTGCCTCCTTCCTCGAGAATTCTTATCTTCGACATTGATTACGCCTGAAATTAATTCAGCGTCAGCATCACTCAATACTTAATTACGTCTGTAAAAAAGTCATCCAAATTGCATTCCCAAATTTCTGTGGCCATTCTTTGCAGACAGAGTGGAAGGATTGGTGACGGCCACGGATCGATTTCCTTTCAAGAAAGCGAAACATCTACCCTGGAAGGGACCATTAATTATGTTGTATTCGATCTTCATTTAATAACTTGCAGAAGCTTTCATCTCATAAGTCTGTTTCATCGTGATATTTTTGCTGCTCTAAATTTCAATCAGCCAGGTACTTAACTTCGGTGTGTTTATGAAATATATTGACGTTGAAGTTGGAACATTGCACACAGCTATATTAATGTTTGATTGGAGCTCCACACCAACCAATAAAAGAGAGTAAATTTATTAGGTGAGATGCATTTTTAACGAATGAAGACTAAATTAAATGAAATTACTAATCATATTTAAATAGATTAAGCATTAATGTATTCAATAATTGGCATGAAAAGTATTAATAGTTATTAATTATTGTTATTCCATTTGTCAACAACATTTTATTTTGTAATCATTAACACTTTTAATTAAATAAAATATTAAAGATTATATATCAAAATTTGATACTAAATTATTAATGATATTTTTTTAAAAAATAAAATATTAACAATATTTTAGAAAACAAACACTGTTTTTTAATATAGTAAAATTTGGTTTTAGTAATCATCCCAAAAACTAGTGATTTATGAAAAAATAAAACTTTGAATTTATCTTCACAATGAATCAACAATAACTCCAACTTCATTAATTCATCATTAACAATATTGGAATTTGTTTACAAAATCTCATAACGCTGTATAATTAAGCTGAAACCATTTTCTGGCTTGGGATGACAATATCTATTATATTTACTAATCTTATTCTTTGCAAAAGAGAAGAACATTGTAGAAGAAAGGATCAGCATCGTGCTATTAATTGCTAGCTGGATCAAATGAAGAATTCAATCAAAGTTCTTTTGCAACCCTCCATCACTTGCCTCGTCCCTGTACCAATTCGAAAGCAAAAATTAACATGAAGCATTGCGAAAGAAATTAAAGTCGAAATTAACGCAGATGAATTTTTCTGAATTGATGGAACTCACAATTGACTTCTTGCAGTGAAGAATGGCGTCGTCGATGGAGATATCAGAGTTAATGCCGCGGCACAAGTCCACGCTCGACATTGCGTCGCTGGTCCTCGGAGAACTCCTCACCGAGTCCTTTCCGGTGTTCGCCGACTTGAACGAAGATGAATAAGAAGAAGAAGAAGAAGAGGAGGAGGAGAAAGAAGGAGAAGAAGAAGAGAGCAGCCTCAAATCCTTCACCGTCTTGTACAACGGCATCAGGAAGCAGAGATACTTGCACGTGTTCTTCTTCTGCGACTTGGAACGGAGCAGAGACGAGGACGAGGACGAGGACTTCGTCGCCGGACCAGCTGGAGTCTTTTGGGGCGGCGAGTTGACTGATTGAGACTTTGCGAGACGAGGACCGGACGGGGCATCGGCGGCGGACGGCGGTTGGTCATGGCGGAGCGGGAGGAGGTGGCCGTCGGAGAAGATCTGGTCGGCGTGGACCTGCGCAGAGCACTGCGGCGACGGGAGGCCGAAGTCGAACTGATCGTCGGTGGACCAACGGATGGAGAAGAAGTAGTCAGGCTCAATCTCGATGAAGGACCCGGCGCCATCATGCGAGCGTTGGCTGTCGCCCACAGCTTCCGCGGCGGCTGTGGCGGCGGCGGAGGAGTTGAGGTCGATGAGCCAGGCGCAGGAGAAGCTGTCGTCGGGGAGGAGGAGCTGCTGCGAGGCATCCATGATCGCCAGGATTAATAATGAAGAGCAGCGTCTAGTGATATGATGAATTAGCAGATGACAAGTGATTAAGTACTGCGGAAGGCAGACAGCGGAAGATATAGACGACAGACACGCGACTACATGCGAACAAAACAAAATTGAAGCGTGATTCCATTTATAATCAATCCCGTGAATTTGTTTTGGAATGTGCAGCTGGTGGTCCTCAAATAGATCATGACCGGCCGATGATGAACGCACTGCCTTTCTCCGACATACTTCCAGTAATTAATATAATTAAATGGAGTAGCTAGCGTGTCTCAACGTATGATGTTTTTCGATTAATTCCTTCTTTAATTTTAAATTTAACGTATGACGTATGATATATGATACGGCTTGTCGCGAGTGATCCCACAAATATCTATAGATAAAATGAAATGGTAGTTAAGGTTGGAATATACGTATCTAAATAAATCATCTCTTAGAAGTAGAATTTTCAATATAAACTCGGGCGATTACTGAATCGATTAGACGATTTAGCTTCTCACTCTAGCTTAAACCCAGACGATCATAGAGCTGACAGGACCTACAAGATTTCGTCTAAACTTATAGGAATCAGATCCTCACTTTTCATGAACAGGACTCTCAACATAAACTCAGGCGGCCACAGAGTCATCAAGACCTACAGGACTCAACTCATTGCTCATGAACAGGGCTCCCAGCATAAATCCGGTCGCTCACAAAGCTAATTGGATCTATGGGACTCGGCTCCCCACTCTGCATACGAGCATGATTCTTAGCTTAAACCAGTCCCCAGGGCGTAGCACAGCTGGGGGCGCATGGTTTCGTGGTCGAAAGTTCAGGGTTCGATCCTCGGGGTGTCATTGTCTGTGGTTAGCGTCCCGGCTATGCGCTTTCAGCTGTGTACCTGCATTTACCTCCCTCCATATCTGTGGAACCGGCTCTAGGGGGGCCGCTGATGTGGCGGTTCCACATGATTCTCAGCTAAAACCCAATCGGTTCCAGACCGATCAGACTAACTCTAAGAGACAACATTGTTAGAGAATCACCACAATCTATTAGAGAATATTACATTAATAACGTATACACATAATGGAACCTTCCTCAGGCTAGAGGAAAGTTGTTGTACACCCTCCATTACCCAACATATTCTAATACCTGACATTCTCTACCACCTCAGTATTACGGAGGTTATAAGAGGTGGTATAAAAAGAGGATCTTCTCCGTTGACCATGTATGCATATGCACACCTACGCATCCACATTTACTATTCTATTGTTCATCTTCTTGTCCATTTTCACTCGGCTACTGCTCTGACTTGAGCATTGGAGTATCTGCGCTAAGGATCTCCTCCCTGGTTCTCGCTCAAACGTTCTCGTTAACTCTATCTGTGGTGTGCGTATGTACGCAACTTCTAGCTCAAGGTCCATAGTCTTTCCTCTGTCAACACTCCTGCTATCTCACTGGCCGCCCATCTACTCAACTTCCAGGCAGGATCAAATTTGGCACCGTTTGTGGGAATACATTCACCTGTTTTGGAACATAAATATGGACGCAATATGTAAAATCAGCATTGCCATGACACCAGAAACATACAAGCTTTTATAAATGTCAAGGCACGAGCATTGTCTTGGGAACAAGCCGTGGATTCTCACCCGCACATGGCACTTGTACCCTTGGTAGAGGAGTATCCTAGGTCAGAGAGAAGATCTAAGAAAAAACAACTGTTCGAGTACCCTCAAGCATTTTTCGAATGCCCGTTGAGGGTTGCCCCAAAATTAAGCAGTCACAAGCCTCCTAAGCTGAGAATTCATCCCAGAGGGACCCGAGACAAGGCAAGGCTCCGGTCGAACTAGAATCACCCAAACAACCCAGTGTGTCTTTCTCTCAAGAGGTACTGGATGAAAAGTTGCCTAAGCATTTCCGACCTTTGTCGATTGGAGAGTATGGAGGTAACATCGATCCTAAGGATCACCTCTCAAGATTTGAGAACACTGCTCTACTACACTAGTATAGAGATGCAATAAAATGCCTATTGTTCTTGACTACTCTATTAGGCACGACTCAAAGATGGTTCGACCGACTGCCAGTTGGATCTATTGCTTGCTTTAAGAAATTCAGAAAAGCCTTTCTACACCACTTTGCCAACAACAGAAGGTATCAAAAGACAAGCCTGAGTCTGTTAATGATCATGCAAGGGACCAAGGAATCCTTGCAAGCATATATCAAGTGATTTAACGAAGTGGCGCTAAAAATTTCATCCGCCACTTCTGAAATATCAATAAGTGTCTTCTCTCAAGGTCTTTTAGATTCCGAGCCCTCATCAGAAAGACAACAAAGGACTTTGATAACCTGCTGGGGAAGGTGATTAAATACATTAATATAGAGGAAGTCTAGGCTGCCCGGAAAAAAGAGGTGATTGCCCCAGCTTCGACTGGCCAAGCCGATTAGGGACCACCAACACCTCCATTAAGCTCTAGAGAGTCTCAACTGAATCTTCCGTCGGTCCAAGAAGCAAGAGTGGTACAACATGTCAAGGTCGATCAAACCTCTTTTACCGAACCCCTTTAGTGGGTATCTCATATTGCACTTACATCAATCTCATCATTATTCTACAAGTGGATGTCATCAATATGTCAAGATGTTCCGTCGAATGGCTGAGTCAGGAGAAGCAAATAAAATATCATCCTCGCTCTCCTCCAGAGGATCCCCTTCGAGAACATAGCAAGAAGAGCTGACGATCAAACCAAGTACCGGTCGACAGCTCACGGTTGGTAATGTCAATCGACAGATCTCAACCGTCTCAACTTTAATCAACTTCCTTCACTCGGCCAGTAAGTTTAGAAACTTTACCTTTATAAGTTTAATTCAAAATATATCCCTATTTTTTGCACAACAGAACGTACAAGCTCAAAGGCATACGACTTATATGTCATGAGTCCCAACTCCAGGCATTCAGGTCATACATCGTGCCTTCACTTTCTAAGGCGTTCGGGTCATACATTGTGCCTCCTAGCCCCCCAAGCATTCAGTGTTGGGATATGTCTGATGTGGGTGCATGCTAGAACACGATTTGTAAACATGCGCAGAAGAAAATAAAATAATAATAATTCTTAATTATTACATCACACACACCACACACATACAAGGATACAACATGCTAAATATGATCGCATAATTAAAATTTTATGAGAAGTAAATTTATGTTAGGTATACCTTATAGATGACCTATAACGAGAAAGACATCAACAGTAGCGACGTTGTCAAATCTCGCCTCTATTTGTATCAACGTCGAGCTCCTCAAGACAACTTCTTGAGTACAAGCCTCTCCTTCAGAAGTTACTAGCCATGAGCGAAGAAGAGGGATCAAGAGGAAGAAGAAGAGAAGCACACAAGGGAGAGTTTTCTTCCCTTGTGGTGGTCACGACAACAAGAAGGAGCACCCTTTTGTTGGCAGCGGGAGAGAGAGGAGAGGGAGAGGAGGATTGTATTTTCAAAAGCCAATCAACTAAATAATGAAACTTGTATCTAATTTTCTTTCAATTACATCTATATATAATGCTCTTTAATGAATTAAATTAGAAAGCCCAAATCCAACCCATTATCCCTTAACCAAAAAGTAGCTCATTAACCCTTTAGTTTGGTTCACAACTAAATCAAGTTGGTTCATGACTAATTTATGATTAAACCAAATATGATTCAACTCTATCATAAGAGATGTAACTCATCCGCATTTCCATTATGACAAATATTTCCATATTTATCTTATATATGGTCTAACCAAATATTTATCTCTTGATCTAAGAATCTATTCTTTAACTTATTTTACGTCTTTTAGAGACTCGTTAGTGTGTGTGACCCAATAAGTTCCCGATTTAATTTGATAATCCATAATTAACTACTTAATTAAAGAACGATTATGAGTGACACCTAGTAGTACATCATAATCCCCAATTAGTCAAAAAATCATAGTTAATCTTAGAACTAATTCTAAACCTTTCAGTAGCTGCAGTGAGTCGTGCCTTGTTCCTTTCACTCGTCTTATAAGACATGGTCTATGTATTTGTTCCCACTAGACTAACTACGTAATCTAGCCCAAGTAATACTTCCTCATTCTATAGATTCAAATTACTCGTATATGTATACAAGAGTCTCGTAATCTTAATATGTGATGCTTTGACCAAAGACTTTGAGTAATAATCCTAACGAGTGGTCATACGGTATACGTCTCCTTACAAGGAGCGGTGAATCTTCTGTGGGCTCTTTAAACATCTTCAGACATTTTGAATTATGCCCAATCATTCTGGATCCACACCTCAATGAGGTGCTTGCTAATTAAGATGTCAAAGTACAAGTCTCCATGACCAAGATGACTTGTATGAAGTCTTACAGCGAGTCACTCCAATGAACTAGTTATCATAATTAGCATCCACGTTTAACTCTCGACATCCCAATGTCTCCAACCAGTGAGAAACCAGCTACTTGGCAAACCAAGGAGTATAAGCCGTGTTAGTTTTACAGAATTGATGATGTCTGAATGCATCAATTCGATGACTAGAGAAATTTCAATACGTTTATAATTGCACATGTAGAGATAATCACTAGTTGTGATCTAATTGTAATTTCTCTCATGCTATAAATTGTATTGTGGGCATTCAGTAAATGACTTTAAGACAATCAAACATATAATATGCATTCAAATAATAAATCTATATTTAGTAAAATTTGTAAAGCGATTGCCTTAGAACATCCCTCAAAATCTAACATTCAGGTCATACACCATGCCTCCCAGCTCCAATGCATTCGGGTCATATACCATGCCACTCGACTCTAAGACATTTAGATTATATACTATGCCTCCACTCTTGAAGCATTTGGGGCCATATATCGTGCCTCCAACGTCGTGCCTCTATTCTCTAAGCATTCAGATCATACATAGTGCCTCTAATGCCATGTCTTTAATCTACAAGGTTAAAATCCAGACTCTCTCGCCGCCCGACTGAGTTATAAGCGATCATGCCCTCGCGCATGTCTCAGACTCTCGCACTGCTCGACCTAGTAATAAGTAAGCATGCCTTCACACATGTCCCAGACTCTCACGTCGTCTGATCGAGTTATAAACAAGCTTACCCTCGTGACTATATCTCAGACTCTCATGTCGCTCGCCCGAGTTATAAGCCAGCTTGCCCTTGCACCTAGGCTCTAAACTCTAAGCACTCAGTTGAGTTATAAGCGAGCATGCTCTAGCGCCTATGTCCCAGACTCTCAAGCCGCCTGACCGAGTTATAAGTGAGCTTGCGCTCGTGTCTGTCCCAGATGTTGGTGCGGGAAGCATCCGACGATTGAACCTGGATTTTGATAATGGCAAAGGATTCAAACTTAAAATTATTTGTGATCTAATGTGTTGAATGAGCTTACAGGAAAAGTCCTAAGGTATCTTAGGCAAAAGTCCTAGCTGCGGTTAGACAGACAGAAAAAATCCTAGGGGGTGGTAACCCTATATTTTAGGGAGTGGTAACCCTAGGCAGAAAGCCTTGGCAGGTCGAGGTCTTCGGGCAAAAGTCCTAAAGTCGGATACTCTAGGTAGAAAGTCCTGGTGTTGCGAACTAAGTGGAATTTAAAGTCTGGACGGGTCGTGGAGCGGACGTCCAGCGGAAAGACCTGAAGACTCGGGCATTGAGCAAAAGTCCAGTCAGTCTAGAGAACTGGACTGGCAACAAGTATACTCTCCTGAGTAAAGTAGATGAGGACGCATTCCCCGCTGAGGGAACAGTAGGCGTTGGTTCGACCTAGGGTTTCCGGTCAAAAATCCAAAGTCAGAACCGGACAGTTCAAAAACTGTCAAATACTTCAGTTATCATGTTTATAGTGTACTAATTTTGTTTTGCAGGATATGCTGTTGTTTTGTGGACTAACGTACCTTGCAAGGACCAAAGAGCATGTTTTATCTTGGATGAACAGTGACCAAGGCACCCTCCATGGAGCTTGGAGGCGCCTCGGGTGCAAGGCTAAGGAGTCTTTGCAGCAGAGCTGGAGGCACCCTCCAAAGGAGCTGGAGGCGCCTTAGACGACATTGGAGGCGCCCTCAAGGGCATCGAAGGCGCCCTCAAGTGGATGAGCGACAAAGAAGTCAGGCATTATCCACGCGCGGCTGACTCAGTGATTGGAGGAGCCCTCAAGGGCCTTGAAGGCACCCTCAACTGCCTATAAAAGGCAGTCTCGAGTAACAGTTTGGATAATCAAGTTCTAAGCAATCTTTCTTCAGCGCACTGCTAAGGAGATGATCCGGCTAAGCTACAACAAGACCTCGACGACCCGAAGCTGCGAAACATCAATTCTTTGTTGTCGATATAGCCTTTTCAATACTATCATTGTAATAATTCTTGTAATATTTACGCGATTATAGTTGTTGCCTAAATTAAACATTCAACAAGTGTGGACCTTGGAGTAGGAGTAGCCCTAGGTTCAGAACCAAGTAAATCTTGACGTCTTCTCTGTGTGTGTGTTATTTATTATTCCACTGCATTTACTTCTAAGTTTTCCGAATACGAAAAGTGAAAGTCACGAGCGCTATTCACCCCCCCTCTAGCGTATCTCAATCCAACAATTGGTATCAGAGCGGGGTCGCTTCGATTTGATGCAACCACCAGTCAAGCACATTTTTCATGGTGATTTTTAGTTTTTCGGAGTCGATCGGAATCAATATTCTTGTTGCCCTCCGATTTTTTTTGTAATCAAAATTTTCTCAAAGTTAGTGCAACACCACTCGAGATCCGTGTTAGTTTTTCTTTTAACCCGCACTACTAATCTAGGATTAAGTCCTGGGACAAGTTTCTTTTTGTTGTTTTCCTTGTGCAAGTTTCTATGGCTCTTCAAGAAGGCTACAGTATAGCCTGACCTCCGCTCTTCACTGGAGAAGACTTCGGTTACTAGAAGGGCCGAATGAAGTCGTACCTTCAGACTTATTTCGAAGTATGGATGATCGTCAAGACTGGTCTTGAACTCCCAACTGATGGCAACGACAAATTGATATCGTGTGAGAACTAGGATGCAACTCTGATAAAGAAGGTAGAAACAAATGCCAAAGCAACCTGTACACTTCAGTGCGGCTTAACCAAGGAGGAGCTGAACCGCGTCAGCCCGTTCTCGAGCGTCAAAGAATTGTGGCAAAAGCTAATCGAGTTGCACAAGGGCACGCCCGATACAAAGGTAAGTAAGCGTGACTTACTACTTAATAAATTATATAATATTAAAATGTAGGAAGGTGAGACGACTAGCCAGCCCCATGCCCGTATACAAGATCTACTCAACGGACTCCACACAATCAGACAAAAAGTGGAGAACCGCGACATCCTAAGGTACGCCCTAAATGCTTTTCCGAGGAATAACTTGTGGGCATCCATGGTAGATGTTTACAAGATATCTAAGGATCTATCTTTAATTAAACTAGACGAATTGTTTGCTGAATTTGAATTGCATGAACAAATTAACGCTCGATCGACTGAGAAGGGTATAGCTTTGATTGCAGGTACAAGCAGAGCACATGAACCAAAAGCAAGACGCAGAACCGAAACAGACTCAGAAGAAGAACCAGACTCGGATGATGATGATGACAAGATCACAGCCGAACTCTTCAATCTGGTAAGAAAGCTCTACAAAAAGAAGAAGGGCTTCAACAAGAAGGACGTCAAGAAGGTAATTCAGTCCAAGGAGGTT
This sequence comes from Zingiber officinale, assembly GCF_018446385.1. Classification (NCBI taxonomy): domain Eukaryota; kingdom Viridiplantae; phylum Streptophyta; class Magnoliopsida; order Zingiberales; family Zingiberaceae; genus Zingiber; species Zingiber officinale. Next base: position 4,817,471 of record NC_056000.1, on the reverse strand, counting down.
CAACCATGTTCCAAGGTCAAGTTCGAAGTAACCTGCTATGGCTGGAATCAAAAGGGACATATCAAAGCCAAATATCCGAATCAAAAAGATGTTAAGAAGCAAAGAAAGAAGAAAGCTCTGAAGGCAACCTGAGACGAGTCCTCATCAGAAGAGCCCGATAAAGAGCTCGAACAGACAAGCTTCCTTGCATTGATGGCCCGGGACCAAATCAACAAATCCGAAAGCATGGACGAATCGGAAGTTGAGCACGAGAGAAGCCACGTATCCGTATTCGTTTCCGAAGGGCCGAACCCTGCTATAAGTATCTCTCGATTACATAACTTAGTTAATTATCTTATGCACAAATTAACTAAGTCCAACGTTCAGATCAAATCACTTCTAAAGGAGGTAACATCCCTTAAAGAAGTGACTAACTCTGAATCCTTGACTGACCCTATTCAAACTGAAACCTCAACTCAAGTTCAAAAGCTTGAGGAAGAGAATTCCAGCCTGAAAACTCAAGTCAAGGATTTGAAGATCACATTGGAACAGTTTACACTGGGTTCCAAGAATCTTGATTTGATTCTTGGAAAATAGAAGGTCATATACAATAGATCCTAACTAGGATTTAAGACTAAAAGGAAATACCATTCATATCTATCACTTGTTAACAGACCAAATAGAATGGTAGTCCAAGAATGGGTACCTAAGTCTAACTTGGTCAATCACGTTGGACTAGGTCATTATTGGGTCCCCAAGGATCAGATACATTACCTTGATAGATCATATCGAGGCTATGATCCAGGGGGAGCCAATAGAAAAACTATCTTTATAAATAAATAAGAATTGTTTGATGATTGCTTTATTTTTCATACTTTTATTATATGCTTAGATTAAGCTAGATTAAGGACTCAGGCGTAATTTACACTTGATTAGTTAGTCCTAGGAGTTCCAAAAGGAAAATTAAATATATGATTTCTTTGAAAGACTTTGTCTAGAAGTGGTGGATGATCTCATACCCAAGAAGGTCTAGTGCCTCGCCATAGTTTGGAAGTCAATCTTCGAAATGTGTATTTAATTGACCAATTGAAAAACCCAAGTCTAACTCAAATATAAATTAATCCTTAGATATAATCTAAATTAAAGTTAACCATCTCACAAAAATACATAAGGTCCCCTGATTGATAACTTAGAATTGGGTGAGATGGATCTAGGATGAACTTAATCAAATTTAATTAAACCTAATTCAATTCAATTTAAACATTCAATTCAATACAATTTAAATCTTAATTTAATTAACGTAATTAAACATAACTTAATTAATAGTTTAAATTAAAATTATTTTACAACTAATTAGCTAAATTAACTAATTAAATTAACTTAATCAAATTAACTAATTCATTTAAACCTAATCAACTAATTAATTTAACATAATCAAATTAACAAATTAATTTTAAACAAATAAATTAATTTCATGGTTAATTAATTTTAACTTAATTGCCACTTAATTAATTTTAACTTAGATAATTTTAACTTAATCAATTAACTAATTTTAACGTAAATAAATCACTTAAATAATTTTAATCAATTTAGCAAATTTTACCTTAAACCTAAACTTAACAAAGAAATAAATAAATAAATAAAAAGGAACAAGAAACACCTCGGCAAGGCACCTCTCAAAGGCGCCTCCAACACAAAGGAGGCACCCTCGAGAGCGGCCGGAAATTTCTCGCCAAAATAGTTTTAGGGCGCCTCTGAGCGAATACGAGGCGCCTTCCATACGACCTTGAGGGCGCCTTCAAGGGCAATGAAGGCACCTTCAACACACAATTTTCCAGCGAATAGAGGCTTCTATGTTTGCTGTTTTCTCGCGAATCACCCACACTGAGGCGCCTCCAACTCAAGTTCCTCCCCTCTAAACCTCATCAAAGTCTCACAATGCCTCCTAGGTATACCCCAATCTATCTTAAATGTTTCTATATACTTTTATTGTGTATTTTTGTTTTTATATCTGTGTTTGGTTAAAATTAGGAAACGACGTAATGTTGCGTCTACTTCCGGTAGTGCCCCGCCCGCCGATCCTAGGTTCCCCACTAAGCGACATAGGATTGAGTTTATTGAGCATACATTTTCTCCAATTAAATGTAGATATTTGAGTAGAACATTTTTACTAACTATTGTCAACCCGTGGTCCAGATGATTGGGCACTTTCAGCTTGGTAAGTTGGTTTACTACAGTAATGCAGTAAATCAAGACCTATGTGCTCAGTTCTATAACAACCTTGAGAGGTTGATGACCTGACCTATTCCACCAGAGTTGGTGGAAAGAATTTTCAGCTTACCCACGCCTTGTTATGTACTAGTCTAGATCTTAGACCCTCTACATGCCCCTTTTTGTGCTATCCTAGTAGGGATCTGCCATTTGACGACCCCTACTACCACATTATATTAGATACACTATATGTATTTTTTGGGGGAGGAGAGACCACCTGTAGTTTCTGACTTCAGGTCACTTTCTCTTAGGGTCCAGGACTATATTAAGTATCAAGTTCTGACAACATGCATTTTACCAATCACATCTTGGGATGTCCCGAAGATGCGTCCTTCACATTTCTTCTTTTTGTATGTCTTATGTCAGCATTTAGATATAGGCATCACATTACACATGTTTCATAACATCATTCATGCGGCTAGTCTCATTACATCCCTTGTAGTCCACATGCCATACTATTATGTCATAACATATATCTTCTCGATTTTAGGGATAGATACGACCTAGAGGACGGTTACCTCCCTTAGACTTTATGATAAGATTGGCCAGTGTCACCTTAGGTTAGCTCATATAGACATCACCGCTCAAGGGGGCCTCGCATGGAGAGGTAGGCCATCGTCGGCTGATCTAGCTGAGGATGAGGTTGTTGCTCCAGCCGAGGGCGCGGCTCCAGCCGAGGGGTTAGTCCTAGCTCCAGATGAGTATTTTTATCCAGTCGAGTGACAGGAGGTGTTAGGATTCACACTTACTGAGATGTTTGAGGATCCTTTAGCTCAACCTTCGACGTCAGCACAACCTTCCACTTCCATATCTATCGAGGATAGACTCACTCGACTCGAGGAGTCTTCCGCGCAGATACGATAGCTCGTTTTGGACGATTTTTGTACACTACGGGCTGAGATGATCTCCAGATTCACTTCTCTCCGAGAGGAGATTCTTCGAGCACTACATGCACCCGAGCAACCTCTATCACCTTCTCCAGCTGACAATCCTCCTAGTTGATCATATTTTGGACATGCATTGTATCTATTGGACTTACACTTACTCCTTGTGTAGATAACTCTCTTTTTGTTTGTTTGGTCTTGTGCTTACTAGAATAGAATTTACCTTTATTATTCTATTTTTTTAAACTATGTTTTTAACTTTGTTTTAAAATTCTAGGAAAAATAGTTTTCAAAATCCCAATTTTATTAGTTTTCAAAATTTTGGACTTAGCCTAGGAATTTACCCCCTAGAAAGCATGTTCCCCTAGATTTCAGCCAGAGCATCTTACAAGCACACTAGGTTTAACTTGCTTGTGTATAAAAATACTTAGATTGGTTTGAGATGCATAGGGTACTACCTGGACTTAAGAATGCTTATGTCTGTGCTTCGACATAAGTCTGGGCAATAAATATCAATTTACATTAATCAAGTTAAGTTATCCTGTCTTAGTCAAATCTAACTGGATTACTGACTTAACTTAACTAACCAAGTGAAAGCTATTACCTTTTAGGTAAGCAGCTAGTAGCTAATGATTAGACATTTGGATAAGAAAATTTAATTTTAATTTTGACAAGTTGTTACTATTTAAGCTAAGTATTTCTCAAATTTAACTAAGTTAAATTAATGTTTGAATCCCTAAATTTTTCTTTAAAGTTTTATCAAATATTTTTGTTCTCTCTTTTTACACTAAATTTTTTTTCTAAGTTACTTTTCAAACTTTTCTTTAGCTAAAAATTTCTTTCCAAACTTAATTTCTGAAATTTTTTTTTAGGAAAAAGATTTGTTTATCTAAGTACTTTCTCAAAAATTAGATTATTTTAAGAACTAAGCTCCCTACTTAACTTTTGATAAATGTTTTTTCTATTCATTCACTTAGCTAAAAAGTCTACAAGAAAATTTATTCTAAAAGCTAAGTTTTTATCAAAATATTTTAAGAAGCTATTTGTTCAACCTTCTATTAATTTTTTTTAAGTTAGTTCTAGCTAAAAGTTTTTGTGTATTCTAAAAAGCTAAGTTTTTTTAAAACATTCTAAAAAGCAAAGTTTTAAATGATAAAATATTTCTCAAAATTAGTTATTGACTATGTACTTTTAAAGTTAAATTCTTAAACTAAGGTCTATGATCAACTTCTCAACCTATCTATTTTTATATCTTCCTTTTTGCTATTTTTTTTATACATGGCAAAGGGGGAGGGTATATGAAAATTCAAATATGAAAAAAATAGGAGCTTTGCATTTAGGGGGAGTTTTTCACTTAAGCTTTAATTAAGGGGGAGCTTTGCTGTTTTCACTTTGCATTTAAATTTTTGCTTGTACTATCATTGAAATTCTTTACAACATTATTTCTTTATTTCTTTATGTCTTTTTTACTTAACTTTGAATTTTTGTTACCATAATCAAAGGGAGAGATTGTTGGTGCGGGAAGCATATGACGATCGAACCTAAATTTTGATAATAACAAAGGATTCAAAGTTAAGATTATTTGTGATATAATGTGCTGAATGAGCTTGTAGGAAAAGTCTTAAGGTATCTTAGGCAAAAGTCCTAGCTGCGGTTAGACAAACAGGAAAATCGTCGTAACCCTACGTCTTAGGGGGTGGTAACCCTAGGTCCTAGGGGTGGTAACCCTAGGCGGAAAGCCTTGGCGGGTCGAGGTTTTTGGGAAAAAGTCTTAGAGTCAGATCTCTAGGTGGAAAGTCCTAGTGTCGCGAACCAGGTGGAAAGTCTGGACGGGTCGTGGAGAGGACGTCCAGCGGAAAGACCTGAAAACTCGGGCGCTGAGCAAAAGTCCAGTCAGTCTGAAGGACCGGACTGGCAATAAGTATACTCTCCTGAGTGGAGTAGGTGAGGACGCGTTCCCCGCTAAGGGAACAGTAGACGTTGGTTCGACCTAGGGTTTCCGGTCAGAAATCTGAAATCAGAACCGGACAGTCCAGAAACTGTCAAATACTTTAGTTATCATGTTTATAGTGTACTAATTTTGTTTTGCATGATATATTGTTATTTTATGAACTAACGTATCTTACAGGGACCAAAGAACAAGTTTTGCCTTGGTTGAACACTACCCAAGGCGCCCTCCATGGAGCTTGGAGGCGCATCGGGTGCAAGGCTAAGAAATCTTCGTAGTAGAGCTGGAGGCACCCTCCAAAGGAGCTGGAGGCGTCTCGGACGACATTGGAGGCGCCCTCAAGGGCATCGAAGGGCCCTCAAGGGCATCGAAGGCGCCCTCAAGGGCATCGAAGGCGCCCTCAAGTGGATGAGCGACGAAGAAGTCAGGTATTATCCACGCGCGGCTGACTCGGTGATTGGAGGCGCCCTCAAGGGCCTTGAAGGCACCCTCAACAGCCTATAAAAGGCAGTCTCGAGCAGCAGTTTGGATAATCAAGTTCTAAGCAACCTTTTCCAACGCATTGCTAACGAGACGATCCGACTAAGCTACAGCAAGACCCCGACGACCCGAAACTGTGAAGCTTCATTTCTTTGTTGTCGGTATAGCTTTTTCAATATTTTCATATTAATAATTCTTGTAATATTTGCGCGATTATAGTTGTTGCCCAAAGTAAACGCTGAACGAGCGTGAGCCTTGGAGTAGGAGCCGCCCTAGGCTTCGAACCAAGTAAATCTTGGCGTCTTCTCTGTATGTGTGTTATTTATTATTCCGCTGCATTTACTCCTAAGTTTTTCGAATACGAAAAGTGAAAGCCATGAGCGCTATTCATCCCCCCTCTAGCGCATCTCGATCCAACACCAGACTCTCATATCACCTGATCGAGTTATAAGCGAGTCTGCTCTCGCACATATGTTCCTAACTCTTGCACCGCTTGAACGAGTTATAAGCGAGTCTACTCTCGTGCCTATGTGTCAGACTCTCGTGTCACTTGACCGAGTTATAAGCGAGCCTACCCTCGTGCCCATCCCAGACTCTCGTGCTTTCCAGTCGAGTTATAAACAACCCTGCCCTCACACCTAGTCCCAGACTCTTACGCCACCCGATCGAGTTATAAGTGAGTCTGCCCTCACGCCAATGTCCCAGACTCTCGCGCTAGTCGGTCGAGTTATAAGCGAGCATGTCCTCTCGCCTATGTCCCAGACTCTTGCACCGCCTGGCTGAGTTATAAGCGAGCCTGCCCTTGCGCCTATATCCCATACTCTTGCGTTGTCCGACAGAGTTATAGGTGAGACTGCCCTTGCGCCTGTCCTAGAATCTCGTGTCGTTCGGCAAATTTATAAGCTAGCTTGCCATTGCTCCTGTCCCAGACTCTCATCCCACTCGATCAAGTTATAGGTGAGTCTGCCCTCACGCCTATGTCCCAGACTGTCGTACTGCCCGACTGAGTTATAAGCAAGCATGCCCTCGTGCCTATGTCTCAGACTCTTGTGTCGCTCGCCTGAGTTATAAGTGAGTATGCTCTCGCTCCTATCCCAGACTCTCGTACCACTTGATTGAGTTATAAACGAACTTGCCCTCATGCCTATGTCCTAGACTCTCACCCCAACTATGAGTTATAAGCCTGCATGACTCATGCAAATTATTCACTTGGGCAGAGCTCTCAATACTAATTCACTTGGGCATGACTCTCAGCATCAATTAACTTGGGTATGGCTCCTAAAACTAATCTACTTGGGCATGACTCCCAACATCAATCCATTTGGACAAGGCTTCCAACATTTTCACTTGGGCATGACTCCCAACACCCATTTACTTGGGTATGGCTCCCACTTGACAGGTACCTATCGTCGCCTGCTCGATACTCATCACATATCGTTGCTCGCTTGACACTCATCACATATCGTCGCCCGCTTGGCTCTCATCACAAATTGTCGCCTGCTTGCCACTAATCACATATTGTCGCTCGCTCAACATTCCTTATCTATCATCGCTTGCTCGACACTCATTACATATCACCTCCCGCTAGACAATCCCTATCTATCACCGCCCACTCGACACTTATCATATATCATCGCTCGCTCGACGTTCCTTACCTATCATCACCCTCTTGGCACCCCTCACAAATGGTCGGTCACTCGGCATACATAGATCGCCCTTGCTTAACATTCTCCATTTCCATCGCCTCCTCGGCATTATTTTCACTACTAGCTTAGCACTATTACTATCGCTCGATTGGTCTCACCACAGCTACTCGCTCAATGTTATGTAACAAGCCAATGGTTTAACTTTGTGGTCGCGAGCGATTCAGCCTTTGCGATAGGCTGTCTAGTTAGTTGGACTGGTGCCTATTGGTGCAGTAAGCACCAATGATCAAACCTGAGTTTTGATGAATGATAAATAGATTAAATTTAGATGTTATGTGATCTAATCTTTTTATCAAGTGTGCATGACTTGACGGACTAGAAAACCTGACATCTAGCTGAAATCTAGCTACGTCTACGGACCTGATAGTTGGTGGGAAGTCTACATAGGTCAAGTAGTTACCCAATATTTGACAGGAAGTCTGGATGGGTCTGTGAGACCTGATAGTTGGTCAAAGTCTAGTTGGGTCTGCGAACCTAGCAACTGGAGGGAAGACCTGGTGGGTCAAAAGGTCAATGACAACAAATGGTAAGTAAGATAAGTCACTGGAGGAAATTGGTTCAGTGAGAGCGAGTCCCGATGGGACTATAGGTGTTGATTCAGTTTAGGTCCATTTTTGAAGCCTAAACTGAGAGCATAACTAGATCCTGATCTTGAAAAGACAACATCTAATTAATAATATTATTCTATATTGTGTTAACTTTATTTTATAGATTACACTTTATTTTTAGACTAACTCGTTTTATAGAATTAAAGTAGTAAAAATCAGACTTGGATGAACAGTGTCCGAAGTACCTTAGAGGTGCTCTGAGGCACCCTATATCAGCCCTTGGAGGCGTCCTGGATTAGTCGGAGGCACCCTTGAAGAGATAAGGGTCATGGATAAGGCTTCGTGGCATGGAGGCACCCTCGAGGCGTTGAAGGCGCCTCTAAGGCGCATTGGAGGCACCTCTGAAGGCTTGGAGGCACCCTTGAGTGGATAATGGCAAAGGCTTCGTCAACGATAAAAGGCTAAACCTTTGGGGATAAAATTCGAGGTTGGAGGCACCTCGAGTAGCATTGGAGGCACCTTCAATGCTCAATATAAGACATATTCGACCAGGGCTCAGTATACAACTTCTATATGCGATCTTTTGAGATTTCGGCTGCTTCGACTTCATCCTCATGCTGTGTTGTAATGCTGCTATGCCCTATTACTGCTGAGAAGCCATCCAACACCGATATCAATATGATAATCTTCACGTGTTGGGTAATAAAATTTTTAATTAAGTTTTTAATTATTGCATAAAGGAAAGTGTAGGTTGTTACACTTTTCCTTAGTTTACTGTTGTCTTCGATTCAATCTTCTGGCTCTTCTGGAAGAGGTTTTAGTGGATTGCCCATCAATACGGTCCGAGGGGCAATGGTTTTTGGAGTAGGAGTTGCCGAAAGCTCTAAACTAAGTAACCGATTATATCTTGATTTTCTTTTTCTCGTTCTTAATTTAATTTCGTTGCGCATTCTATATTTTATTTTTAAAACCAAAATAAAAAAGGCAAAGTTTTAAAAATCACTTGATTCACCCCCTTTCATGTGTCATTGATCCTACAGTGTCTCTTTCGACTAAACTTAAAAGAGAGGCTTGTGATACAACGTGTTGTGAGTGACTCCAAAGATAAGGTGGGGTCGATAGTCAAGGTAATGTTGTAGTTAAAGTCAGGGTGTATGTATCCGAATGAACCACCTCTTAGAAGCAGGGCTCCCAGCATAAACTCATGCAACCATAGAGCCATCCGAACCTATGAGACTCTGTTCCTCACTCCTCATAAATAGGGCTCCCAGCATAAACCCGAGCAACCATAGAGCTGGCCGGACCTAAGAAACTCAACTCCTCACTCCTCATGAACAATGTTCGCAGCATAAACCCGAGCAGCCACTGAGTCGGTCGGACCTATGAGACATACCTCCTCATGCCTCATGAACAAGGCTCTCAGCATAAACCCAGGCGGCCACAGAGTCGGCCGGACCTATGAGACTCATCTCCTCACTCCTCATGAATAGGGCTCCCAGCATAAACCTGGTTGGCCACAGAATCAGTCGGACTTATAGGACTCAACTCCCCACTCTGTACACGGGCATAGTCCTCAACTTAAACTCAATCGGCTCCAAGTCGATTGGACTCCCTCTAAAAGACAACATTGTCAGAGAATCACAATAATTTATCAAAGAATATTCCATTACTGACAAATACACTAAAAGAACCTTCTTCCTCCTAGAGGAAAGCTATCATACTTCCTCTACTACCCAACATATTTTGACACTAGATATTCTTTGACACCTCAATATTACAGAAGTTATAAGAGGTATTATATAAAAAGGGCCCTCTCCATTGGCCAGGTATATGTATGCGTAAGTACCTTGTGGTAAATTTGATGTGATCAACCAAGTCAAGTTAGGTCATGTTATAATTTGATCCTTGTGTCTAAGTGTGCAGGAACTTAAGAGCACAAGAAGTCAAGCGAAAGACGCAGCTAACGAGAAGGACGACACGGGAGAGAGTCAATGAGCTCGGTGCATTCGAGAGACGAGATGCTATAGAAGAGTACGCTAACAGACGAGAAGGAAGCACGCAACGTTTCTGAGGGACGAGAAGCCGAAGTGAAAGGTTGCTCAAGAAGGTCAGAAAATGTATTCAGGTGAGCCCTATTTTGGATGACTGAAATCACCCAAACGAACGGAGCCGGAAAGAGGAGAAATCAGACAACCAACAAGATGTTGACTGTCCAAGGCGCCTGCACCAAGTCTAGTCGCCCAGACGGTCTAGGTGCCCAGATCCCCTAGGCGTCCCTAGGGGCACCTCGTCTAGAGGAGCCGAATCGGTATGACCCGGGTGCCCAGACCTAGTCCAGGCACCCGAACCAGTAAACCTATCTTCAGTGAGCCGTTGTCATTATAGATAAAGTTTTATCCACATCCAGGTGCCCAAATCCATTCCAGGCACTCAAAGTTGATTGACCAGTAGGGTATAAATAGAGTCTTGGTCTTCTCTTCTCATAACACACTCTGTACTTCAATTCTCTTTCAATTTTCATTTTGAGCATTATTTTCATGTAGGAGGCTTCTCCGCCTTCGACGTTTTGTTTGAGAAGGAGATCTTGATAGTGAGCTTACATTCCTTGGAGTACAATCCTCATATTACCAACCAAATAAAAATTCCTTTATCTCGTACTTGTTTATTGTTTTATATTTTTATTTAAGTGTGTAATTGATAAAGCCCGATCGAGTTGAGAAAGGTATTACTTATTTAATTTTGTGCAGGGCAATTCACCCCTTTTTCTGGCCGTAAGGGACCAACAAGTGGCCAACTGCTTTAAAAAGACTAACCGCCGATTGAAGCACAAAAGACGATGGTCGGACCAAGCATTTATTCACCTAAGTTCAAGGGGAAGTTCGCGATTTGGAAAAAGAAAATGGAGGTATTCTTCAAAACTAACTTTGAATTATTAATAATAATGAAGCATGATTTTGTATCACCTAAGGATCAGCAAGGGAATGACAAAGAATAATATCAATGGACGAAAAAGGAGCAAGCCGACTTCATAGCAAACTGTAAAGTAGAATTTCATCTGCTGAGTGTTTTACCTCCTCAAGATGTTAACCGGATCAGAGCCTACTAGTCAGGTAAGGATCTTTAGGAGAAATTCCTAGAACTACACAAAGAGACCTCGGAGGTTAAATCTCGTGAGACGAGATCTATTCCGGAACAAAATCAACAACCTCCGGTTAAAAAAAGGTGAAACCGTCGCACACCTCCACTCAAGGATTAAAGAACTGATCACTGGACTCACGAATCTCAAAGAAAAAGTAACCAACCAATATTCACTAAGGTATGCGCTTAACATTTTTCCTAAGACTCCTGAATGGTCAACCCCAGTAGATGCATACTTCATCTCTAGGGACTTAGAGGTAAGTAATTTAGAAGAATTTTTTTTAACTTTTGAAATTCATGAGTTTAGATGTACAGATCTAAAAAAGGAGTCAAAGTATAATATTGCCTTAAAGGTAAAAATAGATGAATCAGATTCAGAAACATCCCCTAGATGATGACGAAACGATATTCATGGTAAGGAAGTTCAAAAGTTTTTTTAAAATTAATAAGTTTAATCAAGTGCAAACCAAAAGAAGGAAAAGGAAATTAAGGTGCTATCATTGCAATAAAGAAGGGCACATCAAAGACAAATGCCCAAAACTGAATAACAAGGATAAGGAAAAGGACAAAAGAGCGACCCAAAAAAAGCACAAGAATCTAAAAGTGACATAGGATGAAACATCTTTATCAAATTCGGACGTCGTAGCCTATGCCGGACTTGCATTGATAGCAAGTCACCAAGAAGACAATAGAACAGGTTCATCGGAGATGAACATCGAGAGCATTGATGAAGGGGGGACAATGTTAGAAGAAAGTAGCTCTACAGGGGGAGCACTAGATAATAAGATCGACAAGGTAAGTTAGGTACGATCTCTAACTCCTGAAAAGTTATTTAAGTTTATAAAAATATTGTCGAAAAATTCTTGTAAATTAGAAATTGAAAATGGAAAAGTTAAAAAGGAAAATGAGGAATTAAAACTAACCTTAGCAACACCTTATTGATTAGAAGATTTTAACAAGATAAAAATTGAAAATGAAAAATGAAAAATAGAAATAGAAAATTTAAAGAATTATGCATGCACACATGTTCAACATATTAGAAATTATTCAAGACTTAATTGATATTTTAGATATCATAAGGATCAAATTAGAAAATTATTATCAAAATATATCTCTAGAAGTTTTTGATTAATCTAATTGGAAGGAATGTATATTGGGTTCCAAAATTATACTTAAATTAAATTTTTATGCATGTCATATTTTTAAATTGATTTAATTTTTGTTATTTGCTTAGAATTATCTATATAATTTTTTTCATATAATTTTTGTTCAAAATTAATTAGACATTAATTTTTTCGAAAAAGCCATTTTTTAACTGTATAATTTTTTTTAATATTTTTTTGACCGTTGTATTAATTTTTATGAAATTTTAACAAAAATCATAATCTTCAATTTAAAAATATTTTGTAGTACCATTTTTTATAAAATTTATTTTTTTGTGAAAATCTATTATGTTCTCAGTTCAAGAAAATATTTTTAATTTTTTTTATTGTTATTGAATTTTATATGAATTATTTATCTAAATACTACATTTTAATATTAAATTTTTTTGAAAAGTTATTTTTTAAAAATTTATTTTTTTTGTAAAGTTACTAGCTATAATACATTCTCAAAAAAAATTTCAAGTTTTTCTGAATTTAAAAATTATTTTTAAAATTTTTTTATGAAAATATATTTTTTTAAGGAAATAATTTATTACTACTCAAATTATTTTAATTTTTTTTAAAAAAAAATTATTACTGCTTTAGATATATATGTTTAACTGTTATAAAATTTTTTAGAATTTGTTTTCAATTAAAAATAATTTTAACAATTATTTCTATAAAAATAAATTATACAAAAGTTTTGATTTTCAACATTTTTGAAAAGTTCATAATTTTTTCTGAATGTTAGTAAATTTTTTCCTAGGTATTCAATTTTCCCTTAGAGATTTTTTTAGATTTATTTTCAAGTTATTTTAAGATTATCCCTATTTTTAATGTGATCAAAGGGAGAGAATTAGAGATTAAGTATAGGGGGAGGGTACAATTTTTTTTAAAATCATGTACTTGCTAATTTTTACTGTTATTTGTTTTTAGTTTACCCTAACTTAACTTGGTTTACTCATAATTATAAGTACCTTGTAGTAGTTTTGTTATGATCAACCAAGTCAAGTTAGGTACTATTGTGGTTTGATCCTTGTATCTAAATGTGCAGGAACTTAGGAGTACAAGAAGTCGAGCGAAAGACACAGCTAACGAGAAGGACAGCACGGGAGAGAGTCAATGGGCTCGGTGCTTCCAAGGGACGAGGTGCTACGGAAGAGTACGTTAACGGATGAGAAGGAAGCGCGCACCGTTTCTGAGGGACTAGAAGCCAGAGCGGAAGGTTGCTCGAGAAGGACGGAAAATGAGTTTGGGTGAGCCCTATTCTAAATGGCCGAAATCACCCAAGTGAACAGAGCTGGAATGAGGACAAACCGGACAGTTAACAAGATGACAACTGTCCGGGGCGCTTGGACCAAGTCTAGGTGCCCGGACGGTCTAGGCACCTGAATCCCTTGGGCGCCTCGTCCATGGGGGGTCATATTGGCACGACCGGGGCGCCTGAACCAATAAACTTATCTTCAGTGAGTCATTGTCGTCGTGGATAAAGTTTTATCTGCACCTAGGTGCGCGAAGCTAACCGACCAGCAGGCTATAAATAGAGCTCTGATCTTCTCTTCTTATAACACACTCTGTACTTCAATTCTTTTTCAGTTTTTCATTTCTGAGCATTATTTTCATGTATGAGGCTTCTCCACCTTTGATGTTCTGTTTGAGAAAGAGATCTTGATAGTGAGCTTACATTCCTTGGAGTAGCAATCCTTTAATTGCCAATCAAGTAAAAAATTCCTTTGTCTCGTACTTGTTTTATTGCTTTATATTTTATTTAAGTGTGTAATCGATAAAGTCCAATTGAGTTGAGAAAGGTATTATTTTATTTTGTGCAGGACAATTCACTCCCTTTTGCCGCCTGCAAGGGACCAACAGTATGCACTCCTATGCATTCACATTTAATGTTCTACTGTTCATCTTCTTTTTTATTTTCGCTCGGCTACTACTCTGACTTGAGCATCAGAGTGTCTACTCAAAGGACTCCCTCCTTGGTTCTCTCTCTAACGTTCCCATTGGCTCTGTTTGCTGTGCACGTAGATCTGTAGCTTCTAGCTTAAGGTCCACAGATCCTAGCTCGAAGTCTTTCCTCTGTCAACACTCTTGTCATCTCATTGATCACCCATCTACTCAGATTCCGGACAAGATCAATATATATTATGTGTGATGTGGAGAGTATCAGATGTCTTTATATAGGCTAGAAAGGTTGACAGTCATAGTGAGATTGAGGTCAAAGTCCATGTGAGTCAACTCGATCAGGCTATCCGAGTCAATTGGATGATCAACTCCACTCGACCTCGCCGACTCGACACTTGGCGCGTGTCCATTCAACCTATCCATTTTCATCGAAGATGATATATCCACATTAAGTGACCTTTATGTTAGGGTTGCAAGGTTGTAAACATAGTTTTACATTGAAAATACATGGAAAAGATCATGAGTTTATAAGAAAAAATATATCTCCATTGGTATGAGACATTTTGGATAGAGCCCAAGAGAAAGCCCAAAGTGGACAATATCATACTATTATGGAGATATCTAAAATCTTTTGGTTCTACAATTGATATCAAAGCGAGGCTGCTCTTTACTAGATTAATCGCCAGAAAAAGCATGAGTTAAAGTCATGATCCAAGATCAAACCATGTGGGTGAAACCTTGAACGAAGTAGGGGAGACTCTGAACAGGTCAGTGACCTGATGCTTGAGAGGAGGCCTTGAGTGGGTCAAAAGTGACATGAACCTTAAGGGGAAGCCCTGAGCAGATCAAGAGTAACTTGATGCTCAAGGGGAGATCCTGAGCAGGTTAAGAGTGACCCCAATACTTGAGGAGGATCCTATGGTCCTTTGTTTGGAAGGGGAGATTGTTGGGGTTGCAAGATTGCAAACATAGTCTCATATTAAATATTTATGAAAAAAATCATGAGTTTATAGGAAAAAGATATCTCTATTGGTATGATGTCTTTTAACTTAGGCCCAAAATGGACAATATCATACTATTATAGAGATATCTAAAATCTTTTGATCCTACATTTTAATGGTCCGCATGACTCCTAGGGTCCTGCTCCTTTGACTCACTACTCCGCTTAGCTAGAAACTCCTTTAACTCCTCTAGTTCATCTGCCTAACTCCTGGGGTCTAACTCCTCGACTCACTACTCTGCTCAACTAGAAGTTCCTTCGATTTTTTCAATCGATTTGCCTGACTTCTAGGGCCCAACTCCCCCGACTCAATGCTCTGCTTAGCTAGAAGTCCTTCGATTCCTCTAATCTATCTGCTCAAGTCCTGGAGCCTAACTATTTCGATTCACTGCTCCGTTCGACACTTAGCGCGTGTCCATTCTGTGGGACCGTTGGGCCGGCTGAAAGGGGGGTTGTTGGATAGTCCTGTAAAATAAAAAGTAAACAACAACCTTCCTCGAACTCTTTAAGCTAACACTTGTATATATAAAGTAAGCCGATAAATTAAAAGCATAAAGAAAAAGTGAGGCATAAGGATTTACTTGGTTACAACCGATGTGGTTGTTAATCCAAGGAAGATTAAGCTCACTAAAAACTCCTTCAGGCGGAGAAGCTTCGTATAACGTTGAAGCACAGAAAACAGAAGCTCAACTCTAGACTAAAGCATACAAGCGTTGGAATTACAATTCAGAGTTCGTTAAAAAACTTCTGGACCAAGGCTATATTTATAGCCTTGGTCGGGGTGCCCCGAAGGGGTTCGGAGTGCCCTAGGGGATAAAACTTTATCCCCAATGTTCAGATCGAGTTTTGACTCGATCTGGTCAAATTCCAGGTCCGGGCGCCCCGAAGCAAAAAGTCAACAGTTGTTGACTTTTTGTCCGGAACCTCTTCTCTGGTTTAGTCCCGCTTCGGTCTGAGTCTCCAGCTCCGGATCCGCTCGCTTGGGTGATCTCTTCCATTCGGAAAAGGGTTCACCCGAACCCAACTTCCGGTCTTCTCAAGCGGGCTTCCGCTCCGGCTTCTCGTCCCTAGGAATCGCTGCGTGTTTCCTTCTCATCTACCAGCGTACTCATCTGCAGTCTTCGTCTCTTGGTCGCACCCCGTGCCGACCTTCTCGCTAGCTGCGTCTCTTGCTCCCCGAGCAATCTTCCGCTCCGGCTTTCATCCCTTGGAACCACCGCACGCTTCCTTCTCGTCCACCGGGGTACTCTTTCGCAGCACCTCGTCCCTCGGACGCACCGCGTGCCATCCTTCTCGCTAGCTGCGTCTTCCTATCGGGTACCTATACTCCTAAGCTCCTGCACACTTAGACACAAGGTTAAAACAACACAGGACCTAACTTAATTTGTTGATCACACTAAAACAACCTTGGAATTCCAACAATCTCCCCCTTTTTGATATGATCAACCCAAGTTAAGCTAGGGACAAAAATAGATATGAAAATTAAACAATTTTCAATTTTTAATTTTTCAATAACGTGAAATAAGATAGAAACAATAAATTTCAACATTTTTCTTCTACCTCCCCTAGACTTATACCTTTTTTTCTCCCCCTTTGATCACATAAAAAATGAGGTTCTAAGAAGAAAATCTAAGGGTAAAAACTTTAAAAATTTTGAGATCCTTAAAAAATATTGCAATAATTTTCACATAAACAGTCTCAAAAAAATTTATAAGTGAAATAAAAAGATTCTAACTTAGACAGTTTTGCACAAAAAAAAAAAAAAATTTAAGCAGAAATTTTTTAATTTCAGAACAGCTTTTAACTTAGGCAAAAAAATACCTTTTGAAAATTTTTCTAAGTATAAAAGAGAATTTTTCTAAGTTAAACCTTTAAAAGGAATTTTCTAATCCTAAAACTTTATGCAAGAATTTTTTAAAAAAAAAATTGAGAAAAAGAAATTTTCTATGCATTTATTTATTATTATTATTATTATTTTTAATTCTAAAACTTTTATCAGAAGGTTTTAAATTTCCATTTTAATTTATCTTAGCTTCTTAAATCACACTTTTTCAGATTTAAAGCAACCATGATTAAACAAGCAAAGATTTGTATCATGTTAATCTCTATTTCACAATAATATTTTGATAATATAAATTCTATCTTGATAAAGTTTTTCGACAACATTTCCAATTTGCAAAATTTGTTCGACAAAATATTTTATAATTTGTAAAAATATTTTGATAACATAAATTTTAATTTGAACAAATCTGTCGATAATAGATTTTCTAATCTAAAAAACTTTTTCAATAATATCTCTAATTTACAAAATTCGTTCGAAAAAATATTTCGTATTTTGAAAAATTTATTCGCCAAAGGATTTTCTAATTCGAAACATTCTTTCGACGATTCAATTTTTAATTCGCAAAATTCTTTCGGCGATATTTTGATTGATTTAACTACTTGTTCAGAAGTTGGAGTCCATACCTGACTTACCTTTTCGGCCGTTGGTTCTCCCCCTGTCGAGTTGTTTTCTTCTGACGTTACTCCCCCTTTATTGATGCTCTCGATGTTTATTGAGGATGAGCTGATTGTGTCTTCTGGTAGATGCTCGGTGGTGAGAGATGTTTCGACAATTTCCTTGATCTCTGACTCTTCTGTCGGTGACTCAATGTCTATTGAGGAGTTGGATTCGACTGCAGGTGGTTCTTCGTAAAGCTCCAAGAACCTTTCTCAAAGTTCTTTTGCACTTTTGTATGTTCCGACTCTGTTGAGATCCTTAGCAGGTAACACGCTCAAAAGACTAGATTCAGCCTTACCGTTTGCCATGAATTTGTCGCGCTGCTCTCAGTCCATTGATGCTCCTTAAGTTCTTCTCCTTCTTTGCTTTTGGGCATTATAAAACCATACTTCATTATTAATAACATATTGAAATCAGTTTTAAAGTAAACCTCCATTCGTCACTTCCAGAATGCGAACTCCCCCTCGAATGTTGGTGGATAGATGTTAGCGCTGGTCATATCGTTGCTTCGATCGGTGGTTAGTCCTCCTGAAGCGCTTCGGCTCTGATACCACTTGTGGGACCGTTGGGCCGGCTGAAAGGGGGATTGTTGGATAGTCCTGTAAAATAAAAAGTAAACAACAACCTTCCTCGAACTCTTTAAGCTAACACTTGTATATATAAAGTAAGCAGATAAATTAAAAGCATAAAGAAAAAGCGAGGCACAAGGATTTACTTGGTTACAACCGATGTGGTTGTTAATCCAAGGAAGATTAAGCTTACTAAAAACTCCTTCAGGCGGCGAAGCCTCGTACAACGTTGAAACACAGAAAACAGAATCTCAACTCTAGACTAAAGCTTACAAGCGTTGAAATTACAATTCAGAGTTCGTTAAAAAACTTCTGGACCAAGGCTATATTTATAGCCTTGGTCGGGGCGCCCCGAAGGGGTTCCGGGCGCCCTAGGGGGATAAAACTTTATCCCCAACGTTCAGATCCAGTTTTGACTCGATCTGGTCAAATTCCAGGTCCGGGCGCCCGGAGCCATTCCGGGCGCCTCGGACTGCTCCGGGCACCCGGAATGGTTCCGGGCGCCCCGGAGCAAAAAGTCAACAGTTGTTGACTTTTTGTCCGGGACCTCTTCTCTAGTTCAGTCCCGCTTCGATCCGAGTCTCCTGCTCCGATCCGCTCGCTTGGGTGATCTCTGCCATTCGGAAAAGGGCTCACCCGAACCCAACTTCCGGTCTTCTCGAGCGGGCTTCCGCTCCGGCTTCTCGTCCCTCGGAATCGCTGCGTGTTTCCTTCTCGTCCACCAACGTACTTATCCGCAGTTTTCTTCCCTCGATTGCACCCCGTTCCGACCTTCTCGCTAGCTGCGTCTCTTGCTCCCCGAGTAATCTTCCGCTCCGGCTTTCGTCCCTCGGAACCACCACACGTTTCCTTCTCGTCCACCGGGTACTCTTCTGCAGCACCTCGTCCCTCGGACGCACCGCGTGTCGTCCTTCTCGCTAGCTGCGTCTTTCGCTCGAGTACCTGTGCTCCTAAGCTCCTGCACACTTAGACACAAGGTTAAAACGACACAGGACCTAACTTAACTTGTTGATCACACCAAAATAACCTTGGGGTTCTAACACATTCAACCTATCCATTTTCATCGAAGATGATAGATCCACATTAAGTGACCTTTATGTTAGGGTTGTAAGGTTGTAAATATAGTTTCACATTGAAAATACATGGAAAAGATCATGAGTTTATAAGAAAAAAGATATCTCTATTGGTGTGAGACATTTTGGATAGAGCCCAAGAGAAAGCCCAAAGTGGACAATATCATATTATTATGGAGATATCTAAAATCTTTTGGTCCTACAATTGATATCAAAGTGAGGTTGCTCTTCACTAGATTAACCGCAAAAAAATGCACGAGCTAAAGTCATGATCCAAGATCAAACCATGTGGGTGAAACCTTGAACGAAGTAGGAGAGACTCTGAATAGGTCAGTGACCTGATACTTGAGGGGAGCCCCTGAGCAGGTCAAGAGTAACTTGATGCTCAAGGGGAGATCCTGAGCAGGTTAAGAGTGATCTGATACTTGAGGAGGACCCTATGGTTCTTTGTTTGGAAAGGGGAATTGTTGGGGTTGCAAGATTGCAAACATAGTCTCATATTAAAAATTTATGAAAAAAATCATGAGTTTATAGGAAAAAGATATCTCTATTGGCATGATATCTTTTAACTTAGGTCGAAAGTGGACAATATCATATTATTATAGAGATATCTAAAATCTTTTGACCCTACACTTTAATGGTCCACCTGACTCCTAGGGTCCTACTCCTTTGACTCACTACTCCGCTTAGCTAGAAACTCCTTTAACTCCTCTAGTTCATCTGCCCAACTCCTTGGTCCAGCTCCTCGACTCACTACTTTGCTCAACCAGAAACTCCTTCAATTTTTCCAATCGATTTGTCTGACTTCTAGGACACAACTCCCCCGACTCAATGCTTTGCTTAGCTGAAGTCCTTCTATTCCTCCAATCTATCTGCTCAAGTCCTGGAGCCTAACTATTCCGATTCACTGCTCCGTTCAACCAAAGCTCCTTCGATTCCTCTAATTGATGGGATGTTGGAATGAACGTACCTTTGCCACCTCGATAAGAAAATTGGGCAAATTTGAAGGACAGCCGAAACAGCTTTCACGTATCGAATATCTGGAAAGGAGATGTTTGTGGAAGCTGTTTCTGGTCGGGTGCAATTTGCGGTCTGCACTGTGGCTCTTGCGCCCCCAACGGTGGGCAACCGAGTGCCACGTGACGTGACGTCTCAAGGACTTTGTCTACTCAAAATGTGGGCGTTGGGCCAGTGGTTTTGGTGATAAGACTCCGAGTCGATAAGATAATTGATGCAGTAATTAAATTATGCAATCGAGATGCATGTGTAGATATTTTAGTTGGGCTATTAAATCTCTTGGGCTTCTAGCATGTTGACGGCCCAGTCTCGAAACGGATGAAATATGTCCTGAAAATGAAAACCCGTAGAAGATAAATAATATTTTTAAAAAATATTATTGTTAGAAAAATATATATATAAAGGTTAATTGATGTTTTTATATTTTATGTTCAATTCACAGCCGTATCTACATTTAATTTTCATGGGAGAAAACATCCCGTGAATAGATTTTTCGAATTTATTTAGAACCGGAGCAGTATGTGTGGAACACGAGACTGAGCACCACATCCTGATCGGTCTGTCGATCGTTACACGTGGCTCAATAAACCACCGTTGCTCTCGATACCGTTTCAACTCTCGTTTGGACCACACCCACTGTCCAAGCGATCAAGACGACGACCCGACTCTCCATTATTGTGGGTCCCAAACTAAACCCCGTGGGGGGTAAGACTGGGTTAGTAAAAGAAAGTAATGTCTAGGGAATTTCCTCGCTGATAGACGTCGCGATCCAATTGCGATTTTCGGTAATACAAAACTGCCCCTGACTTCGGTTATATTTACTCCTATTCGCCGGTGTCTTTTACCGAAGGCCCATGGCTAATCTGGTCATTCGAGCGTTCCTCATGGCATTTTCGTCATTATATGCCTTATCGATTCTAACGCTGCTCTGTACAAGGCACTAGCATATCCAGATCATTTTCTGCACTCAAAATCCCTAATTCCTCTTTGCTGCTCCGGCTCTCTACTACGCTCGATTCTTCCCTTCCGCCGTCGATTGTCGGCGCCGCCGCCATTTGATCACCATCACGGCCGCGGCCTCCGCCATCTTCCGGCGGCGGCATCTTCCCCCCACTTCGCTTCGTTCTGTTGTGTTCTTTTTTTATTTTGCTCCCTGAATCTTTCATTTTGTCAAAACTCCCTCGCCCCTCCCTGTAATTTTTTTTTCCCGAAAAAAACCTGTTGTTATTACAAATAATCCTGGTGTTTCGTGTGGACACGAGACACCTTGGTTGACGTGGTGGGCCCAGGAATGTTGAGTCACGCGCGGATCGCGGAGGCGACTAATGACGCCCGGCGTAAGCGGAAGGAACGTGACTCGTCGGACTCGTCTCTGACTCAATCTCCGGCTGTGGCAGCGCCCGAAACGAGTCACACTCGGATCGGACCTAGCCCGATTCCTGTTCCTGGTCCGGTTCGAGCCGGCAACAACCGGCTGCTGGCCGGGTGCCTGGCGCACGAGTTCCTGACCGGAGGGACGCTGTTGGGGAAGCGGTGGGGGAAGGAAACGGGCGCGGGGTCGGAGCTCGACAAGGCGGCGAGCTCTGGAGAGTCGATTCGGGGCCGGGAAGCGCCGAGCTCGTATGCGGCGGTGACTTATTTGCTGAAGGCGGAGGCAGCCTGCATTCCGGGCGTGGTGAACCCCACGCAACTCGCTCATTGGCTCGACAAATGAAGAAGGCCGCGGAGCAGCGTGCCGCTCTCGCTATGTGCTAATGATGATCGGTACGTGCATGAGGAGGTTGAGGAACGAGGAAGTAATCCGTATGTATGCAAAAACCAATAAGAGAACTTTTCTATCTTCAATATTTGGTGTTCATTCCTCCTTCTCCTCCTCCTGAACGGTTCGCTGAATGGTATGTATCGTTATTTTGTCTTAGAATGGAGTACGCAGTTTCAGTTCCTTTCTTCTTAATACTGTGCCCCTGTTATCTGCTTTCTTGCATGCTTTTCGATATTGAGGGTATGGTGTTATGAAATATATAGCTGGGTTCTGTGCTATATATAAGTTGCCAAAGTATGCATTAGACATTTATATACATCTAACTCAAGCAATGATCGAATTGATTTTCTTTTTCAAAAACAAGAAAAAGTAACTTCGAAATAAAGTGCAAGTATAAAGTGCAGAGGATTGTGAGGCTATTTGTGAAAATATTCTTCATTTTCGACATTAGAGATTGTGTCATCTCATGGCCTTTTATACTTCATGGTCTACACCAAGTAATCAAATTAGTCTTGACGTGACTTTGGTATACATTTTCATTCATTTTAATAACTTTTTTTTTGCCATTTGTAAGCCAGATCAATGCTTCTAATAGGTAAATTTCTTGTGTCATTTGGAGGCTAAGATCATTGCTGCTGATAGGTATGTTGATCATCAAGCATAGAACATCTTGGCGTCTATTTTTTCAGCCATGTGTATATAAAATGATAAACACAACTTGATGTTAAATAAGAATTTAGTAAAGATTTTTAAAATTGCTCCTCCAGTATAGGATTGCATGCATTAAGATTCTTCATAAGCCTTCTCAAACATCTATTACTGCTTCAGATAATCCAAAGGTTGGCATAAGCCTGCCATTGATCTTCAACGGGAGAGTGATTACTTTTCAAACACCTATTTTGTTAATTTCTTCTAGATTTTACAATTCAACATTCAAGGCTCGGTCATTCTTAAGTATACTAGGTCAAATAACTGAGTTCCACTCTGAGGAAGATAAAGTAGCTAGATGAACAAAAAATGAGTGTGCGTGCGTAAAAAAGCACACATGAGTTGGTGGAAGTGGACTCCTTTTATAATACTACTGGGATGATAATTTCTCTTCGGTAATTAGATGTCCTGTCAAATAAAAAAAAATCACATCGTTATATATTTGTTATATCAACCAATCTTACCGTTCATATCATGTATCTATATAATCATATATTGTCCCTGTGCTATGATGTGCTATGACACGCCACACTCTGTATTTAATGGAGTGGACTGATTCACACTAAGCAGAGTGGGATGGAATATGGGAAGCTAAACCGCTGGAATCAGGAGAATTCAATCGATCTATCTTAGATAGAGAAGCTTTGGGAGAATCCAACAAAGTTTTTTAGCTCAAAGGCGAGTCCAACGAGCTTGATCGGGGAGTTGTCTTGGATATCTTGATCAGACCTTACTAACTCTCTTGTCAACTATCCTGATCGAAAATCAATCAAGTTGATCTATCCATCCTTTGACGTCCCGCTATGTTAGAATATTGACTTTTTCCACTTACATAGAGGCTTTTGATATTTCTCGCATCAATATCAATCCAAGAAAAATTTTCTTACAGTCAATTGCATGTCTTTTTTATAATTAAAATGGGAATTTGTTTAACCATGTAAAAAGAAAACCCACACGAACCCTTTCTCAAATTTTCGAAAGAACTTAACGGGCTCAACCTCCACCAACGGTAAGTTCTGCATCATGCATATATACGGTAATGCACACAAAGAGGAGGATGCATGGTGCACTGTCTCTTCAATAGTTCAATTGCATGGACCACGTCAAATAGTTTCTCATCACATGGGTTGGCAAACCCTACAGTATTCGGGGTCCCCGTGCATGATTATATATGCTCATTTTACAGGCCATGGATGATGGATGCAGAAACAAAGAGAAAAGGCTTGAGGAATATGAACTTCTTCGCACTCGAAGGAAGCATAAAATTTAAAGCAAAAATATGTTTATCTCATTGATCTTCTGGTCTTGTCAATATCATGTACTACGCATGAATGGTACTGATCGAAACGACCGTTCTGGACAGATTAATAAGTTTGAGCCGTCAGATCACGAGTCACAGGGTTTCGTATGGTAACCATAACGAGTAGGTCTCAGGTCATGTGATTGAGTATTGTGTGCGTGATCTGAGAAGCCTTTGGACTCGGACAAAATCGTAGGTACGGCCTATAGTTAGATATTGCTGTATATATATATATATATATATATATATATATATATATATATATATATATATATATATATATATATTCTTAGTCAACCAATGTTTTTTTAACTCGTTTATGGCAAACCGTTACAAGCAAGGCATTCCCCTTGAATTATCAAACGGCATGAGAACTACTGGATTATCAATACAAGGTATTCCAAATTAAAGGTGAAGAATAGTAAGTCGGGCTCTCTATCTAGTCGTAACATAACCAAATTATTTAGAACGAAAAGATGCACGTACATTAAGATCGAAGAAGGATGATCCATCATACTGATTTTTGGATGAATTGAGATCAAGAAATAATTACAATTGATTCAATTACAAAACTTACGATCGAGAACGAGAAGGAAGGTAGTCTTCCATGCGAGACTTCCTTGGCTCATCCTGTTCCATGAGACGCATCAACAAATCCACAAACGCTAGCACGATGACCTTGTGGTTCTTCCTCTCGTTGAGCCTCAAGTAGCAATGCAGAAGCTCCTGGAGGCAGCGCCACTCCCTCAACTCGTGCGCCGCCACCACCTCCTCCATGGACGCTAGGAAGTCGCGGTACGGGTCCTCCGACGACACGTCCACTGTCTCGCACAAGGCAGCCTTGCAGGACCGATCTTCCACGATGGATTTGCTGGTACAGGGCGAGAAGAAGAATCTTTCAGAACTGATGGGGCCTATGGGCAGGTCGTGGCCGATGCTCGAAGAGGACGATGAAGGTGCTGTGGAGTCGTCCTCACGAGGCGGGGGCGAGTCATGCCGGAGGTTTAAGGAGATGGGCGCGGAGCCGGAGGATTCGGAGGTGGAACAGAGGTCGACGTCTCCTAGGAAGGATTCGGTGTTGGCTTCCTGGACGCAGACGGAGCCAATGGGTCTGACTCCGGTGACGGCTCCCCGGAGAGATTTGAAAGTCGATTTGAGCCTCTCCATCCTTGGATCCCTTTAATTATCTTCTACTTCTTATGCTCTCGTCGTGGAATCTATCTGAGAATTCCTCTGTTTTCTGGAGAGCTAGCTAGGAGCTGAAATAGAACGTAGATAAAACAAGATAATTATAAGTATATATTAATTAGGTAAGCTAGATAAAACGGATCCAGTGAATCAAACTAGTTGACCGAAGCTTGAAAGGACCACATACGAAATGAGTTTAGCTATATTAAAGTGAATCAAATATAGGAATTAATGAGGTGCATCATTCTACTTATCATTCTAAATATTGATCTATTTGTTGGAACGAAGGACCTGCCGAGAAACTCCATGGATTAAAGGAGAGCTAGCTAGCATAGATCTTCCCCAGCAATGCATTGCCCGAGACCCCACCGTGGGCAGGCAACGATAGGAACGCCACATCGAGAGGTCATCCGCGGACACGGTAAGTGAAACTGTGGAGGGGCATCCAGCTCAGGACGATCCGCCATCAACTAGCTAGGTAGAGAACAAGTGACGACGGAGATGAATTCCTCGCTGGAACGACAAGACTTTACAGCGAATCGTGCGTGGCCCATCGTTATATGCGTACAGATGTGTATAAATTATCCGCCCACCAGATGCCAAAAGACGATGAACAGTTTCAGATGGTCCCGTTGATTCAGTACTCATGCAGAGTTCACGCATTGATTGCCAGAGCCAGCACTCGTGAGCTACGTGCACGCAGCAACGTAACTGCATTCGGTTTTTTATCTCTCGGTTGAACTGAGAGGGCCGGCATAGATTTTCAGTTCGGAAGACGATAAGCAGGATTGCGATGGTACTTTCTGAAGACTTATCATCTCCCAACTTCTAGAATTATCCCTTTACGAGAGGAATTAGAATAAATCTCTTATAATGATTGATACGGATGAAGTTGGGGGCATGAGAATAATTAGGGAAGAAGGGAGGGTCATTTTGGTCTTTTGAGGGAGGAAGGGTTTAAATTTTTAGGGGATGGTAGTGTTCATAGGGGAGGCTCTCGCGTTTTTGGGTCCGCCGTCGAGAGGACCCTCTTCCTCCCTCCTCATCGACGCCGACATCGGCCGTCGACTGACTCCTCCCGCCATCTCTCTTCTTCCTTCTTCTCTTTTACGATAGGAATTAGAATAAATCTCTTATAATTATTATTACTCTTTATAAGAATCTCCTTGAGAGACATCTATCAAATATAAGTTAAATGTAGGACAGTGTCAGAAAATTAATGGGTTCATTAAAAATGGATCGAGTGGAAGTTGACTTCGATCGGGTTTGTAGGGTTCGATCGGGTAGAAAGTTCAACAGAGTAGATCTTTCAACTAACCGAATAAGAAACAACCTATTGAACTGAGGTACTACTGAGGAGAACAGCAGTTGAGATCGACCGGGCGGGGAGTCCCGATCGAGCGGCTATCCCACTAAGCTAAAAGATTTGGACCCCTCCCGTATCTCATAATATCTCTCTAGGAGATAATGCCGCTAACAACAGGATATGATCAACAGATAAATTATATGACGGAAGCTTTTATTGTCATGTTAAGGATTTGCATGTCCTATTAAGGTATGATGTCAAAGATATCTTTCTGATATGTCTTTTCATAGGACGGTTGAGAAAACATACTCGCACCTTGAAAAGTATGCATGTCGCCTACTATAACACTATATAAAGGGAGGTTCATGTATCGATAGAGGTATGTGATATTTGTTATTTGTGCTTGTGCTCTCATTGCTGTTAGATTGCTCCATCGTCTTTCTACTATTCCGATGATTTACTTGAGCGTCGAAGGATCAACATCGAGGACCCCTTTAATCTGACATTGATATTTTTTGTGCTACGGATCGGAGCATAGGATTAGCCTAGTCAATAAAGAAATCACATCTCTAGCTAGCTTCCGTATCATTTTCAAATATGATCTAACATCCATGTGAAAACATACGCAATCGTGCGAATCAGATCTTAATTAGGTCCGCATGAGAACAATGACTTATCTTAATTTATCTAAATTTAGAATTTGGAGATTGAAATAATGGTGAAGGATGCACATTTTAGGACACCGGACGTCTCTTGTCTAGCTGCTAATATCAAGTGAATAAATAGATGTTTTGCCTACTTTCTGCCAATAATTAATACTAATTACTTTATGAATACAATGATTAATTAATGATGATACATGAATACAATTTATAATTAACCTATATAATGATACAATTACACTAATTGATATAGGATTAATCAAATATGATCCTTTAAACTTCAAATTGATATAGGATTAATCAAATATGATCCTTTAAACTTCAAATTGATATAGGATTAATCAAATATGATCCTTTAAACTTCAAACGGTCATAATTTTTAATTTAGAATTCGAACTCAGACTCTATCATTGCCACAAGTGCAGAATTTAAAAATCTACGGGTGCGTTTGGTACGCGTATTTTCCATTTTCATTTTCTGAAAAACGCGCATTTTCTAGAAAACAGAAAATGACTTTTTATCATTTTCTATTTTTCTAGAAAACACTAGCTATTTTTTTAGAAAACAAGCACGAAAAACGCGCGTTTTCTAGAAAATAAAAATGAAAAACGTGCGTAACCGCCAATTGATGTTTTCTTTTATTAATAAAGTTCCATTTTCTGATAAATCCAATGAGTTTTCCTAATTTTTTGGCATTCTCGCTTCTTGAGTTTCTCCTCTAATATGGCAATCTCCCCTCTCGTTAGCCCGCAGGATAATCGCTATCCTGCCCAGCATCAGTTGGTATCAGAGTCGGTAGTGTCCGATTAAGGAAGTCGAGTATCAGATTCAATGAAGGTTTATCATGGTCATGGTTGTGGTTGCAACAACAGGCAAACTTTGATTGAGGAAGCCGAGCACCATGGGCGCAACGTCCAGAACATAATGACGATTGAGGATTTACGGAGGCAAATTACAAATTTAACCCAGTAGATGACAACAATGGTGGCGACGCAAAATCTTGAAGGTCAGGAGATTTCAGATTGAGGATCTGATTCTACTTTCAAGAATCCTTACTACTGTCAGACTGCTAGCCAAGAAAGTCATGTTCGAGAGGAGCTTTATGAAGACCTTGGTTTTCATATTGAACTATTCGAATTTTCTAGTACATTACAAGTAGAGAGTTTTGTTGATTGGCTGAATGAAGGGAGCGAATATTTGAATGCAAGCAGGTTCTAGATCGGATGAAAGTGAAGTTGATTGCCATCAGACTCAAGAGGTGAACATCGGCATGGTAGGAACAGATGCGGCGTTCACAGGACAAACAGGGCAAGTCCAAAATAGACAATTGGGATAAGATGAAGAAGAAGTTGAGGGGGTTACTTTCTACCCTTTAGCTACACTCAAGCTATGTTTCAGCGTCTTCACTCGTTGCGACAGGGCGCGAGGTTGATCGATGAATATATGGAAGAGTTTCACGAGTTGATTGGCTGAAATGAGCTATCTGAACGGAGGAGCAGACAGTCTCACGACACTAGGGGGGGGGGGGGGGGTTGCGTTAGTCCCTACAAGATGCCCTCAAGCTTCATTCGTTCTGGACCGTATCTATAGCCTACCAGCATGCACTAATTGTTGAAAAACAACAAAATCAAAAATCAACAGTGAGGGGCGACTAAAATAATCGATTAATTCACCCTTAATGCTCATGTTTTATACTGCCACAACATTCACAATGGCCTTGATAGGTTAATTCTAATGCTTCTATCACGTGTTATCATTGTGGAAAACAAGGACATAAGGCTAATCGATCAAAGAAACATGCTCCTGCTAATCAAAAAGGCAAATATCTGTTGATCAAGGAAGAAATGGAAAAAGAGATCGAACCAATTAATGACTCTGAATATGATGTGTCTGACGAGGTGATTTATGGTAACGACCAAGTGACAATGGTCATTTGTAAAAGTCTATTGACTCCTAAGAGCGATTCAAAGGAAAATTAGTTGAGAACTAATATTTTTCATATTACCTGCACCATCGTCGATAAAGTCTTCAAGATAATCATTGACAGCTGTAGTTGTGAGAACGAAGTCTCTGCTGAGGCTGTCTAGAAATTACAACTGAAAATGGATCGTTATCCTAAACAATTTCTCCTAGCTAAATAAAAATAATGAGGTAATTGTAGATCGATGATGCCTTGTGTTATTCTCAATTGGCAAATATTTTGACAGTACTTGATGTGATGTGGTGGTCATAGATGCATGCCATGTATTATTGGGGTGGCCTTAACAATATGACCGTAGTGTTCATGATGGGTGAAATAATACATATACCTTTCAGGACAAGGGAAAAAATATTGTGTTGGCGCCATGGCGAGAAGAAACCACTCCAACTCAAGTGCCAAGAATTTTAATCTGCTTTTTATATCTTGGTTTTTAGATGAGATAGAGCATGGAGGCATTGTCTATGCTTTACTATCGCGCCATAATGAAGCCATTGTTGGTCTACGTTAGGCCAACTAGAGAGAGGGTGAATAGCCTGAAAAGACGGTTAAAAATCTCTTACTTTTCAAATTTAGTAAGGACACAATATTAATTATACAATCAAAATAAAATGCATAAAATAAGTAAGAGGATAAAAGAATTACTTGGTTACAACATAGGTGTTTGTTAATCTAAGACAAGTGAAAAATTCAAAATCTTCTTCGTTAAAGGTAGAGAAGCCTTTTACATACTTTGAAAGCTCAGAAATAGCAAGAAAGATTAGTATGGTAATTATTGATTAATTCCTAGCACCAAAAGCTTTTTATAGCCTTTTCGAAAAAGTTACAGTTGCTTCGAGGCACCTCCAATGGGATCTAGGGCACCTCCAAGAGGATAGAAGTTTCTCCTCTTTACAACATTCGTTTCAACGGTTATCTAACGACTCTTTGTGTTGGAGGCACGAGGGCGACTCTGGCTTCCTTGAGGCGCTTCCATCAAGAAGCGTGAGGGTGCCAGTAATCTGCTGTAGGGCGACTTCTTCTGACAAGCGTGAGGGCACCTTCAACTTCCTTTAGGAAAGCTTTAATAGAGGGGCGAGGGCGCCTCCAATCCACTTGGAGGCACCTCGAGCACTGCTCATCCGAGAATGAACATCTCCAATCACTTGTGCGATCCTCTGATTATCAGAGTTGAGCTTACCTGAACCCAAATCCAATCTTCTCATCGAGTAGACTTCCTTCCCGGCTTTTCGTATCTCGAATGCTCTGTGCGCATCCTTCTCATCCACCGGAGTACTTTTTCGTAGCTTTTTATCCCTCGGATATACTAAACATGTCGACTCATTTCTCATTCTATCCTTCTCGCTCGCTACATCTTCCGCTCAACTTCTTCTGTTCTTAAGTCCATGCACAATTAGACACAAGGCATTAAAACTACAGAACCAAACTTAACCCGATTGACCACATCAAAACCAACACAGGGTACTTACAATGTTCTTCTTTTTGATACGCATCAACCCAAGTTAAGTTAGGGAGATAAGAAAAAATAAAACAAAACTGAGGATCATACCTTCTTCAGGGAATTAGATTTTCGAAGAACACATCTGAAGAAGAAAATTGATCCATCAGACGTGCACCAACAAGACTGTTATGAGACCAAGCGCTAAGACCAACGTCTGTCATCACACCTACGCCATGAGGGGATAAATTGAAAAGGGGGAGGGGAAACAGGTGTCAACCAACAAACACAGAAAATAGTTAGAAAAAGAGATGGATGGAGTGCTCGCAACAGATCCTTCCGAAGTGCTCCAACAAGAGTGTTGCGAGACCGTGCTGTGAGGGGAAAAATTAAAAAGCGAGGAGAGGGCAATCGAGGATTAGGGCAAAAAATTGAGAGAAGATGAATGTCTAGAAAGGAAAGGTGCTCGACTTCAGCATGGTGTTGTGTGCAGAAAAGTGGAAGCTTCACGCGCTATACAACTGCGTGCGAAGAAGGGAGAAGGGAGAAGTGAGAAGACAAGTAATTAAGTTTAACCCTTTATATAATATTTATTAATAGATTAATAGATATACTGACATTTATTAAATATGTCATGATAAAGGATCTAATTTAATCTTTATTTTATTGATTTTTTTTTTATAAGCGTCCTTATAAGATGTTTATCAAGACACTATAAAATAAGCGTTGTCAAAAAAAATAGCACAATAGACTAATTATTTTCTTGTAGTGTGTCCCGAGCGAGATGTAAGTTTTTAAAAGGCAATGCATCATCCCATAAAGGTTAGAAAAGTAAGTTTTGTTGGTGCAGAGAGCACCAAATGATCAAATCTGTGTTTTGATTATGGCAAAGGGTTCAAAATTAAATTTACTTATTGTCTAACAAGTGTGATTGAGATTGTACGAAAGTCTTAGTGGATTCTAGGCAGGTGGAAAACCCTATGGGGAGGTAACCCTAGGTCCTAGGGGTGGTAATCCCAGGTTATGGAAAGTCCTAGCTATGGTTAGGCAATAAAGTCTTGGCGGATCGAACACTTTGGGCAAAATCCTAGAGTCGGGGACTCTAGGTTAAAATCCTAGTGGTCGCGGACCAGGTGAAAGTCTGGATGGGTCATGGAGCGGATGTTTAATGAAGTCCTGAAGTCTCAGACGCTAAGCAAAAGTCTAGTCGATCTGGAGGACTGGTCTAGCAAAAGGTAATTTTTCCTGAGAGGAGTAGGGGAGGACGCATTCCCCGTTGAGAGAACAGTAGACGTCGGTTCGACCTAGGATTTCTAAAAAATTTAAAAGTTAGAACCGGACAGTCTGGAGGATTTCAAATAATTTTTTATTCATATTTTATTGTGCTAACTTTGTCTTGTAGGTATACTTTATATTTGGACTAATATGTCTTGCAAAAAGTGAAATGCACAAAGAAAAGCTTGAAAGAGCAGTGTCTACGGCGCCTCTAGGGATGTTAGAGGCGCCTCGACTGCTTTGGCCGAAGGCCCGCGCGGAAGAAGTGCGGAGGCGCCTTCTAAGATCCTAAAGGAGACTTGGATACAGGATTGAAGGCACCTTCCATGCACTTAAAGGCGCCTTCAAAGAGATAAAATTCACAGAAAGCGGATGATATCAACAACCGAAGCTGCGGGGAAAAGATCCGAGCTAGAGGCGCCTTCAAAGGGGTTGAAGGTGCCTTCAACCGCTAATAAATGTCCTCTTCAAGTAGATGGTAGACACAACTCATCTTCGTGATCTTTCTCCTGTGAGCTACTCCAAAGACGATCCAACGAAGTTGTAATGTTACTCCGACAACCAAAAGCTCTCAATTTCAACATCGTTGTTGTCAATATAACTTTCAGTTGTACTACTTTAATTATAAATCTATTGTACTCAGTTTTGTAATATTCCAGATTGATAGTGAATTGTCTATAGTAAACACTCAACGAGTGTAAGACTTGGAGTTGGAGTAGCCACAGGCTCCGAACCAAGTAACCCAAAGTGTTAGTGCTTGCTTTATCTGTTTACTTATTTCCTCTATGTTTTATTCTGTTTGCTTTCTAAAAAAGTTTGAAAAAGCCACGAGTGATATTCACCCTCCCCCTAGCACGCATCGATCTTGTAAGTTTTTCTATTTAAAGCTGCCAGTGCCTTTCACATTCCCGATCGACTGGATAGGAGAGCTTCCGGATCCATCGCCACTCGAGAAGTACAAGAAGAATCCCGAGTATCTTCTGGCCCTAGAGATACTCGCGGCATGTGCTTCAATTGTACCCCTATCATTCAAAATGGGGTGTTCTATAACAGGCTCGTCTAAGCCCCATCGCTGCAGAGTTGGAAAAGTCGCTCGATAAGTTCTTCTTCTTCTTCTTCTTCTTCTGTGAGAGCTAACTTACCTTTCTTGTTTGTTGGCAGAAGACTCTATGTTGGGCACTTCAATGAGCAAACTCTTGAAGTTAGATAGAGCAACCTTTCGAGATTTGGCCACTCCTGAAATTTCTTCGAACATCACTAGGACAGCTTCTACTGAGACTGATATGCCCCCTCCCCCCAGAGAGCCCTTAGGTACGTGGATAGAAATAAGCTCCTCTAGTTGAGTGATGCCAATAACTGAAGGGCCATCTCGAGCTACCCCTACTACCACAGCAACTGAGTGAATTAGTGATCTTGCTACTGCTGAGGATCTGACCACCACACCGATCAGGGAAGTGACTAATGATTCGGTCGAGGAAGAAGAACCCGAGCTACCGCCATCCACTTTACGGATGAGGAGGCGCAACCGCCCTGAGCCACCTATACCAGTGGGCTCTTTGCCCGAAAGACCCGCCTCTCGCCCAAGAACAGTCATTTTGATAACCGAGCCTCCCAGAGAGTAGCTAGTAGGTTCTCCATCCATCTTCGAAATAACACCAAGTGTTCCAACGACCCTTATTGAAGGGGCTTCTACATTTAAGCTGGAGGTTTCTATTGGGGATCGGTGGCCGGTTTGAAGGGGGGTTGGATAGACGGCACCCCCAAATAGTCGCTTCTTTCTACAACGTTAGTTTGCGTAGCGGAAATACAAACAAAACAAACAAGCTTAAAGATAAAGGCAAGAAAGAAATGCAAACCAAGCTACACGATCGTTTAACGTGGTTCGGAGATTAGGGCTCCTACTCCACGGCTGTCCGTAAGGTGGACGATCCCGATCCTTCGGTGGATTACTCCCCGGCAAACTCCGGCTAGCTCACGTAGCTCCTTGTGGGTGGAGAAACCTCACCACAACCCTCACAAGAACTCTTTTGACGCTAGGGCACAAGTAGACTACTAATAGAGATTAACCACCTCTATTTCGTCAACTCAAACCAAGCTCCCAAGCTTTGGTTTTATAGGCCATGGGTTGGAAAACCTCGCCTACCAGTCGACTGCTAAAACATGCAGTCGACTGCCCTCTGTGGAAATTCGACCGTTACATCCCAACGGCTCGATTCCACACATTTTGTTTGCTGTCAGTCGACTGCAGCAGTCGACTGCTAAAACATGCAGTCGACTGCTACAGTACTGCTACAGTAGCGCTACAATACTGCTACAGTAGCGCTACAGTGCTGCTATAGTAAAACCCTAAAAACTAGGATTTTACTCCGAGTACAATCTCTCGTGCACTCGTACCCTCACCCTTATGACTCACTTGATGCTTCCTTTGCAGCTTTGACCTTTTACCTTCAAGCCTACTTCCTTTGGCTCTCGTCCCTCGGATGCATTCAAGCCCGCGGCTCATCCCCAATGCCATCCTTCGCGTATGCCTCGAAGTCGCTTCCTTCGGCCCTTGTCCTCGCTGCCTTGTCCATGGTCCCTCAGATGCTCCATCCTTCACCAGACCCGAAGCCATCAACCTGAGTCACATGTGTATCCTGCAAACCTGCACAACTCAAATACACATATCAAATACAAGGGTGAACCTAACTTAAACCCTTTGCCCAAACACCAAAACACATGGTCGCACGGACCATTGGGATTGCTCCAACAATCTCCCCCTTTTTGGTGTTTGGCAATACGTTTAAGTTAGGGAAAACAAATAGTAAATAAACATGCTAATACATACAATGGTCTTACGATGCCAAGGCTACACACTTGGACTTACAACGCCGAATGGTCTTACGATGCCAAGGCTACACACTTGGACTTACAACGCCGAATGGACTTACGTTGCCAAGGCTACACACTTGGACTTATACTGCCGAATGGACTTACGTTGCCAAGGTTACACACTTGGCAACCGCCGTAACAATGCATCATGCATTTGAACCTATCCCAAGGCTCCCCCTACACCTACGCTCCCCATGAGCTAGGATTTTTACAATGGGCTTTTTAAAAACCTATCCCAAGGCTCCCCCTACACAAAGGTACTTTCAGGTTTTCCTAACTAAACCTTACTTCTCCCCCTTTGCCTAACATCCAAAAAGTTCTCCAACAATATCCCAATTGTTGAAAACTTGTAGTTCCAATTGACCCTAAACTCGTGTGTTTATCCCCCATGGATTTCATACACTTGTATGAGTTGACTTGGTCAAAATCCAGTGCTGAAAATAATTTCAGACTAGTATCAGTCGACTGCAAGAAGTGCCAGTCGACTGGTCGCTACTGGTTGAGCGAACAGAATGCTTCTGTTTCCAGCCAATCGACTGCTAGTTTTAGCAGTCGACTGGTGCAGTCGACTGCTAAAACTAGCAGTCGACTGGCACAGTTTTTCAGCCTTTTTCAGCATTTCTGACCCAATTTCAGAAATACACCAATAATTCCACAGACCTCCAAAAATCCCCAAATTTTGTGGAGAGGTCTGTTTTAGCCATGTCTACTTGGGAAAAATACATTCAAAAATGTATCTATCACAAATCCCAAGATTGACACAAAACTCAAAACTAGCTAAAAAGTTCAATTGAACCTTGACCTAAAGTCCTAGTTTTAGCTTCCTCTTCATGTATTTGCCCATATTAACCCACAATGCATCCCTAGCATTGGTTTAAATGGCATTTATACATCCAAAACCAATTTTCATGCTATATGACCCCAATTGTCATATTTCTTGCATGAAACATAAACTAATTGTGCCAAAACCCTAGGTTTGAGACTCAAGTCCGTCTCCAAACCACTTGGCACATTCCATGGCTTGTCTAGACTCCCAAGTAAAACCCCCTTGAGATCCATTGGCCATGGGTCCCAAATTGACTCTTTGAGCTTCCCCTAGAGCTCTTAACCTTAGTCACCTCCCTAGGTGACTCATCTATTGTGACCAAACCACAATGATGTCCCTTAGAAGATCTCCTTATCTTCTTGACTTTGGACACATCATCCTTGCCATAGTCATATGCAACCCTAGCATATTTATTTTTGGCCTTGGATGACTCTCCCTTGCCCTTATCATGTGCCACCCTAGCACATGGTCTCCTTTTAACCTTGGAGGGATTAGATCGTTATCCCAAACCCGATCTATCATTGTTGGGTCTTTGGCTCCCTAACACCATATTCAATCCCTTAGATCCAATAGTAAATCTCTTAAGAAATTTTTCCAAACCATCAAGCTTTGCCTTCAAAGCTTGATTCACCCTTTCTAGGTTCCTAAACCTAGAATCAACATGTCCACCTTGGACATTCCTAGACTTACCCTTTCTAGGCATATGTCTCCCCTTCTTGGGATTAATGCCTTGGTTCTCTATTATCTTCTTCTCCTTAGGTAATGAGAATTTAACTTGCCTAGGTCTATCATGCATAGGTCTCCTAGGGTTATGATTCAAATTTACCCTATTTCTATCATGATATCTAAAACCAAAGTTTTTCATTGCTACATAATGATAATCATTATTTTTCCTAGCATGCATGGGAACATAAGAATTTGAATTCTATTTCAAATTAGGGTATACCTCCCTTACCCTTGAAGCTCCCCCTGGACTTGAGCTCCTCTTCTTCTTCTCCCACTTCTTTAGATGCTCCAACTTCTTGAACTCTCCCTTCCTTGAGCATCTTGTGTGGTAGTGTCCAAGTTCTCCACACGTGAAGCATCTAATGTGCTTCTTCTCCTTCTTCTTCCTACAACTCAAATTTGATTCTAAAGAGATTGAATTGAGTTTAGGAGATACCTTCTTCTTACCCATAGGACATCTACTCTTGTAATGTCCTCTTTCATTGCACCCGAAGCACACAATGTGATCTTTTGACTTTGCTTTAGTGGAGATGCTCACTAGGTTGACTTCCAAGACTTCTTCTTCTTCTTCACTTGTCTTGGATTCTTCTTCAACCTTTGAGGATGTAGATGCTACCTCATCTTCCTCATCCACACTTGTGGATGGCCTTTCTTCATCCTTTTCCTCAAATATGACCAAATTCACTTTCTCTTCTCCTTTTGATGTTGAATTGGTCTCCATATCCGATTGGTCCTTCTCTACTTGAGCTTCTTCATCTGTTTCTTTGGATTTTTCCTCCTCTTGTGTAGACAAAGGTTCTTCCCATTGAACCTTCTTTATCTTGCTCCACAAATCATGAGCATTCTCGTATTTTCCTACACGGCTCATCACGTCATTTGGCACAATATCAATCAATATAGATATTACCTTGTCGTTTGCCTTTGATCGTGTGGTTTGCTCCTCCGTCCAATGTCGTGGTCGGAGCTTCTTTCCTTTCTTGTCCTTTGGGACTTCGAATGATTCCTTTACCACCATCATGTTGTCCCAATCCGTATTGAAGAACACCTCCATCTTCATCATCCAATACGTGATGTCTCATAAGCCTCTACCTTCAAGCTTTGGCGGTTCTATCAAGCCGGTCATCTTGTGCTTCCTTGGCGGTTAGTCCAATGGAGAGCGCCCTCGCTCTGATACCACTTATTGGGGATCGGTGGCCGGCTTGAAGGGGGGTTGGATAGACGGCACCCCCAAATATTCGCTTCTTTCTACAACGTTAGTTTGCGCAGCGGAAATACAAACAAAACAAACAAGCTTAAAGATAAAGGCAAGAAAGAAATGCAAACCAAGCTACACGATCGTTTAACGTGGTTCGGAGATTAGGGCTCCTACTCCACGGCTGTCCGTAAGGTGGACGATCCCGATCCTTCGGTGGATTACTCCCCGGCAAACTCCGGCTAGCTCACGTAGCTCCTTGTGGGTGGAGAAACCTCACCACAACCCTCACAAGAACTCTTTTGACGCTAGGGCACAAGTAGACTACTAATAGAGATTAACCACCTCTATTTCGTCAACTCAAACCAAGCTCCCAAGCTTTGGTTTTATAGGCCATGGGTTGGAAAACCCCGCCTACCAGTCGACTGCTAAAACATGCAGTCGACTGCCCTCTGTGGAAATTCGACCGTTACATCCCAACGGCTCGATTCCACACATTCTGTTCGCTGCCAGTCGACTGCCCCAGTCGACTGCACCAGTCGACTGCTAAAACATGCAGTCGACTGCTTCAGTACTGCTACAGTAGCGCTACAGTACTGCTACAGTAGCGCTACAGTACTGCTACAGTAGCGCTACAGTAAACCCTAAAACTAGGATTTTACTCCGAGTACAATCTCTCATGCACTCGTACCCTCACCCTTATGACTCACTTGATGCTTCCTTTGCAGCTTTGACCTTTTACCTTCAAGCCTACTTCCTTTGGCTCTCGTCCCTCGGATGCATTCAAGCCCGCGGCTCATCCCCAATGCCATCCTTCGCGTATGCCTCGAAGTCGCTTCCTTCGGCCCTTGTCCTCGCTGCCTTGTCCATGGTCCCTCAGATGCTCCATCCTTCACCAGACCCGAAGTCATCAACCTGAGTCACATGTGTATCCTGCAAACCTGCACAACTCAAATACACATATCAAATACAAGGGTGAATCTAACTTAAACCCTTTGCCCAAACACCAAAACACATGGTCGCACGGACCATTGGGATTGCTCCAACAGTTTCCACGGGTTCTACCTTCCCTCAAATTCCCCCTAGTCCCAGCCAATCGAAGGAGATCACTCGCCAGACTAGCATACTGCAACTGATAAAGTCTAACAATTATGCTAAGCTGCTTCATAGTTTAGACATGTTGAAAGTTAACCGACACACTAACGCTTCCATTTTGAAGGTATGCACTGTATCCTCATCATTTTTTGCTTCTAATACCTGAGCAATAAACTTTATAAAAACACTCCTTGTGCAACTATGGACTAAACATATGCACGCCCATAATTGAATTCCTGCTCTGATGATGTAGATCAGGCAACTACTGAAACAGGTTGCCGATTTGAAGACTTGTATAACAGAGCTAACCCGTATGGTTGAAGAGGCTAAAGCTGATGCCGCTCGGGCGATAGAAGAATGCCTTCTTCAAAGGAATCTGGTGGCTAGCCTTTGCGAGAAATTAGAATAAGCATTTTCCCTGAAAGTCGATCTGGATGAAGCAATTCAAAGGGAAAAGTCCGCGCAGTCCAAAGTTATCCCACTGGAGGCTGGTCAGGAAGAGCTTACTTCCCGACTCACCAAGTAGGTGGCTTAGCAACATACCTTAGAAAAACAAGTAGTTGAACTGCAGGGCCAGCTAATACAGGCAGACAAAAAGGTTGTCACGCTTCGTGAGCAAGTGGCGAATGCTATCTAATGTGAGACAAAGGTAACAAATCAGCTGAAGGAAGTCCAATCCAACCTATCTTCCTATAGAGTCGAAGAGGAGGGGCGACGAGCAGCTTTTAAAACAGAGTTTTTAAAGTCTGAAGAATATTCTGATCTGTTGGCTGCTCAGATTTTGAAGAAGTTGAAACAAGGATTTGAAAGAGCTTCTTAGCAATTTATTCGAGTGGGACTAGTCCCCCATACACTAACTAAGACTTTCTTGATTTAGAAAAGATGTGAGATGAATTACCTGAGTCTGAGAAAACTGTATAGGACTGGGGCAACCTCTTTGGGATACTCTTAGGACATTTTGTTGTATAAATTCTTACTTTGCTTCAATCAATAGATTTGTTATTCCCCACTTTTGCATATGTTGGTTGAGTAATGCATGTTCAATAAGTGATTACGATTGTCTTCCCAAAACTAGAACACTTAGAAGAATTTTGTGATGCAATTCGTATAACTTTACTAATTTCCTCTATTAAAGGCTATAAACCCTCTTGGAGAACTTTGGTTAGCTTCCGTTCAGGAAGGTTTAACCCTCTTGGTAGGAGGATAACTTTGGTTAGCTTCCGTTTGGGAAGGTTAAACCCTCTCTTTAGGAGGATAACTTTGGTTAGCTTCCACTTGGGAAGGTTGAATCCTCTCTTTAGGAGGATAATTTTGATTAGCTTCCACTCGGGAAGGTTGAACCCTCTCTGTAGGAGGATAACCTTGTACTGCAGCAAAAAGGTTGACTTTATTTTGAAACAAGCGCATACACACATAACAAAAAATCACGAAGGATATAAGCTTCATTGACTCCTTTAGAGCCGCAAATGGTTGACACTCTAGGGTCAGATAGTTTTTTCCCATTTAGCTCTTCCAGATAGTAACTCCCTATGCTTAATTTGGTGATCACCCGGTAAGGGCCTCCCCATTAGGATCAAGTTTGTTGACATCCCCGACCAACTTGACCTTTTGCCATACTAGATCTCCAACTTGAAATGATCAAGAAATTACCTTTTTGTCATACACTGCTTCATTCTTTGTCTGTATACGATGAGTTGAGTGACAACTTTTTCCTCACCTCCTTCGCCAAGTTAAGGTCAATGAGGCGTTGTTTGATATTTTCCTCTTTATCATAATTTTGCCGTTGAACTAACTCTTCACCTTCCTCGACCAACACTATTGCTTCTGCTCTATAAACCAAATGAAAGGGAGTTTCACCAGTGTTTTCTCTTGGAGTTGTTCGATAAGCCCACAAGAAGTTGGGTTGTTCTTCAACTTAACTACCTTTCACATGGTCTAGCTTGATCTTGAGACCTCGAATAATTTCCTGGTTGACAACTTCTGCTTGCCCATTGCTTTGAGGATAAGCTACTGAAGTGAAAGCTTGTTGGATACCAAGTCCTTTACACTAGTCTCGTAGCTTACGTCCTTAAAATTATCGACTGTTATCATATACTATTTTGTGAGGAATCTCATATTGGCAAAATAATGTTTTGCAATAAAACTTTTATAATTGTGTCTTTTGTGATCCAAGCAAGAGCTTCTGCTTTTACCAATTTGGAAAAATAGTCAACAATAACCAACAGAAATTTCTTCTACCTTGGACAGGTCAGGAAAGATCTCACTATGTCCATTCCCTATTAATCAAATGGATATGACGCAGTGGAGGTTTTGAGCCGCTCAGTAGGGCGATGTGATAGGGGATGATGCTTCTAGTAGTGCTCACAAGAAACTGTAAATTTAGCGATGCTTGCCAGTAATGTAAGCTAATAATATCCAGTTATTAATACCTTCCAAACCATCGATCTTCCTCCTATATGGTTTCCACAGATGTCTTCATAAATTTTTCTCATGAGATAATCAGTGTCATAGGGTCCGAGGTATTTAAGTAAAGGATGACCAAAAGCTTAGTGACATAATTTTTCCCCGATCCAGGAAAATCGAGCAGCTCTTCTCTTAAATAGCTGGGCTTTTGCTAAGTTGGTCGGTAATGTTCCACTCTAGAGGAAACAAATAATAGGAATGTGTCAATCTTCCTCCCGATCAGTATTGCATATTTGAGCTATGTATAAAGTTTGAGAGCTCGGACTATCCAACGTCCACGAGGCTAAGACACTTATCATATTTGCTAGCTCATCTACTTTCATATTTTTTCCTCAAGATATTTTTTGAAGGCTCACTTCTTGAAAGTTAGTCTTTAGCTGCTCAAACATTTCCACAAATCTTCTCAACCACTCGTTCTGGACTTCAAAAGTGTCATCCAACTGTTGTGCCACGAGTTGTGAGTCAGAATAAATAATAACCCGAGCGGCTCCTACTCTTCTTGTTGCCTGGAGACCCAACAACAATGCTTCATACTCAGTCTCATTATTAGATGCTCGAAAGTTAAGCCGAACAACTAACTGTATAGCATCTCCCCGAGGTGAAATTAACAAAACCCTATTCCGCTAGCCAATAGGTTAGAAGAACCGTCAACATATATCTTCCAAGTCTCTTCATAATCTAGACTAGATACTTCCGCCATAAGGTTTGCTAGAGCTTGAGCTTTAATGGCTTGCGGGGTTGATATTGGATGTCATATTCTCCCAACTCTGTTATCCATTTTACATGCCACCAAAAACTTTAGGGTTAATAAGAACCCGACCTAGCTGGCTATTCGTGAGAACAATAATAGAATGAGCCAAAAAAAATGGTCTGAATCATCGAGCAGTTAAGATCAGTCCCAACGCCAACTTCTCTAATAAGGAATATCTTGTTTATGCCTTTTTCAGTAAATGACTATGAAAATATATAGGGTATTGAATGGTACCTTCCTCCCGCAACAAGGCTGAGCCGACTACCTACTCGGTCATAGACCAGTATAGAAATAATGTTTCACCCGCCACTGGCTTGGATAGTATAGGTAATCCGGCAAGATATTCCTTGAGCTCGTTGAAGGCCAGATCATATTTGGCATCCCACTCAAACTTTAAATCCCTACGAAGTATTTTAATAAAGGGTAAACCCCGTCAACTGTTTGGGAAATAAATCTTGATAGAGCAGTTATTTGGCCCAATAATCTTTAAGCCTCCTGAAGGTTCTAAGGAGGAGTCATACGCTGCAAAGCTTCCACCTTGTTGGAATTAACCTCGATCCCTCATTCAGTCACCATGTACCTCAAACAGTATCCACCCTTAACTCCAAAGATATACTTCTTAGGGTTTAACTTGAATCCATGTCTTCTCAAAGTATTGTAGGTTTCTTAGATGTCCGTTATTAAGTCTTTGCCTTACTCTGCCTTTATCAATGTCATCCACATAACTTCTAGATTTCTCCCAATTTGGTGCTTGAATACTCGATCCATCATCCTTTGGTAAGTAGCACCTATATTTTTAAGACAGAACAACATCACAGTATAATAAAATATTCCGTCAGCAGTGACGAAACTCACCTTTTCTTGATCATTAAGAGCCAATGGGACTTAATGATATCTCATAAAGGCATCCAATATACATATATACTCGCATTTCGAGGTGGAATCCACCATTTGTTCTATGCAAGGAAAAGGATAACAGTCTTTCAGGCACGCTCGATTGACATCCCAAAAGTCAATACACACTCTCCACTTCCCGCTTGATTTTGGTACTAAAACTACGCTGTCAAGTCATGTAGGGAACTGCACCTCCTTTATGTATCCTGCCTCCAATAGCCGGTCCACTTCTGGTAGGATAATTTGATTATGCTTGGTGCTAAAGTATCTTCTCTCTTGTTTTATAGGTCATGAATCTAGCAAGATATTCAACTTGTGCACCATCAGATCAAAGATACACCTTTGACCTAGCTCCTTTGGTGACCAGACAAAGACATCATAGTTCTCCCCAAGTAACCTAGCAATTGTTGCTTCAATCTTGGCTCTAACTCGGCAGAGATTCTCGTGACGTCGTCCTCCCGCTCGGGATGAATGCAAATCTCATCTTGCTCATCTTCCTCTGGTCGATGAGGCTTCTGCTCTCTATTCGATAGGGG
Source organism: Zingiber officinale (assembly GCF_018446385.1). Taxonomy (NCBI): domain Eukaryota; kingdom Viridiplantae; phylum Streptophyta; class Magnoliopsida; order Zingiberales; family Zingiberaceae; genus Zingiber; species Zingiber officinale. Next base: position 4,774,337 of record NC_056000.1, on the reverse strand, counting down.
TAAAGGAAACACATGAGTAATTTGTAGAGTTTTCATAGTTTTCTGAGCTTTCCGTGACTTGAGCTGAACCACATCCGCATAACATTTATGAGATGCCAACTGGTCACCTCTTACTTCCCTTATCAGGTCACCGATCGAGAACTTGATTTTCTGATGATAAGTTAAAACAGCTACCTGGAAGGCATTCAATGCCAGTCTCCTTAGGATGACGTTGTACAAGGAAGTAGTATCCACCACCATAAACGATGTTCTTCTAGTCCTTTCCAGATCTAAGGCGGCATTGCCTAGCGATATAGAAAGAGAAATCATCCCGAGCGATCGTACCTGATGTCCTGTGAAACTAATCAGCGATGTGGTCAGTGGTAGCAACTCTTCATCATCGATCTATATCTGGTCCAAAGCTTTCTTGAAGATGATATTCACGGAAATTCCTGTATCTACAAATACTCTTTTGACAATATAATTTGCAATTGAAGCTTCTATTACCAGAGTGTCTTCATGTGGCATCTCGACTCCCTCTAGGTCATCTGACCCAAAGCTGATAGAACGATCGACTCTCCGCTCACGACTAGTTCCCATCGCATGGACCTCTAATCATCGAATGTTAGTTTTCCTAGCTCAGTTCGAATTAACATCGGTTGGTGCACCCGAGATGATCCCAATATGACCTTTTACTGGCTCTCAAGCTACTACTTTTCCCATTTCTTGCCTCCTCCATTCCTCTTCTCCCGAAGATGGTGAAGGCTTTCCTGATCGATCAGGGGGATCCTGCTCTGGTTGGTCCTTCCGTACCAATCGGCTACCACCTCGGCTAGGTTGAGTAGGCCAGGAGGAATTATACATCGCCTTTCTAAGACACGTCTGACTGGTAGCTCGTTTTTATTGATTCTTGTGTGTGTAGTAGTCTTCAGTGGCATGGCTCCAAGACTGATGATAAGTGCAGAAATGTTCTTGCTTGGGAGGCTGTTGTGATCCCCAATGCGGGGCTGGAGGAGCTATCTCTATATTCTGAATTGCTCCTTCTACTTGATGATCTCTCGGTTTGTACGAGTAAACCTCTTTAGCCTTCAATGGGGGAGGAGGTGTTTCTTGTTCGGGTTGAACATCTTGTTGGCTCGGCATACCAAGATCTTTTCGCTGAGCTAACTGAACTTCCTCCATGTTCACATGCTTGACCGAGCGGCCAAGTAGCTCATCAAAATTGGTTGGATGCTTTCTTATGAGAGATTTGAAAAAATCCCCCTCCAGAAGGCCTTGAGAGAAGACACTCACTAGTATTTCTAAGGTGGCTGAGGGAGCATCTTGCACCGTTCCATTAAATCTCCGAATATAAACCTTCAATACTTCCTTTGGGTTCTATTTCAAGGCAAATAGTTTCTGGAGGTTTTGAGATACCTCCTACTATTGGAAAAATGGTGTAGGAATACAGTCTTGAATTCCCCGAATGAATGAATCGAGTTTGCAGGGAGCCGGGAGAACCATCTTTGCGCATGTCCCAATAGTATAGTTAAGAATACTCTACATTTTATTCCTTCTGAGTATTGATGTAGCAATATCATATTCTCGAACTTGCATATATGATCTTTGAGATTGGTTGATCTATTATATTACCTCGTAGTTGGTGGTCTATAATGGCAAAACAATGGATCTTCGAGATTCCCTGTGTTGAACAGAGAAACCACTAAGTTCCCATTTTATTTTTTGGTAGCAATTGTTGCAGAATCGGGTCATGAAGAGGAACATTTCTAGCAGATGATTCAACTGATCAAGCCCACTCAAGATTCCTGATCAAAGGATGCCCTGTGCCTCCAGTGTGCCTCTCCGTAGGTTGAGATAGATGGGGTTGTTTCATTTGTGCAGTAGGCAAGGCTCCATGGGAGGGGTGATCAGCCTGCTCTTGCTATATTGTCGCTGGTGGTGGTTGCTCTTGACTCGCTTGTTGCTGTCGTACTTGGTTTACTTGATGTTGCTCTAAGATATTTTTCACAGCATTTGATACAATCTTTATAAATGGATCAGAGTAATATTGTCGGAGTCTCCTATGAGTCTCGATTCAGGTAAATGGATTCCTACAGACGATTCCAATTTGATCCTGCTCCGAGAAGCTCGAGGATGACTTGCCGATGCGCTACCAAGAGAGTTGATATGACAGTTGCGATGCATAAATAAGTAAAGATGGAGAGGAAGAAGAAGTCACAAGGAGTAGACCTAGTATTCTAATTTCGGATCCCTTTTTGTTTTCTTATTACTATCCTTTTATACATTTCTCTTGAACTTTTCACTTTCCTTCTCATTTAATGATGAGACTATATTTATTACAAGGGAGTTAATGAATTGATAATTAATTACAAGGAATCTTCGTTTTATCTTTCTCTAACTTTTAATGTAGTCTCATGAATGAGATCATCTTAACTGAAGTAAACTATTAGTTTACTTCCCCTGATGATTCATATTTCCCATGCATTTATGTATCTATCATGGGCAATTAATGTGGGTGACACTAGGCATTTAATAATTCAAGCGACCCAAATGTCTGCTAAAATATTGCTTCTAAGCGTTAACTTGGTAGTTCATACACCTAAGCGGTTATGTAACTAAATTGTGATATTATTTGCCAAGACCTATAAAGGATACCCGAGCAGTCGCTCGGAGGGTTGCCCGAGCTCAGGATGGCTCAGAAATCGTAAGGGCGACCCAAGCGAAAAAGTACTTGTTCCCAATCTGCTTGAATATCACTTGAGCGACACATCTTTCTTACTGACCTTGACTTTGACTGACGTCCCACTTGATAGGTTGACTTTTACACGCCACATGACGCCTTCTATAAATCATCACATCAATTTTAAATTTAAAATTACAATTTTTGATTAAAAATTGATTAAAAAAATTTAAAATTTTTTATGCTACTAGAAAACCTAATTCAAAAATTTAAGTTTTTCAAAAATAAATTTTTAAAATAATTTTAAATTTTAAAAGTCTAATTTTCGTTAGAAAATTCATAAGAAATAATATCACTTTAAAAAAAAATTAAAAAAAAGTCTGTTAATTGATACTAAATTAACTTTTTCACAGAAAAAATTAGATTAAAAATATAAGTAGAAGGTTTACGAATTTAATCTTTTCTAAAAATTAAAAACAATTTAAAATTCTAATACACATGAAATGAATTTAACAATTTAATACGGATTTTGGTATCTAATATAAGTTCAACCTACTTGATTTATCAAGTATTTTCTAGAAATATTACTCCTTGCTACTTTTACAATTTGCCCCTATGATTCCTAATATACCAATTAAGTCCTTTACAATTTTTAAAATTTGGAATAAATGAATTTGAGCATGCAAAATTTTTTAAGAATTGTATTTGTTCTTTTAATTTAACATTTCCATTTTTAGCTCTATCAAAATCTTCTAACGGACATGCTTTAACTAAAATAATTTTTAATTCAATATTGTTCTTTTTTTAATTTAACATATTTAGACCTTAACTTGTAAAAAATATTTAGTTATTAATTTAATACCTGAATATATTTGATCAGGAGGTATAAGATGTTGGATCGTGAAGAACGCTAGAGGGGGGGGGGGGTGTGAATAACGATCGTTGAAAATTCGTTATCGAGTAAACAACGAAAATAGAAAAATAAACACAACGCTAACAAAACTAATTTTACTTGGTTCGGAGCCTTCGTCGACTCCTACTCCAAGGACCGCACGTGAGAGTGCTTTCGTTGGACAATCACTAATAATTCTCAAAAGAATTACACAATTTAGTACAAGAATTATGAAAAGAATACTGAAAATAAGGAAAATGAAATTGAGTTGCAGGTTGTCAGAGGAGTTTCGCAGCGTCGCAGGAGTAGTGCGCAACAGAGCAATCGTAGAAGTAAGTTGTACTTTGCTCTAGGTGGAGGGCTCCTTATATAGGAAGCTCTAGGGCGCTCGGATCCCTTCCGTGCACTTGGAGCGTGACGTCGGCCTAGCTAATTAGTGCGCTCCACATTGCGACGAGATAAACTTTTGTATTCCGGGCACCCGGACTCCTTTTTCCAGCAAAAGCTTTTTCCTGCAAAAACAAAAGATTAGTTTGAGGCAATAAACATTATACTACCCTACAAAATAAAAGTTAGCACAAATATAATAAAAATAGAGTAGTAAGTAGATTTTATCTCCACGAGACCAGAATCTAGTCACGATTTCAACTTAGATTTTCAAAATGGATCTAAGTTGGATCGACGCCTACAGTTCACTCAAACGGGGAATGCGTCCTCATCAAGTCACTCCCCTCCAGTGACTTACCTTAACTTACCATCCTACCAGACACCCGGTCAGTCTGTTGACTTGTCTGGACTTCGTACCAGCTATCCGATCGGCCTGTTGACCTAGCCATACTTCGTGCCAGATATTCGGTCAACCCATCGACCTATCTGGACTTCGTGCCAGCTATCCAATCGACCTGTTGACCTAGCTGGACTTTGTGCTAGATATACGGTTAGCCCGTCGACCTATCTAGACTTTGTACCAACTATCCGGTCAGCCTATCGACCTAGCTAGGTTTCTTACTAGATATCTGGTTGGTCCATCGACCTATCTAGTAAAATAGATAGGAGAGAATGTAAAATATCGAAAAAGGGTAATTAACCACAAGGAAATTTTCTAGAAATTTTAGAAATTTTTCGAGAATTTTTAGGAGCTCGTATGACGAGTTTACGGGGATAAGTATTGGGTCCCGAAAAAGTCTGTTTAGGCTACCCCATTTAAGCGAGAAAAAGTTTACTTTTTTCTTTTTCTTTTATTCTTTCCTCCGTTTCCCTTTCCCCCTGAGTGCCGAGCCGTCCCCGACGCCGATCCTTGTCCTAACCGCTCCTCGTTGGTTTCTCTTCTTCCCGAGCATACAAGAACCCTACCCGATCTCCTTCTTCCTCTTTCTCCCGACGCCAGCCAAGCTTCTACGTCCCCATATCTTCCTCTATTCCGGTCGAGCAGTGTCGACTTTCCCTTCTCCTCTTGTCGTGTCGCCCTCGGGTCGCCACAGCCGCCTGCTTTCCCCAATGATGCCGCTGCCATCCCAGGCCGAGCCCTAGTTTCTTCACTGGCGCCCTAGATCTACCTCTACGTGCCACTGCCGATCTGTGCCCTAGTTCTTCCTCTGCGTGTCACTGGCGAGCGTGACCTTGCTTCTTCCCTCTGTTCTCAGCGTCTCAACCCACCGCCTCCTCTCAGCCTCGATCACACCAATGCCGAGGCTCTACATCGTCGGTGCAGGGCCACCGCAGCCACATCTGAGCCCTAGATTTCCACTGCCGGGTTCTTTCTTCACCTATCGCATCAGCCATATTCTGTTGGGTCTCTGACGGGAGGGATCTGCTGATACGAGATTGTGGTAAGGTATTTTGATCTTGGGTTGTAGAGAACAGGATTCTTATTTTTGAATGGGAAGTTTGTGCTAATTAGGTTGGATGATCATTGTAGCTTTGATTGTGTACACTGTCAGCCATTTCTTCGGCCACAGAAGACCACCAGCAGTCACTTGGCTATAAGTTTGAGGTAAGAGACTTAAATTAAGTTGATTTAGGTGTTTAGTATAATTGATTTATGTTTGGATTATTGATCTAATGGATTGATTGGGAATTAGGTAACTAACCCTAATTAACCGCTGGATTTAATTTAGGTAGGTTGAGGTTTATGGTTTAGGGTTTTTCCCTAAATTGTTCTTAAGGATTTTTATTTAGCTATTCGTTTAAATTGTAGCTAAATAAAAATGTATATTTATTGGTGACACAGGACTTTGACGCAAGACGAGTATCTCGACGTTGGATTGGACCTTTCTATTGGAGGCGGGTACCTTGACTTATCTTTTAATATGTCATTTGATATGCATAGTAGTTTTTAACAAGTAGTAATGATTATGTTTCATATCTACATCGGTTTGTCACTACCAGATACATGTTACATGCTTGTTTACCTGTTATGCATTTCATGTTATTACCACCTGATTATATATGCTTATAGAGGTAGTGACATAACCATGTTTTATTATGTTCAGGACCTAGGTTTTGATACCTTATCTGACATGTGTACCTAGACGATTGATTTGGTCAATTTGTTCTATGGTACACATTTTGTAGAGATGGATAGGTTCAGGATATTTTCATGCTTAATGTCATGCACCATCTCGCATGATTGCATGTTGTGCAGTCGACTCCATTATTATTGAGCACATCGCCAGTTACATGGATCTTCACACACAACCACTCATGGGTTAGTGGTTTTTATTAGGCAATGTATGTTACAGCAGGTTGCTCTGTCAAGGGCTCCGTTGGTCCACTCATGGGTAGTGTGACACAGCGTTGTAGCAGGACAGGGATCCCTCTCCGGACTTGCTTAGGGAGATGAGAGCATTGAGCTCCCCCACTTATGATTTGGGATAAGGAGGATAGGTGTACTCCGACAACATCCCGTCCACTCGGTCACTCATCAGGAGCAGTGATGGCAGAGTGCACGGTTGTCACAGCCCTACCCACTCGGTCTCACCATCGTGTGTGAAATGACTGACTGACAGTAGGGGTGACCAGGACATGTCATTGACATCATACGCATTGATACATTTATTGCTTGTGTTTGCTGCATTTATTTACTGCATATTGGATGGATGCATATGTTTGACATGCATACAGGATTTCGATACCTCTCGATTTATTATCCATCCTATTTATTTCAGTTGCATTTATCCTTCTTATATCAAGAGACTGTACGCATGATTAGTGTTATTTCTTATATTTCTTACTATGCATGTCAGTATTTACCCGCTGAGGAGTTGACTCACCCCGTGGTTATTACTATTTGACTATTTATAAGTTTAAAGAAGAGAAATATTATAATGATAATAGAATTGAGTAGGATTTTTTAGATGGTTTTTCCTTATCATTGCTTTAGTTTAGTATTACTATTAAACTGCGTGGGGGTTTGCATTATTATTTTATTGTTATTGTTCCAGCCGTGTTGGATGAGGTATCTGGATGGTTGTAGGAAGTTTCAGATTGTCACCCATACAGGGGAGATGTTGCCGAAATTTCTTTTGGCAGAGACTACCTGGGGCGTGACACCTAAAGAGCATAACATCTCTATCAACTCAGCGTGACAAGTCCGGTCATCCTCTTGAGAGCTGGATATGTCCCATCAAAGATCAGAGACATCTTGCCACATGTCTCATCCAAGATTGAAAATCTCCTGCTGCATGCCCCGCTCAAAATCAGAGACCTCCTGCCGAAGACTAGTCATAGATGTCTCAAGGACGGTAACTCGATCGGCTAGAGTACGAGAGGCGGGATGTGGTGCTCGAGCTGGAGGTAGTACTGGAGCAGGGGGATCACCAAAGAGCGCATCCATGAACTCATCCACCCCTGCCTCCTCCCCCTTGGCATCTGATTGTGGCTCGATGTCCGGATCAAGATGGTGCTAGACCCCCCTTTGCCAGCACATGACACCCTCATCATATAAATGTATACCACCTAAAGAAAAATTCCTAGATCCTACCATGTCAAACTCAGTCAGGGCTCTGACATCACCTCTGGTGACATCAATATCTAAGGATGCAAGGTATGCGGTTAAGATGTGGCAGTAGGGCATGTGAACCTGTCTGCTGGTGATGAGTCCAGCTGAGTAAATAATGACATGAAAAATATGTAAACTAATATCTATATCTAATCTATGACATAGGGCATATAGTAAGAATGAGTGAAAAGGAAGCATCATCGCGATGTCGCGAGTGGTCAACGACAAAATGCAAGAGACTGAAACTCTATAAAGGACATAGTCCTGAACTCTAAGGGAGACTGACCTGAATAGGATAACTGTGGGTACTCGCTCTTCCCTAAAAAAATACGAGTAAATCGTATCAAGTGTGATGTGTGAGTAAGGATCACCAAATGGTAGATCCCTAGGGGGATAGCACTGAAAAGTGCATGATGCTGGACGCAAACCTAGAAAGGTACGGATGACAGTAGGGGATAACGTGATATCAATACCAGCTACCCTAGTGGTGTATATAAGGTGATATACTCTAACAAGGTTATTATACAGTTCAGCACATAAACCTATGTTAACTGAACTAGTACAATAAATCAGACGATGCAAGCTGTAGTAGTTTATGACTTCTACAGCAAGAATGCATGAACGTAAAAAACACTATCTATCTAAACACCTAGTCCATATAGGGCTGTAGATAATACTAGCAAACCTAATCCTAAGTGTTGGGGTTGCAAGGTTGCAAACATAGTCTCACATTGAAAACACATGGGAAAGATCATGAGTTTATAAGAGAAAGATATCTCCATTGGCATGAGGCCTTTTGGATAGAGCCCAAGAGCAAAACCATGAGGGCTTAGGCCCAAAGTGGACAATATCATGCAATTGTGGAAATATCTAAATTCTTTTCGTTCTATCAATTGGTATCAGAGCCCGGATTGCCAGAAGATTTAACTGCCGACTGTGCACAAGAGCTATGGTCTAATTGAGCCATGTGGGTACAATATTGACCTCGAACAAAGGAAGTGGGGACTCCTATGTTCGGATCAAGAGGACCAAATGTAACGCCCGAAAATTCTCAAAATTATTTTAGAAATATTCTATGATTTTTCTGGAATTTTAGAATATTTTTATGGAATTTTTAGAGTAGCGGAGGTAGAAAAAATAAATAGAAAACGAAAATAGTTTACGCGGGAATCGAACCCGAGACCTATGGGTCTTGTGACTTATGGTGAACCTTAGTAATCAGGTGAACCCAGCAGGGCCGTGCTGAAAGGAAGGGGGAACAATTATATTTAAGTTTCAGTTAGGCAAATTAATTCCTTAATAGAAATAGGAATTAATAAGTGGGGAGATAGAATTTTTAATCGGCAACTCCTCCTCCTCACCCTAACCTCACGCCGCACCTCTCCCTTTTCTTCCTCTCTCGGCGCTAACCACAAGGAAGGCTAGGGTTCCGCCCAAGGGCACTTTCCGGCGACGACTTCAACACGAGGACGCTCCCCTCCGCGAGAGGAACGCATAGACACGAGAAGGTCGTCGAAAGGATCGTCTCCTCCGGAAATCTAGCGATTAGAATCGTAAGAAAATTTGAACAGGAAGTAACAAACTCCTCACCTGCAGTATAAGTAGCTTTTCGTACGATAGAATGCTTTTAAACTAGCTATATGTAGATTTTTCGATGCATAGGGTGTATTTAACCCTCCTCGCAGATGTAGGGATCTAGTTGAGCACCTCTAGATGGGCCAGACATGTTTTCTCCTTTCAGTTGGAGATTCTAGACGTTGTCGGGTGCCTAGAGGTGGTCTCCCTAATAGAGGGAAGAGTTGGAGCACACTAAGTGTTCGACAAGATGCTTAGCTCAGTAAAATGCTACAGTAGGCATTTTTAATAGCTCCGTAAATGCAATAGAAGCATTTAAAACAGCTTAGTTAGTCTTGCTACAGCATATATGGGACTACGGTCCAATGGGTGGGCACCCACAGTCGCCTCTAGGTTCAGATAAGCTAGTAAAAGCAAGATAAATTAATTAGCTATGATTCCGTATTTTACTTTCAGTAGGGGCACTGTACAGGACTAGATGTCCTTGGGCTGGGCTCCCATAGTCGGTCCCTAGGTTTAGATAACCTAGTAAACCTTACTAAATTTAGGATTTGCAACTCCGGATCTAGTTAAGGATGCGCGCATAGCATGTACAGTTGCCGGGCCCATTAGTAGTATGATTATGTATTTTAATATATTATTATTAGCTTTTCAAAACTCACAAAGATCAGTTATGTTAGTTGAGTTTGAATTCAGTTACAGTCTAGCTTAGTTCATGTTCAGCTCAGTTCCTATTTATTGATACACATGATAGTTTATGGTTAGCTTTGTATGCCATGCTTTGATGTTCATGTTCAGTGATTTCAGTATGCCATGTTTTAACAAGTTTAACATATGTTTGATAGCATGTTTTTTTTTAAAAAGCATAACTGCATCGCATGCATGTTTTAGTGAGTTAGATGGTTTCTTACTAAGCGAAAGCTTATAGATACTTTCTTTTCCTTATACCGCAGATAAAGGTAAAGGAAAGATGGACTAGCGGAGGCTAGAGGGCAATGCTACGAAGATGTGTGTGGGCAAGAACTTGGAATAGAGATCTTAGGGAACTTTAGCATGCTTGGTTTAAACATTAGAACTTTTCAGTGTTTTAGCATTTTGCACTTTAATATGTTAATTGCTATGAATTAGTTAACCATACACCCTATTATGCTTAGAACACTATTTTTTATGATGTTAGAATGTTAGTTATTATTGTTAGGATGTTCTTAGTCAGTTTTGGAGTCATTATGTGTGATTTGGCACGAGACAGTGCTGAAATCAGATCTTTGGCACGAAATCAGAAACTCGAATCGATCAGCTGATCGATTCGAGGGTTTCCAATCGATTGATTGATCGACTGGGCAACTCGTCTCGCGAACAGTAGGTGTCGGGATCGATCAGTCGATCGATCCAGCCAATTCCGTCGCGAACAGAAGGCTCGGGGATCGATCACTAGATCGATTGACCAGTTTGGATCGATCAGCCGATCGATCCAGAATATTGCCCCGAGCACAGTAGCGTGCTGGATCGATCACTGGATCGATCCAACATTCCAATCGATCAATGGATCGATTGGGAGGTCTGATATCAATGGGAAAATATTTAAGTTCAGTTCCTTGACCATGGGGAAGATAAAACATGTTATGAATAGTTAGTTTACACCCCTTAGCATATATAGAACAAAGAAATGTTAGTAGTTTAGTAAAATTTCAGTTAGTACAGCTTCCGCACCTAAATTTAATGGTGGTCAGAGAATAGTTTAGCACAGCATAATGTGACGATCGACCTTACAGCTTAGTTAATAGAAGGCGGGTCGTTACACCAAACACCAGGCAGGAAGTCCTAGTTGCAACTAAGCAAGGAAGTCCTAGTAGGTCGGGTGGGCCGAGGGACAGGAAGACCTGGTGGGTCGATGATCAGACGTGGGAAGCCTGTGGTCCTTGTTTGAGGGGGGGAATTGTTGGGGTTGTAAGGTTTCAAACATAATCCCACATTGAAAACACATGGGAAAGATCGTGGGTTTATAAGCAAAAGATATCTCCATTGACATAAGACTTTTTGGGTAGAGCTCAAGAGCAAAACCATGAGAGCTTAGGCCCAAAGTGGACAATATCATGTAATTGTGGAGATATCTAAATTCTTTTCATTCTATCACTAAGTTCTTCAGTAGAAAACCTAGGGTCAGTACTAGCAGTAGAAGGCCCAGCTATTGGGGGTGATTTCTTTTACATTAAAGCCTGGTGAAGACCTTTGCAAAAGAGAAAGGGAAGGTGCAGCTATTGGGGGTGCCCCTAGCGCCCCTTATATAGGGTGATCCGGGCACCCGGACGAGGTGGAGCAGGGAGGCGAGGCGGGGCGCCCGGAGTGTGTTTTAGGCGCCCGGAGTTGAATACCAGGGGTGCCCGGCCCTGGTTTCTAACTTTTAAATTTTAATATTAATTTAAGTTGATTTAAATTAATTTAATTTAGAAGTTAAATTTTAAGTTAATTTGAATTTAATTTTTAATTTTAATTTTGATTTAGTTTTAATTTTAATTTAACTTATTTTAAATTTAGTTTTAGTTTGATTTAGTTTTAATTTTAAATTATTTTAAATTTAGTTTTAATTTTAAGTTTAATTTTAATACAACTTTTAAGTTAATTTTTAGTTTAATTTTTAAGTTTAATTTTAAATTTTATTTTTAAGTTTAATTTAATTTTTAAGTTTAAATTTTAAGCTTAATTTTAAGTTTAATTTTAATTTTAAGTTAATTTTTAATTTAATTTAATTTAATTTAATTTAATTTAATTTTTAGTTGAGTTAATTTTTAAATTTAATTTGAGTTCATTATTTTATTTAATAATATTAAGTTTAATTTTATTTAATTTAAATTTATTTAGTTAATTTTATTTAATTTTATTTATTTAGTTTAATTTTATTTAATTTAAATTTTATTTTATTTTATATTATTTAGTTAAATTTTATTTAATTTTTTAATTTAGTTTAATTTAATTTATTTTTTTTATTTGAGTCCTTAGTTATCTTACTCAATCTACGTTTTCAATCAGAGAATCATATAATTTTGTGAGATGATTTTAGTTTAATTTCAGGGTTTAGTTTAACTTTGTGTTAGATTCAGATTTAGCTTTGGACTCAACAGACAAACATTCTTTGGATAAACTTCTGGGTTATGGTGAGTCACCTGGACATCATTAGAGCAACCATACCTTCGAAGTTTTCCAAATAGTCTCATCCACTGAACTTAGTACAAAACCTTAGTCTAACTAGTTAGGATTCGTAAGGGGTAGCTTCAGTTAGTTCCACTAAGACAAATGCACCAGGTCGAAACTATATCTTCCTAGACATGCATTGATAGAGTTTCCCTAACCTCCTATCATCCAAAACTTCACCAGTACCGTTTATCAAGTTAAAATGTTGCCCTTATTTAACTTAGTCCTAATTACCCGGCCAAGTAAACTTATTATTTTGGAGGTGCCAACTAATTTGCAGTCTCCCCTGAATTATTGAATATTTGTTTTATTAGGTTTATTTAAATATTTAGGTTAAGTATTTTAATTAAGTTAAATCTAGATTTTATTAATTTTAATTTATGTTTTAGATTTAGATTCGGTTTGTTATTACATTTGTTGATTAATTTCATAATCAAGAAATACTTAAGTATATCTTGGTTTTAATTTAAATTTAGCTTAGACTTGTAATCCAAGTCTAAATTTTAATAATTTGGTAATTATCTTTTCTTGTTTATGAATTTTGTTTTTCAAAAGATTGATTTATTTTTCTAATTTCTAGAACCTTGAATATGAAATTTTAAAGATTAAAGAATTATTTTTTAAATTATTATTTAGATTTTTATTAGTTAATTTATTTGGTTGAGCATGCATATCTAATTGTTGAGGTAAATCCAAACTAGAGCAATGATGATTATCTAATTTACTAACATGTGTAGAAAAAATTGGATTATCATGTATTGTAAACTTACTAACCTTTGCTTCCCCTGGATCTTTGGGTCTTCTTTCTGGGCATTGAGGTTTGTAGTGACCTATCTTTTTACAATTGAAGCATTGGATATGCTCCTTCCCTTTTTGAACTTTAGGTGTCGACTTCTCCTTTACCTCTGGTTATGTGGTTTAATTCTTATAGGTGGGGTACTTACTTTTGTAGTGCTCTCTTTCATTACATTCAAAACATATTATATGATATTTGAATTTTGAATTCACAACTTTACCTTTAGAATTCTCATTCGGATTCTCCTCCTTGTCCATCGTTGTCTCAGATTCAAATTCTGACTTTTGTTCTAATTCAGATCCTCCTACCTCCTATTGTGCCATTAAAGCCATAAAGATGGTTTGGTCCGATTTTGAGGATGACTCTAGGGATTCGCACTCTGATCTGAGCTTAAGTTTAACCTATTCCTCTAGCTCCATCGGTTCCTCGTGAAACTTGGTCAGATGAGTCCAGAACTTATAGACATCTTGATGTTCTCCAATTCTGCATGTGATTTCCTTATGTAATAAATCTGAAACTAACTTTATTACCTTTTGGTTTGCTTCCGAGTTCTGGGTTGATCGTCTCAGTGCCATGACACCATCGAAGTCGCTCATAAAGATAAAGCTTTCCATTTGATTGTCTCTCGTACATCTCATATGGTGGCGGTTCGTAAATGCTTCATCCTTCGCCTTTAGCCATCGATGTGAGAGGATCTTGCAAGACAGATATAGGCAAGAAGCAATTTCCAAGACTTTTTGTCTTAGGGTAAATAATGTGAGAGGAGAAAGAAAATAAGGGTGTTTTACCAATTTAAAAATAATAATAAAATAATAAAAAATAATAATGAAAAATATTGTGACAAATTTTACCAGAAGGGTTATTTCATCAATTCTAACAAGTAGTGAAAAAATTGAAGTGAATTTTTTAAAAAAAAAATTGGAGGGAAAAAAATAAGACGCATACCCCCTTTGCCTGATTAGTGGTTGCACCAATTCAGAGCGGTACCTGCTCTGATATCACTTGTTGGATCATGAAAAACGCTAGAGGGGGGTGAATAGCGATCGTTTAAAATTCGTTATCGAGTAACCAGCGAAAATAGAAAAATAAACACAATGCTAACAAAACCAATTTTACTTGGTTCGGGGCCTTCATCGATTCCTACTCCAAAGCCTGTATGTGAGAGTACTTTCGTTGAGCAATCACTAATAATTCGCAAAAGAATTATACAATTTAGTACAAGAATTATGAAAAGAATACCGACAACAAGGAAAATGAAAATGAGTTGCAGGTTGTCAAAGGAGCTTCGCAGCATCGCAGGAGCAGTGTGCAACAGAGCAATCATAGAAGTAAGTTGTTGTACTTTGCTCCAGGTGGAGGGCTCCTTATATAAGAAGCTCTGGGCGCCCAAATCTCTTCCGGGCGCCTCGAGCATGACGTCGGCCCAGCCAATCAGCGCGCTCAACGTTACGACAAGATAAACTTTTGCATTCCGGGCGCCCGGACTAGCTCCGGACGCTCGGATCCCTTCTGAGCGCTCGGACCCCTTTTTTCAGCAAAAGCTTTTTCCAGCAAGAAAAAGATTAGTCCGAGGCAACAAATATAATAAAAACATAGTAATTATATTCTGTTTCCTGAAGACCAGAACTGGTCATGATCTCAACTTAGATTTCCAAAATGAATTTAAGTTGGATCGACACCTACAGTTCCCTCAAACGAGGAGCACGTCCTCACCAAGTCACTCCCCTCCAGTGACTTACCTTAACTTACCATCCTGCCAGACATTCGGTCAGCCCATCAACCTGTCTAGACTTCGTGACAGCTATCCGATCGGCCCGTTGACCTAGCTGGACTTCGTGCCAGATATCCGATCAGCCCATCGACCTATTTGGACTTCGTGCCAGCTATCCGGTCGGCCCGTTGACCTAGCTAAACTTCGTGCCAGATATCCGGTAAGCCCATCTAATTTGACCTAACTTAACTTACTTTGTCATTCATCAAAATCTGAGTTATTCTGTTAGTGCTAACCGCACCAACAGAAGACATGCCAAACTTACCATGTCTAATTTGAAGATGGATTCTCCTCCTTCATCACTGCTGTCTTCTAACATAGCTCCCCTTTCTTCGATGTTTTATTCTATTGTTGCTTCGTCATCTAATTTTTGGTGACTAATCATTAGTGCTAGTTTGTCGTATTCTTCTTTTTCAGACTTTGATGATGATGTTTCGTCTGACGTGGTCTTAAGGTTTTTATGTTTGGACTTGTTTAACCTTATGTTTTTCAGTCTTAAGCAGTTGTGCTTTATGTGTCCCTCTTCGTCACAGTTGTAATATCTGATTTTTCTTTTACCACATGGATATTTCTTGGCATGCGTCTCATTAAACTTGTTAGATTTAAAGAATTTTTTGAACTTTCTTACCATGTACGCTTCTTGATTCTCGTCAAGGGACGACTCTAAATCTAGTTCGACGTTCCTTGTTTTCACGATGATGTTATTGTTTGGCTCTTTGTCCTTTCTTATGTCTGCACATCTAGACTCATATAATTCAAAAGTAGAAAACAAAATTTCTAAGTTACTTACATCAAGGTCCTTGGAGATGTAGTGTACGTCTACTATCGATGTCTATTTGGGTGCTCAGGAATGCATTTAGAGCATACCTTATTGAATCCAATTTATTACCATTCCTCCAAGGTTATTGAGTTCGATGATCAGTTCCTTGATCATCGCATGTAGTTGAGCTACTGTTTCTCCTTTTTTTTTCATTCGAAGGTTTGTCAGATGACTTTGGAACAGGTCTCGTTTCACTTGCTTAGCCTCTGAGGTTCATTTTTGCAACTTCAGCCACTTCTCTCAGAGTTCTTTGGCTGACTCGTAGGTGCCAATTGTAGGACCGTTAGATTCGATAGAGGGGGGGTGAATATCGATTCAAAAAACAAGAGTATAGGCGCAGCGGAAAAGTAAAATAGACACAGTTGTTTTACTTCGTTCGGAGCCTGTGACGACTCCTACTCGAAGGCCCGTGGTCCTTGACCACTTTCGTTGGGCAATCACTAGCAATTCGAAATAATGATTACAAAAGAACCGTACAGTGAATACTAATGAAAACTAAAAACAAAATACCGACAAGAAGGGAAAAGAATGGAGCGTAGTGTCGGAGCTTTGTTACGCCGCCGAACGCGTTGAGCAAAGAAGACCAGCAGTAAGAATTCTCGCTTGATTGTTTTGAAGCTCCCGCCGGGCTTCTTTATATGCCGGGCGCTGATCCCTTCCGGCGCTTGGAATGCGACGAGCTGCACAAACCGTGATGCTCCACGTGGCACGACTCTACCGGATATAATTTGCCTTAGGCGCGACTCCCGCCTGATCCTCCGAGCGCCCGGACCACTTTGTTCCAGAAATCTCCTTTTTCCTGCAAAACAAAGTTAGTCCGCGGCAATATATATCCTGCAAAACAGATTATTAGCACATTTGTAATAGTATGAATTAGCATAAGGTAGTATGACTTAGATTCCGTCATTCCGAGACCGGAATCTAGTCACGATCTCGACTTAGACATCCGAAATGGATCTAAGCCGGATCGACGCCTAAT
The DNA here is from genome assembly GCF_018446385.1 of Zingiber officinale. Lineage (NCBI taxonomy): Eukaryota > Viridiplantae > Streptophyta > Magnoliopsida > Zingiberales > Zingiberaceae > Zingiber > Zingiber officinale. The sequence continues at coordinate 4,757,656 of NC_056000.1, read as the reverse complement.
GTCCCCTTCCAGGGAACGCGTCCTCACAGTCACTCCCCTCCAGTGACTTATCTCACTTACCTGCCAGACGTCCGGTCAGCCCGTCGACCCGTCTGGACTTCTCGCCAAGCGTCCGGTCAGCCCGTTGACCCGCTTGGACTTCTCGCCAGCTATCCGGTCAGCCCATCGACCTAGCTGGACTTCTCGCCAGCTATCCGGTCAGCCCGTCGACCTAGCTGGACTTCGTGCCAGACATTCGGTCAGCCCGTCGACCTGTCTGGACTTTTCCTGCACACTTGATCAAAGTGTCAGACAACAACACAACTAACTTAACCTATTTGTCATTAATCAAAACCTGGGTTAGACCGTTAGTGCTACCCGCACCAACAATCTCCCCCTTTTTGATGGAATGACAACCTGGTTAAGTTAGTGAAAACATATGCAAGAAACAACATGCATTTATGTAGTTTTAAAGTTTGTTAGTTTGTATTTTCAAATTGGTTTAGCTAACTTAACCACCTAACCCTCCTCCCCCTTTGGCATTCATCAAAAAAATGAACAAAGGTAAACAATCATAGTGAAGAGTTACTGTAACAGGTAATCAAATTTTGAAAGATATCTAGGTTTGGTTCAAAAATTAAGTAATTTTTCAAAAAAAAAATTTGTCAAAAAATATTTTTTAAGGCTAATTTGATAAGAACTAAATTTTGAAATAGTTAACTTTTCAAATCAGGTTTGAAAATCAGGTGGGATTAAACTTTCACATTTTTTAAATTTTTAGTTAAATTTAACTTTTTGTAAATCAATGTTCAAACATATGTTAGGTTTTAAAAAGCATTTTTCAAACACACAAAATTTGAGTTAATTCTCCCCCTGAACTTGATACTTAACTCTAACCAGCTGTCTAACCAATTAGGTACTAACTAACTATCAGAAGATAGTAGCTTTCACTTGGTTAGTCAGATTAAGTTAATTATAACCAGTCAATGTTTGACTTGACTGATGAACTTTAATCTGATTAATATCTGAATTGTATTTAACGTCTAGACTTATGCTGATGCACTGGAATAAGCATCTTAAGTCTAGACAGTTGGCCTATGCATCTCACCCCTTTCTATGTTTATCAAACACAAGCAAGGTAAACCTAAGGTGTTGGTGAGATGCTCAAGAACTAGACCTATGGGTACATGCTTTCTAAGGATTCAAAACTAGTCTAAGGCCAAAACTGTTTTTGAAAGTCTAAAAATGGAAAGTTTCAAAACAAACAAGTTTAGCCTATAAGTTGGTAAAATCATTTTTGAAAGTATTTTTGAAAGATCCTAACCTATTAAGATAGAACATATTCAATGTAAGTTTGAAATGCCACTAGATAAATCCAAAATATTTTACAAGTAGTGTAGCTACAGAAGTCAGTCACTAAGGCTACTGAGATGATGAAGGGGTGGTCCAGATCCCAAGGATCAAAGAAGTGCCATCAGCTCAGTGTGACTAACTCGGCAACCTCTCGCCGCATGTCCCGATGAAAATCGGAGTTCTCCGCTGGAGACTCACCATAGCTCTCTCTCCGGTCATACGGTCGGCTAGAGTGCGGGAGCGTGTCGTGGTGCTCGAGTTGGGGGTGGTGGAGCGGCTTCCTCTGAAATAGTGCGAGCATGAACTCGTCCACATGTGCGTCTGGATCGTGCTGTGCGCCCCTCCGCCAAGACATAGTCCCGTCATCTCTATCTATATGGATGCCGGCTAGGGAAAAGTTCCGAGCGGCTATAACATCGAACTCGGTCATATGGGCAACGCCTCCCTAGTGACATCAATGTGCAACGAGGATATATAGGTCAGAACGTGACCAAATGGTATATGGACTCGTCTGTCAGTCACAATCCAGTTGAATAGATGATGGTGGAGAAGATATGTAGGCTAATGTCAATGTCTAACCTATGAATCGGGCATAAAGTAAGAACGAATGGAATGGGCGCATCACGCGATGTCCCGAGTAGTCGGTGGTAAAATGCAAAGGACTACAACCCTATAAAGAGCGTAGTCCCGGACTCTACTGACCTAAACCGTGTCACAGTGGGATCTCTCTCTCCCAGAAAAAATACGAATAAATCGTCGAGAGTAATATGTGAGTAGGGATCTTGAACGGTAGATCCCTCTGAGGATAGCACAAAAGGAGCAAGTAGATGGACGCAACTCTAAAACTCTCGGATAGTCGTAGGGAAAAATACGATATCGCACTGCCCTAGTGGTATAGGTGAAATCGTCTACTTTTACTAGGTTATTGCAAAATTCGGCACACAGACTTATGTTTATTGGACTGGTACATTCGACAAGGTTCGTTAAGTTATAGTATCCTATAACCTCTAAAGCAGAGGGACATGACCTTAGAAAGAACGATCTATCTATGCAAGTAGTCCTTATGGCCTTATAAATGGTGGACTCAAACTTAATCCTAAGTTCGTATGTGGGAAACCTAGGGTCTGTACTAGCATTGGAGGGTCCAGCACCAGTATTTGTTCGTTTCTTACTGTTTAAAAAAAATATTCTAAGAGAGTTTCCAAAGATAATTTCAAATAAAATTTCAGATAGGGGAAGAGGTTTTACCGAGGAGCCATCGATAAATATAGATCTGACGACATCGGTTGAATCGCGACAGCGTCTTCATCGTAGGAAAATTTTAGTTAAAAGTACTTTCGCGCTGAGGTTCGAAGTGAACCTTGGCAAAAGTGAGAGTGAGTGGTGCAAAAATTGGGGGCGCCTGCTGCCCCTTATTTATAGGGGACTCCGGGCGCCCCGGAGGGGAATACCAGGGGCGCCCGCCCCTGGTTTTTTACTGCATTTTTTTTTTTTTGGAGTTTTAGGTTTTGGAGTTAAGTTTTAAAATTAAAATTTTGAAAATAATTTTTAAAATTAAAATTTTGAAAATAATTTTTAAGTTTAAAATTAAAATTTTGAAATTAATTTTTAAGTTTAAAATTAAAATTTTGAAATTAATTTTTAAGTTTAGAATTAAAATTTTGAAATTAATTTTTAAGTTTAGAATTAAAATTTTGAAATTAATTTTTAAGTTTAAAATTAAAATTTTGAAAATAATTTTTAAGTTTAAAATTAAAATTTTGAAAATAATTTTTAAGTTTATAATTTTGAAAATAATTTTTAAGTTTAAAATTAAAATTTTGAAAATAATTGTTAAGTTTAAAATTAAAATTTTGAAAATAATTTTTAAGTTTATAATTTTGAAAATAATTTTTAAGTTTAAAATTAAAATTTTGAAAATAATTTTTAAGTTTTAAAATTAAGATTTTGAAAATAATTTTTAAGTTTAAAATTAAAATTTTGAAAATAATTTTTAAGTTTAAAATTTTGAAAATAATTTTTAAGTTTAAAATTTTGAAATTAATTTTTAAGTTAAAATTAAAAATTTTGAAATTAATTTTTAAGTTAAAATTAAAAATTTTGAAATTAATTTTTAAGTTTAAAATTTTGAAAATAATTTTTAAGTTTAAAATTTTGAAAATAATTTTTAAGTTTAAAATTTTGAAAATAATTTTTAAGTTTAAAATTTTGAAATTAATTTTTAAGTTAAAATTAAAAATTTTGAAATTAATTTTTAAGTTAAAATTAAAAATTTTGAAATTAATTTTTAAGTTAAAATTAAAAATTTGAAATTAATTTTTAAGTTAAAATTAAAAATTTTGAAATTAATTTTTAAGTTTAAAATTTTAATTTAAGTTTAAAATTAATTTAAGCTTAAAATTTTAAAATTAATTTTTAAGCTTTATTCATCTCACCCGATCTATATTATCAATCAGGGAATCCTATGATTTTGTGAGATGAAATTGGTTTGATTACAGAGTTTTGGTTTAACTTGTGTTAGATTCAGACTTAGCTTTGGTTTCCACAAATTGGCATTCTTCGGATAAACTTCTAAGCTTGGTGAGTCACAAGGACATCATTAGAAGTAACCAACCTTTCGAGGTTTTCCGAATAGTCCTATCCACGGAACTTAGTACTAAATCTTGGTCTAACTGGTTAGGATTCGTTTAAGGGTAGCTTCGGTCAGTTCCACTTGGCCAAATGCACCAGATCGAAACCATATCTTTCTAGACATGCGATGCCCAAGTTTCCCTAACGTACTATCATCCAAAAATTTCACCAATACCATGATTCAAGTTAAACTTGGTCTTTTTTTTTTTAACTAATCCTAATTACCCTGCCGGTTGGTAAATTTTGGGTTACCCTATCGGGTAAGTTAGTTTTGGAGGTGCCAGCTATTCTGGAGCCTCCCCCTGAATTATTGGCCATTAATTTAAGTTTTGATTTTAGGCTTGTGTCGATTCTTTTTATAGTTATAGTTAACTTGGTGATAATTTTGTTGTTTTTTAAACTATTTAGATTTTGAATTTGATTTAGGTTTGTATTTTGGATTTTGGTTTGGTTTATTTATATAATGTATTTTTTCTTTAGGTATATAATATTGATTAAGTCCTACTTGCGTGGTTAGACACGCTTTTGGAACCCAAGCTAGATTGGTTGACTTGTATTGGGTTATTAATGATTTGAAGGTTTTATTTGAATTTGACTTATATCCTAGTCCGGTTTTATTATAACATGCTTTTTGATTATTTAGGATTAAGTCTAAATTTTTTGATCTTGTTATGAATTTTTCTAACATCTCCTTTAAATTGTTTATTTCATATTTTAATGATAAATTCTCCTCCTCAAGTGTTAGATCTTGAGTTGGTTTGGAATTTTTTAATTGTTCCTTGAGGTTTTGATTTTCCTCAAGAAGTGATTTATTTTCATTTTCTAATTTAGTTAATTTACTATTTAAACAGGAAATAATTCTGAAAAATTTTTTGTTTAAATTAAAGTATACCTCATTCGGGTCTTCGGAAACGAGTACGGACTCGTGGCTTGTTTCGGGTTCAGACCCGTCTTCATCTTCCGACTCGTTATCTGTTTCGGCTTCGCGAGATGTTTCTGTTCTTCTTCCTCCGATTCGTCCGAGGAGTCGTCCCACGTTGCTTTGAGTGCCTTCTTTTTGGCTTTTGTTTGTCGAACTTTAGTTTTGGGCATTCGTTCTTGTAATGTCCTTTTTCTGCAGTAGCAAGTCACGTTCTTTTGTTACGACGGAGAGCTGATCTTTGAAGATCCTTTGTTGAAGCTCCTCTTTCTCCGGTGAACATTTTTCTTACCAAGTTCACGTGTGTTCTTCATTTGAGTCTTGGTCGATTCTTCTTCAACTTCAGGCTTGCTTTTCTTGGAGGAACCCGCAAATAAGGCTACACCTTTCTGGCTCCAGCATTAGTTTGTTCGTGCAATTCTAATTCACAGAAAAGCTCATCCAATTTTAATTTAGAAAGATTCTTAGAAATTTTGTAGGCATCCACTATTGATGCCCACAAACTATTACGTGGAAAGGCGTTTAATGCGTACCTTATCAAGTCTCTGTTCTCCATCTGGTGGCCTATCGCATGGAGCCCGTTGAGGATGTCCTTGATCCTCGCGTGGAGTTGATTCGCTGTTTCTCCTTCCTGCATTTTTATATTAAAAATTTTATTTAAAAGCAGGTCTCGTTTTGTTACCTTAGCGTCGCTTGTTCCTTCGTGCAGCTCGATCAGTTTGTCCCACAATTCTTTAGCGTTTTTGTGTGGGCCGACTCTGTTTAGCTCTTCTCTTGTTAGTCCGCACTGTAGAGTGTTGATCGCTTTGTTTTCTGTTGACGCTTTTTTCTTGAGATCTGCTGTCCAGTCTTCAGGATCCACTAGATTCCCGGCGTTGTCCACTGGAATTTTGTAAGGTCTTGTAATGCTCATCCACTGGTCAAAGTTAGTTTTGAGGTAGACCTCCATGCGCTTCTTCCAGTAAGGGAAGTCGTCCCCGTTGAAGAGTGGAGGTCGCACTGTGCTGAATCCTTCTTGTTGGGACATTCTGTGCACAGGTAAATAACCAAAAAATATCTCAAGACTTGGTCTTGGATTAGTAGTGCGGAAAAAAAACTAGATTCGTGTTGCACTAATTTAAATTGATTAGAGAAATATTAAGTTAACGAAACACCAGTTTTTAAAATTAAAAAAAAAACAAAAGAAAATTCACCCCCTGTCTGATTGGTGGTTGCACCAAATCAGAGCGGAACCTCGCTCTGATACCACTTGTAGGACCGTTAGATTCGATAGAGGGGGGGTGAATATCGATTCGAAAAACAAGAGTATAGGCGCAGCGGAAAAGTAAAATAGACACAGTTGTTTTACTTCGTTCGGAGCCTGTGACGACTCCTACTCGAAGGCCCGTGGTCCTTGACCACTTTCATTGGGCAATCACTAGCAATTCGAAATAATGATTACAAAAGAACCGTACAGTGAATACTAATGAAAACTAAAAACAAAATACCGACAAGAAGGGAAAAGAATGGAGCGTAGTGTCGGAGCTTTGTTGGCGTCGCACTGAACGTTGAGCAGCAAGACCAGCAGCAGAAGAATTCTCAGCTTGATTGTTTTTGAAGCTCCTGCCTGGGGCTTCTTTTATATGCTGTTCCGGGTGCCTGGATCCCTTCCGGGCGCCTGGAATGCGACGTAGCTGCACAAACCGTGATGCTCCACGTGGCGACGACTCGGCTGGATATAATTTGCCTTCCGGGCGCTCGGACCACTTTGTTCCAGAAATCTCCTTTTTCCTGCAAAACAAAGTTAGTCCGCGGCAATATATATCCTGCAAAACAGATTATTAGCACATTTGTAATAGTATGAATTAGCATAAGGTAGTATGACTTAGATTCCGTCTTTCCGAGACCGGAATCTAGTCACGATCTCGACTTAGACATCCGAAATGGATCTAAGCCAGATCGACGCCTAATGTCCCCTTCCCGGGAACGCATCCTCACAGTCACTCCCCTCCAGTGACTTACCTCACTTACCTGCCAGACGTCCGGTCAGCCCGTCGACCCGTCTGGACTTCTCGCCAAGCGTCCGGTCAGCCCGTCGACCCGCTTGGACTTCTCGCCAGCTATCCGGTCAGCCCGTCAACCTAGCTGGACTTCTCGCCAAGCGTCCGGTCAGCCCGTCGACCCGCTTGGACTTCTCGCTAGCTATCCGGTCAACCCGTCAACCTAGCTGGACTTCGTGCCAGACATCCGGTCAGCCCGTCGACCTGTCTGGACTTTTCCTGCACACTTGATCAAAGTGTCAGACAACAACACAACTAACTTAACCTATTTGTCATTCATCAAAACCTGGGTTAGACCGTTAGTACTACCCGCACCAACACCAATCCGGTTGAATTCCTGTGGTGGCAGTACACTTAGCAGATGAAATTTTGCCTTACTATTTTCCACGAAGTCTTTTCTTTATTTTTTTAGTGTAACAACACTCTTCAATTCTCCTCCATCTATTAGAGTAGGTGCCCTACAAAGCTAACTGTTGGTTAAGGCTTTATTAACTCTTATAAATAAACAACCTTTATTTAATATAATTCAATTTACTTTGACATTTACTTTATCTTTATATCCATGCTAGATGCATAGATAAAGTCCTTAAATATAGTATAATGAGATGTGGTGGTGCTATGATGGTAATCATGAAATACATCAATATTCACTGTATATTCAAAATTTGTTCCTAATCAATTGAGTCATCTAATAAACAAGGATAAAAGGTCGCTCGAGCTAAAGACTAGCATCTGTAATATAGCGTACCATATTTCATTGGTAAGGACATAGAGATGTTCAAGCATACAGACGAGTGATCATACGATGAGTTTATCGAACTGTTGGGATATGCTCAATGAAGTGTGTGCTAATACACATTTCATAAACATGCACAGTGAAAGAATAAAATATAAATAAATCTAATTTATTATAATTCACATACCACACGCATGTAGGATACAATAGCACTAGACAAGATCATAAAATAAAAATGAAAGCGAATAATAATTATTCTAGATATACCTTACGGATGACTTGTAACGAGAATGACATCAACCGTAGCGACGTTGTCGAACCTTACCTCTATTCATATCCCCGCCGAGCTCTTCAAAACAACTCCTTGAGTACAAACCTCTCTTTTAGAAGTTAGTAGTCATAAGTGGAGGAGAGGGATCAAGAGGAAGAAGAAGCAAACAAAGAATGAATTCCTTCCTTGTGGTGGTCACGACAACAAGAGGAAGGGATTCCTCTTGTTAGTGGCGGGAGAGAGAGAGAGAGAGGAGAGGAGAATTATGTTTCTTAAAACCCAATCAACTAAAATAATGAATTGTGTGTCTAATTCTCTCTTAACCATATCAATATATAACCCTCATTAATGAGTTGGATTGGTAAGCTTAAATTCAACCCATTATTCCTTAACCAAAAATTAGCTCATTAATCGCTTGGTTTGGTTGACAACTAAACCAACTTGGTTCATGACTAATTCAATTTGGTTCATGAGTTAACAACATAGGGTCCAACTCTTCTATAAGGACCCATCCGCGCCTCCGTTTTGACAAAAATTTTCATATTTGTCTTATGTATGGTCTAACCATACATTTATCTCCAGATCTAAGAATCCTATTCTTTAACTTGTTTTACGCCTTTAAGAGACTCGTAGTACGTGTGACTCAATAGGTTCCCGGTTCATCTTGGTCGTCCATAATTAACTGCTTAATTATGGAACGATCATGAGTGACACCTAATACACAACAAAAATAACAGCGAATAATGATAGAATTTTTCTTCGATAATTGGGATTATCGACAGAATAATGATGGAATTTGTGATATCGGAAATAATTACGTCGAAAAGGTAATTTATTGATGAAAATGTTATTCAGTCGTTATTCATCGATGGAATATAAGTTTCTGTCGATAAAATTTAACGACAGAACAACCGTCCTGTTGGCATAGAGAAAACTATGGATAACGGAATTTACCGACTGAATAAAATTCAGTCGATAAAGTTATTGACAGAATTATTAATTCTTTCGGTAATTACCTGCAGAATCGTTAATTCTGTCGATAATTACTGACGAAATTATTAATTTAGTTGGTAATTACCGACGGAATTAAAGATTCCGTCTATAATTTTATATCGAAAATTTACTTTGTAATTCGATATTTTGCCGACGGAATGGTGATTTCCGTCAGAAATCACCGACGAGACCATAATTTCGTCAGTAAAATTTAATAAAAATTTTAAAAAACCTTCTTTTATTTATAACGTATCCTGTATATAATTTTCATATAAATAAAAATCATCACAAACGATGGCAACACAAACACAATCCTCATATAAATCATAATCCATACAATATACTCCCAAATACAATATGTTCACAACATACAAACAATTAAACTATCCAAAATTCAATACAAAACACAATCATAATTGTCCAAATCTTCAAAATTCAGTACAAAACACAAGTATAACTATCCAAATACATTATGCTCGCAATCATAACTATTCAAAAGTGAATGACAAGTAAAAGACAAATATAAAATATCCAAAATACTTACCATGATACATCTCCTACCATATATCCAAATATAATCCTGTAAAAGTCAAATACAAGAGATTATGATCAGAATGAATCGATACAAATATAATATATAACTCAAAAATTGTAAGATATAACTAATTTTACATGTAAAAAAGTACTTGGATTATATTTTGGATATCCAAAGATGATGAATGTATCAATACAGACTCCTGAAAAAATATAATACAATTTAAGATAAATATAAGTAGTTGAATTTGACAAATAAAGTTTGATGTGATCAAACAGTGTATTGACAAATAAACTTTGATATGATCAAATGTTAGAGTGATTTCCAATCCAAGGAATAAAGAGGGTGGAAGAGTTCCACACAAATGTAAGGAAATATGTTGCTAAACACGCAAACGCGCAGCGGGAAAACATATTTCCTCCAAAATATCCATGCGAAGGGAAAGAGAAATTCCTACATATACTAAGTTTTCTAACATAGCATGAGATTATATCTTTGTAGCGTGCTCACGGACTCTCAACAGCTCGGATCACAACATGATCTCGCGTTCGCGCCTCTACAGTATCCACACGAACAAGCGTTCGTTTGTCTCACAAACTCACAAAAGGAGAAAGGTTGTGCTAGCAACCTTGAAAGTGGATTTCAGCCAAGAGGAGAGGAGCAAGGAGAATGAAGAGAATGTTGGGGTTGCAAGGTTGCAAAGATAGTTCCATATTGGAAACACATGGGAAAGATCATGGGTTCATAAGAGAAAAGATATCTCCATTGGCATGAGGCCTTTTGGGGAGAGCCCAAGAGCAAAACCATGAGGGCTATGCCCAAAGTGGACAATATCATACCATTGTGGAGATATATAAATTTTTTTCGATCTAACAATTGGTATCAGAGCCCGGACTGCCAGAAGGTTTAACCACCGACTGTGCACAAGAGCTATGGTCTGATTGAGGGGTACAATATTGACCTCGAACAAAGAAGACAGGGTTCCTATGTTCAGATCAAGAGGACTAGACACCAGGCAGGAAGTCCTAGTTGCGACTAGGCAAAGAAGTCCTAGTAGGTCGGGTGGACCGAGGGCCAGGAAGACCTGGTGGGTCGTGGATCGAACGTGGGAAGCCTATGGTCCTTTGTTTGAGGGGGGGATTGTTGGGGTTGCAAGGTTGTAAAGATAGTCCCATATTGGAAACACATGGGAAAGATCATGGGTTTATAAGAGAAAAGATATCTCCATTGGCATGAGGCCTTTTGGGGAGAGCCCAAGTGCAAAGTCATGAGGGTCTAGGCCCAAAGTGGACAAAATCATGTCATTATGGAGATATCTAAATTCTTTTTGTCTCAACAGAGAATTCATCCCAAAAATGAAGAGCATGAGTGTAACTTCTTCATTTCAAATTCAATTTCGAAAATTGAATGAAATAAATAATTGAATTTCGAAATTCAATAATTATCTTCATTAGATCCAATTGAGTTTAACTCAATAAGTCCAATTCGGATTAGACTTAATCCAATGATTCATCATATGATATGAACTCATCTCTAAATCTACTTATTCTTCGTGTGTGACCCAATAGGTTCTCGTAACATTGGCAATGTATTCAAATAAATATTTAGATACATAAGCAATGAGTGACATCTAGCAAGGCATCATTGCTACCCAAGTGACGAGAAGGTCAAGATCCGACCTAACCTGTCTGTGGCTATTATCTTGTATGACTTTGCCCCTCTATCCTTGATATCTAGGTATCTCAATGAGACATAGACTGTGTCATCCTCTTATCAACCTTTGTGTTTCTTGATCTCTAAGTAGACACACTCAATCAAATAAGCTCAATATCTCATATTGACTCATTTGTGCATGGTCATGCTTTCTTGTGTCCTACTAATCAAGTGGCCCACAGATATCGCTTCCGTCATATGGAAGAGATAGATCTTATCTACATCACTCACATCCCTTCGTATAATTCATTGCATACCCAGTGATCGACTTTATTGTCCACCTTGTTACATGTGACGTTTGTTGATACCAAAGTACACAACTCCTTATGTAGGGAACCGTAGCGACTTCAGGTATAAGAACTATTCATACCAATAGTCACATGAAAATGTTTATGACACTCATATAATGATCCATGAAACATTCTCATGGCGGGTCATTCAGTATATATTCTCTAATATATACTCATGTGTCAACCTGATATCTCATATCCATGACTTGTGAGATCAAGTCATCCATTGACCTACATGCTAGTCTCAACGCATTAATATTGTCCTTGTATATTAATGCTCGACTAGGAACAGTTAAGAGTAGTGTTTTCTACAATATCTCACTACCAATTCAACTAATTAATATACTGTAGATAAGAACCTACTACCCAAGGACATTATTATATTTATTCAATTGGCACTGGACTGAAATAAATATAATAACAAACTTTGCCTTTTATTAATAATGATATATGATATAAAATGAGCCCTTTACAATCATCTCATAATTGATACTATGGCTAATACTAACAACAAAGTCTATAAATCAAATTTATATTATTGTAATAATGAGCAAGTATTCTTGTCGCGTTAATAATATTGGATCATTGATACAATCATAGTGGACTCGTATTATTGAATTCTAGAAAATTTCTAAAAACCTAATAGATAAAGATGAAAGATTTTCTAAAAACCTGATGGAAGTGAAACAATGGAACTTTGAAAACTCAAGCCCATTACAATTACATTAAAAAAAAAAATCACCATCTCCTCCACTATCTCTACTCCTCCACTAACAACACTCCTCCGTGAAGTTTTTGGCAGCCCCGTTTTTTTTTAATGAGCCTTCCTTGGAGAGTTGAGAAGTGAAGCTTTTTATTCTTCTTCTTTGGAAAATTTTGGGGGGCCACCTCTACGCTTTTTTCCTTTGAGAATTCGGTAGCTACTTCCAATCTTTCCCCTTGGAGAATTTTAACAGTTGCTTCCTCTCTTTCTCCTTTGGAAAATTCGGACAATCATTTTTCTTCTCATTGGAGAATTTCAGCAGCCATCATAGCAATTTCGGCAGCCCCTCTCAAAGAAAGAAGATGGAAATTTTCTCTCTCTTCCATCGAAAGAGAACCATTTCCTTGTCACTAGTTTTTCCTTCTCCGAGAAGGATTGTTGCTACCAATCTTCTTATAAATTTTTAGGTGTAGTCCTTTGTTAAGAGTTATTTGGCATCCCCTTGTGAAGGGATAATTAGGCAGCTTCTTCCTCATCTTTGAGGAGGACATTTTTAATCAATTCAACAAAAAAATGACATTTGATCTCTAGTACGATTAAGTGTTGGAAAGAGGATTCTGATCATAGACTGAATTAGACGGAGGAAGCATGAGTTTGTGGCAAACAATGAAAAGTTATTCTGCTAAACCTGGAATAATTGGATTCATCCCCAAATACAAGTTGGTTGGGAGGTATGTTTTTCACTTGCACTTTGATTCATATGTATATTGACGCATATGTTAATAGTTTTATTTAGGTTATGCTTAAATAATCTATATGTTTATTTTAGATAATTTAGTATGTCTAAATAAAATGATTAAATTAGCATTAGATAAATAAATCACATGATAGTTTATCTTTGTTATAATTTTAGGATCTTGCTTGAATAGTTAGATTGTAATGCATTCTTAGATTAAAGATCATGCTTATATATGTTTGTTTTGTAAATCCATACGAATACTACTTTAATTTAATTGTTAAATCATAAAATAAAATTTGAAATTTTCACTGTACATAAAGGTGTAGAAACACAATATCTGAATTTAGAATTTGATTCCAACACTATCCTCATTATTCGGTGCATCAAAATCATATTTAATTATTAATAAAATGTCAAAATCAATTTTGAAATATACCTCCATTTTCTTCTTCCAAGCGATGAACTATTTCTCGAACTTGGTGGGTGAATGCTGGATCTTATCATCTCTTTGCTGCTTCAGTTTGCAGTTAGTTCTTCTGAGGTAGTTGGGCTCTAATACCAATTATTGGTCTGTGTTAGGCCGGCTAGAGGGGGGTGAATAACCTAAAAAGAAAGTTAGAAATCTCTTACTTTTCGAACTTAGCAAAGATATAATATTAATTACACAATCAAAATAAAATATATAAAATAAATAAGAGGACAAAAAAATTACTTGGTTATAACCAAGATGGTTGTTAATCCAAGGTAAATTAAAAAAACTCTAAAAATTTCCTTCGTTGAAGATGGAGAAGCATCTTACACACTTTGAAAGATCAGAAATAGCTAGGAAGATTAGTTCAATGATTGTTGATTAATTCATAACTCCAAGAAGCTTATTATAGCCTTCTGAAAAAAGTTACTATTGCTTAGAGGCGCCTCCAAGGGGATCTAGGGTGCCTCCAAGAGGAAAGAAGCTAATCCTCTTTACAACGATCGTTATAATGATTATCTAATGACTCTTTGCGTTGGAGGTATGAGGGCACCTCCAGCTTCCTTGAGGCACCTCCATCAAGAGGCATGAGGACGCCTCCAAGTTGTTGCAGGGTGCCTTCTTCAGATAGGCACGAGGGCGCCTCTAATCCACTTAGAGGTGCCTCAAGCACTATTCATCTAAGAATGAACCTCTCTAATTGCTTTCCAATCTCTTGGGTGATGCTCCGATCATCCAAAGTTGAGCTCAACCGAACCCAACTTTGATCTTCTTCTCGAGCAGGCTTCTTGCTTGTTTCTCGTACCTCAAACGCTTCGCACACGTCCTTCTCATCCACCGATGTATTCTTCAGTAGCTTTTCGTCCATCGGATACATCGAACCCGTCAACTCATTTTCTGTGTGATCCTTCTATCTCACTATATCTTCTGCTCGACTCCTTGTATTCCGATGCCCCTACATACTCAGACACAAGCCATCAAAATCACAAAATGTAACTTAATCAGGTTGACTATATCAAAACTAACCTCGGGTACTTACAGTTATAGCCACGGACGTTGAGTTACTAGCTAAAGGACAACAGTTGCTAGCAGATTAATAAGGGTATCAATTCGGGTAGGTCGGGTCAGGTTTGGATCTAGTGAAATATTTTTTTTACCCAACCTGAACCTGATCCAAACCCGAATTCAACCTGAAACCCCTAAACCCGAACCCAAACTCGACCAACCCAAACTGAACCCAAATTATCCAAAAAACTCGATTGAAAATGACTTTTTCGACTATTTTTCCTATAATTTTTCACTTTTATCTCAATACTCTCATTATTATACTAACATTGATATTAATATACATAAAAATATCTTATTTTTTAAAATAAAATTCAATTTAACTCCCAAAAATCCACGAAACCCTAAATTCGAGTCAACCTGAACCCGATCTGAACTCAACCCAAACCCCACCAGAAAATTTTCAACCCAAAACCCTCCAACCCAAACCTAACCCGAACTCGAAAATTGTTGGTGCAGTGGGCCAACAAGAGGAGAGGGGTGAATTGACTAAAATAGGAAAAAAATACCCTCCTCGTTCTTTCAACTCTAAAAATGCAACAACAATAAAATAATAGAACTAAAGAAGACTCAGCAGTTGACTTGGTTATAACCTGAGTGGTTATTAATCTAAGGCGGTTGAACAACTCACTAAGAATCTCCTTCTTTGAAGGCGGAGAAACCTTTTACACACTGAAAATTCTAAGAGCTGCTAGGAAGTTAATACAATAGTTTATTGATTATTTCCTTACTTTATGGGCCTTTTTATAGCTCCTGAAAATTCTATATAAAGGCTTGAGGGTGCCTCCCAGGGAGTGGAGGGTGCCTCCAAGGCAAGATGAGTGGATAAACCTTTATCCACTCGTAAACGGTCAAGTTAACTGATTTGAGGGCACCTTCAATGACATTGAGGGTGCCTCAAAGGCATGGAGGGCACCTCTAAGACATAGAGGGTGCCCTCCCGCCTGAAGAAGGCGGAGGCGCCCTCAACACTGCATTGAGGGTGCCTCCAGCTTGCTTTTCGAGTTCCTTTAGGCCTTCGAAAGCTCCAATCACTTGGGTGATTATGACCAACCGAAATAGGGTTCACCCAAACATAATTTCTAGCCTTCTCCTCGAGCAGACTTCCGCTCCGACTTCTCGTCCCTCGAACGTCGCATACGTTCTTCTCGTCCACCGATGTACTCTTCCACAGCTCTTTCGTCCCTCGGACGCACCGAGCCCGTCGGCTCCCTTCCCGTGTCGTCCTTCTCGCCAGCTGCGTCTTCCGCTCGACTTCCTGTGCTCCTAAACTCCTGCACACTTGTACACAGGGATCAAAATCAAACAGGACCTAACCTAACTTAGTTAATCATATCAAAACAACCACGTGGTCCAATAATCTTTCCCTTTTGATATGCATCAACCCAAGTTTAAGTTAGGGCAAAACAAACAAATAGTAATTTAAAGAAATTACCACACTAACAATTTAAGCATAAAAATTGTAATAAAAGAAATTGTAATATTTTTTTAAAAAAATTAAAAAAATCTAAGTTAAAATAAAAATATTTTACTCCCCCTAAACTTGTACTTATTTCTCCCCCTTTGATCACATCAAAAAAAATTTTGAAAAAAATTTCAAGTTACAAATTTTTAAATTTTCAAGTTAAACAAAATTTGAAGCAATTTCCAAGTTAGAAATTTCCCAAAAAAAATTTGAAACGTTTAAATAATTGACAAGAATTTAAAAGTATTATCTTAATTACTTATCAGTTTGTCAATTAAATATTTAATTCGATAATCGACTTCCAGGCTGTGGCGAGGCACTAGGTCTTTTTGGTTATTGGATCATCAACCACGTCTAGACAAAGTCTTTTAAGGAATTTAAATATTTAACACTTTCTGAAAGTTTTAATAAAAACATGTTTTAATCTAAACAAGATTTTGGAATCCAATATCGGTTCCTTGCTATTGGGTTAATCAAAAATTTATGAGGTATACATTCTTTGGAAATTTTTCTAAGTTGACCTTGATGATGTCTAATTTACCAATTTAACTTACCATAAATTTTTATTTTTGATTTTTATAAGTTATTCAAGTATGCATGTTCATTTTCCAATTTTTTGATTTCTATTTTTAATTTTTTATTTTCTAATTTTAGATTATCATACAATTGTAGAGGACATGATTTTGCTAAATTCAATTTTAATTCAGCATTTTCCTTTTCTAGTTTAAGTAGATCTTTATCAAGACTTTTAATAAATTTAAAGGACTGTTTGGGAGATAGAGTACGTACCTCACTTACCTCAATTTTTGATGCTCTCCTTCATCGCTACTTTCTTCTTCTGATGATCCTCCCCATTCATCTATGCTCATTTCTAAGCAGGTCTCATCTTCATCTTGGTGGATTGTTGTTAGAGCAAGTCCAGCGTAGGCTTCGACTTCATATTCGGAGGATGATGATTCATCCCATGTGGCCTTCAGACTCTTGTGTTTAGAGGAAGTCGGTCTTTGAGACTTTCCTTTCTCCTTGTCCTTTTTCTTTAATTTTGGGCAGTCATCCTTGATGTGTCCTTCCTCGTTGCAGTTGTAGCATCAGACCTTCCTTTTGGTTCGATAATCTCTCTTTGTCTGTGATTTAAACTTATTAGACCAAACAAATTTATTGAGTTTACTTACCAGAAGAGCTGCTTCGTTTTCATCAACTGATTCATCGGAGTCTAAATTGTTGGTCCTTGCCTTTAGAGTAACATTCTGACTCGGTCCTTTTCTTTGTCTTGCGCACCGAGATTCGTGTAATTCAAAAGTAGAAAAAAGACTTTCTAAAGCACTTACCTCGAGATCCTTGGATATATAGTAGGAATCTACTATAGTTGTCCATTCGGATGTTCTTGGGAACGCATACCTTTGTGCATCCCGATTTGTTACCATTTCTCCGAGATTTGTTAGTCTGGTGATCAATTCCTTGATTCTTCCGTATAGTTGTACTACTGACTCTCCTTCTTCCAATCGGAGGTTCATCAGTTGATTCTGGAGCATGTCCTGACTCGCAATCTTTGTTTCAGAAGTCCCTTCGTGTAACTCCAAGAACTTTTCCCAAAGCTCCTTCGCATAGTTGTAATTTCCGATCCAATTTACTTCCTACGGTGGTAGCACACTAACCAAGTGGAACTAGGCTCATCCGTTCGCTACGAAGTTTGTTTGCTCCTTCTTGGTCCAATGATACTCTTCTTTTTCTTATCCTTGGAGATTTTTGGGAGCTACAAAATCATATTTAATTATTAACAATATTTCAAAATCAGTTTTGAAAAATATCTCCATTCATTTCTTCCACGATACAAAATCTCCATCGAATTTAGGTGGAAAGATTGTCGGTTCGGCCATTGTCTTGATCTTGTTACTTTAGACGGCGGTTAGTCCTTCTGAGGTGATTGGGCTCTGATACCACTTGTTGGTACAGTGAGCCGGCAAGAGGGGAGGGGTGAATTGCCTGAAATAGAAAAAAGTACCCTTCTCATTCTTTCAACTCTAAAAATGCAACAACAATAAAATAACAGAACTAAAGAAGACTCAGCAGTTGACTTGATTACAACCTGGGTGATTGTTAATCCAAGGTGGTTGAACAACTCACTAAGAATCTCCTTCTTTGAAAGCGGAGAAGCCTTTTATAACTGAAAGCTCTAAGAGTTGCTAGGAAGTTAGTACAAGAGTTGATTGATTATTTCCTAGCTCTAGGGGCCTTTTTAGAGCTCCTGAAAATTCTATCTAAAGGCTTGACGGTGCCTCCCAAGGGGTGGAGGCGGCAAGTTAAGTGGATAAACCTTTATCCACTCACAAATGGTCAGGTTGACTAGTTTGAGGGCGCCCTCAATGACATTGAGGGTGCCTCAAAGGCATGGAGGGTGCCCTCCGCCTAAAGAAGGTGGAGGTGCCCTCAACACTGCATTGAGGGTGCCTTCAACTTGCTTTTCCAACTCCTTTAGGCCTTTGGAAGCTCCGATCGCTTGGGTGATTGTAGCCAACCGAAATAGGACTCTCCCGAACCTAATTTCCGATCTTCTCCTCGAGCAAGCTTCCGCTCTGGCTTCTCGTCCCTCGAACATCACGTATGTTCTTCTCGTTCACCGGTGTAATCTTCCGCAGCTCTTTCGTCCCTCAGACACACCGAGCCCATCGACTCCCTTCCTGTGCTATCCTTCTCGCCAGCTACATCTTCCGCTCGACTTCATGTACTCGTAAGCTTCTGCACACTTAGAAACAGGGATCAAAACCAAACAGGACCTAACCTAACTTAGCTGATCACATCAAAATAATCATGGGGTTTGATCCTGTCCGAATGCTGAATCAACGGACGCTAGGCACGGGGCGCTCTTCGACTGCTATCGTGGATCTTCGACTGGTGGCACGAAGCTCCGGCGGACCTACACAGAAGTCGGGCCGGGAAGGGGTTCCCGGCGGCGACCCTCCGACGCTCAAGTCAGGCGAAGCTCAAGAAAGAAACAGTGGCTTCAAAACGCGTAGAATGCATACCTCTGGCGAAGAATGAGGGCCTTTATATAGGGCAGCGAAGAAGTGAGTGTACACCTACCGAGGTGTACACGTGTCCATGGCCCATACTCCAGTAAGGACTTGTCAGTGAGCTTCCCTAACCCATACTGCTACAGTCTCAGCATGTCCTCGATGGGACAGCGGAATCCCCTGTCATAAGATTTGGAGCATGGCCCGCACGTGAAACATACCTGATGTCAGAAAAAGACGTTCCTTGTCCTTTTCCCCTTTGCTCCAGATCTGGCTTCCGGGCGGACAGCTCCCTCAACATCCGGTCAGACATATGCGGTGGTTTACTTAGGGAGATCCTCCATCACGTGCTTTATGGAGACTATTAGCAGTGTTACCTTATGGCTTTGGCCGAGCGTGAAGTCCGCTCGGCCCTGCGACCTTTTCCACTGAGCGCCGGAACCCTGATTTCGACAGGGCGCCTTTAACCATCAGCCGAATATCGTCCGGTCGGCCAGCCGATCGGACCCATCCCTCTCTGGACGTTTAATTCCACCGGACGGCCGACCCTCTCCGGATGGACAACCGCCACTGTGACTTCCACGGGGCCCGCTCTTACTACCGGATCACTTGCCTCCCCTTCAAGTCTAGTCGAAGGAGGCGAATAGTCCGACTGACTGGACTAAGAATCTGGCCGAGCGGCTCCTCCGTGCTGGTATCCTCCGCTCGGCCAACCATAGAGGTAGCCTTAAGCGAATCAACAATGGCATTCACCGGATCTCCTCGTGTTCTGCGCTAATTTTCGACATTAAGGTTGAGCATGCTTTCATTAAATGCTCTGAATGATTGAATGCCACGTGGAGCACTGCCATCGGCGTACGGCGGCGGTGGCATGGTGTTTTGATGTGATCGAAGCGATTCGAAATGGACGGCTCGATGCATGCTTTGATTCCCGTGACCTGGATCCAACGGTGGAGGTCGCTCGGCCTTCACCCTATAAATTCTTCGTTTCCTTCTCTCCCTCACCTGCCTCCGCGATTTCGACCATTGCCCCCTGCGCTTTGGAGCTCCGACGATCATGTTTCTGCTCTCCGACGCTCTTCGGCGCCTTTTCCTTGATCCCTTTCCCCGCAGCAAGGTTTTATATCTTTCCTTCCTCCTTTCCGGTGTTTCGTCCGCATTTCTTTTCGATCCTTGAAACCTCCTTTCGCTTGGTTGTTTTCTCCTGCCTTTTTGCCTTTTGATTCCTTCCGATCGCCCATGGCTAGCTCTTCCAATCCGAAGATCGGTCGCTCATGGTACACCATGCAGTCCCGATTCGAACAATGGGACTTGATATTTTGACAGATTTGAAATCCTGAGGATTTCAAATTCGCTTAGTCCTTCCGCCTCACTGTGCCACCGCACGGGCTTTCAGGTCTTCCGAGACCGCCATCACTGGTCTTCGTTTTCCTGTACATCCTTTCATCATAGATGTCTGTAATTTTTTTGGTGTGCCGCTCGACAGTTTAGTACCCAATACCTTCCGTCTCCTCTGCGGTGTTGTCGTTTTGTTTAAGATTCACAACATCCCCCTCCGACCGGAGGTCTTCTTTTATTTCTATTACCCCAAGCAAGCCGAGCCGGGCACCTTCATGTTCCAAGCTCGGCCCGGCTTGGTCTTTTTCAACAAACTTCCTACTTCCAATAAACATTGGAAGGATTATTTTTTCTACATCTGTATGCCCGATCGGGCCAACTTCCCGACCCAGTGGCAGGTCAGCCTACCTCCCACTCCCGAGTTGAAGAAATTCAAGACCCGACCGGACTATCTCCACGCTGCAAATATGCTGGCCGGTCTGCGACTTGACATCAACAAACTTCTTCACGAGGGAGTGATGTACATCTTCGGGCTGAGTCCTATACGGACTCCTCTTCCGACCGGCTTCGGTAAGAATTTTACTTGGGCATTTGCTTTAATTGCTAACTGATTTATTTTCTTTCCCTTGCAGCGGATATCGTCATGGATTCGGTGATGGCCGGTGTTTTGAAGAGAAAGGCGGCCGCTCTGGAAGTCGCGGCTGCCAAAGAGATGGAAGCGCTGGGTATCCAGCCGGTCGGATCCCATGAAGGAGAGAGTGGAACTCAAGCTGAGTCGGTCACTCAAGCTTCCCAACAAAATGTGGCTAGCGGCGCCACCCCCTCAAGAGAACGAACTGCCCCCGAGGAAGGTTCCGCTCGGGAGGAGGAGCAGCCTCCACAAAAGAGGCCCCGAGTGGAGACTCCCCTGCGGTCGGCAACCTCAGCGGTCCAACCATCCGAGCGGGTCACTGCAACTGCTCGGGGCAAGGCGCTAGAGATTTATTCCAATCAGCACCCTTCCGCCCGCTCGCCACTCAGCCCAGCGCTCGACCATTCATTCCCAATTTTCTGCGCCGGCTTCTGATCCCCTTCCAACCGCTGGTCCCCCCGGTCATGGCCGCACGATTCGGGTCACTCTTCATCTACCGACTGAAGAGCTGCTGCCAGAGGCCGACCGTCCATCTGCACCCGAGCACACCATCACCTTGAAAGGGCCCCTAGCTGAGATGTGGGCCGATGCTCGGGCACGCACAGCGCTGATACCCCTCGGAAACTTGGCCAATAGCCACATGCGGGAGGCCACGGGGGTAAGTTTGCTCTACTAAGTTTTGTATGCATTCTTTTCGATCGGCAGCTAATAACTATAATTTTCTTTTGCCAGAGATGGGTGGAGGAAATTGCGGTTTCCAACCGCTTGGCCTTGGTGGATGAAGAGCTGCGACAACTGAAGGCCGCAGTTGGTCCGTCCGGCCTTCAGGGCCCTTCCTATTCCGAGCTGCAAAAGGAGCTGAAGAAAACTCAAACTCTACTGGCGGCCGAGCAGAAGAAGACAGCCGACCAGGCCCATGCCCTGGCGGAGTCCGAGCGGCAAGTCAAGTCGCTTGACACAAAAATAACCCTGGCCACCACTCGGAAGAATACAGCTATCTCCGATCTGGAGAAGAAGAACGTTGAGGCTCGGGGCCTGGAGCTGAAGATAAAGGAATTGACAGAGCAGCTCGACAGGGAGAAGGCGGGCCGCTCGGCCGACGTGGCTAAGATTCAGAATCTGAATGAGGCCCTTACTGGCTCCCAGGTGGCGTTCAAAGAATATCAAGATGTCGAGACGAGTCGAGTCGCGGCCTTAAGACAGAGCTACATCCGCTCGCCCGAATTCTCAGAGAAAATATGCTAGCGGATGTATACAGCTTTCGACTTGGCTATGACCGCCACCGTCACTTATCTGAAGTCTAAGGGTCTTCTCCCTGAGTCTACTGCTATTCCGGCCGGCGATCAGGTGGTGCTTCTGAATAACATTCCCAGGGACCTTTATGATTATATTGAGTAGCTTTCTGTAATTCGGCCACTCACCAGGACATCATCCTTTTTTGTAATTGGGCCGCTCGGCCTAAAGCTTTAACTTTAATGCAATGTTTTCCTTATATTTGCTGTCTTTTAACATAACCAAAATATGTGTTCATCCGCTCTCCCATTATCACCCCTCTGGTATTCGAAAGGGATTTTTACCAAGTGCAAGGCATTGCCCTGCCGTTCGGCTAAACATGTAATACTTCACCTACTTAATTTTCCGCTCTGATAGGAGAGATCCTTCGCTATGTATCGAGCAAGTAATTTTTGGCTCTGGGCCGAGCGGAACGTAGAGACGATTTAATGATATTGAGGGTGAGTTTCTGGGGCAATTGTATTCTCTTTATAGGCATTCCCCGCTCGGAGGGTTTATAGACGCCGGCTCGTCTCTCGATTTTTAACGTCGGAGCTCGACGGTCTTCCGCTCGGAGAGTTTATAGACGCCGGCTCGTCTCTCGATATTTAACGTCGGAGCTCGACGGTCTTCCACTCGGAGGGTTTATAGACGCCGGCTCGTCTCTCGATATTTAACGTCGGAGCTCGACGGTCTTCCGCTAGGAGGGTTTATAGACGCCGGCTCGTCTCTCGATATTTAACGTCGGAGCTCGACGGTCTTCCGTTCGGAGGATTTATAGACGCCGGCTTGTCTCTCGATATTTAACGTCGGAGCTCGACGGTCTTCCGCTCGGAGGGTTTATAGACGCCGGCTCGTCTCTCGATATTTAACGTCGGAGCTCGACGGTCTTCCGCTCGGAGGGTTTATAGACGCTGGCTCTCGATATTTAACGTCGGAGCTCGACGGTCTTCCGCTCTGAGGGTTTATAGACGCCGGCTCGTCTCTCGATATTTAACGTCGGAGCTCGACGGTCTTCCGCTCGGAGGGTTTATAGACGCCGGCTCGTCTCTCGATATTTAACGTCGGAGCTCGACGGTCTTCCGCTCAGAGGGTTTATAGACACCGGCTCGTCTCTCGATATTTAACGTCGGAGCTCGACGGTCTTCCGCTCGGACGTTTATAGACGCCGGCTCGTCTCTCGATATTTAACGTCGGAGCTCGACGGTCTTCATGGCTAATCTTTAACTCAGCCACTCGGCAGGAATGATAGTCATCCTTTTAATTCATTTCTGCTTCCTGCATTACAAGGACATGGGCAACTAGAATATACATAAATATGTGTTACACCAGTGCACCTTTCATCCGGCACGATAAGGCTGGAGATGATTCGCACTCCATGGCCGATCCAGTTGCCGTCCGTCCTCATCTTCCAGATAGTAAGCGCCCGAGCGGAGCTTTTCGATAACTTTGAAGGGGCCCGCCCACGGAGCTTCAAGCTTGCCGACGTCGCCGACCGGCTTGACTTTCTTCCAAACGAGATCGCCAACCTGGAATGATCTGGGGATTACGCGGCGGTTGTAGTTTTGCTTCATCCGCTGCCGGTATGCCATCAGCCGAACGGACGCCTTGGCTCTTTCTTCTTCGACCAAATCCAGCTCCATGTTCCTCCGCTCGGCGTTGTCCTCATCGTAATTTTGGATCCGAGCGGACTCGACGTCGACTTCAACAGGAATGACCGCTTCGCCGCCATACACCAAGTGGAAAGGCTTGACGCCCGTCCCTTCCTTTGGAATCGTTCGGATGGCCCATAAGACGCCCGGCACTTCATCTACCCAACTTCCTCCCAAGTGATCGAGCCGAGCGCGCAGAATGCGAAGAATCTCCCGATTGGCTACTTCAGCTTTACCGTTTCTTTGGGGATAGGCTACAGATGTGAAGTGCTGCTCGATGCCGTAGCTTTTGCACCAGTCTTCAAGCAACTTTCCTGTGAACTGCCTTCCGTTGTCGGAAATCAGTCGGCGAGGGATGCCGAACCGACAGATGATGTGTTGCCATATGAACTTTTTGACCATTTGTTCGGTGATCCTGACTAGCGGCTCGGCTTCCACCCACTTGGAAAAATAATCGACCGCCACTAGTAGAAATTTCCGCTGTCCGGTCGCCATAGGAAATGGACCAACGATATCCATTCCCCACTGGTCGAACGGACATGAGACCGTCGATGCCTTCATTTCCTCTGCCGGCCGGTGATAGAAGTTGTGGTATTTCTGGCACGAAAGGCACGTCGACACGGTCCTCGCGGCATCTGCGGCCAGAAGTACCCGGCCAATAGGATCTTCTTAGCCAGCGATCGTCCGCCCGGATGCCCACCGCAGGATCCTTGATGCACTTCTTGGAGGATATACGCCGCGTCCTCTGGGCTCACGCATTTCAGTAACGGGCGGGAGAAAGCCTTCTAGTAGAGCTGATCGCCGATGAGTGTGAACCGACCGGCTCTCCTCCTTAGTAGCCGAGCTTCATTCTGATCGGACGATGTGGCGCCCGAGCGCAGAAACTCTGTGATGGGTGTCCTCCAGTCGCTCGGAAATGTGAGGCCCTCCATCCGATCGACATGTGCCACCAAAGATACTTGTTCAATTGGCTGCTGGATGGCGATCGACGTCATTGAACTTGCAAGCTTGGCTAACTCATCAGCCGCTTGGTTCTCCGCTCGAGGTATCTTTTGGATGATAACTTCTCTGAAGTCAGTCTTGAGCTTCTCGAAGGCTTGAGCGTAAAGCTTGAGCCGAGCGTTGTTGATTTCAAAGGTGTCTGTCAGCTGCTGAGCGGCCAATTGGGAGTCTGAATGGAGTGTTACCCGTCCGGCACCTACATGTCGGGCGGCCTGTAAGCCGGCTATGAGGGCCTCATATTCTACTTCGTTGTTTGTAGCTTTATAATCCAGCCGGACGGATAAGTGCACCTTTTCTTCTTGAGGGGAGAGCAACAGTATCCCAATCCCGCTTCCGAGCCGAGTGGATGATCCGTCCACAAATATTCTCCACATAGCTTCCGGCTCTGAATTCTGAACTTCAGTCACAAAATCCGCCAAGGACTGCGCTTTGATTGCCGAGCGGGGATGGTATTGGATGTCAAATTCACTTAACTCCGTCGTCCATTTAATGAGCCGCCCGGACGCTTCTGGATTCAGCAATACACGCCCGAGCGGGCTATTGGTTTTGACAATGATGGTATGCGCCAGGAAATATGGACGAAGGCGCCGAGCGGCGAGGACCAGAGCGAAAGCTAGCTTTTCGAGCCGAGTGTAGCGAGATTCTGCATCTTTTAAAATGTGACTAAGGAAATACACAGGCTCCTCTCCGCTCGCCCTCACCAGTGCTGAGCCGATTGCCTGCTCGGTCGAGGATAGATAAATACAAAGTGGCTCACCAATAGTCGGCTTGGCTAATACCGGGAGCGAATTCAGATACGCCTTTAAATCTTCGAACGTCCGGTCGCATTCTTCGTCCCAGTGCAATTTTGTAGCCTTGCGTAAGATCTTGAAAAAAGGAAGGCTCCGGTCGGCGGTTTTGGAGATGAATCTGGACAGAGCGGTTATCCGACCGGTCAAACGCTGCACCTCCCTTGTAGAGCTTTCACCTTGCTGGGATTTGCTTCGATGCCCCGCTCGGTCACTATGTACCCCAAGAAACGCCCTCCTTTAGCTCCGAACAGGCACTTGTAGGGATTTAGCTTGACTCCATATTTGCGTAGCGTTCGGAAGGTTTCTTCCATGTCCTTGAAGAGATCGGCCGCCCGGACGGACTTAATGAGAATGTCGTCCACATAAACTTCTAGATTTCGCCCGATCTGCTCTCTGAATACTTTATTCATCAAGCGCTGATATGTGGCCCCCACATTCTTCAATCCGAACGGCATCACATTATAGCAATAAGTGTCATCGGCCGTCACGAAGCTGACTTTTTCTTGATCTTCACGGGCGAGCGGCACTTGGTGATAGCCCTGGTAGGCGTCGAGCATACAGATTAATTCACAGCCGGCCGTAGAGTCCACCAGCTGATCTATCCGGGGCAGAGGATAAAAATCTTTCAGGCAAGCTTTGTTGAGATCCCGAAAATCTATGCACACTCTCCACTTGTTGCCTGGCTTGGAGACTAATACTACGTTAGCCAACCAGCTCGGGAACTGCACCTCGCGTATATGGTCGGCCTCTAGAAGTTTATCCACCTCCGCTCGGATGATGGAATTCTGCTCGGCGCTGAAGTCACTTTTTCTTTGCTTTACTGGCCGTGCGTCCGGTCGGACATGTAGCTCATGCTGCGCTATGCTAGGCGAAATTCCAGGCAGCTCATGCGTCGACCAGACGAAGACATCGTGATTCCTTCGGAGACATTGGATCACCTCCTCTTTTCGATTCGCCTCCAGATCGGACGCGATCAAGGTCGTAGCTTCCGATCGGGTAGGGTGTATCCGTACTTCCTCTTTTTCTTCATAAACTAAAGAGGGAGGCTTTTCTGTGATGGCGTTTACCTCAATCCGGGGCGTTTTCCGAGCGGAATTGGCTTCTGTTCGGACCATCTCGATGTAGCATCGCCGAGCGGCCAGTTGATCTCCCCGTACTTCTCCCACTTTTTCTTCTACGGGGAACTTGATCTTCTGGTGGAAGGTGGATACGGCCGCTCGGAACTCGCTGAGCGCCGGTCGTCCCAAAATGACGTTGTAGGACGAGGGAGAGTCCACCACCACGAAGTTCACTGTCCTCGTCCTCCTGAGCGGCTCTTCTCCCAGAAGATAGCCAGACGGATTTGTCCGACCGGCAGGACTTCATTGCCCGTAAACCCATAAAGGGGGGTTGTCATGGGCAGCAGCTCGGCTCGATCAATTTGCAGCTGATCGAATGCTTTCTTGAAGATGATGTTGACCGAGCTCCCTGTATCAATAAAAACGCGGTGGGTAGTATAATTCGCTATTACCGCTCTGATGAGGAGAGCGTCGTCATGCGGCACTTCGACCCCTTCCAAGTCTCTGGGCCCGAAGCTTATCTCGGGTCCGCTCGCCCTTTCCTAACTGCAGCCGACCGCATGAATCTGGAGCTGTCGGACGTTCGCCTTCCTCGCTCGGTTGGAGTCTCCTCCGGTCGGCCCCCCAGCAATGATATTGATCTCGCCTCGGGAAGTATTGCTTCTATTTTCTTCTTCCCGAGCGGATGGTCGAGACCGTTCTCTGGACGTTCGGCGATTCTCCTGCCTTGGGGAGCGATGCCGATTGGGAGCCTGTTGCTGTCGCCTATCAGCTCGCGTCTGGTCGGCTTCATGAGTTCTCTGTCGCCGGTCGACTGAGGGAGACCGTCGGCCGCCATTCCGAGGCACGGGATGAGCTACGAAGGGAAGACTTCGACAATCCCTTGTGTTGTGCGTATCCGTCCGGTGGAAGGAGCAAAACATCGGGGTCCATTTCTTCTTTGGCTTGGGTTGGGCGGCCGCTACCTCTTGCACGTGGGACCTCACATGAGGGGAGCGGATTGCTTCGGCCCTCGGTCCTCTTGGCGGTTGATGAGCGGTGGGAGGCTTCCGCTCGGAAGGTTGAGCCCGATCAGTCGGAGCTTCCTTTCTTCGAGCTACTTGGGCCTCCTCCACGTTGATGTACTCGTTGGCTCGGTGCAACATATGGTCATAGTCTCGAGGCGTCTTCCGAACGAGCGAGCGGAAGAAGTCCCCGTCCACGAGGCCTTGTGTAAATGCGTTCATCATTGTCTCTGAGGTGGCCGTTGGAATATCCATGGCTACCTGATTAAACCGCTGGATATAAGCTCTGAGCGGCTCTCTCGGCTCCTGTTTGATGGCAAACAGACTAACACTGGTTTTCTGATAGCGCCGACTGCTTGCGAAGTGGTGGAGGAAGGCCGTCCGAAAATCCTTGAAGCTTGTGATGGATCCGTCCGGCAGCCTCTTAAACCACCGTTGAGTCGATCCCGCGAGAGTAGTAAGAAAAACTTGGCATTTCACTCCATCTGTGTATTGATGGAGCGTAGCTGTATTATCAAACTTACCCAGATGATCATCTGGGTCGGTTGTCCCATTATACTCGCCAATCGTCGGAGGCACGTAGTGCTTCGGCAGAGGATCTCGTAGAATAGCCTCTGAAAATTGGCGATTAATCCTCTCGGGCGATGCCTCCGCTCGGGGGGCTTTCCCTTTTCTGTCATCTCGTCTAGGCATTTCGTCCGAAGAAGATCCACGATCTCTATGAGTTGCTGCAGCTTCAGGGGTGCGGAATAGGGCCCGGTGGAATGCAACGGTGGCTTGAGGTGCTTCCGCTCGGCCACCAGAAGCTGAGGTTGCTTGCTGCTCCGGCCGCTCGGCTGTGGATTTCTGATTTTGCTCCACAAGCTTGGCGGCCCTTATCTCGATCAAGGCGTCGAGTTCCTCCGTCGAAAGCGTCACCGTGTGTTGTCGTCCAGCCTCGTCCATTGTTTCCGTTCGGATGCAGGAGCGTTCCCACAGACGGCGCCAAATTGATCCTGTCCGAATGCTGAATCAACGGACGCTAGGCACAGGGCGCTCTTCGACTGCTATCGTGGATCTTCGACTGGTGGCACGAAGCTCCGGCGGACCTGCACAGAAGTCGGGCCGAGAAGGGGTTCCCGGCGGCGACCCTCCGACGCTCAAGTCAGGCGAAGCTCAAGAAAGAAACAGTGGCTTCAAAACGCGTAGAATGCATACCTCCGGCGAAGAATGAGGGCCTTTATATAGGGCAGCGAAGAAGTGAGTGTACACCTACCGAGGTGTACACGTGTCCATGGCTCATACTCCAATAAGGACTTGTCAGTGAGCTTCCCTAACCCATACTGCTACAGTCTCAGCATGTCCTCGATGAGACAGCGGAATCCCCTGTCACAAGATTTGGAGCATGGCCCGCACGTGAAACATACCTGCTGTCAGAAAAAGACGTTCCTTGTCCTTTTCCCCTTTGCTCCAGATCTGGCTTCCGGGCGGACAGCTCCCTCAACATCCGGCCGGACATATGCGGTGGTTTACTTGGGGAGATCCTCCATCACGTGCTTTATGGAGACTATTAGCAGTGTTACCTTATGGCTTTGGCCAAGCGTGAAGTCCGCTCGGCCCTGCGACCTTTTCCACTGAGCGCCGGAACCCTGATTTCGACAGGGCGCCTTTAACCATCAGCCGAATATCGTCCGGTCGGCCAGCCGATCGGACCCATCCCTCTCCGGAAGGGATGGGTCCGATCGGAAGGAATCAAAAGGCAAAAATGCAGGAGAAAAACAACAGCAAACGAAAGGAGGTTTCAAGGATCGAAACTGAGAAAGAAATGCGGACGAAACACCGAAAAGGAGGAAGGAAAGATATAAAACCTTGCTGCGGGGAAAGGGATCAAGGAAAAGGTGTCGAAGAGCGTCGGAGAGCAGAAACAGGATCGCCGGAGCTCCAAAGCGCAGGGGCAATGGTCGAAATCGCGGAGGCAGGTGAGGGAGAGAAGGAAACGAAGAATTTATAGGGTGAAGGCCGGGCGGCCTCCACCGTTGGATCCAGGTCACGGGAATCAAAGCATGCATCGAACCGTCCATTTCGAATCGCTTCGATCACATCAAAACACCATGCCACCACCGCCGTACGCCGATGGCAGTGCTCCACGTGGCATTCAATCATTCGGAGCATTTAATGAAAGCATGCTCAACCTTAATGACGAAGATTGGCGCAGAACACGAGGAGATCCGGTGAATGCCATTGTTGATTCGCTTAAGGCTACCTCTATGGTTGGCCGAGCGGAGGATACCAGCACGGAGGAGCCGCTCGGCCAGATTCTTAGTCCAGTCAGTCGGACTATTCGCCTCCTTCAACTAGACTTGAAGGGGAGGCAAGTGATCCGGTAGTAAGAACAAGGGACCCCACCCTGTGGAGTCAACGCCACGTGGAAGTCACAGTGGCAGTTGTCCATCCGGAGAGGGCCGGGTCCGACCGGACGGCCGGCCGACCGTCCGGTGGAATCAAACGTCCGGAGAGGGATGGGTCCGATCGGCTGGCCGACCGGACGATATTCAGCTGATGGTTAAAGGCGCCCTGTCGAAATCAGGTTCCGGCGCTCAGTGGAAAAGGTCGCAGGGCCGAGCGGACTTCACGCTCGGCCAAAGCCATAAGGTAACACTGCTAATAGTCTCCATAAAGCACGTGATGGAGGATATCCCCAAGTAAACCACCGCATATGTCCGGCCGGATGTTGAGGGAGCTGTCCGCCCGGAAGCCAGATCTGGAGCAAAGGAGAAAAGGACAAGGAACGTCTTTTTCTGACAGCAAGTATGTTTCACGTGCGGGCCATGCTCCAAATCTTGTGAAAGGGGATTCCGTTGTCCCATCGAGGACATGCTGAGACTGTAGCAGTATGGGTTAGGGAAGCTCACTGACAAGTCCTTACTAGAGTATGGGCCATGGACACGTGTACACCTCGGTAGGTGTACACTCACTTCTTCGCTGCCCTATATAAAGGCCCTCATTCTTCGCCGGAGGTATGCATTCTACGCGTTTTGAAGTCACTGTTTCTTTCTTGAGCTTCGCCTGACTTGAGCGTAGGAGGGTCGCCGTCGGGAACCCCTTCCCGGCCCGACTTCTGTGCAGGTCCGCCGGAGCTTCGTGCCACCAGTCGAAGATCCACGATAGCAGTCGAAGAGCGCCCCGTGCCTAGCGTCCGTTGATTCAGCATTCGGACAGGATCAGGGTTCAATAAAAATGACCAACCTGAACTTGATTTTTTTCAAGTCGACTTAGGTTGGGTCGTCGGGTCGAGTTTATTTTTGACACTCGTACAGATTATGATGAGTTAATGCCAAAAGATCTTCTTGCTGTGCTATCACCCATGCAAGATATCTAGTATTAGATTGACCTTATTCTGGGGTCAAGCTTGCCTAACAGACCAACATATCGCCTTAGTCCCAAGAAGGTTGAATAATTGTAGTGACATGTGGTAGAATTACTGGAGAAGGGCTATATCCATGAGTGCATGAACTCATGTGCAGTTACAGCCTACTAGTGCTCATGAAAGATGGTTCGTGGCGTATGTGTGTTAACGGTCGAACCATCAATAAGATCACGGTGAAGTATGTTGGTGCAATCGACCTCTAGGGTTTTGATTTTTGACAATGTGCATTAGTCTGGTCAGTTTGACCAAGGGTTGATTCAAAATTGGACTTGATGTTTGGAAGAGAGAAACCTAGTCATAACTAGATGACTAGTAAGGGTAAGTCCTAACCGAAGGATAGGTAGTGGAAGTCCTAATGAGTGAAGGCGGGCCCTAGCGAGTGAAGTTAGGTAGTGGAAGTCCTAGTGAATGAAGTCAAGCCATAGTGAGTGAGGCTAGGTAGTGGAAGTCCTGGTGAGTGAAGTCGGACCCTAGTGAGTGAAGCTAGGTGGTGGAAGTCCTGGTAAGTGAAACTAGGCAATGGAAGTCCTGGTGAGTGAAGTCGGGCCCTAGTGAGTGAAGCTAGGTGGTGAAAGTCTTGGTGAGTGAAGCCAGACAATGGAAGTCCTAGTGAGTAAAGTTGGGTATCCCTAGGGGAAGGTAACCCTAGGTAATATATGATCGACCAGACCAACAAATTATTAATAATGTTAACACTACTTTGTCTTTACCATTTTATATTTATTATGTTAACTGTGTTGCAGGCAAGTCTTAGTAGATCAGCTTGGTCAAATACTAAGCAAAGCAGAGAAAGTCCAAACAAGTCTGAAGGACTAGATGTTTGGCAGGTAAGCAAAGGTAAGTTACTAGAGGAGAGTGACTCGGTGAGCATGCGTCCCGGTTGAGGGACAATAGGCATCGGCCCAGGTTAGGTCAATTTTAGATCCTTAATCTGAGACCTTGACTATTTCCTGGTCCTGGGAGGATAGGAACTAATTACTATTTCTTATTTTTCACTGTGCTAACTTTATTTTATAGGTTAAATGTTTTAGTTTTGGACTAACGCAACTTGCAGGGCAAAAGGAACAAAAAGCATTCGGATGAACAGTACTCGAAGGTGCCTTCAACAGTTATAGAAGGCGTCTTTGCACTGTTTATGGAAGGCGCCTTCAATGGCTTGAAGGCGCCTTTCGCAGGATAGAATTTAGACCTTGTCGCGGATAGAAGCCAAGCTGTTCGGGATTAGATTTCTCGAGTTGAAGGCGCCTTCCAAGCCCTTTATAAGGATGCTCGCCCAAAGTTTCAAACACAATACTTATACGAGATGCTATGCATCCAAACAGCTTTTCGACAGCTCCGGACTCCTGCTGTGACTCTGCTGTGAAGCTGCTGTGCCCAACTATTGCTCTGAGAATTTTCGATCGCGGTGGCAGATCGACACACGAGCTCTCTCACATCTAAGTATTGGTAACAGAATTATTTCCTTGTACTTAATTATTGCAAAAGAACAAGTGCAGTGTGTTGCACTTATTCTAACTTTCCTTGTATTCGATTTCCTCTTCCGAAGGTACCGGAAGAGGTATTTTAGTGGATTACATATCGATAAGTCCATGAGACCTGGGTCTTGGAGTAAAAGTTGTCAAAGACTCCAAACTAAGTAAACCGCTTGTGTTTGTATGGTTTTGTCGCTTATTCTCCGCTGCGTTCATACTTTGATTTGAAAACTGAAAAGATCGATTTTTGAAAACCACATGATTCCCCCCCCCCCCCCCCCCCTCACGTGTGACTCGATCCAGCAAAGTATAGATTCTCAATTTGTCACTTGGACGAGATGTTGGATCGACTATCTGGTTCTAAGATCTTTTAAAAAATTAACCTTAAAAGTGAATACCACCAAATTAGAATAAGGTCCGGAGATAAATGGAAAACTACTTTCAAGAAGCAGCATGGGCTATATAAGTGGATGTTCATGCCTTTTGGATTGTCCAATGCGCCCAACACCTTTATGAGGTTTTATGCATCAAATTCTACGATCTTTTAAGGGAAAGTTTATGGTGGTTTACTTTGATTACATTCTTATCTACAGTTTGACATGGGCAATCCACTTTGATCACCTTTGT
The DNA here is from genome assembly GCF_018446385.1 of Zingiber officinale. NCBI lineage: Eukaryota > Viridiplantae > Streptophyta > Magnoliopsida > Zingiberales > Zingiberaceae > Zingiber > Zingiber officinale. Next base: position 4,724,492 of record NC_056000.1, on the reverse strand, counting down.
GCTTTTTTGAAAAATAAAGATAGAGTGCTTATTTATCACCATGAAAAAATGTTCTTTGTTTATTATATCAGTAATTTTCCTTGGCTTTATTATGTCTTCTAATAGTGTGCACGCATATCAAGCAAAGATAGACACAATCTTGGAGCGGTTGCATCTGAGGACCTTGCACGACATCTAAAGTTTCCACTGCTTGGCTTCTTTCTACCGTCGGTTCATCAAAAATTTTAACACTCTAATTGCTTCCATCACTAAGTGTCTCAAGAGATGGGATTTCAAGTGGTCTAAAGAAGCAGAGACTAGTTTTCAATTGATCAAGTAGAATGACCGAGACACTAGTTTTGACACTTCCTGATTTTGACCAAGTGTTTGAGGTCAACTGTGATGCATCTGACATTGGTATAGGAGGTGTTTGGGAAGTGCCTATCAACCCCAGACAAATGGTTAGACTGAGGTGGTTAAATGGAGTTTGGACAATCTTTTGAGGTGTCTAACAGGAACTAAGCCAAAGCAGTGGGACTTAGTGTTACCTCAAGCGGAGTTTGCTTACAACAGATCGAGAAACAAGACCATAGGTTTGAGTCTTTTCAAGATTGTCTATGGACGGAATCTATCATGGGTTCTGGACTTAGCCCATGTTCCCCATATAGGACGATTTAATCCTAAAACAGATGAGATGATAGAACATCTTCGAAATGGTGAAATTGACAATTCTAAATAACAATACCAAGTACAAAACTCGGGTTGACATTCATCGTTGTCAAGTACTTTTTACGGTCAGAGATTTTGTATAGGATTTTTAACTAATTATCGTTTCCCTATTGGTGAGTACAATAAGCTGAAGGATCGTGAAATTAGACCATGTAAGATTTTGTAAAATATCAACGACAATACCTACATGTTACGTCTTCCTAGTCATCTGAAGACATTTGATATCTTCAATGTGAATGGGGCTACTATGAACTCGAGGGCGAGTTCTTTTCAACCCCAGAGGGATTGATCTAGGATCAACCCAATATGATCCTTTAAACTTCAAATGATCATAACTTTTAACTTGGGACTCAGAATCAAGCTCTGTCTATCGTTATACGTGCATAATTTAAAAATCTACGTTTGTTATGGGGTGCCCGTAATCACTAATTTTTGGACTCAAATTCCATCATTTAGGTCTTCAACCGAGTCTCCAAAAATTTTATTACTAAAAAAAAAAAAGACAGCCCGGTGCACGAAGCTCCTACTATGCGGAATCTCGGGGATTGATCTATTGTATGCAGCTTTACCCTATTTTTTGTAAGATTTTATTACTATTTTAAATAATTTTATTTTATGATATTTAGACTATTTTTAATATTTATGTTAATTATGGATCATAATTAATTTATAACAATGTTTTATTTTATTAATTTTAATTCCGGTAAAAAAATATTTTTCTAAAAAGATTTTTTTTACAAAATTATAATTCAGGTCCATATATATTTAAAAACAATATCCTAAGTCTGAAGTAAATCTCTTTTATTAATAAAATTTCATTTTATGATAAATCCGATGATATATATATATATATATATTACATTTTCAGGAGAACATTCTCGCTCCTGAAATTTCTCCTATAATCTTTTCTGTTATTAGCTCCTGAAATACTCACTATTCTACCGATCTCACTAATTATTAACATCAGTTAATTTGTCTGTATTGGTTTCCAATTTATTTCAAATTTTAGCTGCTTTCCTTCTTTCAAAGAACAATAAATTAAGACCCAACGCAATGACATGGCCTCTCTTTCTACGCGAGGCAGCAATCCTGCTTTCACACGCGAAAGTTGACTAACCGCTTACGTAATACCGCACTTAATTATTCATAATCGTTTTTTTTTAATAGAATAGAAGAGAATAAACAGGAGCTTTCGACTCCTCATATTCTTACATTATAAATTTATCAGGGACCTCCACGACTTCTATGATGCACGTGAGCGAGACCTCTCGAGCACGTGCCGTCGCCGTTACAAACGGACGGCAAACCGTCGTTTCACGTTAATGTTCTCCTCCTCCGTCGAAATCCATCGGCTCTCGCTTCACCTCCGGCGCCGATCTCGAGCTCGCGGCGCCTTCTGCTCGATTCCGCTTGAACCCGATCGAGACGCCGAAGAGCCTCGTGCTCGTCGAACAATACCTCTCCTTCTTTTTCTCCAAAGCCTGAGCGGGCGGCGGCGGCGGCGGCGGCGTCGGCGTCCCGGCCGTCTCCGCTTCTTCACTGTCGTCCTCTTCCATCGGCGATGCCAGACCTAGGTCCAGCGGAGGAGACGCTGAGGCAGTTCCGCCGCCTCTTTTCGCACCGCCGTTGTGCCGGCAGCTGGGCGCGTACTTGGACATGAGATTGAGGATGCTGTTGCACAGGTTCTTCATCTGGCTCAGCTCCCGGCAGAGGCTCTTGTTCTCCTGCCGAAGCCGGTCGTTCTCCCCCTCCAGCTCCGAAGCCGCGCTGCTGCTTCCCTCAGCCGGTTGCACGCCACCAGAGAAAGGGGTCGTCGAGATGATCTGCTCATCTCCGGAATTAATCGGTGACCCTACGGGTATTGCCGAGGAGGCCGGCAGAGCCGCGGCTGAGGACAGCGCAGGGGTAATTTTCCGGCGGTGAATTTCGCAGAGCAACTGCTTCTCGCCGCGACGGAAGAACTCGTTGGCGAATTCCCACCGATCCGGTACGATCTTCCGAAATCCCTAAAAAAAGTTTCCGATTCAATTGCGTAAGTCAACAAATTCGATCGAGAATCGGAAAGCAGGGGATGCATATGAAGAATCGATTACGCACGTAGGTGTTGAGCTGGCGGACGAAACTGGAGAAGTTGTTGTGCTTGAAGTACTGGGGGAGGACGTCGCAGGCGAATTCGGCCGGCCGCCAGACGATGAAGGTAGTCCCGTCCTCGTTCCAAGAGATGACGTCGTCGATCGACGGGTCGTCCACGAGCTGGTACGTCTTCGTCAGGAAGGGCGTCGGCGTCGAACGATGCCCCTGATCATTGGCAGCAACCATGGCCTCCCCCTCCTCCTCCGTCGGAGATGATTCCGCCGACCGGCGAGCCATAGGGACGCGCGGCCCGATGCCAAAATTCTAAAAGTTTCCAAGGGACGAGAAATTAACGAGTATTTATAGAAGACGCAGAAAAGGAAGGAAGGAAGGAAGAAGAAAAGGAAACCCGAGTGGCGCTGGAGAAGAAGATATAGAATAGATCAGATTGATGAGGAAGAGAGATAAAAGGGAAGGAGATGACTACAAGACCGATGGAAAGGGCGAGAAGTTTCCTCGAAGATAATGCTAATTCCTGGTCCAACCGACGGGTGCCGGTCAAATGAGACGAGGGCGACCCTGCGATTCCATTTCGCTTACAAGCTCCAATCAGTGACAACCGCGGCCTGGCCACGTGTCACGCCGCGAGAGTCAACACGTGACGTGTAGGGGTGGAAATCTCGGCGCGGCATCTAGAAGCCTTTCGCCTTCCTCGCCTGCAACCGCCGTGCACGGACCAGGTGAGTAACGCCGAACAGGAAACAGGTTCGGCGTGAGACAGTAGCACGTGTCGGTTTGCGCCGCGACGTGCTTCCTGGCCCGACAATTGCAGCTCATCATCTCGAGATGGGCTTGAGAATTACGTACGTCTAGTCGACCTTTTATTGGTTAAAAATTCATTTTAATGTTCTGAATAAATAAATAATTTAAAATTTAAATTCTCATAAATATTGCTGGAAAATTTTTAAATATAGTTTATTTATTATCGGATTAAATAGTTATTAGATGACAAAGGACCGGTCGTAAATTTGATATTTTGGAAGGGAAGGCCCAACAGTACAAACGTCGAAAGTCCTACTTCAATAATTACACCCCAATTAATTGCTGATTCGTTTTTCTATTAAAAAAGGTTTCGTTGATCGTTAGCAAGACGGACGTCGAATTATGAAGTTATTGCTCTTCAAGAAATGAAAGGCCGTTCGCGTACACGTCACCATCAACTCATGCCCAGATAAAATATAGAGAATAGACCGGGTCATGACACTCCGGCGCGCACGTGCCAAAAATAGGCAATCTTTTCTCTATTAAATAATTCTAAAAATATAGTTTATGCACTTAAAAATAATTTTTATTAATTTTTGTCAGAGCTGTTGAATGCCTAAATTTTTAATTGCATTTTTTTCCCCAGTAAAATTCATTGAATGTAATTCTTCGACGACTGATTTTAGAAGGAGATTTGAATTAATGAATGTAATTCTTCCACAACTGATTCTAGAAGGAGATTTGAATTAACGAAAATCTTACAATAAATAAAGTTCTTAAACCGATTCTAGAAGGAGATTTGAATTAATGAAAATCTCACAATAAATAAAGTTGTTTCTTGTTGAAGGACTTAAAAGTCAAGGTCAAATCTGAATGAGTTTATATAGGCAGCTAAAATACTCAGTCTATTTAATTAATTGCTTCCTTTGTTTAAAAAAAAAGGAAAACATTCTGCAAACTTGAATTATCGCTGACTCTTGTAACAAAATTAAGAAACACATAAAATTCTTTGACTTTGTAACAAACTTAAGAAAACATGAATTATGTTTTCTCTGTGCGTTTTAATTCCGTGATAATGGAAATGCTGTGATAATGACTTTTCTTGTGGCGTCCTTGCGACGTACATTAATCATAACCGCATGGGTTTTAAATACTGCCATGTAAATATCAACTAACAATCGAACATAGGGCTGTAAAAATCATGATGGTAAGCTAGTAAAAGCAGTCTCACTGTACAATCCTTTTCAAGGTGGAGCCTCAGATTGTGACACCTCCAAACCTGTGATTAGAAACCAAACCCTGGTTCATTGCACTGAAGCAAATATAAAACCCTGCTTTATGTGATTTAACTAACTAAGAAGCAGTAAAGATTTTGAGTGGGGGGCAACTTGGAAGAGGTGGGGAACACAAGGCAAAGGAGCTAACATGGGCCATTATTACCCCTCCCCCAGTAGAGATTTCCATTCACGCATGCATGATATGAATTCTTTATCAGAGCAAACTGGAAAGAACTCTCTCGAACTTATTGTTGAGTTTGCTTTACTTTCAAGGGCCCAATACTTTGATTTAAAGGCTGATCACGTGACATTTTTAATTAACAAATTTCTGTATTATTGTCACTCTCCAACGCGTGGCTATCATACAGCGAATAAGACAGGGCAGGGCGCTCATGATCAGACTAGAAGTAAAAAAAATGAAAATAATAATTAAGATGACAGTCAAAATTAAAGAAAGATTAATATTTAGGATTAACCTAGTTGTATATAGCTCGATTGAATAATCTAGTCGATTAAATTTTTTGTTCGTTCGGATCTTGAGTCCTCCCAATTTGATGGAATTTCGAGCCATCCTAGTTTAATTCGAGTAATATGGTTGTATGATTTGACCAAATAATCTAGTTGATTGGACCTCTTGTCTGATTAAAAAAGGGAGGCGTGAATTGCCCTGTTTAAAAAATACACTTTCTTTTGTTTTTCGATTTTAGTAAAGATAAATAAATATTAGTTAATCAAAATAAAAATGAAAAAGAGTAAGTGGTCTACAATCAGGAGATTATTAGTCCAACACTTTGAAAGCTCACTAAAAGTCTTCTCCTGGTGGATTAGTCTCTTACAGCAATTCAATACAGAGAAACTTGGAAAGCAATAAATAATTAAAGAATAAGTATTATTCTAAATGAATAGGATTAGAGCTATATTTATAGTCTACTGGTCGAACTAGTCATTTTACTGACGTGACATCTCCAAGTGCCTAGATCAGGTTCGGGCACCTCCAATTGTGTACCTTTATCTACTCGCAATGACTACACAACAGTTTGAGGACAAAACTATTAGAAGACTTTAAAAAAATACAAACAAATCGTTAACATGTTTGTTTACGTGGTTCGAAGATTATGACTCCTACTCCATGGCTGTCCGTAAGATGGATGATCCCTCAATTCGTCGTGGGTCAATCCTCGAAACTCCGGCTAGTATAAACATCCTTTATGGTGGAGACTGGTCCATATTATAGAGTTTAGAGAAAACAGCCAACCTGTTTCTATCATTACTAGTTGACTGGTCACACCACCAGTCGACTGGTCCTCTGTAGAATTCAACTGTTACAACTCCAACGGCTCAATATCAATCGACTGATGAAAATATACCAGTTGACTGCTCTACATTGTCTGAACGAACATAATTATTCTGTTCTCTCCCCAATCGACTACTACATACATTAGTCGACTGGTAATCCAAACATTAGGAATTTTACCTTGAGTATAGTCACTCAGTACTCATCCTCGCTCGCAGAACTTGACCTTGCCTTCTAGCCTCCTCCATCAGCCTTGCGCCCCTCATATACTTCACTCCTTCACGTCTTGCCTTCAGGAGTTTCCATCAGCCTTGTCCTTATTGTCGGATCTTCCATTGCCAAGAGACTCCTCACCTCCGGGACTTTATCCTTGCCAAGTCACACTTGAATTTATATTGCCAAAACTACATACTTGGACTTCACCGCTAAGACTCCACTTAGACTTTCTCTTTGCTAAGATTTATATTTCCATGAATTTTTAGAAAGTACTTTGATAAATTTATACAATATGGAGGTAGAGAATGTTAGAGTATATACTAAAAGCCTAGCTTTTGTATAAACATTTATTTAGAAATACGAATCACATTGATCAAGTATCTACATTTATGTTAAGTGCAGTTGTTCAATTAATTTATATCGTAGATAACATGGTGTGTGGTGTCACGCACAGAATATCATGTTATCAGTTCTTTATAAATTATAAACAGTTGCTCACGACTAAGATAGAAAGGAACAAACCATCGGTAAAGTCGTAGTGTGATTAGGGATTAGTTTATCTTGACTGATAAATTACACTAGTACACTCTAAGTGTATTGAGTAGGACCATTTTAGGTAAGTTCTTTTTATATTGACTTGATAAAAGAACTAGACGTTAGTTATTATGGAAGTGTGTACTCTTAATCCTAATATAATAACAAACACATATATTTAGTATTTATTTCTTTGACTTATCAATGAGTGAGATTTAGCTCGATAAATCAATAAGCCCGATAAATTGGGAAATGATACTACTTATAGTGTGTGTTGTTAATTATAGAAGAAAACTGTGTCCTAGTAATCTAGGTTGATAATGCCCCCAAGAGGAGCTCATAAGGATTGTCATGTTAAACCCTGCAGGTGGACTTAGTCCGACATGACGATGAGGTTGAGTGGTACTACTCTTGGACTAAGATATTAATTAAGTGAGTTGTCAGTAACTCATTTAATTAGTAGACATTTTACATCTTAAACATAGGGAGACTAACACACTCATAATAAGAAGGAGCCCAAAATGTAATTTGGGATTGGTGCGGTAGTTCAATAATAGTTCTTTAGTGGTATGAATTATTATTGATGAAATTAAGTTGTGTGTTCGGGACGAACACGGGAAGCTTAATTTCATCAGGAGACCAAAACCAATTCCTCCTCTCGGTCTCTATCGTAGCCTCTTGTATATAGAGATTTATACCCACCACATACCCACTTCTTACCCACCTTTATACCCATCCTATTGGGGCCGGCCAAGCAAGCTTGGAACCTAAGCTTGGGTCGGCCAAGTAAATAGGATGGGTTGAGTTGGTGTGGCCGGCCCTAGCTTGAACCCAAGCTTGGTGTGGCCGGCCACATCATATTAAAAGGGATTTTTATTAAAATTATTTTTTATGTGGATATCATGGTTTTAAAAGAGAGTTTGAAATTTAAATCTTTCCTTTTATAGCTTTCTACAAAAGATTAAGAAAAGATTTGAAATCTTTCATTATTTGTAGATTGAAAGGTAGATTTTAATTTTGAGAAAACTTTCCCTTTTAACCATGTTCATGATTTAAAAGAGAGTTTAAAAATTAAATATTTCTTTTATAAAGCTTCTACAAAAGATTAAGAAAAGATTTGATATCTTTCCTTATTTGTAGATTGAAAGAGATTTTAATTTTTAGAGATAACTTTCTTTTTATCCACATGTTTAAAAGAAAGATTTAATTTATAAAAATTCCTTTTTATAAACCACCATGAAGGGAAAAATTATTGGAGAATTTTTTTTAAAATTTTCGGAAGCAAATTAGGAAATTTTAATTCTTATGTGAATTAAAATTTCCTTGGTTGGGAGAAAAAGGTAGTCGACCATTATTATTGAGAAAAGAAATTTTTTTTTAATTAAATAAATTTTATTTTTCATGGCAAAGGAATTAAGGAAGTTTTTATTAAAATTTCCTTATTTGCCAAGACCAAGGAATATAAAAGAGGGGGTAGAGATGTCTTCATGGTGAATGACTTTATTCTTTTTCTTCCTCTCTTTTTTCTCCTTGGTGGTGGCCGACCCTATTGGTTTTTCCCTCTTCCTTTTCTTTCTTCTTCATTGGCCGAAACTCATCATCTCTTGGAGCTTGTTGGTGGTCGGTTCTAGCTTGGAGAAGAAGGAGAGAAAGGAAGCATCCCTTGGAGCTTGGTGGTGGTGGCCGAACCTCATCCTTTTATGGAATTATTGTTGTGGCCGAATCTTGCTTGGAGAAGAAGGTGGCTTGGGTGGTTCTCATCTCGGTAGATCGTTGCCCACACAATGTCCGGGATAAGAAGAGGAATACGGTAGAAGATAAAGAGGTCGTTGTATACAAAAGAAAGTATAATTAGTAATTAATTTCCACATCATACTAGTTGTTTTTCTTTTGTATGAATTCCAAACACAAGAGGCATTAGATTCTAGATTTTCGGATTAGATATTCGAAGTTGTGTTTCTTTTCTTTTATTTTTCGAATTTGTGATTCGATTGTTCTTTTTGGTTAACCTAGAGTTATTTAAGGAAATTAAATATTAGCCTTCCTTAAAAGGCTTTGTCTAGGCGGTGGTGGTTGCTCCCATATCCAAGAAGGTCATGTGCCTCGCCATGCAGTCTTGGAAGCCAATTTTGGAAATTAATATTTAATGAAATTAATAACATAGGTGGATTTGAATCAATAGTGTTAAGTTCCGCTTGCGATTCAAATCTAAACCATTAAGAACAGATAAGTTAAATTTGGAATCAATGATGTTAAGTTCTATCTGCGATTCATAATTTAACTTCTAAAGAACACAATAGGTTATTTAAGGAAAGGTTCGACACTTGTACAAAATTTTTGTATAGTGGAACCGGTACGATTTTCCTAGGACTAACCAACAGAGAATGTACCTCCCTTACCGAGTCGATCTCATTATTCGACACTCTCCCTTCATAACTACTTTCTGTTGACGTGTGTCCCCTTCATCAATGCTCATCTCCGAAGCACTTTCATCTCCCCTTTGGTGATTTGCTAATAATGCCAATCCGACGTATTCTTTTAGCTCGGACTTGGATGACAACTCGTCCCTTGTTGCTATGAGGTTCTTGTGTTTCAATTTGTTTGGTCCTTTATTTTTCTCCTTCCTTTCAGCTTCGGAGAGTCATTTTTGATGTGTCCTTCTTCTTGACAGTTGTATCATTTGGCTTTCCTCTTTCTTGGAGAGAACTTCTTGACCTACGACTTATTAAGTTTGTTAGATTCAAATTACTTTGTAAATTTTCTTACCATGAAAGCAACTTTTGCTTCGTCGAGTGAAAAATCTGACTTCGGTTTGTCCTTCTTGTTGGCATTCAATGCTAAGTTTTGACTTGACTCTTTTTTTTTCTAGTACCTGCGCATCTAGACTCGTGTAATTCTAATGTAGAGAATAAGTCTTCTAAAGTACTTATCTTTAGATCCTTTGAGATATAGTAAGCATCTATTATTGAAGTTCACTCTAGAATTCTAGGAAAAACGTAAGTGCATAACGAACTGAGCCTCGATTTGTTACTGATTCACCGAGTTTAATAAGTTTGTTGATTAAATCCTTGATCTTTAAGTGTAGTTGAGTCACTGTCTCTCCTTTCTCCATTCAGAGGTCTGTCAACTAACTTCAAAGAATATCCTGTCTTGCTACTTTTGCTTTTGATGTGCCTTCATAAAGCTCCAGAAACTTCTCCCGAAGTTCTTTTGCTTCTCCTTATTGATCTTTGGGTACTACAAAACTATATTTGATTATTAAAAGGATTTCAAAGTAAGTTTTTGGAAATACCTTTATCCGGTGTTTTCAGAGTGCAAACTCCCCTCGAACTTTTGTGGGTAGATGCTTAGTCCGACCCTCATCTCCTTGCTTTAGCAGGAGACTAGTCCTTCTAGAAACTAATACCACTTGTTGGTCCTCGTACAACCGACAAGAAGGGGGGCTAAATTGCCTTGTTAAAAAAAGCACACTTTCTTTTGCTTTTCGATTTTAGCAAAGATAAACAAATATTAGTTAATTAAAACAAACATGAAAAAGAGTAAGAGATAAGACTGATTACTTGGTTTCTAATCAGAAGATTGCTAGTTTAAGACTTTAAAAGCATCACTAAAAGTTTCCTTCTAGTGGAGTAGCCTCTTACAACAATTTAGTACAGAGAAACTTGGAATGTAGTAAACAATTGAGGAACAAGTGTTGTTCTAAATGAAGAGGACCAAAGCTCTATTTATAACTTACTAGTCGAACCAACCGTTTTGCTGAAGCGGCACCTCCGGGTGCCCCTAGTGGTTCACCTTTATCAGCTCGTAATGGCTACGTAACGGTCCGAGGATAAAATTTTATCCTCCCCAAGGCACCTGGATCGGTCTGGACGCTTAAAGTATTGTTGACGTGGACCCGATTGTCATTCATAGCAATATCTCTTCGACAAGGCACATGTTCTGTACCAAGAAGGTCTACGCGCTCGGACCCCTATCTGGGTGCCAGGAGTCCGAGAGCCTGGGCAAGTCAACTTCATGTTGACTTGTCCTACTTCTACTTTGATCGCTTTGGGTGATTCCTCCAGCCATCTAAAGTTGAGTTCATCTGAACCTAACTCCGGCCTTCTCCTCAAGCAGTCTTCTGCTCTGGCTTATCATCCCTTGGAAGTGTCGCGCACGTCATTTTCGCTCCACCGGTGTACTCTTCAGTAAATTTTCATCACTCGAATGCACCGAGCCCGTCGACTCGCTTCTCATACCATCCTTCTCATCTACTGCATCTTTTACTTGACTTCTTGTGTTCCTAAGTTCCAGTACAATTAGACACAAGAATCAAAACATAACTGGATCTAACTTGACTTGGTTGGCCATATTAAAACCAATCCGGGATACTTATAGCTTCTACCCTACAAAGCACAAAAGTGACGGGTCTTATTTGGGAAAGGTTGTGATGTGTCGGATTGGTGGGTCCTATTTTAGCAATGCATTGTTATTTTTGCGGAGAGGAAAAATAACACTATATAAGGGGTCTCCTTCCAAAAAATATAGGTACGCCATGCTATCAAAGTTCACTGTCCATCGTGACTGTTCTTGACTCATTTGTTTAGCTCCTTGCCTAACTTAGTGTCGGAGTGTTTGCATCGGAACTCTTCCTTGGTTCAGTTACTAATGTTTTCTTCTCCCAGTTCTTCTTTTTGACATACAGGATCGATCTAGCACTAGGTTCATGTTAGGGCCCTTGGCGACCGGCTAGAGGGGGATGAATAGCCCCTGCACAAAAATAAAACAAAAAGACCTTTCTCATTTATAGCTTTATAAATATAACACTTGCATAAGTATAATAAAGAAACTAAAAGACAGAGGCACCGAGAATTTACTTGGTTACAATAAGGGAGGTTGTTAATTCAAAAAAGTAAAGCGCACTAATTTCTCTTTCAGACGAAGAAGCCTCTTTACAGCAATGACAACACAAAATCAGAGAGCTAAACAGAAAACTAAAAGTGTACAAGTGTTGTTTTACAGTTTCTTGTTCTACATATCTTCTAAGAGAAGGGCTATTTATATAGCCCTGCTCGGGGCGCCTGGAAGCGTTCCAGGCTCCTGGAATGGGATAGAATTCTATCTCTGACGTAACGTTCAAATACCACGTCGAAATGGCTAAGAATCGGGTTTTGAGCGCCTGGAGTCCGAGCGCGCCGAACAGGTCCGAGCGCCCCGACCTAGTCTGGGCACCACGAAGGTTGAAAGTCAATATTTTATTGATTTTATCTTCAGGTCTCCAGCTTCGACTCCGCTTGCTTCGGTCTAGGTCTTCTGCTCCGGCTCCACTCGCAAGGAGATTTCTGAAGGCGCTGGAATTCTGTTCTGTTTAAATTTCTCTGTACAAAATTTGTACAAGTACAGAAGTTTTCCTAGCAACCCGCATGTTCGATCAGACATATGTTTAATCAATCAAGCAAGTTCTTGATGGATCAAAGCACACCTTGATCGAAGTACAAGATCGCCGGCCTCTTGTGTTGGTATTCAAAATTGATACAAAGAAAACTAAACTAATTACGCAGTAAAATTAAAGAACTAGTTGTACCTGTCCTTTGTAGAGAAATTAAAGAACTAGTTGTACCTTTCCTTTGTAGCGAAATTAAAGTTCTTGCCCTTGTCTTTGTTCTTCAATTTAAGATATTTGTCTTTTCCATGCCCTTCTTCATCATAGTGGTAGCATCTTATTCTTCTTCGTTTTCTACTCTGCAGATTATTAGATCTTCCAGATTGAAGCAATTTTTTAAATTGCCTTACCATTATTGTCGTTTCGTCGTCATCGAGAGAGAATTCTAAATCTTGTTCGTCCATCTTTGCCTTAAAGGCAACGTTGTGCTTCGGCTCCTTCTTTGAATCTACACATCTTGTTTCATGGATTTCAAAAGTTGAAAATAACTCTTCTAAGGTAACAAATTCTAAATCCTTAGAGATATAGTAGGCATCTACTAATGATGCACATTTTGTATTTCTAGGGAATGCATTAAGAGCATATATTACCGAATCTCAGTTGTTTACCTTTTCTCCGAGATTCGAAAGTTTGGTGATGAGCTCCTTGATCCTCGAGTGAAGATGTGCTATAGTTCCATCTTCTTCTAATAGGAGGTTGCTGATCTGGTTGCGAAGTAAGTCCCATCTCGCAAGTTTCGCCTCCGAGGTTCCTTCGTGAAGTTCCAAAATTTTTTCCCAGAGCTCCTTGGTAAACTCATAAGCTCCGATTTGGTTGACTTCTTATGGCGGTAGGACACTCAACAGATGAAACTCTGCTTTGTCGTTTACAACGAAGTCGACTTGTTCCTTCTTCATCCATTAATACTTTTCCTTACCCTCGGGTGCTTCAAAACCAAATTCCATTATTAATAATAAATCGAAGCATGTTTTAAAAAATACCTCCATTCTCTTTTTCAAGCTCGCGAACTCCCCCTCAAACTTTGGTGGGTAGATACTTGGTCCGGTCATCTCATATGTTTCGTTCGGCGGTTAGTCCTCTCGAAGCGTCCTGGCTCTGATACAACTTATTAGGACCCCTTGGCAGCCGACTAGAGGGAGCGAATAGCCCTTGCACAAAAACAAAACAAAAAGACCATTCTCAGATTTACAGCTTTATAAATCTAACACTTGCATAAGTATAACAAAGAAACTAAAAGACAGAGGCACCGAGAATTTACTTAGTTACAACCGGGGAGGTTGTTATTCCAAGGAAGTAAAGTGCACTAATTTCTCATTCAGGCGAAGAAGGCTCTTTACAACAATGACAACACAGAATCATGGAGCTAAACAGAAAACTAAAAGTGCACAAGTGTTGTTCCACAGTTTCTTGTTTTGTATAGCTTCTAAGAGCAGGGTTGTTTATATAGCCCTGCTCAGGGTGCCTAGAGCATTCCAGGTGCCTAGAATGGGATAGAATTCTATCCTCGACGCAACGTTCAAACGCCATGTCAAAATGGCTAAGAATCGGGTTCCGGGGTGCGCCGAAGGTTAAAAGTCAACATTTTGTTGACTCTCTCTCCGGGCCTCCAGCTTCGGCTTCGCTTGCTTCAATCAGGGTCTTCTACTCCGGCTCCGCTCGCTTTGGTGATTTCGGTCATCCGGAATAGGGCTCACCCGAACCCAACTTCTGACCTTCTCGAGCAAACTTCCGCTCCGACTTCTCGTCCCTCAGAATCACTGCTTGCTTTCTTCTCATCCGCCAGCGTACTCTTCCATAGTTTTTTGTCCCTCGGACAGTTGCGTCTTTTGCTCCTCGAGCAATCTTCCGCTCCGGCTTCTTGTCCCTCGGAAACACCACATGCTCTTTTCTCGTCCGTTGGTGTACTATTCCGCAGCATCTCGTCCCTCAGATGCATCGAGCCCGTCGGCTCTCTCTCGTGTCATTCTTCTTGCTAGTTGCGTCTTTCACTCGACTTCCTGTGCTCCTAAGTTCTTGCACACTTAGACACAGGATTAAAAAAACAGAACCTAATTTAACTTATTTGATCACATCAAAATTACCTTAAAATATCAACAATTCCTTTTTTCTAAAATTTTTTTTGCAAACAATATTAAAATCAACTAGTCAGCATGTCATCTTTTCCAATTTCAAATAGGATCATTCTATATGCTGATCGAGTGGGCTCTATATTAATTTATATAGAGATAAATTAGAAAATTGAAGAGAGATATTTTTACTTGAGCTGATAACTATAGTGTGTAGGAACAAAGTCGGTCAAATCCTAAGGGTAACGTGTGGCGTTAGATTGTGGCATAAGCCATGCAGTGATGGATCTTCTTCGATGAAACATGTAATTTCTTATGAAGAATTGAAGGGGTGTAGTAGGCTTTCGATCGTACATTGGATTGGATTCATCCACCCACCAGTCGTTGCAGAGACGCATGATGTGGTGATGTTATCCAACGCCATCGTCTTCACAGCTTTTGCTTTTATAGTATGGAGGATTTGATTATTAAACAGGGCGTTGGATCTGCAGAAGGTGAGGCAGCAGAATTAATGCCTCGTTAGGCGTGAAGTTCGATGGAGCTCCAACACATGACATGATGCACCTGCACGCCCTGCCCGTGCAGGATCATCACTGCCACTTGCCGTCGATCGCAGTTCCCTCACTGCTTTTAAATTAAACCTGTGGCCGACCACAACTTTGGGAAAAGACAAACGAATCTTAATAAATATTTCTCAAAATGTAATTAATCAATTTAATTCTGTTTAAGCAAATAGAAATCAACGATTCTATTTTATCATTGTAGCTCGATCTAGCTCTTGTGTGGGTTCCATAATACCTCCTTTTCTTGTAGTCCAAGATATAGTTTTTTTTTAATCCTAAGGAGTTTCAGTAACCCTCCATCATCCTCTTGTGCATGTTGATGAATTGTGAGAGCATCAATCAGGCCCGAACCAATGAATAAGAATATATACACAGTCCAATCAAGCAAGTCGTCCATAATATATATAACTCACTCGACGTTTATTAGAAAGCTTCACAATGTCTCAACAATGCTTACATTTGGGGTGAAAGAAAACTCCGCAACAATTATTAATGCACTGCCTATTTCGCCATGCATCTAACATTAACAATTACCAATGTTTTATGAACCCAACTCCTGGTTGTCTTCCCCTATTCACCAACTCGATCCTTTAACTTATAGTACACTTCTCCGGTTTCTCCAATCCAATGTACAGGCCCAAGGAAAACTCCTGCTTTCTCACTGTTTGTACTTGTCCAACTCCCCGCCGTTGACTCTAGGGGATTCTTATTAACTCCGCGAACAAATCAATTACAATAAATAGAGAAGGATTGATGGAGAGGATGCGATGTCACGAGCCATGCATGTAAGGCCAAAACTAAACTGTGCCAGTGGATGCTTAGGAGAAGTTGAACTTGTGTGAATGCATGCATGCATGCGTTGCATGGGGGTGGAGATGGATCAGGGAGCGGAAACCAATTTAAAATTAATTGAACAGAAATGGTGAGTACGTTGGTGGATGGATATTGAATGTGGATGGAATAGAGGATCGCATTTTGCTTTGCAACTATATCTTGTAGTGCAATACTTTGTCATTGTTGATCTCGTCGTCCTCGTTGTCCTCGTCCTCGTCCTCCTCGTCTTGGTCCATGTTGTCACTCTCATCGTCTAACTTATCGTAGTCGTGATCCGTCGCCGCTTGGTGTAGCCGTTGCCCCATCAGCTCCTTCATGATGTCTTCTGGCTTCAATGAAATAACAACTCAGCATTTAGATGCGGCGTTATTGATTCTTATGGAGAGTTCGTGTATCGTTGAGCTAGTGGATTACCTTTTTTAATCCTTGCTCGAAGAAGCCGGTGGCGAGCCCTCCGTTACCGGTTTGTACCTGAACTCCCGCATTGGTCTCAGAATTCCCATTCTTTCTTTCGGTCTCGGCGGTCAGCTGGAGCGGCGGCGGCGGCGGTGGCATCGCGGATGCTTGCTCCTGTGGCCTGTTCATCGTTGTCGCATCGCTCTGCTGTTGATTTGATGAGGGAATGATGTTAGTAGAGTCCGAGCCTAGTTGGGGTCTCTGCATTGGTCCGCCGCCGGCGCCGAGGTGTTTGCTGCGGTAGAGCGCGTCCAATTGGTGGAAGTACGGGCAGGTCTTGGAGTCCTCCGGTCGCTTTTTGTTGCTCTCCTTCACCTTCTTGTAGTACTTGTTGATGTTCTCCCACTTCTCCTTGCACCTCTTCGCGCTCCGGTTGTAGCCAAGCCGCTGCATTCCGACGGAGATCTCCTCCCACAATGGCCCCTTCGGTCCGGAGTCCTGGTACTTGGAGTCCAGCCCACTTCGGATCTTGATCAAGGTGTGCACCTCTGCCTTTGGCCACCGGGAGGACGACGACGGTGACGTGACGTCGAGGTTCGGTGGCTCTGAGCTGGGAGCGAGCTCCAACGTCCCCAGGGGCGATGGGTGCCGTGGAATGTCGCCGGCGACTTGGTTGTGACGGTGAGCCGATTGCTGGATTTGTGGTGGTTGGGTATGTTCGGCCGCCGACGGAGGAGGTTGAAGAACAGTTTGTGGTGGCGGCGGAGTAATTTGTGAGGGAAGAATGCTACTCTGGGTGGCCGGCATCGCTGCGGAGGTCGCTGGGGCAGGCGGAAAAATTGGGGTGGGGAGGGAGATGTTTTGGCCGGTTATCTTCTGCAGGTAGGAGATGATGACGGTGTCTCTGGAGGCGGCCATGGCCCTCTCCTGCGCCAACAGTTCCTGCTCCCGGTTGAACCTCGTCATCTCCTGACGCCGCCACGCTTCCTCCCGGATCATGCGGTCCTGTTCCTTCTTCTCGACGGCCTCCAAGAACCGCTTCTGCATGGCCTCCTGCCGCTCCATTACCTGCTTCATCAGCCCGTCGAAGAAGGCCATCATCTTCCGGCTCGTGGTTGCCGTCTCTCGCTTCCGCTTCCTTCCTTCCTGGCTCTCCCCTGCGGTCTCCTCGTCCGAGTCCGACGACGCCGAAGAGGACGAGTTCGACGAGAAGCTGAACCCCACGGTCGGTTCGGCCGACGTCGAGATTCCTTGTGTCTGAAGCTCAGGGGCGACTACTCGCGTCGGCAACGCGATGATCGGCGGTGGTGGCGCGACGGAGGAGATAGGCTGAGCCCTGTTAGCCTGCGGCTGGCCAACCATGGCGGCGGCAGTACTGAAGCCCGACGAGACGTCCGCAAACGCAGCCGGAGAAGGGGCGACTGGCGGAATTCCTCCGGCGAGGTGGCTGCCGCTGTGGAGGGCTTCGAGCTGGGTGAAGAAGCGGTAGCTCTTGCCGTCCTGGCGGCCGGCGCGGCCTTCCTTGGTGCGCTTGTAGTACTTGTGCACGTTCTCGAACTTCTCCTTGCACTTTTTTGCGCTCCTCTTGTATCCCAACTCCGCCAACTTCCTGCACCATTGACAATTGCCGGCATATATCAACTAACTACGATCGGTATATCATTCACAAGCAAGCAGCAGGCGCAGCACCAAACAGATGAGCATAAAGGAATAATTAAGCAGTTGGCTAAAAAGTGAAACGCCAACCACGGACCACCACAGAAAAGTCATAGGCAAAGACTTAAAGCTTGCTAGAAGAATGAGAAGCTCCCTCATAATGATTAAGTACGCCACTAATCTGGTTAATTATCTGACATTTTAATTACCTACCTCGAAGGATAAAACTAATAAAGTACTTAAAGTTGCCACTGAAAGGCCCATCGAGTAGTTAAAATAGTTAAAAACCAGCAGGATGATGGAATAATTAATGGACAGTAGTGAGAGAATGCACCGTTTGCCATTTGCCTCGGGGAATCTTTAACTCCGATCTACACGAGGATTTAGAAAACAATTATTGGTTAGGATTGATGCGGCGGATCTGAAGCGGCCGCTAGCTGACATCAAATTCGGAGACGATGCAATTTAGGAAAAAAGAAGGTGCATCAGGAAGGAGAGGAAGAGATCTGAGACGCTTGAAGTTGAAGAAGAAGAGGAGGAGGAGGAGGGAGAGAGAGAAGATGATTCGTTTCTTTCCGCGAAAAACAGTCTCATGTTGGCTTACTCCTTTTACCATCGCAGCTGGTGTTGTTGTACGAAGAGAGAGTCAGATATGGTTATACTTTTCAACTGTCTGGCAAAGAAAAAAATCTTTCTCATTAAGCTGTGATGGGGTGGGGTGGCGGTGGTGGTGGTTTGGAGATTGGAGAAACAGAGTCTACCCCGAGAAAATTAAATCGGTTAATTAAGAAATTAAAAAGAGAGAGATATCCGTGAAGAATGAAGCAAAAGGCGACATTTTGGTGTGAATTGTAGTGGACATGGCGCAGTGTAAGCTAACCTGGAGACCTCCTCCCAGAGAGGACCTTTCAGCGTGGCGTCTCGGAAGCTGGCGTCCATCTCGGACCTGATCTTGAGCAGCGCCAGAGTCTCCTGCCGCGGCCATCGGTTCCCGGTTGCGCCGCCGCCGCGCTCGGTGTCGTCTCCTTGTGCGGCGGCGAGGGCTTCGTCGTCCGGAAAGTCTCCGGCCACCTGCAGCTTGTCGAAATTCCCAGCCGCCGCAGCGGGCGGAGGCCGGCTGCTGATGGGGGAGGCCACCTCTGCGAGCGACGCCGGCTCTTGGACGTCGGAAGGCTGAATTCCGAGCAGGTGCGCTCGGGAGGCAAGGGGAGCCGACGAAAACGGAAGAATTCCGGACGGCGATGCCCCGAATTGCGTGGCTCCTTGCTGCTGCTGCTGCTGCATCTCTCTTCCGGTACAATTTGAGATCAATTGAGCTAATCCTAAACTCACACCTCTCTCTCCCCCTCTCTCCCACTTCAGTGAGGAGAAAGATAGGAGAGAAGCCACAGGATCGTAAAACTCAAGTTAATTACGAAGCCACAGTGCGAGCTCAAAAGATGAGTACTAGCTCCATAGCCATGCAGCACAGTGAGAAGATCAAGAGAGAGGGAAATTAGACGAGGTCAGGTAAAGAGGGGGAAAATCCATAATTCTTCTCCTAAAATAAGGGATGTTCGAGGGAGAAGAAGGGGGAAAAAATTGAGAGATCCAAAAGAGAGAGAGAGAGAGATACAGTGAGACGGAGGAAGAAAGACGGAAGGCAGACCGATGCCTGCCACTGCTACAGGTGATGGTGTTACAGAGAGGAGAGATTAGATCAGATTAAAAATAAAAATTGATAGAGCAAACGAGATGCTGCGCTGTCAAGGGGGGCTTACTTTGTACCTAATAATAGTTTAAACCCAAAGGACAGATGAGAGAGAGCTCACATCAGATGGTTCTGTCTGTGAAAGAAAAGAGAGAGAAGTAGTCCTGTAGAAGAAAGCAAGAAAGTGCGCAAGAAAGAGAGCGAGAAGAGCATTGTAGCAGAAGCAGAGTATTAATCTCGCACCGTCAGAATGGAATATCTCCAGTGGATCCGAGACTCTCCCTCCCTCCCTCCCTCCCCAAGCCCACATGCCCCTGCTCGCATCACGCATGCAAAAGCAAAGCTTCAGTTCCCTCTCCCACAAGTAAAACACCCTCTCAAGTTACTTTAGCTTGTCGCATGCATGCACCAGCTCATGGTTTTGTGGCATGTATAGCGGACGAGCTAGACTTGGCTCCCATTTCTATTAATCCTTACCTGCTAGCTAGTGTATTTTGGATCGTACTATACTTACGCACAACTCTGAGATAAAATAAACAGCTAGCTAGCCAAACCATGGCATTAAACATAGAAGACAACAGGTAACGTGGCTGTATAATTGATGGATGGTGGAAAATTATTGGCGAGGCGTATACGGATTTGTGCATTTATACAGCAAGTAGATGATGAAACAGGCTGTGAAGAGGACGGAAGAGGGAAACATAAATAAAAAAGCGAAGCGAAAGAGAGAGGGCGCATCACTTTGGCACAACAGCAGTGCTGTGGCGTGGGCCTCCTCCTCCGTGGAAGGTTTAGGGTTGGAACGTGCCTGCCGATTATTGCGGATCCCACACCTCACGCTCACGCCGATACAAATAATCAACCCACAGCACTGCATGCATGTTACCGTCCCCCTTTGCCAGGTAATACACCCATTCTTTTCTGCCCCCAGAGAAGAGAACCCTCCGAAATTAATAAATTAATTAATTAATCAACTGATTAATGAGTAGAAGAAAGGATTATCGACTCAAGAAAATGACTTGTTACCGCCTACAAATCAATCATTCATCGTTAGCCTAGCTAGTTCCGCCATATTTGGAGCAGTCATGCAGCAGCAGAAATTGTTGCAAATATTCAATCAAAATTAATATATTTACATGATAATTCATACATATATTATATAGTAATTAATACATGAAAGAGTTAGAATATGGCGTGCGACAAAAGTTAATTGAATTGGAATATGCTATCTCGTAACCAAAGACAAGCAACAAGGAAGGTAAGTCCATCATTTGTAGGTCTCCTAACATATATCTTCCATGGCCTACCTTGGTGATTATGATCATGATTGATGGTGTCTTGCAAATGATCTAATTACTAGAGTAATAATAATAACTCAAAATTAAACTAACACTTTATAATTAGTTTACTAATCAACGAGATGGGTGATGGGATGTGAGTTATACCCTCCTGGGTTGTAATATAGATATATATTTTTATTTAGTAAAACTATTATTTATATATTGTAAATTTAAATTTATCAAATTTACGAATTGATTAAAAGATATATTATACTTTGTTATTATCAAAGGGCACACTCAATTTACTATTCTTTCTATTCTACCTCTCAATCATTTTACTCCTCAATTTCCTCTCTTCAATGCATGTAATTTCTCATCTCTTTCCTTTCTCGTATGCATGCAACCTCTCTTCTCTTTCCTCAATCTTTTGGATGGATACATGCATAATGTGGGTTTGATATCATGCCCATGCAGGTTAGGGTTTAGCTAATTGTTTCTTATCTTGTCTGAAAGCGATCGAGATGGTGCGCTGGGCAGGTGAAATTGTTGTTGACTGAGAGAAGACTTTAGAAGGAATGAAGAAGAAAATGACACCTATCACTTCTCTGTGATACTCCTTCCTGCACACTCCAGAAAGAGAGCAAAGGAAATGTTAAAGTGAGAATCAAGGAGAGGGGCTCTAGTGCAGGTCCTCCGACGCTCAAGTCAGTACAGTAGTCGAGCAAAGAGTGGAGAAGAAGATGAACAATAGATGCGTATGTGCAATTGTAAAGCGTGAGGACGTTTTTTCAGTACCTGACCAATGAAGAGAATCCCCCTTTTATGCTGCCTTTTATAACCTCCGCAATAATGAGGCAACAGAAAATATCTGGTGTCAGAATATGTTTGATGATAGAAGATGTACACCCTGGAAGATGTGCAGTCATCCTCTGAAGAATTTTCCATTATTGGTATATGAATCGCTTCCTATAATTTCTGTTATCAATGAGGCAATTGAGAGAATATGCCGTTAGAATGGCGGGTAATGGAAGATGTATAGTCATCCTTCGAGAAAGGTCTCATAGTACGTATATGTTATAGCAACAGAATATTCTCTTACAAGTAGCTGTTATTTTTTGACGGATTGTTGCGATTCCCTGATAATGTTATCCCCTGGGGGCAGTCCGACCGACCTAATAGATGACCGGTTGTATAATGAGAGACTGACAGTAAAATAGGGAACTAAGTCCCTTAAGTATGAATGTCTCTTAGGCCGACCGACCATAATCTTAGAAGTCCGATTAGCTCTAGAGCCGACTTACCATATGTTGAAAGTTGCCTCAGTGCTGCAAGATAGGAAACTATGCCCTGTAAACCCGAACTGGTCTTAGGCAGATCGACTATATGCTGAGAGATAAGGATCTATGTCTTGTAAGCCCGACCACCCTTGGATCGATCGAAAATATTGATGGATCGAAAAGAAGCGATAGAGAGGGGTGAATATCGCTCGCTAAAACTTTTTCTTTTGTATCGTAAAAACAATTAGAGTTCAGCGGAAAATAATAAGACAAGTTCAGTTACTTGGTTCGGAGTCTATGTCGACTCCTACTCCAAGACCCGTGATCCTTACCGATGGGTAATTCACTACAACTCTTCTTTCTGAAATATTCGGAAAGAAACAACTCATACAAATGAAACTAAAAAAATAGTAATACACTACTATCTTCTTGAAATTAAAATAATACAAGTTAATTAAAATTATACCGATAATAGGTGGAAGATGAAACTCTATCAGTACTACTTGATGGAGCAGCTTACTTGAGAGGATGGAGTGTAGAGTAAGAGCACGAACAACAGTTTTGCACAGAGATAAACTAAGAATTGATACCTTGCCTCAAACCTCGAGCTCCCCTTATATAAGCCTAGTTTGATCGACCAAAAAGCCATTCGGTCAACTGGTCCTTTCAGTCACCTGATCCTCCTATTCGTCGACTGAACCTCTTGCTTTCTTTCTTCGATGAGATCCGATCTCCACACATTTATGAGCATTTATGGTTCAGTCGACTAATCCCCTTGATCAGTCGATCGACCAATCTTTGTAGTTTCCCTATTCGCCGAGATTCGCCATTAATTCTTTGATTGTTCGATCGACTGATCCCTAGGTTCGATCGACCGATTGACCTAGCTTCTATGTTGCTATGGCTTGATCTAATCTCTGCCATGTCACATTTGTTCAGTTGACTGATCTGCTGGTTTGGTCAATCGATCAGTCACTTTATCAAACTTTACTTCGGACTAATCTCTGTTCTGTATCAACTTGGTTCGATCACCCGGTCCATGAGTTCGGTCGACCAATCAGATCGGTTCTTGTAAAACAGAGTTAAACAAAATATTCTTATAAAATAAAGTTAGGACAGTAATATATAATACATGAGTAATAATTGACAATAAAACTGTCTTGATCTCAACTTAGAAAATCTTCCCGCTTTCTTCAATTGGATCAGCGACGTAAGGTTGTTCTTTTCCGGAACATGACCTCACCCTCGCTCCTCTCCAGTTGCTTACCTAAACCTATCTGTCAAACATTAGTCCTCCAGGCCTGTTTGGACTTACTTTGCTCAGTGTCTAATTCATGATCTACTAAGCCTTTTCCTGTTATACTACATTAGCTAATAGAAATAATAGTAATACAGGATACTATGATAAAAATTAAACTTAGATTTACCAAGATCCACTGGTTCGGTCGACCACGCACAGTCGATTGAAAATCATCTGATCAACTTTGCCTGGAGATCACTCCTCCAAGACATCCCGTTATCTAAGGTTACCTCCCCTTAAGATTTTTTGTATCTGGCTTCCCTCCCAGAACCTAGAGTTACCTCCCTTTAGGGTTTTCTCCACCTAACTTTACTCACCAGAACTTAGCATTGAATCGACCCACCAGGGATTTGATGTCGAGTCCTCCAAACCTATCGAATCCTTCTACTTGGCTTCCATGATCTGTCGAGATTTCTCTTGCCTAGCCATAACTAGGACTTCCCTTATCTAATCACAGTTAAGACTAATCACTCGGTTGACTTCTCACCCTTACCTAGCCGCGACTAGGACTTCCCTTAATCAAGTTCTATTAAATATATTTGTCGAACATTAAAACCTTAGAGGTCGATTGCAAGAACACATATACTGAGAGATAGAGAATTATGCCCTATAAGCCCGACCAGCCCCTGGACCGACCGGGCATATACTGAGAGTTAGGGAACTAACCAGGTTTACTCTGTATGCCTTAGCACTGAGGTGTGGAGCGCTGAGGGCCTCAAGTCCAACCGGTTCTGAAGTCAGCCGACTCCACGCTAAATGCCTTAACGTTGAGGAGTGAGGAGCTGATTTTCAGTGAGAGCGACTTGACCATCTGCTTATATTCTAACCTTGATTGACAGCTCACCTTGGCTTTAACTTACACCACACTACTGGGTCCAGTCATAGCATATTGTATCACTTTCGATAAAATTTTGAAACATTCGGAGAAGCTGAAATATGCAATGGACGACATCGTTGGACTCCTTGCAACCTCAAAAATCCACATGATCTAAAATGGGTCCAATCAGACATGTTTAGGTCTATAAGTGGATTTTGGTCAAAATCCACTTATTGACTTAGAGACCTTGGATTATAACCATTTCAGGTCTTGTGGATTTTTGAACCACGAGAAGTCCAATAGTGTCGTCCATTGCATATTTTGGCTTCTCCAGATGTGTTAAAATTTTATCAAAAAAATTAGCTAAATTATATCAACCTATTCATATCAAGCCCACGTTGGACCTGATATAAATTCATATCATGCCCACATTAGTCCTAATATGGATTCATATCAAGCCCAACGTGGGCCTAATATTTTTCCATATCAGGCTCATCGTGGTCCTGATATGATTCATATCACGACCACGGGGTTACGATTTTGTTGATTTTTTTGATAAAATTTTAATACTTTCAGAGAAGTTGAAATATGTAATGGATGGCATCATTGGACTCCATGCAGTCTTAAAAATTCACAAGATCTAAAATGGATTCAATCGGACCTGTTTAGATTAATCAGTGGGTTTGAGTCAAAACACACTGATTGACATATAGACCTCATATTACAACTATATCAGGTCTTGTGGATTTATGAGACTTCAAGGAGTCCAACAGTATAGTCCATTGCATATTTCAACTTTTTTGAAGGTGTTAAAATTTTATCAAAAAAAATAGCTAAAGCATAGACACATTCATATCAGACCCAAGGGTGTTAGGGTTCAGTTAATCTTTATGATAAAATTTTAACACATCCGGAGAAATCTAAATATACAATGGATGATATCATTAGACTCCTTGTAGCCTCAGAAATCCATAAGACATAGACTGCCTTTTGTTACTCCCATATTAATGAGGCAGCATAGAATGCTCGATGCCAGAATATACTAAATAATGTCAGGCAATGAAAGCTGCACAAACACTCTCAGAGGAAGCTTCTGTTTCCTGTATATGCTTTGTTGGTGGAATACTCCCCGTCGAGTTGCAGCTATTCTCTTATACAGAATATCTTAGCGCTGAGAGATGGGGAACTACATCCTGGAAGTCTAACCGGCTTTTAGGTCGACTGGCTATATACTAAGAGTTGTATCTTAAGAATGGGGAGCTAAATCCCTTAAGTCCGACTAGATATGAAGCCGACCAACCATATGCTGAGGGACTTACCCATAAGATATAAGGAGTTGTGCCCCGTGGCCCCGATCGGGTTAGTCCACCCGAGTTTGTATTGGAAGTCTCATGTCTGAGAGGTGGTTCATCCGGATATATGCACACTTACTTTGACCGCAACTTCACCTTAACTTTCACTGTAACATCATCTTGACCATCGATTTCACATTACGTTTGGGTCCTCTCACAACATACAGTATCACTAGTCTCCCCTTCAAGTCTAGTCGAAAGAGGTTCGTGGCTGACTAACTAGACCTGAGTCTTATTTCCACCCAATCGCCACATCGACTGATCTGAATGGTTAGACATGCTCCTGATTATACCTGACCACGGTTCGAAACCGACGGTTTAGAACCATTAGTTTGACGGTTCAGAACTGTCAGTTCAACGATTCCAGGCAGGAAACCTTAACCGCCCAAGACGGTTACAGTTCACGATTCGGAACCGCGGGTTCACGTTCGGTTCACGGTTCACCACGGTTCAAGATTATTATGTTAAAATAATTATAAATTATAAATTATAAATTAAAATTTATTGTAAAAAAAAAAAGACTTGCACTTATTTAAGTTGCCTACGTATCCCCTTAGGGTATAGGGGAATCAAAGCTCACATAGTTCTTTTATATTTTTATCCTTTACATTGTCACTCACTTTCATTTCTCGTTCCTATCATATTCGTTGCATTCCTTGGATTCTTTTCTCCGCTCTGGTTCAATCGTCTAGTAATGCTTGGGTTTCCAATGAGTCGGGAGATAAAGTTGATCATCGTTCATCTAATAGATTACCGCCAACACTGAACGTCTGCTCCACAGCAATAATTCATACTGGACAAGCTAAAATTTCTTTGACGATCACGGAGAGGACGGAAAAATTTTAAGCCTTCTGTAACCACCACTTTAAGATATCGAAATTTTCGCTATATATTTCATTAAAATCAAAAGAAGTTATAAATAATTCTCAAGTTCCTATGTGGAACTTGAGGATCCTCGTGTACATTTTGTCCGTTCTTTTAATAAAAGTTGTGCTTTTATAAGTTTTAAATTATTACTAGTAGTTTGTTGTATTTTAGAAACATTAATTTGTATTCTATATTTTACATAATATTGATTATAAATATCAAATAAATAAATTCTAACATTATATATAATATTAACTGGATAAGGAGAAGAAAAATCTTTAATTGGAATTAAAGCGTCATAATAATATAAAGTTAATATTTCTTATAAAACTTCTAATTTAAATCTAGGATCTAAAGCAAATGTAATTAAATAAATTTCAGGAATAAAATAAAAATATTTTTCTCATTTATTTTTCATAACTAAGATGCAAAGAGATAAAAATTCATTATTAATATGTTAATTTAAAACTAATACTATATTAGAAAAATTTTCTAAAACTAATTGAGCAGTGGGATAATAAACACCGAAGAGTTGTTTGAATTTCTAGGTGCGAGGATTTCTTGTTGATTCATCCATATATATGGATAAACAAGAAATCTCCAAACCCTTTTTGTTGCTTTGTTTATATTTTTTTTCGTTTTGTGGGATGCCTGGAATTCATTACTTGTATCCTATTCTTTGTAATAGATATACAAACGAAGAGAATACAAGGGAAGGATGGCAAACCAGAACTCTTTTGTTTAGATTGATAGGAAGTTGTGGACAAACAAAAAGAGAGAAAAGATTATAGGGAAATAATTGATTGAACAAATAGAACTTCTTCTATTAACTTAAACTTATAACTTAGAGAAATTATTCAATTGCATCATTAAATACTTTTAAAATTTTACAAATACTACTACAAATATTCCATTGTTGTGAAAATAAATATATATTAGTATTAGTATTTTATGCAAAAAATGAACATAATAATTCTTTATATTGAAATAAATCTTGTAATAATTGGTATGCTAAATTCCAACATGTTGGTACATCATGTGAAAAATGTTTAGGTCTCATTCCATTAGTTTTACAAAACCTACCCCATTGTTTCATTATAGATGGATGAGACCATAAATAAGAAATTATAATTCTAATTGGTTTAATATAACCTTCTAACATTTTTAATTCATCTCGAACACATAAATTTAAAACATGGCATGCACAACGAATATGAAAAAATAAACTGCTAATAATATGTTGACAAACAAATTTTAGATCATCTATACAAGTGGTATTGAAATTAACATTATCTAATGATATTGAAAATATTTTATAAGGTAAGTCATATTCTTCTAAAATTAAACATAATAATTGTGCGATGTTATGAGCATTATGTGATTTATCAAAAACTCTATAAGCTAATAATCTTTTTTGGATGCTCCAAGAGTTATCGATCTAATGGCAAGTCACACCCATATACGAATGTGTTTGCCAATAATCACTCCAAATATCGGAACATAAAGAAACTTTGTTATTTAATTTACTAAATTAATCAATAAAATTCTTTTTTCCTTGTTTTACTAATTTTTTAATTGTACGACTAAGTGTAGTCCTAGGAACACGTTTAGCACATAGATTAAGAGATTCTTTACAAAAATCTTCAAATGTGCATTTAAATTCAAAACTAAAAGAAAGATGTTCTACGGAAATAAATTTAGCTAATGATTCTCTTAATTTATTATCCGAATATAAAAATAAATCAGAATCGGTATTACCGCTAGTTAAAAAAAATCTTGATAATTGTGTTTGAGAGGGTCGAGTTCATATTTCGTCGGGTGCTTCATTTCTACATGTCATTTCAACGACCCATAGTTGCCGCCGACTTGGAATTTGTAGGAAGTATTGCAGTGTTTACATTTTGCACGCATTTCTCCCGATGGAAAAGTGACCTTCTCAAATATTTAGTAAAAATAGAAGACTTTAGAGGAGGAAGTTCCTGAATCTTAGAAGTAATTGCATCAATACTTCCTTGTGTTTCGGGTGTTGGATTCGAAAGGTGCTCGATCTCATCATCGGTGGATTGAATGTTGGGGTCCTCTTCCCGCGGATTCATTATTTCTTTTCCCTTCCGAGCTTGAGATGATGCACCTCCATGACCTCCTTCCATTGTAATTGAAAATTAGAAATGAAAGCGTATAAAGTATACAAAATTGAGATTAAGAGTAAAGAAGATGTATGTGAAAATAATGAAATAAGCTCTCTATTTATAGAGTTTGGATAGTAACGGACATTAAATCATAACCATTGATCAAAAAATAGTCAAATGATCTTAATCGTTGAAAAAAATATCCAAAAGACCCCCCATCCTCCCCAACGTCTAGGAACCAGCGGTTCCAATGGCTAGGAATCGCCGGTTCCAATGGCTTGGAACTGCCGGTTAACCGGCGGTTCAAACCATAAAAAAAATTTGGTTGAACCGGCGAGCCAAACCAGTGGCTAACCGGCTGTCCACTGGGTTTTCACCAAAGGAACCGAAATCGGCTCGACAACATGCCGAGCTGGTTCTAGTTTGACCCGGCGAACCGGGTCAACGAGCAAGCGACCCATTGACCCGGTTACGAGCCCAGGTCGAGTCCTGGCCAGACTCGGCTCGGGGTCGGGTCTACTCCTAATCACCTATTAATATTACAGTTAACTTTATGTTTCTTGAAAAACACATGTCAGACATTGGATAGGCTAGGTAGTGCATCGATACGCGGGAATGTGTTCCTTATTGAAATGATTTGGTCATCTTGTCCATCATAAATGTCATTTCCTGGACACTTTCCATGTGTCTCATGAACTCTTCATTCTCAACTATGACGGCTAATGTACGTCTTTTCGTACACACTGACTAATTTCTTTCTCTTTGATCTGACGACTACACCCAATCAGGGCGTAGTAATCGAACTATTAAGCTTAAAGAATCTCTTACGGCACATGTTTAAAAAACCCTAAACATCTCTAAGAAAAACCACCCGTGCTTCATCTTCTTCTATCTTCTCCTTCGGCAATTTTTGTCAACCACGTTCCCTCTATTGGATCATGAAAGTCGATAGAGGAGGGGGGGGTGAATATCGATTTAAAAAATGTTGAAAAAAAGATCGAGTACGCAGCAGAAAAAATAAGATTAAAGCAACGCTAACACAAGTAATTTTTTCCTTGGTTCGGAGTCTTAGTCGACTCCTACTCCAAGACCCGCACTCGTCGAGTGCTTTCGTTGGGCAATCCACTAGTAATTCGAATAATGTTTTACAAATTGAAAGTACAAGAATGCTTAAGAAGATTAAATACCGACAATAATTAAGAACGAAAGAAAATAACGCGGTATCGGAGAGTCTTCAGCGTCGCAGGAGCATAGCATGGCAGAGCAAGCTTTGGAAAGCTTTGTTGTGAGTTCATTGATTGCTCCAGGGTGCATCCTCCTTATATAGGAGGCTCCGGGCACCCGAATCCCTTCCGGGCGCCTAGAGTGTGACGTAACTCATCCAAACATGAAGCTCCATGTGGCGACGCGACGAGGGGATAAACTTTGCATCCCAGGCACTTGGATCCCTTCCGAGCGCCCGGACCTTTGTTTTTTCAGCAACCTGCAAAAAATATTAATCCAAGGTAAAATGCAAAACTACCTTGCAAAATAAAGTGTTAGCACAGTTAAGTTATAAGAGTAATAAAAGTAGTAATTAGATTCTGTCTCCTCGAGGCCAGAATCTAGTCACGATCTCAACTTAGATTTTCGAAATAGATTTCCTGGGAACGCGTCCTTACAGTCACTCCCCTCTAGTGACTTACCTTAACTTACCTGTCAGACGTCCGGTCAACCCTTCGACCCATCTGGATTTCGTGCCAGACGTCCAATCAGTCCTTCGACCCGTTGGAACTTCGTGCCAGCTATCAGGTCAGCCCATCGACATAGTTGGACTTCGTGCCAGATGTCAGGTCAGCCCGTCGACCTGTATGGACTTCGTGCCAACTATCAGGTCAACCCGTTGACCTAGCTGGACTTTATGCTAGACATCTCTGTTGGTGCAACCTTAGGTCAAGGTTGACCTGGTTGACCTGACTCGAGTTGTATTTTGATGTTTGACGAGAATAGAAAAGTTCTATTCTGATGTTTGACAAGAGTAGAAAAGTTGTATTCTGATACAAAATTGGGAGATTGTGGGTGCAATCTTTGGTCAAGGTTGACCTGGTTGACCCGAGGTGAGTCCACCTGATTCGGGAAATCCTGGTGAGTGAAGCCAGGTGAAAGTCCTGGTGAGTGAAGCCAGGCAGTTGGAAAGTCCTGGTGAGTGAAGCCGGGCAAGGGAAATCAAGATAGGTCAAGGTTGACCAGACATCTGGTGAAAAGTCCAAGCAGGGAGGTTGACACGGAAAAGTCCAAGTATGGAGACTTGGCACGGGAAAAGTCCAAGTATGGAGACTTGGCACGGAAAAGTCCAAGCAGGGAGCTTGGCACGGGAGAAGTCCAAGTATGGAAGCTTGGCATGGGAAGTCGGAGAGGGCTCGGCAGCTCATTCTCCGGAAGAGAGGGCTTGGGAGCTCGTTCTCTGGACCAGACGAAGTCAGAGAGGGCTCGGTAGCTCGTTCTCTGGACCGGACGAAGTCAGAGAGGGCTCGGTAGCTCATTCTCCGGACTAGGTCAAAGAGGGCTCGGTAGCTCGTTCTCAGGACCAGGTAGGGTTTAGGGCTGGGAGCTCTAAACCTGGATCGGTCTGGTGACCGATCCAATGATACGGCTGATCGGTCTGCAGACCGATCAGTAACCAATCAGTGTGGTACTGTGAGTTATCTGATCAGTCTGGAGACCGATCAGGAAGCAACACAGAGGAAAAGGAGAGAAAGGACTGATCGGTCCAGGGACCGATCAGATCCCTCCTGGACCGATCAGGATATGGTCTGATCGGTCCAGGCTTAGCCTGATCGGTCTGTGGACCGATCAGGGCTCTCCTGGACCGATCAGGTGATCGGTCCAGGCATAGCCGTTGAGTCACAACGGCTATCTCCGTCTTCTTCGCAGAACTCTGTCGCCAGGTGAGCAGGTGCAGGTTATAAAGAGGTCGAGGGCTTCTACAGTGCTTTATCTTCTTCCTGGTTCCTTCTGGTCTTACTGAGCTTTGCTGAGCTCATACTTCTTGAAGCTTCGAGTGAGCTTCCTTCGGCTGGTTCAGCTGCTGTTGGGCATCCGTGAAGTTGTTGATTCATCAACGGACTCCCGTCGACGAGAAGGCAAAGTGTTTTTACATTCGTATTGCTTTTTGTTTCTTGCTTTCTTTCTTGTACTCCTATCTTGCTGTTGCAAGAGATTGTGGCGAGGTTTCTCCACCCAAAAGGAGTGTTTATTAGCCGATTTTCCGGGGTCTCATCCACCGACGGATTGAGAGGATTCGTCCACCTTACAGACACGCCGAGGAGTAGGAGTTTCATCTCCGAACCTCGTTACATCGCTGTGCTTGAGGTTTGATTTCTCCATTTACGTTTCTGTTGTTATTTTTCCGCTGCGCTAACTTGATTTGTAGAAAGAAACGCGAATTTGGGGTCGGCTATTCACACCCCCCCTCTCTAGCCGCTATCCGAAGGTCCTAACAATCTCGTCAGCCCATGCACCAGTCTAGGCTTCTTGCCAGCTATCAGGTCGACCCGTTGACCTAGCTGGACTTCTCCTATACATTTTGTCAAAGTGTTAGATCACTATGAAACTAACTTAATCTACTTTGTCATTTATCAAAACTTGAGTGAGACCGTTACTGCTAACCGCACCAACACCCTCTTTCGTGATCCACGCTAGTAAGTGTCTTCTCCAATCTTCCTTCATTTCTCTCTTACCCATCGATGGCCGAAGAAACTTTCGCTCCCTAGTATACTTTCACTTGATCCAACTTCGACAACTGTGATTTAGAGATGATTCGCCTAGCCTTAGAAATCCCTAAGAGCTTAAGCATTCATATCCTAACTCCTCAGGATCATCCTCATCGTCCTTCGCCTAGTTATGTCACCTTTTTCAAGGATCTACTTCTCGCGGATTTGCACTTTTCAATACCCACTTTTTATCCGAAATAAGACACTACTTCGATATTCCACTCTAACAACTCGCACCCAATACTTTCTGCTCCATGTGCGGAATGGTCATTCTATTCCACTTGTATAGCATCCCTCTGACCCCATCCAACAACTCGCACCCAATGCCTTCCGCTCCATGTGCATAATGGTTATTTTGTTTTGCCTGTATAGCATCCCTCTAACCTGATGCATTTTTTATTACTTTTCTTATCCAAAAAAAAATCAGAACCCAGTGTTTTCTTATTCCAATCTCGTCCTAAGACAGTCTTCTTTAAGAAGCTTCCTTCCTCTATTAAAGGATGAAAATCTCTTTTTTTTTTTCATTCAAATGTCTAATCTTGTGTCTTGGCTGACCAAATGGCGGTCGAATCTTCCTCCTACTCTCGATTTAGGCGACTACAACACATGATCCCACCTTTATTTTTTTGCTTCAGAGAGGCTAGTCGGCTTGCAATTCAACATTATCCACCTGCTACAGGAGATCCTCCTCTATTTGTTCAGACTGAGCCCCGTCCGAGCGACACTTTCTTGTTCTTTCAGTAAGGATTGATAACTTAGCTTTCCTATTATTTCTAACTACGGTCTTTTTTATTTTATACAGCAAACACCCTTTTCCTGGCATTAGTTTATGAACCCCTACAATAGGAGGAAGCCAAGTTAGATCGACAGGAGTAGCTTCTTCTAGCCAAACGAGAAACCAACTTGTTGGTCCTTCTGAGAAAGCATCCAGCAGCCGAGCGGGCGATACCAGTGAAGCGCCAGCTGTAGAAGGGTTACCTTTCGATTTTCTAATTAGGGAATCTTCTGTAAAATAGCTTCTTGAAATCCTACTTTTAACTTCTGGAATGTCTCCACTTATAACTTAAGTTGCTCATTATTGATTTCAAAATTATCGAAAAGTTGTTAAGCCGCTAACTGAGAGTCTGAATAAATTAATACCCGATCGTCCCCCATATACCTTGCAGCCTGCAGACCGACTATCAATGCCTTATATTTTACTTCATTATTAGTAACCCGATAATCTAGCCGAATGGATAATTATAATTTATCCTCCCTAGGTGACATTATAAGAATGCTCACCTTGTTTCCTTATCATATGGATGACCTATCCACATATATTTTCCAGGCTTCCCTTGGCTCTGGGCTTTACATTTCAATTATAAAATCCGCTAAGGTCTGAGCTTTGGTGACTGTTCTAGGTTGGTATTATATGTCATACTCACTGAGTTCAGTGATTCACTTAATCAATCTCCCTGAGGCATCCGGGTTGATGAGCACTTGGCTCAGGGTGCTGTTAGTCAATACGATGATAGGGTGAGAGAGAATATAAGAACACAATCTTCGAGTGGCTAATACTAGCTAATATGCCAATTTCTCCAGAGTGGTAAAGTGGCATTCAATATCATTTAATAAATGACTCAAGAAATATACAAATTGTTATTCTTTCCCCTCTTGTCTTACTAATACCGACCCGGTGACACTCTCCGTAGTGGATAAATATACCCACAAAAGCTCACCCACTATTGGTTAGCAAGTACAGGTGTCTTGTAGGGCTTACACCTTACTCGAGTCAACTTCGATTCCCCGCTCTGTAACTATGTAACCCAAGAAACGTCTGCTCTTAGCTTAGAATAGACATTTTCTAGGGTTGAACTTGAACCCATTCTCCTGTAATATTCAGTAAGTTTCATCTATGTCGGTACATAAATTGACCACATAGAGTGACTATATCAGGATATCATCCACGTATACCACCATATTGTGTCCGATCTGCTTCCAGAATACTTTATTCATGAGCTATTGGTAAGTAGCTCTTGCATTCTTTAGTATGAACGACATAATATTGTAACAATAGGTTCTTTTAGTAGTAATAAAGCTAACATTTTCCTGGTCATCTTTGGTTTGTGAGACCTGATGGTAACTTTGGTATGCATCCAGCATAGATATTAGTTCATAGCCGGAGGTTGAGTTCGCTACCTGATCGATACGGGGCAAGGGATAATAGTCCTTGGGGCTAGCCTTATTTAGATCCCTGAAGTCGATAAAGACTTGTCATTTATTCCCATGACCAACTAACTTGGGAACTCTACTTCACGAATATATTCGATCTCCAGCAATTTGTCTAGCTTCGCCCAAATGATTTTATTCTGATCGGCCCCAAAGATTTGCTTCCTTTGCTTGATCAGCTGGGCATCCAGGCGGATGTGGAGCACATGCTCCATAACCACTAGCAATATGCTCTTGATTTCCTTGGGCATCCAGGTGAAGATGTCAGTATTATGCGTCAGACAGGCAACAAGCTCTGCTTTAAGTTTTGGGGCTAGGTTGGCTGCTATATGGGTTGTGGCTTCTGACCAGCCTAGCTGACTGTACTTCCTCCTTTTCTTCATAGATTAGTGTCGACGGTGCTTCGTGAATGGAGTTAACCTCCATTCACTAACTCTTTCAAGATGCGTTGGCCTCGATCCTGATGATATCGACATAGCACTTACGTGCCACCAATTGGCTTCCTTTGATTACCCTGACTTGATCATCTACGGAGAATTTAATCTTCTAGCAAAAAGTTGAGAAAACCACCTAAAACTCATTCAAGGCCGGCCCACCCAAAACTACGTTCTATGCTGAGGGTGCATCCACCACGATGAAGGTCGATCAACATATCCTCATTCAGGCCAGATCCTCTGGACCACTTTTGCGGTCCAGAGGATGCTCCCTATGTATGTATTGGTGGAGATGCATGGTCTCCACTTGTAAAATAGGTGGGGACCATACATCCCCACTAATGCATGGAAAGGGAGCATCCTCTGGACCGCAAAAAGCGGTCCAGAGGATCTCCTCTCATCCTCATTAGGGGCTCCTCCCCCAAGGATATGATTTACTTAATTTCCAACCGATGGGCATGTGACTTTCTTACTTTATTGGAGTCTCTATCGGTTGGACCTCCTGCAATCATACCAATATCCTCCAAACAGTATTATTATGATTTTCTTCTTGCCACGTTGGGAGATGCTCCTATTCAACTCGGGCGGGGGCCTAGGTCTGATTCTCTTGCTAATGTTGGTCCGCATTGGGCCGGCTAGAAGAGGGGTTGAATAGTCCTGCGAAAAAAAAAATAACCCTTCTCGAACTTTCAATAGATCACTTGCATAAATAAATTAACTAAATAGAAACTAAAAGAAGAGGAAAAGGGTTTTTACTTGATTACAATCAGGGAGATTGTTAATCTAAGGAAAGTGTCACACTACTATCTCCTTCAGGCGGAAAAGCCTCTTACAGCAGTGAAAGCGCAAAAAACAAAAGCTAAACTAACAAGGAAGTGCACAAGTGTTGGAATACAAAATTCTTGAGTTGATTGAAAACTTCTGGACCAAGGCTGTATTTATAGTCTTGGTCGGGGCGCCTGGAAGGGGTCCAGGAGCCTAGGAGGGGATAAACTTTTATTCCCTTCACAACGGACCACATTTGACACGATCTTGGTCAAAATCCAACTCCGGGTGCCCGGACCAGTAAAGTCAACAAGGTTGACTTTTGGTCCAGGTCCTCTGCTCCGGTGCTGCTCGCCTCGGTCCGGGTCTTCCGCTCCGGCTCCGCTCACTTGGGTGATTTCAGCTAACCGAAATAAGGCTCACCAGAACCCAATTTTGGCCTTCTCGAGCAACCTTCTGCTCCGGCTTCTCGTCCCTCGAAAACGTCGCGTGCCTCCTTCTCGTCCGCCCGCGTACTCTTCCGCAACACCTCGTCCCTCGGACGCACCAAGCCCGTCGACTCTCTCCCGTGTCGTCCTTCTCGCTAGCTGTGTCTATTGCTCGACTCTCTGTGCTCCTAAGCTCCTGCACACTTAGACACAAGGTTAAAAACACGACAGGACCTAACTTAACTTATTGATCACATCAAAACAACCTTGGGATTCCATCAATCTCTCCCTTTTTTATGCGAGCAACCCAAGTTAAGATAGGATAAATAGACGTAAAAATGAAATAACTAATATTGTAATAAAGTGCAAAAGATAGAAAAATTATAAAAAATTGGTCTACCTCCCCCTAGACTTATATTTTTCCTTCTCCCCCTTTGATCACATAAAAAATGGGGTTTCAAAAAAAATCTAAGGATTAAAACTTAGAAAGTTTTGAAAATTATTTCCAAGATTTTCAGAAAATATTTCTAAATGAAAGAAGATCTCAAAGAAAAATTAATTTTGAAAACTTAAGCAAGAAAATTTTTCTAAGTATATATATATATATATTAAATTTTAAAAAATTATTTCAAAGACTTTTTAAAGCACTTTAATTCTTTATCAGAAAGTTAATTAAATATTTCATTTCAATATTTTAGTTTCCAGACAGTGCGCGAGGTACTAGGTCTTCTTAGTTATTGGAACAACAATCACTTTCTTAGACAAAGCCTCATAAAAAAATTAGCTGTTTAATTTTCTCGCTGAAAGCGCTAAAAATTATTAGTTCAAATTAGACAAGACTTTGGAACCCATATAGGTTCCTGTAACGACCCACCTTCTACTACTAGGCTGTAAGGCCGATCGCTACAGTTATGCTATGCTATACTGCGCGGAAAGCTGGCCTAATTTAAAATTTTACTCTACTAATGACGGATACAACTGATAAGAAAGGTCTAAAGACCTTCTTTGCTGGTATACTTATGCTAAGGAGGGGAAACTGAACATCCCAACCGAGCTAGGGACGAGAAACTAAACTTCCCAACTACCTACAGACCTGCCG
This sequence comes from Zingiber officinale, assembly GCF_018446385.1. NCBI lineage: Eukaryota > Viridiplantae > Streptophyta > Magnoliopsida > Zingiberales > Zingiberaceae > Zingiber > Zingiber officinale. The sequence continues at coordinate 4,687,293 of NC_056000.1, read as the reverse complement.
ATCGATCCACAGACCGATCGGAGCTGCGGTCGGCAGACCGATCAGTGCTAATGAACTGGCAATGCTGAGTCATTAAGGTTCGGTCGACTGATCATGCTTTGATCGGACTCTGGTCTGATCTGTTCTGAACTGATAACTGCTTTGAGTTGATCTGGTTCAGTCGACCGATCATCCCGTTCGATCGGCCGATCGGTCAGAACCTGCAAAACAGTGTTAAGCAGAACATCCTGCAAAACAGATCGATTTCAGCACTTTGGCGTGCCAAAATCTCACACAACAATTCTAAAATCAATGGAAACACTCTAACAATGGCAACTAACATTCTCACATCATAAGAGAAGGGTTCTAAGCATAATAGAGTGCATAGCTAACTAATGCATAGTGATTAACAACTAGAGTGCAAATAACAAAATACTGTAAAGTTCTGATGCTTAAATAAAACTTGCTAAAATCCCTTAGAATCTTTTATTCCAGTTCCTGCCACACACATCTTGATCTGTATTGACCTCCAACCTCCGCTACTGGTCCACTTTTCCTTTACCTTTATCTGCAATATAAGAAAAGTAGTATCTATAAGCTAAAAAACTTAGTAAGAAACCATCTACCTCACAAAAACATGCAACGATGCAAATATGGTTTTAAATCATGCTGTTTAAAACATCTGCTGGATATACTGAATAAACTAAGCATGGCATGGCATATAAGCATACAATCATGGCATATCTAAAGCTGAACATAAAGTCATCATGCATATTCACAGGGAAAAACTAAGCTGATACTAAAAACTAAGCTACGCTAATACTGATCTACTGCCAGAACTGTACTGAATTCATGAACTAATTTCTGAAAGGTTGAAAACCATATACATATAGTAAGTGAAAATACTAAACATGCTGCTGAGGGGCCCGGCAACTGTACGTGCTATGCGCGTCTCTCTAACTAGACCCGGGGTTGCAAGTCCCGAATTTAGTAGAGCTACTAGGCTATCTAAACCTAGGGACCGACTATGGGAGCCCAGCCCAGTACAGTGCCAACTGAAAAGTAAAATACTGAGTATAGCTAAACTGTTCTAAATTTCTGTTTCTAGGTTATCTGAACCTAGAGCTAGGTTGTCTAAACCTAGAGGCGACTGTGGGAGCCCACCCATTGGACCGTAGTCCCATATAAGCTAGAATAAACTGATTTACTAATTTAGATGCTTCTAATGCATTCAACTGTGCTAATAAAAATGCCTAAGTTGCATTCTTTTCTAAACTGGTTCTTTAATCGAACACCTAGTGCGCTTTAACTCCCCTCTCTATTAGGGAGACTACCTTTAGGCACCCAACAGCTTCTAAACCTCCAACTGAAGGAGAAAAGATGTGTCCGGCCCATCTAAAGGTACTCACTAAATCCCTAAACCTGCGAGGAGGGTTAAGTACACCCGATGTGTCGAAAACATACGCATATAATTAAACTAATGCACAGAAAATCACACGGTAGCTATTATACTGCAGGTGAGGGGTTTCTTACCTCCTATTCGTAATTTCTTACGATTCTAATCTCTAGAGTTCCGGTGGAGATGACCTTCTCGACGATCCGCTCACGTCTTCGTGTTCCTCTCGCGGAGAAGAACCTTTTTCGTGTTGGAGTCGTCGCCGGAAAGTGTCCTTGGGGCCCTAGAGAAAGAACCCTAGGTCTTCCTTGGTGTGGCGCCGAAAGAAGAAGGAAGAAAAGGGAGAGGTGGCGTGAGAGGGTTTCGGTGGAGAAGGATGTTGCCGAACCAAGTTCTCAAAATAAACCAACCCCAACTTAACCTTCCTATTTATACTAAGTAATTAATTCGACCAAACCAATTATAAATATAATTGATTCCCTTTTCTTTCAGCACGGCTCTGCTGGGTTCAACTGGTTACTAACATTATCCTTAAGCCATAGGTCTCGGGTTCGATCCCCGCCTAAGCTATTTTGCGGTTCTAATTATTTTTGCTACTTCCGCTACTCGGATTTTTCCGAAAAAATATCTAAAAATTCCAGAAAAATCATAGAATATTTATGAAAGTGTTTTGAGAATTTTCGGGCGTTACAGTTCCAGCCTACAGGATTAACTAAAAATTTCTTAGGGACATACCTTTTTGAAAATTTTCTGATTTGTCCCTGGTGATATCTAAAATACTAATTTAAATTATTATATTTTCTAGAATTTGTATTCGATGAATAAGAATGGTTTTTCAGGTTATTTACTTGTATTTTCAAATTTCCATTTTCTAATTTTAATTATCTAATTCTTCTAATGGGCAAGATTTAGCTAGAATTACTTTTAAGTTTTTATTTTCTTTTTCTAATTTACAGTAATCTTTTGTTAACAATTTAATGAACTTAAATAATTTATCGAGAGGAAGAGATCGTACCTGACTTACCTCGTCAATCTCGTTATCCGAGTCTCCCTCTGAACTGCTGCTTTCTTCCGACGTAGCTCCCCCTTCATCGATGTTCTCGATGCTCATTTCAGAAGAGCTTGAATTGCAGTCGTCGTCTTGATGACTTGCCATTAATGCAAGTCCGGAGAAGGCCTCGAGTTCCGATTCGGACGACGTATTGTCCCACATCGTCTTTAAGACCTTGCGCTTTTGGACAGGCTTCTTACCTTTGTCTTTGTCCTTGTTCCTTAGCTTGGGCCAGTTGTCCTTGACGTGCCCTTCTTCGTTGCAATGGTAGCAGCGGATCGTCCTTTTCTTTCTACCCTGTGAATGGTTAGTATTTCTAGACTTACATAGTTTTCTAAAACCTCTTACCATCATAACTATTTCCTCATCGTCGAGAGAAGACTCTGACTTAAGTTCATCTCTAGATGGTTTGAGGGCGACGTTGTGCTTGGACTCCTTCGTACCTGAGCATCTTGATTCATGCACTTCAAATGTCGAGAATAATTCTTCCAAAGTAATTTTTTTCTAAGTCTTTAGAAATGTAAAAGGCATCTACGACTACTAGTGATGCCCATTTCGTATTTCTAGGAAAAGAATTTAGTGTGTACCTTAGCGAACCTTGATTACTTACCTTTTCTCTGAGATTCGAAAGTTCGGTGATAAACTCTTTAACTCTCCAAGTCGCAGGTTGGTGAGCTGGTTTCGAAGTAGATCCCGTCTTGCGAGCTTGACTTCGGACGTCCCTTCATTTAGCTCAAGGAACCAAAGTTCCTTCGTGGAATCGTAATTGCCGATTCGGTTGACTTCTTGTGGCGGAAGAACGCTCAGCAGATGGTACTCTGCTTTACCGTTTGCCACGTAGTTGGCATGCTCCTTTTTTGTCCACTGATATTTCTCTTTACCTTCTGATGTTGTAAAATCGAATTCCATAATTAACAATAACTCAAATTCCGTTTTAAAAAGTACCTGCATTCGCTTTTTCCATGTAATGAATTCCTCATCAAACTTTGGCGAGTATATGCTCAGTCCGACCATCGTCTTTGCTTCGATAGGCGATTAGTGCTCCTGAAGCGTCCTGACTCTGATACCACTTGTTGATCCGTGTTGGACCAGCTAGAAGGGGGTTGAATAACCCTGCGAAAAATAAAACAACCCTTCTCGAACTTTCAATAGAACACTTGCATAAATAAATTAACTAAATAGAAAGTAAAAGAAGAGACAAAGGGTTTTTACTTGGTTACAATCGGGGAGGTTGTTAATCCAAGGAAAGTATCATACTAGTATCTCCTTCAGGCGGAGAAACCTCTTATAGTAGTGAAAGCGCAAAAAACAAAAGCTAAAATAACAAGGAAGTGCACAAGTGTTGGAATACAAAATTCTTGAGTTAATTGAAAGCTTCTGGACCAAGGCTATATTTATAGCCTTGGTCGAGGCGCCTGGAAGGTGTCCAGGCGCATGGGAGGGGATAAACTTTTATCTCCTTCGCAATGGATCACGTTTGATGCGATCCTGATCAAAATCCAACTCCGGGCGCCCGGACTAGTAAAGTCAACAAGGTTGACTTTTGGTCTGGGTCCTCTGATCCGGTGCTACTCGCCTCGGTCCGGGCCTTCCGCTCTGGCTTCTCTCGCTTGGGTGATTTCAACCAACCGAAATAAGGCTCACCTGAACCCAATTTCGACCTTCTCGAGCAACCTTCCACTCCGGCTTCTCGTCCCACGGAAACGCCGCGTGCCTCCTTCTTGTCCGCCCGCGTACTCTTCCGAGCACCTTGTCCCTCGGACGCACCAAGCTCGTTGACTCTCTCCCGTGTCGTCCTTCTCGCTAGCTGCGTCTTTTGCTCGACTCCCTATGCTCCTAAGCTCTTGCACATTTAGACACAAGGTTAAAAACACGACAAGACCTAACTTAACTTGTTGATCACATCAAAGCAACCTTGGGGTTCCAACAACTAATTCGTTCGAGAGAGCCACTATGAAGGTGCTTGCATGAAGCCAGCCGTAGGTGATGGAGGGATCGATTAGAACCCAGTTGGACCTTCTACTGGTTCCCTCATTTGGTGTGAAGGCCCTTCATCGATGTAGCCAGGCCGTGTGAAAAAGGACCGTTGGCTGCAACTTGTTGTTGCACTAACTTTTAAGCTCAAGTTACTATTAGTAACTCCAAATCTTCCTGTGACAAGGTGACTGTAGTGAATCGTCCAGTTTCATTTATCTCCGTGTTTCAAATTCAGACAAAGTTCCCACAAATGATGTTAAATTTGATCATGTTTGAAAGCGGTGGAGATGGCGTGCTGGGCTGATAGTTCTGTCGCTGACTGGGAGAAGACTCTGGGATGGGGAAGAAACGACACCTGACACACCTTCTTGCACACACCATAAAAAGAGCAAAAGAGAGAGTTAGAGCAAGAACCAGGGAGAGGGTCCCTGGTGCAAGCACTCTGATGTTCAAGTTAGTACAACAACTGAGCGAAAAGTGGAAAATAAGATGAACAGTAAATGCATGCGTCTTCTAATGTTGTAAAGTGTGAAATGACGTACTTGACTAACAAAAAGAACTTTTTATACTGACCCTCAGAATCTCCATAATTATGAGGTGTCAGAGAATATCCGATGTTAGAATATGTCAAGTAATGGAATATATATAACCACCCTTCGAAGAAGGTTTTGTTTAATGCACATGAACTGTCTCTTAGAATTTTCATATTAATGAGATAGCTGAGAATGTCAGATGCTAGAATTAGGGGTGAGCATTCGGTCAAAACCGAACAGACTGAACCGAATAGACCGAAAAGCAAATAAACCGAATTTCTTTTCAACCAACCGAACCGATCGAATTTCCCTATGAAACCGAACCAACCGAACCGATAAGATATCGATTAATTCAGTTTTTGACCGAATTGACCGAATTAACTGAATTTTAAAACCCTATTCAGTTTTACCTTTAAAAAAGATTTTATTTAATTAATTATATTTTAAAATAAAAATTAATTAAAATAATATTCTTATTCGGTTTAACCGAATTACAAAATTCAAAATCGAAACCGAACTGAATTAATCGAAAACCGAACCGAATTTAAAAAAAAAATAAAAAATCGAATTAACCGAACCGAATTTCTAAATTCGGTTGGTTCGATTCGGTTAATTCGATTTTTCCGAATTTTTGTTCACCCCTAGCTAGTATATGCTAAGTAACATCAGGTAATGGAAGCTACATGGACACCCTCAGAAGAAGGTTCTGTTTCCTATATATGCTTTGTTTGAGGAATATTTCTTATTGAATAGATCCTATTCTCTGATAGGTTGTTGGGATTCTCTCATAATGTTGTCTCCTGAAGACAGTCCGATCAACCTAATAACTGACTAACTATATGCTAAGTCGCTTGTACATGAGAAGTGGATAATCGAGCCCCGAAGGCTCGACCGACTTCATAGTCGATTGACCGTATGTAGAGTATTTTGGCACCGAGAGATGGGGAATCATGTCTCAGAAGTCCGACCGACTGTGTACTAAGAGTTGTATCGTAAGAATAAAGAGCTAAGCCCTTAAATTTGATCGGATATGAGATCGACCAATCATATGCTACAGACTTATCTATAAAATATAAGAAGCTGCGTCCCATGGCCCCGGTCAAATTAAAGCCCATCCGAATTTGTACTAAGGTCTTACGATGATTCATCCGAATACTTACAATCTTATTTTAATTATCATCTCACTTTAATTTTAATTCTAACTATCATGTCGTTTTAACCATTGATTTTATCTTAGTTCTGATTCCACTCATAATATTCCGTGCCATGAGCTGCACCCACTTGGGTTGTAATATAGATATATATTTTTATTTAGTAAAACTATTATTTATATATTGTAAATTTAATAATTAAAATGGTTTTTTTCCGCCAACGTTACGTAGGAGGTGCTGCAGAGATGTGACTGGGCTTGCTTTCCATAAATGGAGAGAGTGAGAATGAGGTCGGGGAAGGAGTTATGAGGCGGGACCCACCTCCGTCCTGATCGGGTCAAGAAATAATAGAACAGGCAAGAGGGTTTCGCGTCCCATGCGTCACGTCACTGTGTCAGTATTTTTTAAGCCGGATCATAAAATGAACCGGCAGCAGTCGTATCGCTTCTGGGCCGGTTTAGTTGGATGAGCCAATATTCAGATCAGTCCTCCTGGCGCCTTCCGTTCCAAAATATACCCCTCTCACACTAATTTACTCTTTGTAAAATTAGAGAAAAGCTTTGAGATGCTCTATCGAAACAATGACCCACACACAATGGAAAGCAAGCTCGCTAGGACACGAATTGTTAAGGCATCTAACACGACCATCACATGATGTTTAACTAATTAGGGTTCGCTATAGGACCATCCATGTGACGTGATGAGATTAATTAAGAAGGTATATATATGGACACACAACAAAGAAAGCATCGAAAAGATGGTATTACATTGCTTGGGGATTTTATCTTTGTATCTTTTTCCTTGCAATGAAAGCATCTATCATATATTTTAAAATTTGAGCAATATTGATAGCTAAAATTTATAGCTCGATATAGATTAATGGGTGTTTCGCGATATATGCAAATGGATGGACGAGTAATTAAGTGGCATAGTTCTTTAGATCTTTAGTTAATACGAAATGAAAAATAGCAGCCATTTAATTCATGCTGTTTATTATATATATACAAATAAAAAAATCTAAACAAAATGTAGTTGAAATTAATGGGTTTACATGGCGCCGGAAAATTCGTTGCAGATCTAACGGTCATTTATTAGCCAATTAAATGATTAATCATTCGTTTAGCCAAACGGATTATGGGCCGAGCCGGGTTTAAGGATTTGGGCCCAAAATTAAATGGATCGCGTAGAAATAAACGAGACAGCCCATATGGCCCGCTTACAAGTTTATTCTTCAAATATGAGAAGGAAACAAATAATTAAAAACATATAATTGATTCTTCATTTGTTAACACCGTTAAGTTATTTGATATTAAAATTATAAGAAACTTTCAAACTCGAAAGAATTTTGATGGAGAAATTTCCCCTTAAAATTGACTGACGAACTATATGAAAACCTGACAAGGATGAATTTGTCATGCCTGATGGAGACAACAAAAGCCTTGAGAACGATTCAAAACGTTTATCTTTTGTTTTTTTTACTTACTACAATTGATTGGTAGGTATTTGTTCATCGATTTCTTTTATCAAAAGCTAATTATCATCACTTTATCTCAAAGACAAAAAGAATACATTTTATAATTCCTTTGACTTTGCGTCACGTTAAATAGTGTTCATTGAAGATCGGCTCCTGAATGTGAAGTGCTAAGCACGTCTCCTAATACTAATTAATTTATTTATTATTACGATGAAAACAACAGTTGACCAAATAAATACGAAATCTATCGAATCGAAGAATTAAATGTCGGGGGAGAAAATTGATGAGTATAATTTTTAAAGGTGTTTTAGATGCATTAATCTAATGATTTTTTGGCATCGTAACGGAAGAAAATAACGGCTCTAGGCGAGTGTGGGAGTATTAAAACGCGAGGCAGGAGCGTGGGTGGTTGCTGCTGCTTGTGCGGATCGCAGGGAGGAGGCGGAGGCGACTCTGGTCAGCAGTTCTGCCGGCCGATGCCTGAGACGGCTTTTCTCTGGTAGGATTGGTTATGTTCTTCTTCCAATTGAAAGCCGCATTTGGAAGAAATGTCTTTTGATTCTTTTCTAGCTGAATGCCTGCAATGCTTGCCCTTGACTATGCCCTCCCTGTCTGCTCCCCAGCTGTTCATGTGTCAAATGCCTCTGCTAGTTATTGCCGTAGGTTCTGGCTTATCAGATGCAAGTCCAGATCCCGCTGGAACAAAACCCTATCCAAACACTTTTGTTTTTCTTTTTTGGTAGGACTTGTTTATCTTCTTTAAGCCGGCGTTTGTTCGAGCATAATGATCATAGATTTTGATTTATGGAACCGGAAAATGATGATTTTGGAAAGAAAAATGGATTTCTTTTTTTTTTTTTTTTTGCACTCTTGATCTGTTCCATTTCTTGCAGAAACTCATCACTGATTCTTCAATTTGAGCCAAGAGTGAATTAGGCTAGGGCAATATGTTCTTGTTTGTTCATCGACCACTTGGTGGTTTTGCTTTATATTTGTGGCTTGTTGCAAATCGTGTAGGAGTTAGAGGTGAGGAATGGAGGCGGCTGGCAGAGAGGAGCTGTCTCAGTTGGAGAAGATGGAGCCGGCTGCTGGTGAAAGAGGCGGTGAGAAGGCAGAGAAGATTTTTGTTTCAGTTCGACTGAGGCCTCTGAGTGAGAAGGAGTTGGCGGCCAATGATCCCTGTGATTGGGAGTGCATCAATGATACAACCATCATATTCAGGAACAATCTATCTGAGCGGTCAATGAGTCCAACAGCTTGCACATTTGGTGAGATTGATCTGTTGTTTCTTTTTTTTTCACTTGACACCTCATTTACTTACCAGGTTAACTTGATGTGGTTTTGTGTCACTGATGTATAGGTTTCCCACAGGCCAAAGGCCACGCACATTTCAATTATGAAAAATCTTTGGATAATGCAACTTGATCTCACAATTTAATTTACTATGACATGAATTTTTTGGCTACACAAACTTCTCTATTTCATGAGAATCCATGTAGTATATTAGATAAATATCCTGCCTAATTTTCTTTCAACATGATACTGTTTTGGCTCGGATGACAATAGTAAAGCTCTTTTAAATTAAATTTTGTTTCCACCTTTCACTTCTTTCTAATAGACAGAGTATTTCGAAGTGATTGCACCACCAAACAAGTGTATGAGGAAGGGGCTAAAGAAGTTGCTCTTTCCGTAGTTAGCGGGATTAATTGTAAGTGTACAGTTATATCACTCTGTTTTGCTAGCATATGTTAAAACAAATTTAAAGTTATGTGATTCTTCGCAGCTACTATTTTTGCTTATGGTCAAACAAGCAGCGGGAAAACATACACAATGACTGGCATAACTGAGTACACTGCATTAGACATATATGAATATATACTTAAGGTAATATTGGTTTTACTATGATTGCTCTGATATTCAAGTGGCCCTTCACATTTTGTTCCTTTTGCAGCATCATGAGAGAGCATTTGTGCTGAAGTTTTCAGCAATAGAGATTTACAATGAGGCTGTTAAAGATCTGCTAAGTGCAGATTCTGCTCCCCTTAGGCTTTTAGACGATCCAGAGGTAAAGTTTCTCATCTGGATGTTTGTTTTCACCTCTGATAAATTTGAAGGTGAAAAAAAAAAAATCCTTTTTACAGAAAGGAACAGTAATTGAGAAACTTACAGAGGAAATATTAAAGGACTGGAACCACCTCAAGGCACTCATTTCTGTGTGTGAAGGTAATTTATATAAAATTTGTCAAGGAATATTCCTTATGCTAATTGAAATCTACTTAACCCTCCAAGCATTCGTTTCCATTAGCTCAGAGAAAGATAGGGGAGACCACTCTAAATGAAACAAGCTCCCGATCTCATCAAATTCTCCGTTTGGTCTGTTTTTTCTAGTCTATATAATTTAAACAAAATATGTTTCTGGTTTGGAAGAATCATATTGATATTTCCTGTGGTGTATCAACACTGCAGACCGTTGAAAGTTGTGCACGGGAGTTTCTGGGAAAAGACAACTCTAGCACACTTGTGGCTAGTGTGGTAGGCTGATAGTTTTCATTTTATTCTTTTTATTTTATCATAGTTCATATATGTTAAAGGAAGATTCTTGGTAAGTGTTGTCTGCTTGTTGCATGCAGAATTTTGTTGATCTAGCAGGGAGTGAGCGTGCATCTCAGGCACTTTCTGCTGGTACCAGGCTTAAAGAGGGTTGCCACATAAATCGAAGCTTGCTGACACTTGGATCTGTTATTCGCAAGCTGAGGTTAATCCTTTCTTTGCTTTTTACTTTTGTTGGTATCTATCGATTGAAGCTATTCCTTTTGACATGCTTGATGCATATTTTGAGTTGTTTAAACTGCTTGAGATTTATCATGTTGAACTTCATTGTGTATGGTTTTTCATGCTTATCGACTCACTTTCCTATATTCTGACTTGGCAAGAAAAATTAGTTTTTCTTTTTATTATTTCAAAAAAAAAATTAATCCAAGGGATAAGTCCATGATCAAGTAACAGTGCCTTTGGTGTTCAAGAGGTACTGTCTTCTGTGCATTATCATTATTATGTAAGTGCTTGTCAATGAAATCTTGGATGTGCTAAAATATGTTGGGATTGAAGACACCATTAATTACATTGAACACTCAATGTTTTCTAGAGGTTAAGTGATGATCCATAATTTGTAGATTCTTTTGTTAACTTATAACTATCACTGTAATTGGTGTGCACAGTAAGGGAAGAAATGGGCACATTCCGTATCGGGATTCAAAGCTCACACGGATATTGCAACCATCATTGGGGGGTAATGCAAGGACTGCCATTATTTGCACAATGAGTCCTGCAAGAAGCCATATCGAGCAATCCAGAAACACTCTTCTGTTTGCAAGTTGTGCAAAAGAGGTTGCTACCAGTGCACAAGTGAATATAGTTATGTCAGATAAGGCATTAGTTAAACATTTGCAAAAAGAACTTGCAAGATTGGAGAGTGAAATGAGATATTCAGGAATATATGCCAGCGCTGAAACATTGCTGAGGGAAAAGGATCTTCATATTAAAAAGGCAAGAACTTTTCACTCAAATCTAGAACTCACTTTTCTTATATGATCCATATTTTTTGTACTTCGCTGTATCTTATGTCTATAATTCTTATTTGGTACAAGAATAATTCACTGTTTGGAATCAGTAGCTACATGGTTTTTTTCCCATTCCATTGAGCTCCATAGAGACTATGTTGGTCAATCTAAGATGAATGAAATCTATGTTTCCTGTGAAAAATATGGTTTCTCAATCATTTCTCTTGCTAGGTTTGTCAATCATGTAATTGTTTGACTTGAAAGGGTAGCATTTTGTAATGTTCTATTAACTTAAGAACAAGCCATGTTATATTGCAATCAGGTATTGTGTAATAGAATGATTATGATATTCTCAGCACTCTACAAGTTTAGAAGTCAACTGAAATTATAATCCATATCTTATAGCTGGAGAGTGAGGTAAAGAAGTTGGTCCAACAACGAGATATGGCCCAGTCTCGACTGGAGGATTTTCTGCAAGTTATCCAAAAGGACCCTTCTTCAAGACAATGGGTGACTATTCTTATGTCTGAAAATATCTAATGATACATGTAAGTTCTCTATTTATTTTTTTATTTTCCTCCTAGGATGAGTCAAGCCAAACCCCAGCACTCAATGGAACTTGTATGTGTGATGATTTATTTTCAACATCTGAGCCTTCAGATATTGCTGATCTTTGTAGTGATTCTGGCCCCTCAAAATGTGCGACTTCATACAATCAGTATAAACAAACTGGAAACCAATGTACTCCATCACCAAGACACACAGTTAAAAATCTCGAGTTCATTGAGTCAAATGACAATCAAAGTGAAAAAGAGTTTGAGGAACTTTGTCAGGATGTCCACTGCATTGAAGTGAATGGTGCACTTGTACACAAAGATTCAGAGTCCATGTCGGCAGAAGGAAGCAACAGTCTCCAACAGCTGAGCATCACAACTCCTGAGCATGATGATCTTAATCATGAACCTGAACAACAACCCAATCAAGGATTAACGAATGCAGATCCTGTCACACTGGAACAGCATCTTCAGAATGTAAAGAAGACACTTATCAACCTCGTGAAGGTATATCCAGACGGATCCTCTCCAAGTTCAACATGGCAAGATCAAAGCTTTAGAGGTGTTCCATTAAGTAGAAGTAAAAGTTGTAGAGCAAGAATGACTAGCTCTTCAATTTGGTTCCAAGAAGTTAGTACACCACCTGATATATCTCTGAAAGGATTTCCTGGAAGGCCTGAGGGAGTACAAAAGAAACGACTTGCCTTGGACTTTGGAGATAATAGTAAAGATCTATCAGCAAGTGTATCTCAAATTTCTGTAGATACCACACCATTTAATTTACAGATATTAAACTCAAAAGCTACTTCCAGTATCAAGATGGATAGGTTGGTTGACGACACAGAAGTCAACGAGATGGATGATGTTCATTCTGGAAAAGAATCCACTGATGATCAGGTATGCTCTCCATGCTGAATAAGTATCTAATCATATTCTTTATTGCCATTTTTATTGTTCATTACAGCAATGCTGCAGAGTGCATATCTAATTGTTAGCATATTGTTCTAAGTTGGTTTATCTTTTGCAAACTTACCCTTGAAACTTCTTCTACAAGGGAAATTGATTATAACTATCTAACCTATAATTAGCAAAACATGTTACCAATGTATAATGTTGTACAGCAAAACATGCCAACAACAACAAGGGGAGAGAAAGATAATAATGAAGAAAGAAAAATGTAGTGACAACGTTGGCAAAAATATACTTTTTTTTTTCTGAAAATTTCACTTTAACAATAATATCTAGATCATTAGGTATTAAATTATTTCCCGGGTTCATTGACTGAGTGACTTCATGTGATTTATTTGCTCGTTTAACATAGCTAAAACAAGTTTGAATAGCTCAATTAACAGAAGAATGCAAGTAAGCATAATTTAAATTTGACACATGAGGTTTAATATTCAAGTTTCAGTTAGGCTTATGAAATTTTAAACATGTTAATGTACAGACTAGGTAATATCTCAACTTCATCCAGTAATCCCAAATTGGATATGCTTATTACCTATTTGGATTGGCTTGGGTGAAATTGAGAAGGTTCGCTAATTTTGTAACTTGAGGGCTAAGATCAAATTGAGACCAACAATAACAGAACTATTTTATGAATTAAATAATATTTATTATTATTTATAGCTTATGATGTACAATATAATGTTAAAACTGTAGCATTTTAGATGTGACACAAAGTCCAAACTTACACATCTAACTATCTTCTCTTTTTTTTTTATATATATATCTTTTTTAATCCTTCTGCCTCCAATTTGTCATTGACAACAGACATCACCACTACAGTACCCAAATAGTATGTATATTTGTTAAAAGCCGAAACTTCAACACGTCTCAAGATTTTAAACTGTAGTATTAATACTTATTTTATATTATATTAAATCATAATTTGTTATATTTTGATATCTTTAATAATTACAAATTAATAACATAATATTATAATTCATAATTGTGATGCTTGAACTTTGCTTGTGTTCCGGTACCCATGTTTAAAATTTGGAGATCAAATTTGTTTTGGCACTTGTACTCTAGTGTGAGTAATATTGGGCCATGTAGTGCGGATGAATATTTATAAAATTATAGGCATGAAATGGTTGACTTTATGAGGTGTGATATCTGAATTTGTCAATGACACGGACTTGGAGTTGTTATAGATATGTCAACAAACTGTTCAAATCTTTTCATGGATGTAATGGGGGGATTAACAATGATATTGGTTCACAAAACTTCCCTCTCACCCAATTTGCCCCTCCGAATTAACATTTGCACTGTGGTTAACCATGGCTTCATCTGGACGTATGCTTTGTATAGTGGTACAATGCTGCTCGTGAAAGTGCAGAAGGAAAACGTAACCCCTAAAATTATTTTCAAAAATAGTTCAAGATGGTTGCAACTGGAACAGTTGGCATCTTTCTGAGATTTGCAGTTATTTTATTCTTGCGGTGCTTATATTTTTGAAGGTTTATCATGTAGATTTTTTTCCCCCTTTTTAACATCAAATCTTCACTTCATAGTTTTTTTTTCTGGATGATGAGGAACTTAATTATGGATCATGCTAATGATTAAGTATTTTTAACTAGCCATGCATGTAAACTTCAAGTTGAAACAATTGGTGTAATATAATCTTGCTTTGACGTCAGAAAACTGGAAGGAATTTGGTCCAAGATTTTGAAGCTGAGGACCCTGAGAAGGATCTCAATTTGGCACCAACTCTAGATCCACTGCAGTCTCCTTCTGAATGGCCTAGGGAATTTGAGAAGAAGCAACGAGATATCGTTGCGCTTTGGCATGAGTGTAATGTTTCCTTAGTTCATAGGACTTGCTTTTATTTGCTATTCACAGGCGATCCAACCGACTCTATTTACATGGAAGTGGAATTCAGGAGATTATCCTTTTTAAAGAGCACTTTTGCTCGGCAAAACATTGATGAAGCATTAACTGTTGGTCAGAGTTCCACTTCCACATCAAGGTTACATCAGTTGTGCTACATTTTCAAATTTGTTTTAAGAAATCATAGCCTAATCGATCACTAAGACAAGATTTGTTTCCTCTTGGGCAGTTTAAGATTGCTTCGACGTGAAAGAGACATGCTTTGCAAACAGATGCAGAAGAGTTTGTCTGCAGTGGAAAGAGAGAACCTCTATTGCAAGTGGGGAATTGCATTAGACTCAAAGCAGAGAAGAATGCAGCTTGCTCGGCGCCTATGGTCGGAACCCAAGGACCTAGAACATGTTAGAGAGAGTGCATCGATTGTGGCAAGCTTGATTGGACTTCTAGAGCAAGGGCATGCTCTGAAAGAAATGTTTGGCCTCACATTCTCACCTCAAAAATCTAATCGAAGGTTCTATAGTTGGAGACATGGATTGTCTTATCGGAAGTAAAACACCCAAGTATCTTTTGCTCCTTGGTTTTTGATTTCTGTTAAGAGTTGTAATATATAGATGCAGTTAACAACAGGTCAATGGTATTTGCTGCTAGTTCTTTCCAGTGATGGCAGCATTCCATTGCAGTGATGATAACCAAAGTTAACAGCGAAATGGTCTCTGTTTACTACGTCTTTTATCTAGTTTTTTGTTTTGGAATCTGAACGCTGACTGATGTGCATTGAACTTAATACTGAGTTTGTGTGTGCAATTGACTTGTTCTTGAGGCCTAATTACAGATGAACTTACTGGATGAGTTTTTAATATCCACTTTTATTTAATATTACGGGAACATAGTTTTAATTTCCCTATCAGGTGACGGTTAAGTTATCCTAAAATTAGAACAAGTTTAATTCTATAATTTATTTTGCTATAAATCAACTTTTAGCAAGATAAATTGAATTTTGTTTCATAATTTCATTTGAAAAATATACAGATGCCTGTCGTTCTTGTTCCAAAGCAACCAGAAATTGTCTCATTCATGCGTCTTCAAGGGAAAAGGAACAGTTTGATATATGTAATTCCTCAAGAATCCTATCCCAGGTTTGCAACAAAAAGACGAGGATAGTTATTCAATGATTAGCAACCGAATCAATAACTTTTGAGCAAAGAAAACCATCCTCAACACAAGACATGAATGTTGATGATTGAAAGATGAACCAAGGGAGGCCAAGTACAGACAATTCAAGTACTGATAAAGCGTCGAGTGTTCTAGGGTCCTCGGCAAGCGTAGCCAAGGAAGCACTGTGAGATATCTCGATTGCTCCGAGATGCCAAGCTCAGCCGCGAAGTCATCCTCGCCGCCGCCACCGCGCTGTGGAAAGGAAAGAGAGAGGCACCGCAGCAACCCAGTTCAACGGGAATCCTTCATTGAAAGCCCATATCCAAATCAACGCATGTTGCCGAAGCAGAATAAGACAGTAGACGAAAAGAATCATTTTGGTAAGTAGTTCGCCACAAGATCTTCTATTTTTCAGTCCTAATGGCGATTGAGAAGGTAAAGAACTCCCTTGCTCACCTGGAGAATGAGGGGAAACGGCGGATTTGTTGGGCGGCGAAGGTTCCGGGAGTACGGAGAGGAAGGCGCTGAATCGATCTGAAGAAAAACGACGCAGCCATAGCAAAACTGCTAAAAGAGTAGCACGAAAAGAAAATAAAGAGGTTGAAGCACAAACCAAACCAATTTGGAAGTTTAGGGTTTTTTCTCATCATTTCACTCCGATGCGTGACACATCAGTCACGGAGGAGGGCATCCAACGGTTCCTCCGCAGGAAGCGCAGCCGCAACCCTATTTGGCCCTTCTTCCTGTACGAAAACTCCCACCTTGCCATTTCATCCAGTTTGAATTGCCGCCGTGAGTGTGACCTCCGCCGCCGAAGCGCGAGAAGCCGCAACCCTCGTTGTAAGTGAGTCGGGATCCTCCATCGATTCGACCTGTATGCTGAAGCTTTTGCCTTCCTGATCAGCCGCTTTGCTTAGATTATAGTTGTAGCATTTCCGTGTAAGCAGCCACTGGCGATGCAGCGGAAGAACACGATAGAACACTTTTCGCGCCATTTCAGGTTTACTTTTCGTTGGTGGCCACTTAGCCAGTCACATGGTCATGAAGCACACCTACATGAACTTGTCTGGGCATCTGTTCTTGGAGCACTCGATCAAATGGTGATTCTCGCTTGAGATGCGTCGGCTTTACATTTTATAGATAGTTTTCTGTCAATCATCTTGTTTTCTTGGAAGAAGGGAGATTATTAACTTCTTCTCTCTAGCTGGATGGACGAGGAGAGAAGGATAATTTATCGACCTTCCCAATGTCTTCTATTTTTAGAAAGGGAAAATTTTAATTACCCTGAGGTTTCGAAAATATCAAAACGAACCCCATGGTTTGAGAAACATCAAAAAAAACCCCTGGTATCATATAAATAGTTCGAAGACCCTTACCGATGGAAAAAAAAAGTTAACTGAAATGGTGATAGATTACCGACTAAAATTTATTGGCAATTATACCCTCATAGTCTCTCACCAAAACCTAGTAATCCTCGATCCTCAAATATCCGAATAACTTCACTCTCCCTCTCCCCCTATTTTATTTTATGGGAAGGAATCTTCCTTTATGTGCTAGTCCGTATTTCAAATGTTAAATCATCTGTGATTTACCATGTGAAGGAATCTCTCAATCTTATGCGAAGGAATGAATTTATGAAGAATTTTTCTCCCTAACGAACATTGATTCTGATAATGTTAAGTTGTCAGGATGAGTCTTCTTGTGTACTTTCTCAATTTATCGTAACGGTCAGTGAAAAATTTTTATAGGACCGGATCGATCGTTCCATGTTCGATATTTTCTGACTTGGTTAATCATTTTCATACGCTATTCAACTGTTTAAGACTAGTAGTTATTCATAATTTATATTGTTTATATTGATTTGGGGACAGATTAATAAAAACATTAAGTAAATAAATCATCTTTTACCATCATATGGAGAAACAAATCGAAAGATTTAAAATTTTGAGCTACTAGATTTTCGGTGAAAAGAAGATACGCTCGTTGAATGTATTTAACGCATTAATGTAGGATATGAAATGGTATTGGAAAATTAATTTGAAACGGGTTGATTCTACGAGGTAGGTGGTGGTTGAAGTGATTTCAAATGGTATTGGAGAATTAATTTCAATGGGGTTTAATTGTAAATAAGGTTTTAAAGGTTATGACTCTATCTCATTACAGTAAGGATACGTTTGGTTGAGGGTTATTCTTGATAACCTTGGTTATTCATTCAAAGTTATCAACAAAAATCTTATTTGATTTAGATAATCGATGATTCTCCAGTTGTGTTCCATGCCCGACACGTCAACAAAAGAGACATGCAACCAAGAATTGAAAAACCTTGAAAAACTGAGATTTTTTCTTGATTCCGTGGTTAATAATTTTTTTTACCTAAATAATCAGAATATGACCAGCCAGAATACATATATGCATGTATATATAAGAGTATTTTAGTAATATCATATTTATATATTAATTATATGTATGTATATATACGTATTATAATTAAAATATAGAGATTTTATACTGACTAACAAAATTTACTGTTCCAGTAATATGCTATTCATGTATGAGCGAATTATGGAAGGAAAAGGGTTGATTTTATAGGTGTTGGTGTCATCGAGAACCTTTCAAGAAAAGGGTTGATTTTTTAGTCTTTTAATAATTTTGGTCAGTGGACTCTGTTGCCAGTTTGGCCCGGGGTTTGTGATGTTTCCCAAACGACGGGGTTTGTTTTGAAGTTTTCCTAAACTTCAGGTGGTAATTGAAAATTTCCCTTTTAGAAAAGAGAAGTTTGAAACTGATCCGGCTTCAGAGGATGATGATTACCGCAAACGTGGCCGGTGATTAGCCTCTCCGTGGCCGGTGATCATCCACTCCGTCCGAAATCCAAACCATCCTCCTCCCACATTTCCGGATCCTATGCTGGTGCTACTCCGCGATTCGTTGGTGTTCGTCAATTTCCTCGTTCTCAGTTTCTTTCCCCGGAGCGCCATTTGGTCCCTGTTCTTTCCCTGAAGATGTCAGACGAGCCGGTCTCATCGAGGTACGTGAAGCTCACCAAGGATCAGGATGCTCCATTGGAGGAGATCCTCCCTGGAGAGCTGAATCAGCCAGTTCATGTTCCCCAGGTTAGGGTTGTAAAACCAGACTATCCTTTGATAGGAGCTGGATTTTGTTGTTTTTTTTTTTTTTTTTGGTTTTCATGTTTTGGATTTTGGACGCAACTTCATATTTAGATCGATCTATGCAATATAATAGCGCGTGTGCCTGCTTTTCTTCGGGCAGTTGGAGGTTCGACGATGCATCGAGTGCGGGCAGCCCCTTCCCGAAAGCTATGAGCCACCTGCTGATGAAGCTTGGACGACTGGAATTTGTGGCTGTTCTGAGGATCCGGAGAGCTGTAAGTGCTCTCATTAGTTCATGATTCTTTGTTGAAAACAAACGCAAAAAAAAACTGTTTTTTATATAACTTTCATATGTTTTCAAAATCTAGAAGGAAAACTAGAATCATTTTCAAAAGAAAGTGAAAATTTAGTGGCTAAATGAAACTCCCCGATTCTTATTTGGTTGTTGAGTTGTTTTGATCCCTATCTGCTCTTTTGCTCGTTACAACATTGAACTGACCATAGAATGAAGAACAATACACCTAAGGGAAATTTTCAATCTTTTATCCCCTCAGATTTTACCTTTTTTATATACCTTGTGCCACCTTTGGAAGGGATACTTTGTAGTTCTATCATTATATCATCATGATATTCTATTCAAAAGATTGTGATTGCTAAATACGGGTTTCTGCTCATTATATTGTCTAATATGGACAGTGTCATAATTTTGTCTGAGGCCATTTTGTATGATAGGTTGGACAGGACTTTTATGTCCTTGTGTCTTGTTTGGGCACAATGTTGAGACGCTTTATGAAGATATTCCATGGACAAGTCCTTGTACATGTCATGCTATCTGTGTTGAAGGTGGTATTTTACTTGGAGCCGCTACAGCACTTTTCCATGGCATTGACCCAAAAACATCATTTTTGATTGGAGAAGGATTAGTATTTTCATGGTGGATGTGTGGTGTCTATACTGGTATATTTAGACAATCACTGCAAAAGAAATACCATCTCAAGGTGAATTCTTGTTCTTCCTTTTCTACTATTTTGTTATTTACCATTTAGAGATCTTACACGCAAGAAATTCATTTTAACATCTGATTTTTTCTTGTTTGTGAGTTTTTAATGCATCATCTTATAGCATTGCACCGCTGAAAGATTATAAATGGTCTGCTAACAGGAACTTCATCCAACCCTGATTATTTCATCCTCTCCTCTACTATCAGTCGGTTTTTTTTTTTCAAAAGTTCCTTGGTATGAGCCATTAATTTAATTTCCCTATTAAGGATTCACAAATACAAAAGTTGGTGATTTATTGTTACACTGATCTTCTAACATTTCAACTTTCAAGCTTTAGGTATCCAGTCCTAAATTACTTGGACATTGAACAAGCGATAAAGTAGTTGGTTCATATACCTTAAATATGGACCTAGTTGTAAGAGAAACCAAGTTAGGTTCCTTTGAGATGCCATTTGGCTTTTATCTACTTTATATTGACTTACTAGATCATCAGAACATTGTAGGCATAATATTTCACAAACTGCTGTTACTAGCCTGCATTCGACTGTCTTATATTTGACTAGCTTGTATGTTTTATCTGCTGATTGTATTGTGCACAGATGCTCGCTGCCTACATCTAGCTTTGTTTGAGTAATATTCTTCATTCTAAGTCTCTTTTCTTTTTGTGATTACAGGACTCTCCGTGTGACTCTTGCATGGTCCATTGTTGTATGCATTGGTGTGCTATCTGCCAGGAGCACCGTGAGATGAAGGGCCATTTGTCCGATAGCATTGCTCCAATGACTGTTGTTAACCCGCCGCCTGTGCAGGAAATGAGCACTAGTATCTCTGGAGTTCCAGAGACTGCTCCCCAGCACAATCAACATGCAGAGAATTCAAACAAGAGCATTATAGTTCAGTAGGATTCCATATACGCCCGTTTGAGAACCAGAGGCATGAGTAACAAACACGGGATGCCAATTTTGTTTTTGTGGTTTCTGATTGAACTTAGGATTTTATCTCCATGATAGATGCTGACCTCTGTAGCACCAAAATAGTGTTTCTTAAACCATGCAGCCATGATCAGAGCTCAGACTCTGCATCTGGTAAATTATGTCCATCTTCAACTTTTGGTTTGATGATTCAACATTTTGCACTTTTAATGAGCCCATTTTTATGCTTGCAGTCCTCACTTTTTGAGGTTATACTAGTTGCTGTATCGTATGGTGGAGATGTATCTATTTTTTTTTCCGTAGACCAAAATTTTGTGGTGTGATTGTCTGTTAGCTTGTTATGTGGGCTTTACTTTCTATAATTTGTTTAATTGGAGAGTTAGAATGTTTTTTGTGAGTCCTATGAAAGAAAATTGAATGGAAAGAATTAGCAATGAAAAACTGAGTTACTTTTTTGTTTAGGCTTTTTATCATAACGTCGAAGAAATCTGCCTTCATCTATAAACTAATCTTTCAAGTTTGCTAAAGAACTTATTTGGGTCCACGCCATATATGTACTCATGAGAAACATGGATACGTTCATTTTTAAATACAAAACAAATATTGATCCGAGTAAATAGTTCAAATGAGATACACAAACTTCTGTTTGATGAAATAATAGCTACATAACAAATCGAATGTAATTAAAAAATGCGTACGATAACCAAGTTTCAGTAACAACTCTAGAAAAAAAACGTTTGTGATGTTTTGAACCAATCGTTGTGGACTTGTGGTTGAGCAGCCAGTCACTGATAATGCATGCTAACTCAGCTAAAGGATTCTATCCTGAAGATCGTAGATAAGGCTGGAAGCAATGGAAGTCAATTTCTTGCCAGTCTCCCCGGCAATGTTCGTGAGGGAAGATAAATCCTCAGACGCCTAAAAATGCATAGGACACATGATGTAAATCAAGAGACGACATATTCCAGGCAAGGATGACACTTTTAACCAAATGCCTAATAGCCTAATCGCCAATTTGATAACCACAAGCAGTGTTTTCAAAACTGGACTCGAATAGCAAGGTCATTGGATCGATAATTTCCAGTTAAACTAGCTGGAAAACAAAGAACCAAGGCAACCGGTTCACCAACTAGTCAATTTTAAAAGCATTGCTAATGAGACCATCAGAAATGAAACTTATGAAGTTTCTTAAGATGGAAAGCAATCCAATGAAAATCACCCATGAGCATCTCATGAACAATTAATCGGAAAATTGAATAAAACATCTATAACAGTAGACCTGGAAAGAGACGGTTGATGAGATCTGCAGTAGCAAAAGCTAGATCAGGATCTTATGTGCCATTACCAAACAGATCGGCATTTGAAATGGCTTTGGAGTCCTATGTAAATAAAAAAAAACATGGAAACACTTTCAAAATATAATAATAGCAAAAACACAGCAAATTACTACTCAGCATTGGCTCATAAATAAATCTACGAAAGTTAGTGCCACACTCAACTTTGACACAAATTATGGTTGTAAATTGCACATACTGACACTGTGAACCTTTGCAGCGTCCTGTGCGTCTCATTCTCACTACTTGTTTTGTTTTCTCCAAAGAACTGTGCTGAAGAAATTAACTTGGCATTCGAGAATTTCTGCCTTGCCTCATTACTTTCCTATTGAAGATCAAAATAAAAGTTAACCATATTTCAAAATAGAAAATAGCAACATAATGAGCAACGGATTAAAGTGTTCAAAAAGAATATAGCAACTACAGTCAAATGCAAAATAACATATCGAATGGGCTCAAGCTTAAAGCTTAAAAAACAAACAATCATTCAGTTTAAGATATAAAGTACTGCAGTATGCAGATATTCTGTTTGTAATTTGCCTTGCATGGTTAGGACAAAAAGTCATGAACTCAAAACCCTAACCAAATGCAGGATGATACGGTTAGTAAGGTGGGACCCCCGAAGTTGAATTCAACGCTAAGAAAGTCGACTGATGTGACGGTCAAAGTCAAAAAGGGGTCAACTCTTAGATCATATCGATGTCATACTAAAATGAGTTCAGTGTCACCATCGAGTGCTCTAGCCAATCGAATCAAAGGGTCGGCCGGATACGCTAGGCACATTGCTCGACTGGACTGAACTTTATATTCAAGTATAGAGGTTGAATGCAAGATGAATTCCCGACATAAAATCCGACCGGACATTTTATCCGAACAGATGTTGAATCCCCAATATAAACCCGGTTGACTTAAAGGCCGGTTCGACTTACGGGTCCAGCTCCCCACTTCTCATGAGCATAACTTCTAGCATATAGCCGGTCAGCTCCAGCGCCAATCAGGCATCCGGGGCACAGTTCCTCATATGAGCATGACTCCTAATCTACAGCTATTCGACTGAGAGCCGGTCAGACTCTCTTTAGAAGAAAGCATGGTCAGAGAATCGTAACAATCTCTTAGAGAATATGCCATAATCTTGACATATACATACAATGGAACCATCTTCCAACCAAGGGGAAGCTACCGTACATCCTTCACTACCCGACTATCCTGACACCGGACATTCTCTGTCGCCTCATAAATTGCAGAGTTTATGAGGGACGATATAAAAAGGGATTCTTTCCGTTGGGGAGAGGTGGAGGTACGCGAGATCTTGCTACCACAGTTCATCATTGTTCTACTATTCATCGCCTTCTTCATTTTGCTTGGCTATTGTTCTAACTTGAGCATCGGAGTGCTTAAGCCAAGAACCCCTTCTCTGCCTGGTGACTAATACTTCCTTCTCCCGATTGTTATCTTTACTTGCAGGCTCGCTCGGTGTCACCTTACTTCAGCTCACAGACTTCACACAATCAACATCCAAGCCACCTCGACGCCATCCCAAAGTCGGCGTGCCATCTTCCCCACTTTCAAATAAGATCAAATTTGGCGTCATCTGTAGGAACTTCGCATGAATTTGAAACACGAAAATAGAAGAGGTTGGACGACTCACCATCGTCACCTTATCACAAGAAGACTTGGAGTTCCTAATAATGGTCCAAGTGCAAAAGTTACTGCAGCAACAGCAACAAGCAGCATCCAGGGATTCTTTACCAAACGACCCAACTGCATCGATGATGGACCCTCATACTGAAAGATGGACCCGAGTAAAAGGCCCAACTGGGTTCCGACCGATTCCTCCACCAACAGCTGGCTTTAAGCAAGCACCTGCACAGCCGATCAATCTTCCGTGCATACCCCCGTCTCCGATAGCATATGACCGAGCCGTGTTTCGTACGCCTTGGGTCAAGCAGAGAAGCCCTAAGGATCATCTCCTGAGAACGCACCCACTCGGGACATCCGAAGGGGGAAAGCTCCTATGGCTAGTAGCTCCCCCGAGCGGATAAGTATGTCATTTTCCCAAGAGATTTTGGGAGATAAGCTTCCGAATCATTTCCGCCATTAGCGATCTGAGAGCATGGTGGAGCGACCAACCCAAAGGACTATCTACTCAAATTTGAGAACGCATCCATCCTCCATCAATACACGGATGGAATTAAGCCCCAAGCGTTCCTTACCATCCTTTCCGAGTCGGGTCGACACAATGATGATTCAGCTAGCTCCCGGCTAAGTCCATTTGTTACTTCAAAGATTTTCGCAAAGCCTTCATGCACCACTTTGTTAGTAGCAGGAGGTATCAAAATGCCAACTTGAGTCTGTTCACGCTCAAGCAAGGGGCCAAAGAATCCCTGCAAGTATACATCAGGCGATTCAACTAAGCGATGCTAAATGTTTCGTCCTCCACTTCCGAGATATTAATAAGCGATTTCTTCCAAGACCTTTCAGAAGAGAATTATTCCGAGCCCTCGTTAGAAAGCCCCCAACGGGCTTCGACGACCTGCAAGGGAAAGTGGTCAAATACATTAATGCAGGAGAAGCCCAGGTCGTCCAAAAGAAGGTGATTGTCCTAGCTCCGATCGGTCAAGCTGGTCGGAAACCACTACCACCTCCAAACGCCCTAGAAACTCCTTCCACCAGTCCGGGAAGAAAGAGCAATGCGGGAAGTGAATCAGTCACTACCTGAAAGGTACAGATATTTTTGTGACTACCATCAATCTCCTCATCATGCTACCAGTGAATGTCATCAGTATGCCAAGAGGCTTCGTCAAATGTCTGAATCAGGAGAAGCGAATAAAGGATTATGCTCACTCTCCTCTCAACTATCTCCTTCAAAAATATAGTAGGAAGGGTCGGGCATACGCTCAAAGGAAATAATCGATCGATAAATTCAAGGATCAAAACATCCGAGCGGTATCTTCACGTGAAGTCTGACTAGCATCCCCAAACACATGTCGATCGACAGTAATCAAAATGGACAACATCCAACTAGCAAGTCAAATCCGATAGATAGCTTCGAAACAACTCCAATGGTAGGAATGCCCCGACTGGTAGCTCAGCCATACATAACGGTTTATCCGTCCTTATCTAACAACTTGAGATTATCCGCTTAAGCCAACCCGACAGATAAGTCTAAAATTTGAATTTTATATTTTAAAATTCAAAATATATCTCTATCTTTCACATAGTAAAAATTCTAGGGCATTCAAGTCATACACCGTGCCTCCTCAATTCTCGAAGGCATTTAGGTCATACACCGTGCCTCTTCAAGTTCTCCAAGGTATCCAGGTCATACACCATGCCTCTAAGCTCCAAGGCATCTGGATCATACACCGTGCCTTCAAGCTCCAAGGCATTTAGGTTATACACTGTGCTTCCACTCTCGGTCATACACAATGCCCCCATTCTCAAAGGCATTCGGGTCATACACCGTGCCTCCAGACTCTCGTGTCGACCTGCCAAGTTATAAGCGAGTTTGCTCTCGCGTTTGTTCCAGACTCTCATGTCGACCGACCAAGTTATAAGCGAACATGCCCTCACGCTCATGTTCTAAGGCATTCAGGTCATACACTGTGCCTCCACTCTTTAAGGCATACAGGTCATACACTGTGCCTCTAGACTCTCGTGCCGACCAATGAGTTATAAGCAAGTCTGCTCTCGCGTCCAAGTCCCAAACTCTCGTGTCGTACGACCGAGTTATAAGCGAGCTTGTCCTCGCGCCTGTTCCAGACTCTAATGCAGCTCGGCTGAATTATAAGCGAGCCCGCTCTCGCGCCCAAGTCTCACACTCTCGTAGCGCTCGACTGAGTTATAAGCGAGCATACCCTCACGCCCATGTTCCAAGGCATTCAGGTCATAAACTATGTCTCAACTCTCCAAGGCATTCGGGTCATACATTGTACCTCCAGACTTTTGTGCCGACTGGCCAAGTTATAAGCAAGCTTTCTCTCGCGCCAAAGTGTCAGACTCTTATATCGTACGACTGAGTTATAAGCGAGTTTACCCTCACACCTATTCCAGACTCTTGTGTCGCTCGACTGAGTTATAAGTGAGTCTACTCTCACACCCAAGTTCCACACTCTCGTGTCGCTAAGCCAAGTTATAAGCGAGCATGCCCTCGCGCCTATGTTCTAAGGTATTTAGGTCATATAATGTGACTCCGCTCTCTAAAGCATTAGGGTCATACATTGTGCCTCCAGACTCCCATGTCGACAGGCCGAGTTATAAGCGAGCCTACTCTCGTGCCTGTCCCAGACTCTCATGTCGACCTACCGAGTTATAAGCGAGCATACCCTCGTGCCCATGTTCCAAGGCATTCATGTCATGCCTCCACTCTCTAAGGTATTTGGGTCATACACCATGCCTCTAGACTCTCGTGTTGACTGGCCGAATTATAAGTGAGCATGCTCTCGTGTCCAAGTCCTAGACTCTCGTGTCATACGATCGGCCGAGTTATAAGCAAGTCTGCTCTTTCGCCCAAATCTCATACTCTCGTATCGTACGACTGAGTTATAAGCGAGCTTGTCCTCGCGCCTGTTCCAGACACTCGTACCGCTTGGCTAAGTTATAAGCGACAAGCGAGCTTGCCCTCTCGCCTATCCCAAACTCTCATGTCACTCGACCAAGTTATAAGCGAACTTGTCCTCGCGCCTATTCTCAACTCTTACCATAATTATAACTATTCGAATGGACAATGCTCCTAGCATAAAACTCAAACGACAGAAATAGGACCGAGTGTGTCTAAGCCAATGACACTAAAGAACATAAGTGTTTAGTTAGTCGAGCTTGTAATTTCATTTGACTAGACTTGAAAGGGAGGCTAGTGATACAACGAGTAAGGTGGGACCCCCGAAGTTGGGTTCAACGCCAAGAAAGTCGGCTGATGTGGCAATGAAGGTCAAGAAGGGGTCAACTCTCGGGTCGTATCGATGTCATGGTGAAATGAGTCCAGTATCACCACCGAGTGCTCTGGCCGATCGGACCAAAGGGCAGGCTGGATACACTAGGTACATTCCTCGGGTGGACCGAACTCTATATTCAAGTATAGCGGTCGAGTGCAAGATGAACCCCTGACATAAAATCCTACCAAACAGAATTTTCCGAGCAAATGTCGAATCCCCAACATAAACCTGGTCGACTTAAAGGCTAGTCGGACTTACAGAGCCAGCTCCCCACTTCTCTTGACCATAACTCGTAAAATATAGCCAATCGGACATCTAGGGCACAACTCCAAAGCATCTAGGTCAGTGCCTCCAAGCTCCAAGGCATTTAGGTCATACACTGTGCCTCCACTCTCCAAGGCATTCGGGTCATACACCGTGCCTCCAGACTCTCGTGCCGACCGATCGAGTTATAAGCGAATCCTTAGAGAGTGATGATATCCGGATCGCAAATCAATCCTAGAATACACTGCTGTACCTCTGAGCTGATCAAACAAATCCTCGATCCGTGGTAAGGAGTACTTATTTCTGACGGTCACGACATTCAGCTATCTATAATCACGCACAACCTCAGAGTACCATCTTTTTTCTTGACAAACAATACCGGAGAACCCCACGAAAATACACTAGGGTGAATAAATCCCCTGTCCAATAACTCCTGGAGTTGGACCTTTAGCTCGTCCAACTCTTTCGGGTCATACGGTAAGGAGCTTTCGATGCTGGCACGATCCCCGGAATCAGCTCAATAGCAAACTCCACTTACCTTCGGGGAGGCAAACCTGGTAACTCATCTAGAAACACATTCGGATACTCTCGGACCGCTGGAACGTCTGAGAGCTGAGTACTCCCGCTGTTGTCAACATTAATTAATGACAAAAGAAATCCCTAACAACCATGCGACAACTGCTTCTGAGCCTGAATCGCAGAAATGATCGATATGTCATCATCCCTAGTGAAATTTCACGAGGGTTGGTTCGGAGGTCGGAATGTGACCACCCTCGTTTGCCAATCAACCGTGGCATGATATGCAGACAGCCAATCCATGCCAAGGATAATGTCGAACTCGACCATTTGCAGTACTAATAAATCAACCATGAGTATCATATTGTCAAAATCTAACGAGCAACCTCTAACCTCCTGAGTGACGTCCAATGTATCACCGGACGGTAGGGAGACGATCAGTCGATGCGGTCTAAGGGTTGGTAGTCTACCAATCTCCCTCATAAATGCACAAGAAGTCTCATCAGGTTCATGAATACGACAATCATAACTAGTAAGATTTGTCAATATAGATGTATTGAGATCTGGCTAACATTCTATACAACTTTATTATATAGGTTTGCTAGATTAAATCAATCTTACCCTATTAAGCAATAATTTACAGTAAAGTTAATTAATTAACCAATTAACATGTTTGGAAGAGTTTAATTTATAGTTATTATTATTATTATTATATATTTATTATTTTTTTTTAATTTTTTTTTCAGTTTTCCTCCATAAGTAAAAGGCTATCATCCGATTTCATTCTCAGGGTGATTCATTACGTCCTATTTTCCTATTGGATAACATGTTCCCTTAATGTTGATATTTGTTCTCATATCAGAAGAAAATAATAACCTAAACTACATTTATTCCGCAAACTAAATCCATCGACAATGTCAAGCTATGTAAGTATGTTTACTTAGTTGATCCTGATAATAGTGAACTTTTGTTACCAAATCAGTATCTACCACAGCCACGCACACGGGAAAAGATGATATAATATGTTCTCATGATAACCTAGTACATCCTGATGAAAATTTAGAAAATAGTCAAAGCTGACAATATGAATCTTGGTACTGAAACCTCAAATGTGATTGTTTTTTATTTAGAATTGCACTAATTGTATAAGTTACCAATAAGTTTTGCCAAAAAGGAAAATATTATTACCTAGGTATTAATACGAGTACCAAAATTATAAAATTAATCATTTTACCTATTTGTCGTCTGGAGATGTTCCGTCACTGCCAAGTCTCCAAAAATGACCTTTCCTTGACGAGGTCAAATAATACCTTGAAATTTCGAAACAAAAAAATCGACGAAAATCCGTATAAATCCAAAAATACCCAAATTGACTCGCAAAATCGGGCTCTGATACCAAATAAATTAGTATCAGATTAACTCGAAAATCCAAAACACGAAAAACATGCATCATAAACCTACTCTGATACCAAATAAATTTGTATCAGATTAACTCAAAAATCTAGAACACGAAAAATAGACATCGTATACCTGCTCTGATACCAAATAAATTGGTACCAGATTAACTCAAAAATCCAGAACACGAAAAACATGCATCGTAAACCTGCTCTGATACCAAATAAATTGTCACGCCCCGGGGGAGTCCGAGGAAATTTCGACAACATCTCTCCTATACAGATGATAATCTTAAACTCATCTACATAGCCCTCAGGGCTTATAAACCTCGGCCAACACGGCCGAAACAAATACAATAAAAGATTTAAACAACCACGCAGTTTATAATAAATCAGCCTCCGGCTGACTACACAACAATTCACAACCACGCAGTTTAATAAACCTATACCACTACTCGAGGAAAACACAACCCATGACGGAAAACCTCCGCAACGGAAAAACAAAGGTAGTAGATCAAAACTCGATATAAAAATCCTCGAGTGCAATCACACATCATAAGTATGTAGGAACTTAACAAGGAAACCAAAAGTCCAAAGATAGAAAAACCGTCGCGACTCAGGGTGGGGACTAGCGATTGGAACCTCCTGACAGCTTCAACCTGAAATAGAAAATATATCAACGGGATGAGTCCAACACTCAGCGGATACCAAGCTGACATACATAGTAGGAAATAACCAATAGTAACAATTATGCGTACAGTCTCCTGGAATAATAATGAAAAATGCAAAACTAAAAGAAATTGGAGAAGTTGTACTCACCAGGACCTCCTATCAGAATAATAAGATCGTCAGACCGAAAATGTCATATCTTCTGTATGCATGTCAATCATATGCATCCACCAAATATGCAGCAAACAAAGTGCAGCAAACACAAGCAATAAATGCAATCCATGCATATGATGCAAATGACATGGTCACCCTGATGCTAGTCAACCATCTCACACAAGATAGTGAGACCGAGTGGGTAGGGCTATGACAACTGTGCGCTCTGTCATCACTGCTCCTGATGAGTGACCTAGTGGGCAGGATGTTGTCAGAGTACACCTATCCTCCGACCCCAAATCATAAGTGGGGGAGCTCAATACTCTCATCTCCCTGAGACAATCCAGAGGAGGGATCCCTGTCGTGCTACCACACTGCGTCACGCTACCCATGAGTGGACCAATGGAGCACTGATAGAGCAAACTGCCACACACCCTGCCTGATATACCACTAACCCATGAGTGGTTGTATGTGCAGATCCATGTAAATAGCGATGAGCTCAATAATAATGGAACTACCAATCGCTCAGCATGCAATCATGCAAGATGGTGCATGACACTAAGCATGAAAATTCTGACCATATCTACCTTCATAAAACATGTACCAAAAATAAATAGCTCAAATAAGAAGATCTAAGTACACATATCAGATATGGTAAATGTCTAGTCTGATATAGTATAAGGTATGGTATGTCACTACCTCTATGAGCATAAATAATCAAGAGAGTAATAGATGCAAAATAGTAATAAATAAGCATGCTGAAGGAATCAAGCAATGACATACCGATGCAAATATAACATAATTATTACTACTCATTAAAATCCTCTATGCATATCAAATGATAATATCTAAAAGATAAGTCAAGTATCCGCCTCAAAATAGCGCGTGCCAAAAGAAATCCCACGTAAGGCAGCTCGTCGGAAATCAGAGTTTTGTATCAATCAATATTTTTTACTTAGCTAATTCTATATGAATTAAATAGTTAAATAAAATTCCCAAAACTAAATCTAATCCATCGATCAACTAGGGTTAGCTCCATTAACTCTAATCGTTCCACCATTCGGACCAAACCCAACTATCATTTGATTCAATTTGCAGTGTTAAGATAGAACAATGAATTGACCTCCAACAACTCATCAATTTCTGGAAGGTTACCTGCTTGTTCACTGTCGGAGCGCGTTCACCGCTGTAAGGGTGACCGAACTAGTTTGATATCGTTGTCCAACCTGAGTAGATGCCTGAAACTTAGAAATCTATCAGTGCATCTCCTAAATCAGAGGTTAGGGTTAACACTTACTTCGGATTTTGGCAGCTAAGAAGGGATTAGCAAACTGAGAATCTGTCCAGCAACTCTCACAGAGGCGGCGGCACGACTCCTTGCCCTTGGTCGAAGGTTGTCCCGTGTAGAGAGGGCGACTCAGAGACAAGAACAACCACCGGAAGAACTCCAGCGATTAGTGGAGAAGGGGCCTCAGTTGGCGACGGACACACGGTGCTGGTGCGATTGAGATGACGGAGAGATCAGCGATGGCAGCGATCAACCGAGGATGGCTCAGTGTGTTCGCAAAAGAGAGACGGACTCGGCGACACCGGATCTCCCATGGCCGGCGACGTCGAGCTATGGCGGACGGAGACGATGCAAAGAGACGTAGGGAGAGGGACTTCGTGAGCGAGAGAGATCGGGAGAGGGCTCGGTTTTGTATGCGTGGGAGGAGAGGAAGCGAAGCGTCGGGAGGCGGCGCCGATTGGGGAAGGAGACGGCGTCGGGTTGGGGAGGAAAGCAAGGAGATGGCATCGGGTGGCTTAGGGCTCGGCGAAAAAGAGGAAGAGAAGTGGGGAGAAGAAATGGGGCACGGCACGGCGACGGGAGAAGAAAAAGAAAAGGAAAAAGAAAGAAAAATAAAATTTTCCCTCGTTTAAATGGGTAGCTTAAACAGATTTTCTCATGGCCCAATAATTGATCCCCTTAAACTCGTCATACGAGCTCCGAAAAATTCTCAGAAAATTTCTAAAAATTTCTGAAAATTCCCTTAAGGTTATATTTAGGTGTCGTATTTTACATCTGTTATCTTTGATTTAGCTGAAGATGTTGTAGCAGGAGCTGGTTCTTCAGGCCTCTGATCATAGAGACTTTCATTTGGCTGAAATATTTCAGAAAGTTAAGGTTCATGGTGTGTGTGTCAGTTGTGTGGCACAGTTAATTTTTGAAAAAATTATGACGCCCCCAATTCAAGAGGTAACAAGATTGGAGGACACAGTCAGAGGAATAGGGTCTTTTGGATCAACTACTGAAGAAGAACCGGAATCATCAACAGGAAGAGAAATAATTTTATCAGCAGCAAAAAGGTCTTTTATTAATAGACTTTATAATATGAAAGTGGTATTGCAAATACCTGGAGTACAAGACACAAAAGTTCAAGCAATCTGGATACTGGGGAGAGGTATGCTTGCTAATTTGCAACTTTTCTAATCTAACCCTCTTATTGGAGCATGGCAGTTGTGTGGCACAGTTAATTTTTGAAAAAATTATGACGCCCCCAATTCAAGTAGTAACAAGATTGGAGGACACAGTCAAAGGAATAGGGTCTTTTGGATCAACTACTGAAGAAGAACCGGAATCATCAACAGGAAGAGAAATAATTTTATCAGCATCAAAAAGGTCATTTATTAATAGACTTTATAATATGGAAGTGGTATTGCAAATACTTGGAGTACAAGACACAAAGGTTCAAGCAATCCTGGATACTGAGGCAACGACCTGCTGTATATGTGAAGATGTAATATCTAAAAATGCATTTGAAGAAATTAACTATAAAGTACTTTTTTCAGACATTAATTCACAACAGGAGTCTACAAAGAAGCTTAAGAATGGATACATGACAATTGGAATGCATAAGTTCAGGATTCCCTTTACATACCAGCTGAAGATGAACTTGAAAGACAGAATACAGATGTTAATTGGCTGCAATTTTATCAAATCTATGGCTGGCGGATTGAGGATAAAAGGAACTGAGGTAACTTTTTACAAAGAAATTACTACAATTAATACATCTCCAGAAGTTCATATCTCAGCAAAAGTCATCCCAGAATTAGAAATAAATGAGGATGAGTATTTGAATATATATGAGGAATTATTTCTTTCAGAATAGGCCTTAGTCAAAATTGACTTCAAAATGCAATATGCTCCGTTATTTCAAAGGTTAAAGGAATCAGGATACATTGGGGACAATCTTCTAGAGCATTGGGCCAAAAACAAGGTAATTTGTTCATCAGACATTATAAATCCTGATATAACTATTCAGGATAAACCTCTCAAACATATAACTCCCGCAATGGAAGCATCTTTTAAATTTCATATTGAGTCATTATTAAAGCTGAAGGTCATCAGACCAAGTATGAGCAGACACCGGACAATGGCTTTCATAGTTCAGTCTGGAACCACTGTTGATCCACTTACAGGGCAAGAGAAAAAAGAAAAGGAGGAGCTTGTGTTTAACTACAGAACCCTCAATGACAATACTCACAAAGACCAGTACTCATTACCTGGTATTAATCTCATTCTCAAAAAGATAGGCAATAACAGGGTATTCTCAAAATTTGACCTGAAATCAGGATTTTATCAGGTTATGATGCAGCGGAATCAGTCCCTTGGACTGCATTTTTGGTTCCCCAAGGACTTTTTGAATGGCTAGTAATGCCCTTCGGGCTAAAAAATGCACCAGTCATCTTTCAAAGAAAAATGGATTTCTGTTTTCAAGGATGTGAGGATTTTTTAGTAGTATATATTGATGACATTTTAATCTTTTCAGCAGATGAAGAACAGCACTGTCAGCATTTAAATAAAATGTTAGATATTTGTCAAAAGGAGGGAGTAGTTCTTTCCCCAACAAAGATGAAAATAGCTCAACCCGAAATAGAGTTTCTAGGGGTAGTTATTGGCAATCGACGAATAAGGCTTCAACAGCACATAATCAAGAAGATTATTGACTTTGATGAAGAAGTTCTTACTACTCTCAAAGGTTTACGGTCTTTCCTGGGAATTTTAATTATGGTAGATCTCATATACCAAACTTAAGCAGATTATTGGGACCATTATATTCAAAAACTTCCCCGCATGGTGACAGGAGGTTTAAATCTTCAGATTGGGCTATAATCAGAGAAGTGAAAACATTAGTACAAACTCTACCAGATCTGGAATTACCACCAGAAAAGGCATATATTATAATAGAGACGGATGGTAGTATGGAAGGTTGGGGTGGAGTTTGCAAATGGAAGCCCTCAAAATATGATTCAAGGAAAGCTGAGAAGGTATGTGCTTATGCTAGTGGTAAATTCCCAGTGATTAAATCCACTATTGACGCAGAGATATACGCCTGCATGGAAGCACTAACAGCAATGAAGATCCATTATTTGGATAGAAAAGAAATCACATTGAGGACGGATTGTCACGCTATCATAAAATTCTTTAACAAGACGGTAAACAACAAACCATCACGAGTTCGGTGGATTACTTTTATTGATTATATTACCGGGACAGGCGTGGATATCAAATTTGAGCACATTGAAGGGATAAACAATGAGCTGGCGGATGCATTATCTCGTCCGATGCATCATGTTATAAAGGAAGCAGCACCAACAGAGGAACAAGTACAATTATAAAGTAAGGTGGAAAGTTCACTAGAAGAAACCAAAGGTGCAGATGCCACGATCAAAGATATTCTAGGTAGGACTATATTGGAGTTATTCGCAAAGACATCAACTTCTGTAGATACTTTTGTAAAAGGGAACTGAGCCCCGGCGAGCCGTTTCTTTTCCAAGGAGGTATTGTAAAACCAGTGGGCGGCCAGTGGTTTTGGCCGACCAAAGTCAATAATGGGGATTTAAAGCAAGATGATAAGGGATAGGATAAGATGCGATGGGGCCCTCAAGAGTACCCGGTCTCATCCTTATCCCCTATCTTTAGCACTTATAAAACCCCTTGAGTTAATGCTTAGCAGGACATACGAGAGAAACTCGGAGTTCTACTAAGAAGTCTATAAGTGAGAAGTGCGAAGTCCCTTGTAAGATATTGCTTTCTTGAGTTCAAGAACCCTTAGTGGTCTATACTCAAGAGATCCTTGTAAAAATTTCTATGCTATCTATGGTATCATAGCGTGGTTTGGCAATTATGATAAATTTCAACTAAATTTTTGAAAGGTATTCTGGTAAGTAGTTTTCGGGAGGTATGTGCCTATTATTTAAAATTTTAAACTAAGTAAGATATTTTTTTTTATGTTGTAAATTGCTTTAGCGTCTATACTCCATATGGAGCTGTGAAGTGCTTCAGTAAGGTCGTTCAAAAGGGGAAGGTACCTACAAAGACCTGAACATAGACTTTGCAGTAAGCTTGAGGGTAGGGGACTAAAGAAAATTTACTTCATAATGAATTATGTCTGAAAGGTTTGAAAAAGAAATTAAAAACTGATATCAAAACTCTCGAACTGTGAACCTTGAATACCTTAATCTAGAATCAAAAGTTTCTCTTGAAGGCATTTCCAATAATATTGGTGTACTTTATGACCGGCTGTTATTACACTCAAAAGTATCCATATCTGAATACAGAACTTTGTTAAAAATCCTGAAACAAAATCATCTGGAAATTTCACAAGCTCTGCAGGAATCTTTGAAGGAGCAAAGGAAGTTACGACAGACCCTTTTACAAATACAAGAAGAATTGATCCATAGCAGGCCTTTAACTTTCTCGGAAGCAAAAGATTTATTAACAAAGCAGCCAAGCCATATCGAGGAGCAGGCAAAGGAGCTAGGGAAACAAATCAAGAAGGTAGAAGAAATTATGCAGGAGGTAAAAAGGCAAGTGTCATGAACTTTCCTCCAACATCAAAATCAAAAGAATATGATGAGGCACTAGCAAATACAGAGGAAATTAGTTCTCCTGCTATTGGTTTCATTATTGCAAAAGACGCTACAAACAAAGACATAAACAGGCAATACAATAATTGATCTTTTGATAAAAATCAATTATAAATTAGATCAACTACTTGTAAAACCTGTTTCTAGCAGTACTGAGCAGGTGTTAGATCTTGCAAAGCAATTGGAAGGGCTTACTATAAAGACAAAGGCAGCAAAAAAGGAACCCTTCTAAGACCCTCTGAAGATATACAAGGAAGAAAAAGAAAAGTTAAATGGCGACAAGAAATAGACCTGCTATTATTGAAAGAAGTACAACTGAAACACTTGAGCCAGTAACATCTTCACAGGAAGATCAGATAAGGAGTTATAGAAGGATGGCAAGATTTCGGTATGAAACACAAAGGAGGTTTAGTAATGCAAGAAATGGCTCAAGAACTCTAGAGAGCCAGCTGAATCCTGAAGCTGAATTAGAATTATCACAAAGACGAAGGGCTTCACTAGTACCAGCAGAGACCCTTTATTCAACTAATTGGTCTGAACCAAGACATCGGGTAAATCAACATTATTCTGAAACAAGAATTCTGGTTATTGGAGGACAACAGAATCTATCTCTAATTAATCAAGCTAGCTATTCAATTCTGAGGCAAGAAGGTATGCAATTAATCCATCTGAGATTAGTAATGATCAGAATACATGCTTTGCATCGAAGAAATGCAGGTGTAAACGCTCTAGTTGTCCTCAGAGACACCAGATGGAGGGACGATAGATCAATTATTGGGACAATGGAGGTTGACCTTTCTGGAGGTACGCAATTAGTTTATATTGCACCAAACATGATGATAAGTGTGGAAGATTTTTATCATCATATTGAATTAGTTGTACAAATACATGGTTATGAAGATTGAAATACTGCTGAATCAAATTTATTAATAACACGGGGATTAATTGGGAGATTAACCAATACTAGCCATGCTGGTTTTCGATATAATGTACAAAATGTAGCAGATTACTTGGCTAGTACGGGAATTCATGCAGTATCAGCAACTCCCAGAACAATTTCAGAACGACAAGGCATGAGATGGATCCTCCAGCCATCGACAACTTTACAAATTCGTAACCCTCGAGAGGTCAGAACTGCAACCTTACTAGATGGTTCTATCTCATTATCATTTCAGGGTTACATGCAACAAAAAATTCTTAGCCAAAAAGACTCAGTAATATTGATATTGAAGAAATCCAGAATGAAGGAGAAGAAGAATTCGTAGGAATGCTCAGAAGTGAATATATTCTACCACTGTTCCATGAAGACATTCCCAAAAAGAATAAAAAAAAAATCCAAATATAATACTGGACGATGGGATACCCTTGGACAACCAAGTGGTAAGTTTGACTATTATGTTAATTATGACATCCCAAAAAATTTTTCAGATATAGAACTTCCTCCTCCACCCGGCTGGGGTGATGAAGAAAATGAAGCTGTATTTCCAAGTATCTGGGAAGATACACCATGGGAGGAAGATCCATTCTTGGAACTAGAAGACTTACCGGCTGAACCAAGCTATGACCAAGAAGAAGAAGAGGAAAGGGAAGCCTACTTTTTAGGTTTGGAAGATTTGGAGAATGATTATCCTTCTCTTTCTCTTAACTCTGTGTTACAGGATGAAAATAATCAACAATTGCCCCCTTATTGGGACAACAATGACCCAGGCGCAGAAGAATACTGGCAGCAGGTGGTAGAGCAAGTAGAGCAATTAGAAGAGCAAATTGCTAATACAGAAAAAATTACTGAAGGGATACAGGAATTAGCTATTCAGGAAGTAGAGTCTTCATCCTCAGTAAATAAAGAAGAACCAAATGAATGGTTGAAGCATATGGAAGAAGCTGCACACGTGGGACGGACTCATTGATAGAACATCTGTAATCATTGGACTATCCTATATTACGCAGTATGGTACAACAAGCAACTGGAGAAAAGACATTTTCTAGTACCAGCGCAATTTCCAGGTACAACCCTCCTCAAGAACCTCTTATGGGACAAGTTAATTATCCCCCTGCACAGGTGAATTCAAGAATAGAGCAAGCAGAAGCGCCAATTATCAATGGGAAGTTTAAACCAAGAGGGCATAATCACCGGCCATGGATCAGCTCAAACTAATGATGGAGCCATTCTAATACTACC
Organism: Zingiber officinale; assembly: GCF_018446385.1. Classification (NCBI taxonomy): domain Eukaryota; kingdom Viridiplantae; phylum Streptophyta; class Magnoliopsida; order Zingiberales; family Zingiberaceae; genus Zingiber; species Zingiber officinale. Next base: position 4,649,235 of record NC_056000.1, on the reverse strand, counting down.
AGAATATATTGGTCAATATTCAGAAGTCATCTCCAGATGGGAATCAATAACCAACAATCTGTAAATCAAAAGACCTGGCTGGACAATTCTCAAAAGGTACAATTTATTGAAAACCTTTTAGGAGAAAATGAAAAGAAAATGTGGATTCAGTGGCGTATGGCATACGCCACAGAATATGAGGCCCTCATACAGATGGCCAGAGAAACACAAAACATTTTATCTGCAATAAGAAGATCCTTCTTATTGGAAGACCCTTACCAGCAAGATCAGACTTATATCGATATTGAACGATTAACATGCAATAGTATGAAAGATATATTTAATTATTTGAATGATTACAAGATATTGGCAGCAAAGTCAGGAAGGATGTTCATCAGTCCAGAATTATCATATAAATTATTCAGGAAAATGCCCCCTATTATTGGGAATGAAATAGAAGCAGCATTTAAAGCCAAATATCCCGCTAATCAGGTTGGTGTCATACCTAGAAGTCATTTCACATATCAATACTTAGCGGAAATCTGTAAAAGGGCTGCTATACAAAAAAGCGTTAAAGACTTAGCATTTTGCAGTAAAATACCTATACCAGGTATTATGGAGAGGGTCTTGGTATTTTGCAGTAAAAAGCGTTAAAGACTTAGCATTTTTCTTCCTTGTATATCTTCAGAGGGTCTTGATATACGTAGAAGGGTTCCTTTTTTGTTGTCTTTGTCTTTATAGTAAGACCTTCCAATTGCTTTGCAAGATCTTACACCTGCTCAGTACTGCTAGAAATAGGTTTTACAAGTAATTGATCTAATTTATAATTTATTTTTATCAAAAGATCAATTATTGTATTGTTTTGCCTATTTATGTCTTTGTTTGTAGCGTCTTTTGCAATAATGAAACCAATAGCAGGAGAACTAATTTCCTCTGTATTTGCTAGTGCCTCATCATATTCTTTTGATTTTGATGTTGGAGGAAAGTTCATGACACTTGCCTTTTTACCTCCTGCATAATTTCTTCTACCTTCTTGATTTGTTTCCCTAGCTCCTTTGCCTGCTCCTCGATATGGCTTGGCTGCTTTGTTAATAAATCTTTTGCTTCCGAGAAAGTTAAAGGCCTGCTATGGATCAATTCTTCTTGTATTTGTAAAAGGGTCTGTCGTAACTTCCTTTGCTCCTTCAAAGATTCCTGCAGAGCTTGTGAAATTTCCAGATGATTTTGTTTCAGGATTTTTAACAAAGTTCTGTATTCAGATATGGATACTTTTGAGTGTAATAACAGCCGGTCATAAAGTACACCAATATTATTGGAAATGCCTTCAAGAGAAACTTTTGATTCTAGATTAAGGTATTCAAGGTTCACAGTTCGAGAGTTTTGATATCAGTTTTTAATTTCTTTTTCAAACCTTTCAGACATAATTCATTATGAAGTAAATTTTCTTTAGTCCCCTACCCCTCAAGCTTACCGCAAAGTCTATGTTCAGGTCTTTGTAGGTACCTTCCCCTTTTGAACGACCTTACTGAAGCACTTCACAGCTCCATATGGAGTATAGACGCTAAAGCAATTTACAACATAAAAAAAAATATCTTACTTAGTTTAAAATTTTAAATAATAGGCACATACCTCCCGAAAACTACTTACCAGAATACCTTTCAAAAATTTAGCTGAAATTTATCATAATTGCCAAACCACGCTCTGATACCATAGATAGCATAGAAATTTTTACAAGGATCTCTTGAGTATAGACCACTAAGGGTTCTTGAACTCAAGAAAGCAATATCTTACAAGGGACTTCGCACTTCTCACTTATAGACTTCTTAGTAGAACTCCGAGTTTCTCTCGTATGTCCTGCTAAGCATTAACTCAAAGGGTTATAAGTGCTAAAGATAGGGGATAAGGATGAGACCGGGTACTCTTGAGGGCCCCATCGCATCTTATCCTATCCCTTATCATCTTGCTTTAAATCCCCATTATTGACTCTGGTCGGCCAAAACCACTGGCCGCCCACTGGTTTTACAATACCTCCTTAGAAAAGGAACGGCTTGTCGGAGCTCAGTTCCCTTTTACAAAAGTATCCACAGAAGTTGATGCCTTTGCAAATAACTCCAATATAGTCCTACCAAGAATATCTTTGATCGTGGCATCTGCACCTTTGGTTTCTTCTAGTGAACTTTCCACCTTATTTAATAATTGTACTTGTTCCTCTGTTGGTGCTGCTTCCTTTATAACATGATGCACCGGACGAGATAATGCATCCGCCAGCTCATTGTTTATGCCTTCAATGTGCTCAAATTTGATATCCACGCCCGTCCCGATAATATAATCAATAAAAGTAATCCACCGAACTCGTGATGGTTTGTTGTTTACCGTCTTGTTAAAGAATTTTATGATAGCGTGGCAATCCGTCCTCAATGTGATTTCTTTTCTATCCAAATGCTGGATCTTCATTGCTGTTAGTGCTTCTATGCAAGCGTATATCTCTGCATCAATAGTGGATTTAATCACTGGGAATTTACCACTAGCATAAGCACATATCTTCTCAGCTTTCCTTGAATCATATTTTGAGGGCTTCCATTTGCAAACTCCACCCCAACCTTCCATACTACCATCCGTCTCTATTATAATATATGCCTTTTCTGATGGTAATTCCAGATCTGGTAGAGTTTGTACTAATGTTTTCACTTCTCTTATTATAGCCCAATCTGAAGATTTAAATCTCTGTCTCCATGTGTGTGTGTGCGCGCGCGCGCGCTGTGGAGACATGAACAAGAAATTACAAAAAATCTAGTTTTTCATCTTAATGATACATGAGGGTTTTAAAGAAAGTTGATGAAATGCCATATAAAGGTTGATGGTAACAGCCCACTATTTTCTAGTTGTTACATGCATGAGGTTCGTACATAGTAGCACTAGGCACTTTAGTTTAGTAATGAGTTTATAACCTTGATAGCAGTTAAGAGCGAAGACAGGGAAGAGAGAAAGAAACCCAAGGCACATGAGACATCAATTTTACTAGATATTTAACAAAGACGCTAAGTACTATAGCTGACTGGTGATCAGCTAGTGCTTGAGATTATGGAGTAATCAAACTTTCAAAGTAGAAAATTACCTTTGTTGTAAGGTTCTTTACACCAAGCCCACCAGTCTTCCCTCCGGTCTTCTTCGTACCAATGGGTTTCTTGATAGAGGATAAGACGGTAGAACGGATAGGAGCTTCAGGTGAATGTGTAGTTTCAGGCTTGGGCTTCTCATCATTCAAATTGTCCTTGGGGCATCTACAAGTTTAAGTTCAGGAAATCCATTTATAGTACCAGATGAAGTAGATGGAGCAACAGGTGACGAAGGGATGAAAGTATCTGCTTATACAACTCAGCTGCTCTAGATGTATACTTTGCCTCAGTTTAGCCACCATCTGTCCACCCATGCTGCTTAAAGAAAACTTGCGCCCAGTTGTTGCCTCCAAAAACCATTGTCTTAAGTTGCTCAGAAGTCCAGGAGTCCAAATTTGTAGACCTACAATAGATACTATGACATTCTAGCAAAGCTTTCCAAGTTAATGATGAAAAATAATATAGAAATGGTATTGAACGCAGGATAAGAACACTGGGAAAGAAAAATGGAATGGAGATGAACGCTTTAAGGGGCTCAACCTCCAAATATCAAAGGCAGTATATATTATTTTGTGATTTGCTAGATAAATAAAAAGGCAACTACAAGGTGATTATGTATTGACAATCAAGTGGGTTCTTTTTCTACAATAGAATAGCAAAACCTACACAAAAGAAAGGGAATATAATTCAAGAGAAAAAAAAACATAATTCCAATTAATTGGTAAAAATGAAGGGGTTTTTGAATTGATCCCCCTTTTGTCGACAGCTAGCAAGATTCTCCTGAAATACAGAAGGATTCGGATAATACAAATAATGACACATTGAGATCTATTCTGGCTTAATTAGGTTTTCAGTGTCAAAGTAAACCAACTATCTAAAGCTTCAAACTCCCAGAAGTAACAAAAAAGGGAAATTTCTAAGGAGCAAACAATTGAGCATTCTAAAAGTCCAACCATGTAGAGCAAAAAAGAGAAACCAAAAAAAAAAAAAAACTTACCTGACAAAGCTAAGCTATCTGAAGCCATGGCGAGACAGAAATAGACAGAACGCGGCTTCCAATCGCCTTTTCAATTCGGTGGCTGAGGAGGACTAAAGGGGGAGACAACGGTTGCTGGAAGAGGACGGGAGAACAGGGCCGGCGGTGGTGGTGCGGCGATAGCTTCAGACGGCACTTGGCTGCTGCGTTACTTAGACGGCCAAAGTGACTCGCGTTGTCAGAGTTTCTAAAATGTTTAGGCGTTATTTATTTGAAAATTTTGCTTTATCGCTTTTTAATAATTTAATTTCCATTTTCGCGTGTTTGCAAATCTTCCACTCGAACCCACAAGATTCTCTTTCAAAGGTAAGGTGGGCCTACCAGGCCCCGTCTGGGCTCTCCCCTCCCTTCCGATCCCAAATGCTCGTTTTGCTTCCGTCGAACCGCCAGCTTACGGCTTGTGGGCCGCCACGTCGCAGTGCCTTCGGATGGGAAGCGCGTGGTTCCCTTCGCATCGATTCGTTCCGCATGCGGCATCGCTTCTCGGTTGGCGCCAAGGCGGAGGAGTCACCGCGAGTGACGGCACCTCCTCCCACTCGCCGTCGTGCTATAAAAATAAGGGCAACCCCAGCAGTCCCTTCTTCCGCTTCCCCATCGCGTTTCCCTCGCCCGATTGATTCATTCTTATCCTTGATTCGGCTATCAGTGAGCGAGAAGAGGGGAATAACCCTAATTTATCTTTGTTTTCTTTTCATGCTTCGCTCTTGGAAATCAACGATTTCTGCTCGATAATCGTAGATTCCGGTCGGTCTGTGCTCTAAAATGCGGTTTGTTTCGCTGGCAATCTGAGATTAAGGAAGAATTGCCAGGGATTAGCTGCTCACCATGGCGGAGAACCCTCGGAGATTTTCTGTAGGATACGCGCTTGCTCCCAAGAAACAGCAGAGCTTCATCCAGCCATCGCTTGTCGACCTTGCACGGCAAAGGGGCATCGATCTTGCCCCCATCGATACCTCCCGGCCCCTTGCCGACCAGGGCCCCTTCGATTGTGTGCTCCACAAACTCTACGGCGAGGAGTGGAATGGTCAGCTCGAGAATTTTGCCGCAAGAAACCCTAGCGTCCCCATCGTCGATCCACCCCAGGCTATCGAGCGGCTCCATAATCGCATCTCTATGCTTCAGGTAGTGTCGGAGCTCGAAATCCCCCAGGAGCGTGAAACCTTCGGGATTCCTAGCCAGGTCGTGATCTATGATTCTGCCGCCCTCTCCAACTCTGGCGTCGTCGGGGCCCTTCGCTTCCCTGTCATTGCTAAGCCTCTGGTGGCCGATGGCAGTGCTAAGTCCCATAAGATGTCGCTTGTTTTCCACCGTGATGGCCTGCTAAAGCTTAAACCACCGCTTGTGCTGCAGGAGTTTGTAAACCACGGCGGAGTTATATTCAAGGTGTACGTGGTGGGGGATTATGTGCAGTGCGTGAGAAGGAAGTCTCTTCCTGATGTCTCTGAAGATAAATTGGAGTCTGCTGAGGGGGCCGTCACTTTCTCCCAGGTGTCCAATTTGACTGCACAGGATCCAACGGAGGTAGAATACTACATGCATCTGGATGAGGCAGAGATGCCTCCATTGAGCTTTGTCACTGAGATAGCTAGAGGTTTGAGGCGGGCTACGGGATTACATCTTTTCAATTTTGATGTGATCAGGGATGTGAAGGTTGGGAACCACTACCTTGTGATCGACATCAACTATTTTCCTGGATATGCAAAAATGCCATATTATGAGAAAGCTTTGACAGACTTCTTCTGGGACGTCGTTCATGAAAAGAAAGGACAAGGCACTGGAGATGTGGCCATTGGCAATGAGGAAAAAATAATGTGAAAGATAGTAAGGGGAGTGGAGAATGCTTCCCTGAGCTTCATGGATATGTCTTCTGCTTCTTAAAAATCTAGTCTTCCTCAAAAATTTGAAGGTACAATTTGCACTTTTCTGCAAGATAAGGCGTCCAGAGCACTGCAAGTGTCGGTGCATGTTTTGTGTTTTACCGAATAAGTAGGTTTGTTAGTTAGTTTTTAACATGGGAATGAGTTCATTTGGTTCTTCCATTGAATAATTAGTCATGCCACCATTAAGTTTTAACATGCTTCCTCTGGTTAGTTAGGAGTGTGAGGTCAGTCCTTTATCTGAAATATGAAGGATTTTTTGTTACATGTAGCTTGCCATTTAGCATTATATTTAATCTTTCTTGCTATTTATGAGCTAAAAATGGATGCTGCATTACTGTTTTACTTTTATGAGGGTATATTCTTTTGCTTATTCCGTTGATGGTGTATGCTATGCCTATTCCCAAAGCTCTTAACACCAAATGTAAGATGTTACGGTGGAGGTTGATTGTTGTACCCTAGTGCACTCACCTAATTAAAATGCCGGGTCCAAGTCATCTGCCTTATTATCAAATATGCAGACAGAAATTCTTGTAGGGCCAAATTTATTTTTTTTCTCTAATAGTTCATTGATCCAGATTTTAAAGAATCAAGCCTTCTATTACTTGACCTACTTTGTGACTCTTACTATAGATCTTCCTTGTGACTGAAAGGCATGACTTTGTGCCACTAAGATTGTGATAAAAAAACTTACTGCTATAGCCTAACCTAAAAAATTGTAAAAGAACCTGTGACCACAAAAACCTGAACTAAAACCTTCAGTTGTCATTTCATCAGACAACAAATAAAAATTATCTGACTTGTCTTATTGTTGAAAACGAGTGTCACTTGTACTCAAGTCAACAGATGTTATACCTAAGGATGACTTGTTGTAGAACTTGAAAAAGGGTAAACAACGCAGTAGTCTCCTTGGACAAACCTGATTGAAGGTCAAAACCACATCATATTTATAATCAGGGTAGATAATTCATTAAAAATTTGGCTATTGATATCCTTGTGGTAAAGCAAGTGCCAGAATTAAAAAAAAAAATCCGTAGATGCATAGAGATATCCTGTATTTTAAAAGGTAAAACAATCAGTGATCTCGATTGACTTAACCTGGCCTTAACCTCACATATTTATAATCAGGACAGAGAAGTGTGAAGGGCTAGTCGGCATTTCTATTGTTGGAGCTAAAAGCTAGTCAGTCCTACAAGTGCTTGGATAAGTGATGAATTATTCTAAACTTGATACTTTGGATGGTTGTTGTATTTGAATTTGAGTTGCGATTGAGGCTCTTTTGTTGGGAATAGAAGAATATTGTACATTGTTTTGTGACTGAATGTGTGAAGTTCGATCAATTTAAAGAGAACATATCTGAGGATGTAGATACTGGTCTGATATGCACGTGTTCATTGTTTCTCCTTGTTTTTTTAATATAATATAGTGGTTGCAATTGTCAAACAACTCTGTTGTCTAGATTATCGCCTTTCTTAGATTTAGCAATTTCTGCATCTTTTCATTGCAAATACAGCCCATCGAGTAAAATATAGGGATGGCTTGGAAAGTGTTAATTTGTGCACTTTTTGGTGTGTATTATAGCTTTAACCTATTGCCCTAGACACCCTTTTTCTCATATTTTCTTATTCATATCTAGGGCTGTAAACAAGCCGAATCGAGCTTTGAGGTATGCAAACTTATTTGATAAGGTAATCGAATCGAACCGATCTTAAAATGAATCAAATTTTTGAAATGATTGTTCAAGTTTGACTTGATTTATTTTTTATGAATTTGAATTTGTTTGAAGCTTGAGCTCGAGTTCTCGATTCAAGTTTAATTTGAGGTTGGTTCATTTAGATGTTATCGAGTTCTCAATTTAAACTTATTTGATTATTTGAAATTTTTAATTGTTAAATTGGCTATTGAGCTTGAGAATTTAAATTTATTTTTTTTATTTTTTTATTTATTTAACATATTGAAAAGAATTTTATTAATGAATATGATTTGTGAATATTGTTTACGAACGTTGTTCATGAATATTGTTTATGAACATTGTTCATGAATATTAACGAGCTGAACACATATATGTTTAATGTTATTTGTTTAGTTCAATAAGATGTTGAAGTTTGTTTATTTGTTTATTTAATTAATCTTTTATATATTGAACAAAATATAAATAAGATTTTATCAAGTTTGTTTATAAATACTTGATTTACAGACCAATTCATATCTCTTAATTTTTTTTAATTAGTCCTATTGATCCCGCTTCTGATCCAAACTTAACTCTCATCTGAGGCTATTGAGATATCATAGTCTTTGTACAATAGCCCGAGTTTGTCTTAATTATTTGTGATCGGCTATATGAATCTTAACCTCCCATTAACCTCCTTCGCACAGTCTGGTCTGTGCTTAGATGATGGGTTGACAACAGAAAAGATGGTAAGTTTTGTTCGCTGTAATCGCCTTGTGAAAATGGTCCTTTATATCAAATGCGACTCCTGTTCGTTTTCCAAGGCATACTGTGACGATTGATTAATCATAGTAGACTAGCGTATGTTGTCATCTTCATCGTCACCTGTTTTTCTCCACTGAGGTGGACTCTAAGTCTTCTCTATAATGAGCTCAACAGAGGGTAATATTTTTTTATTATATTAATAATTTCTCTAGTAATTCCATCCTTTGTGTTTTTTCCCCAATTTAATAGATTTATTTTTTTTTCTTTTAACTATAGAATTTATTAGTTCTTTTTTAATTATAGAATTTATTAGGCGTCTTAAATATATCCATACTATCTTTAAGCTAACATATGGTAAAAAAAATAAATAAATACGTTCGCTCCCAGTATTTCGTTAATTCGTTTCAGGATCAATATGAAGGAGATAAATTATGTACGGTTATTAGTTTTTAGAATAGTAATTAGTACATAAAAGAAATATTTATCTCAATTTTATTAAAATTTAAATTTTAAATTATATGATGATGATATTTTATGAACTAATAATTAGATTCATCCGAGAAGACATCTTTATCAAATAAGTATACCATAGGTCAGTGCATAGTTTCTGAACACGTGAGTTTATGATTCACGCACTAATCAGCTAGGTGGTCTTAATAATCAGGGTAAATAATGACAAGTGTCGACAAAAAAAATTTTGCAATACATTTAAGTGTTTAGTAAAAAAAACACACACAAAATTAGAGGAATTATCATTGGCTTGAGGGAATAATAAATTAAAGCCTTCGATAATAAAAAAAAGGAGAAATTATTTAGAGAAAGCATCATTTGCTCGGGGGAGGAAAACAGATTAGATAGTCTCCTCCTGTTGGAAAATAGAATTATATTTATAAATAGAAAAAATTGAATATAAAAATTAGAATGCAATGAGGTACATAAATGAATAGAGATGAAGTTATATAAATTTGATTAAAAAAATTAAATTGAATTATGTAAATAAATTAAAAGAGTAAGTGGTAATGAATTTTTTTTATGATCCATAAATCCAAACTAATTTTGTTTGTAATAAATCAATCATGGTTGATTCTAAATTCAGATAAAGGAGAAGGGTTATCTTATCTGTTAATATTAAACTAAAGTAAATGTTTAATAAATGAATTCATTAAATTATTATGTTAATACTAGATTATTTCTTGGAAGAAACGCATTGTAAAGTCCGACTGTAATGTCTCAGCAAAGATCGTTAAATCTTCAAAACTTAGGCATAATACTAAATATGTAAGAGTTTATGTTATAGAGTCTGAATATAACGTATTGGTAAGGATCGTTACATTTCCATGAGAACTTGGGTGTTGTATTAAATAGGCAAGAGTTCTCATGCTATAGGTTGAATGAGAATAAATATTATAGGAAAACTAATAGTCTAAGATTTCGAACATAAAATATAAAAATCATAAATCAATAGAGGTAGTAGATGTAATTATTAAAAGAAAAAATTAGTATTTCGTGTGTACAAGAGACAAAATATGTAGGCAAGAAAATAAATATGATAGAGAATTCAAATTTTAAGTTATGGTATACAGAAAAGAGTAAAATGAGTGTAGGATTGTATAGAACATGAGAGGAGGGTGAATCACGTTTTAAAACTTTTATTTTTGTTTTTAAAATAGTCATCGAAAGATCAAGTACACAGCGGAAAAATAATTAATCGAAAGAAGTGAAAAAAAGTACTCGTTTGGTTTTACTTGGTTCGTAGCCCAGCAAATTACTATTCTAAGGTCCACGATGTTGGTCCGGGTAGGTCGGTTGGAGAATGTTGAGTTGTTTAAAATACTGAAACAAAACACCTTTCTCGATTTTCAACTCAGATTAATAAAGCAATTAAAATAGAATTAACAACTTAAAAGAAATGAGTAAAAGGTCACTATTTACTTGGTTACTACCTAGATGGTTGTTAATCCAAGGAAGATGAAAGCTTACTAAGAATCTTCTTTGCTGAAGGCGGAAAAGCCTTTTACACACAGTGAAAGCTCATAAATAACTAAGAAACTGAATACAAAAGTTGTTACATCTTTCTTAGGTCCAGGGGTCTTTTTATAGACCCTGAAAAAACTTATCCACAGGCTGAAGACGCCTTCTATAGGGCTGGAAGGCGCCTCCAGCGAGACCAAATGATAAAACTTTATCTTTTCCGCAACGACCAAAGTGCCTGGTCGAAGGCGCCTTCCATGGCTGGTTGAAGGCGCCTTCAACCATTGAAGGCGCCTTCTGCCTGAAGGTCGTAAAGGCACCTTCAACTCCTGTTGAAGGCGCCTCTAGCAGCTCCATAACTCCACTTTAGCTCTTCTGCTGCTCCGATCGTCTGGGTGATTTCGATCAATCGAAATAGGGCTCATCCGAACCTAATTTTCGGCCTTCTCTTCAAGCAGACTTCCGATCCAACTTCTCGTCTCTCAAACGTTGCGCACGTCCTTCTCGTCCACCAGTATACTCTTCCGCAACATCTTGTCCCTCGGATGCATGGAGCCCATCGGCTCCCTCCCGTGTCGTCCTTCTCGCTAGTCGCATCTTCCACTTGACTTCCTGTGCTCCTAAGCTCCTGCACACTTAGACACAGGGATCAAACCAAAACAGGATCTAACCTAACTTGGTTGATCACACCAAAAATAACATTAAGGTTTCAACAATCTCCCATTTTTTTGATGTGAGCAACCCAAGTTAAGTTAGGGTAAACTAACCATAAAGTAAAGATAATCAAATTGCAATTATGTAATAAAGTGCATAAAAAATTAAATTAAATTTTAATTTAATATTTGAATTTAACTACTACCTTTCCTAGACTTAATCTTCCCTTCTCCCCTTTGATCACATAAAAAATTGGGGTACCAAAAAAAATCTAAGGGTAATTTTTTCAGAAAAATTCAGATTTTTCAAAAGACTTATCAAGTTTTTGACAAAATTTTGAAAATAATTTTTAAAGAAAATTGTAATGTCAATTTTTTAGAAACTTTAAGTTTTGGAAAAAAAAATCTAAGTTATGAAATTGACAATGATCGAAAGAATTATTTTAATTAACTATTACATGTTTATTAGTTTATCAATTAAATATTCAATTCAGTAATTGGTTTCCGTGGCGAGGCACTAGGCATTCTTAGTTATTGGATCATCAACCACTTCTAAACAAAGTATCTTAAAGAATTTAAATATTTAATTTTACTTTCTGAAAGCCTAATGAAAATTTTAATTCAAATATTCTTTAGGAACCCAATATAGGTTCTTTCCTACTGGGTTAATTAAAAATTTGTGGGGTATATAACTTTTTGAAACTTTTCTAATTTGAGCCATGTGAAATCTAAGATATCATCTTAGTCTTTTAAAATTTTGAGCTAGAATAGTTAAACATGTATGATTTTCTAAGTTTTCTACTTGTGTCCTAAATTTATCATTTTCAATTTTTAATTTTTCAAAATCTTCTAACGAACAAGATTTGGCTAAAATTATTTTTAATTCTTTGTTTTCTTTTTCAAGTTTGCAACCGTCTTTAGTTAATAATTTAACAAATTTAAACAACTTATCAGGTGGAAGAAATCGTACCTGACTTACCTTGTCGATCTCGTTGTCCATGGCTCCCTTTGAACTACTGCTTTCTTCTGATGTTGCTCCCCCTTCATCGATGCTCATTTCGGATTAGCTCACTTCGTTTTCATCATTTTGATGACTTGCCATTAACGCAAGGCCGACAACAGCTTCAACTTCTGATTCGGACGATGTTTCGTCCCACATCGCCTTTAGCGTCTTATACTTGTTGGATTGGATATGCTTCTTGTTCTTTCCTTTATCCTTGTCATTGATCTTTAACTTAGAGTAGTTGTCTTTAACGTGCCCTTTTTCATTGCACTGGTAGAATCTGATTGTTCTCTTCTTTCTACCCTGCAGATTGTTAGTTTTTCTAGATTTAAATAATTTTTTAAATTATCTTACCATCATTACCATTTCATCATCGTCGAGAAAGGACTCTGAATCTTGTTCGTCCATCTTTGCCTTAAGGGTAATGTTGTGCTTCGGCTCCTTCGTATCTACACATCTCGATTCATGGACTTCAAAAGTTGAAAATAACTCTTCTAAGGTAACAAATTCTAAATCCTTAGATATATTGTAGGCATCTACTAATGATGCACATTTCGTATTTCTAGGGAATGCATTAAGAGCGTACCTTAGCGAATCTCGGTTGCTTACCTTTTCTCTAAGATTCGAAAGTCCTGTAATGAGCTCCTTAATCCTTGAGTGAAGATGTGCAATGGTTTCATCTTCTTCAAATCGAAGGTTGGTGAGCTAGTTGCGAAGTAAGTCCCGTCTCGCAAGTTTCACCTTGCTTTGTCATTTGCCACGAAGTCAGTTTGTTCATTTTTCGTCCATTGAAACTTTTCCTTGCCCTTGGATGCTTCAAAACTAAATTTCGTTATTAATAATAAATCGAAGTCTGTTTTGAAAAATACCTCCATTCTCTTTTTATAGTTCGCGAACTCCCCCTCGAACTTTGGTGGGTAGATGCTCGGTCCGGTCATCTCATGTCCTTCGTTCGGCGGTTAGTCCTCCTGAAGCTGTTAAGCTTTGATACCACTTATTGGTCCGGGTAGGCCGGTTGAAGTGAGTTGAGTTGCTTGGAACACTAAAACAAAACATCTTTCTCAACTTTCAACTCAAATTAATAAAACAATTAAAATATAATTAACAACTTAAAATAAATGAGTAAAAGACCACTATTTACTTGGTTACAACCTAGATGGTTGTTAATCCAAGGAAGATGAAAGCTCACTAAGAATCTCCTTCGTTGAAGGCAGAGAAGCCTTTTACATACAGTGAAAGCTCATAAATGACTAGTGATCTGGTGGTAAGGTGGGACCTGCCCTGGAGGGGGTCCTCGCCACGCTAGAGGTCAAAGCCAAAGCGGTCAACGCCGCGAGTGGTCGGCCGAACGACCGACTAACCATCCCGATCGGACGAGGAGTATCCAATGATACCTTGCTACAGCTCGGCTAGGTACCGAGCTTCCGACGCTCAAAAGGCTCAAGCATGGAGAAATGAAGGTCAAGCGGCTGCCCCGCTAGGCCGACCAACGGACACAACCTCGACCAAGTAGGCATGGCTCCCTCACTCGACAGGTAGGAGCCTGGATAGCAGACCATTGGCCAAGCAGACATCCCGCTAGGCCCAACCATGATATCATCTAGATATCCGGCCGAGCAGCTCTCCCGCTCGGGCCAGTAATGGACAAAAGGAGCAGCTGGCGATATCCTCCTAGGAACCCGTGCCACCGTCAGACGGCATGGTCAGACAGAAGATCGTACGGTGGAATCTTCCCTTATCTTGTCAAAGATATGCTCGCACTATTACGGTATGGTGTCAGAGACGCTTTTCTGACGCGTCTTTTCCAGGTATACTTTGAGAAGCGTGCACGCCTCGGGAAGCATGCACACACTCCCCGGGAAGCATGCACACACTCCCCGGGAGTCCTATATAAGGACCCCCAAGGCTTCAACGGAGGTATGTGCATTATACTGTAGCTACAGTTACACTGCCACTATCATCTCTTTACTTTGCTTGCTTGTTGCCTTCGTCGGAGATCTAACTTGAGTGTCGGAGGGTCATCGCTGGGGAACCACTCCCTAGCTTGGCACTGATACTTTGTGCTTCCAGGCTTGTCTCATCGGAGGTTCACGCACAGTCAATAGGAGTGCCACATCCCCAGCATCTGTCACCTCGACTTTCGGACAGGATCAAATTTGGCGTCGTCTGTGAGAACACACCTGCATCTAAGCCGAGAGGATGGAAGAAGCTAGACGACTGCACGCGGTGACGCTCACTCAAGAGGAGCTTGACGCACTCATCCAAGCATGACCTGCAAAGATAGTCGAGCAGCAACAGCAAAGAGCGCTAGCCAATCGGCTCGTCCAACAAGCAACATCGACTTCAGGGGGTCGAGCGGTGCACGAAGACCGACCGGAGCAGCTCTCCATCTGGGGGCAGAATAAACTGCCGACTGGCACTCATGGAGAAGCTCCACCCGCGTCGATTCCATTCCACCAGGCATTGTTTCAAACACCCTTTGAGATTGCTCAAGCTCATCAAGAAAGGGACTCTTCTTCAGATAAAGCACCCGTACGGGACGCAAGGAAAGGCAAGGTGCCCCGAGTTAATTCTTCACCCAAACGGATCAATCGCCAATTCTCCGAAGCAATCTTACAAGATCCGCTGCCAAGACATTACACTCCTTTGGCGATCGAAGAGTATAACGGATCAACTGACCCGGACGACCATCTTGGTAAGTTCGATAACACTGTTACTCTTCATCAGTACACAGAGGGAGTCAAGTGCCGAGTCTTTCTCACCACGCTCTCCGGCTCGGCACAACGCTGGTTTAGAAGGCTATCGGACAGGTCCATCCAAAGCTTCAAGGACTTCCGAATGACCTTCTTGCACAACTTCACGAGCAGCAGACGATACCAGAAGACGAGCATCAGCTTATTCTCCATGAAGCAAGGCCCCAGAGAGTCCCTCCAAACGTACATCCAACGCTTCAATCAGGTGGCCATGGGCATCCCATCGGTCTCGTCCGAGACCATGATGAATGTGTTCACCCAAGGGCTCGTGGACGGAGATTTCTTTCGGTCTCTCATCCGGAAGCCGCCTCAGGATTACGACCACATGCTAAAGAAGGCTAGCAAATACATAAACGTGGAAGGGGCCCAGGCGGCGAGGAGGAAGGAAACACCGTTCGAACTATCGGCGTAGACCGAACAGAGGTTGCTAAGCAGCCATCAACCACCATGAGGATCCCGAGCCAAAGTAGCACGGCCACAACACGAATCAAGGCCACACGCCATTCAGCATGTGACCTCCGAGCATCCAAACCCAAAAGGAAAGGTATGGACCCTCATGTTCTGTTCATTCCATCAGTCAGCAACCCACAATACCCGCGACTGTCGTGGATTCAACTCAGTCGCCCAACCGGCGCCCAAAAATTATTGTCGCCGATCTCCATCTCCTGATCGGCGAAATGAGCATCGGAGCGCTGGACGGTGAGAGGAGGCGAGGAGATAATCACAACAACCTCATCGTAGCACCGAGCCACGTGCGAGCAAAGCAGGTCGTCCACTCGGGAGGAGGAGAACAGAAATAACGTCGCCCGAGGCGAGATCAACATCATTGCTAGCGGGCCGACTAGTAGAGACTCCAACCGGGCCCGAAAGTCCTATGCTCGGTGGTTGGAAATCCACGTCGTTGGTTGCAGCTGGGAGAATGTGAGCGGACTCAAGATCAGCTTCGACCCCAGGGATCTCGAAGGAGTTGAAGTGTCACATGCAGCCCCGGCCCAGAGGCCGGGCGGTCCTGGGCGACTGCCCAGGGCCCAAAATTTGGAAGGGGCCCATATTTTTTAAAGTATGTATATGCATATTATTTTAAGGAATTAGGTTAAAGAAAGTTGACTTTTTTTCATCGTGCACTTCACTTCTTGTAAACTTCTGCCGCTGTTCAAAAGCCTCAAATTGCTCCGTTTTCTCATATTTTCTCTATTCCTATTTCTCTCTTAGATTTTTTTTTAACAATTACACCTCTCTTCTTCCTTTTTTCATTTTTATTTGCTCTCCTCTACCTGCGACTCCGCGACGGCGAGGTTGTGCCTTTGCGGTTTTGTCTCTGCTGATCTGCTCAGTGCTCTACACGGCTGCATGCTTGCACCAGCACCACGACAACACCTGCACACAGCGTTGCAAGGGCCAAGGAGAGTGCAACTTCCGCTTTATCGTTGTGATTTGCGAGTTGCGACAGTTGACAGTTGACTCATCTTCTGATCTTCTTCAATCTTCATCATCCAGGTGCAATTATTCCAATTATTCATTTTATATTAAGTTTTTTTTTATCTTGAGTTGATTTAAATTATAGTTTTGCAATTGTTGTGGTTTTGTGCATGATAAATTTATAATATGTTGCCTAAAAAATATATTTTTGGATGCGAAAAAAAAAAAGATTAGAACAATTAAGTGAATCACAAAGAGGTGCTTTGAATAAATTCTTTGTTAAAAGATCAAGTTCTAATGAGAATATAGAAAATCTAAATAGGGATCATATAGATGAGTTTAAAGAAATATATGATGTTAATAAGGAGTTTAATGAAATTCATGACGCTAATAATGAGTCTACTGAAATTCATGATGTTAATGAGAATAGAGATAATTTAAGAGAACATGAAAATGTTATAGTAGATAATGAGAATATTAATATTGATAAACAATTTATTCCTCCATTTGATATATATGATCCAGGGAATTGGGATAATCTTGATAATAATGCACATGATATTTTAATTGAAAAAGGACCTGTAAAAAATTTAGATTATTATCTAAATGTTGCAATTGTTTATAGAATATTGTTAACTATGTCTGTTACCATAGGATCGACTGAAAGACAATTTTATCTATTGAAAAAAAAAGATATTTTAGAAAATCTTGAAATTAATAATATTATAGATGATCTTACATCTAGAAAAATTAGAAGAAGTCATTATAAATAATTTTTACTTTATTAAAAAAAATTGAGGATTTATTTTGATCGTTTCGCCCCGGGCCTCTTAAATATTAGGACCGGGGCTGGTCACATGACGACACCCTCATTATCCGAGTGATAATTGCAAATTTACAATTCACCGTGTATTCATTGACACTGGCAGCCCGGTCAATATCATCTTTGAGAAGACGTTCGACCAACTCCAAATCGAGCGTGGTGAGCTGCTGCCGATGACAACCCCGCTGTAGGGGTTCATCGACAATAAGGTCTAGCTGATTGGCCAAATCAAGCTGGCCATATCACTTGGGGAGGAGCCGCTCCGAAGGACGAGGGCCACGGACTTCATCGTGGTAGACGCCGCCTCAGCCTACAACGTCATTTTGGGTCGACCGACCCTCAACAAATTCCGAGCGATCGTCTCAACCTTCTACCAGAAGGTCAAGTTTTCGATGGAAGACCAGGTAGGAGAGGTTAAGGGGGATCAGTTGGCCGCTCGGCGTTGCTATGTCGAGATGGTCAAGACCGAGGTGAGGTCCGCTCGGAAGACACCCCGGCTGGAGATAAATGTCATAACTGAAAAACCCCCTACTTTAGTTTACGAGGAGAAGGAAGAGGTGCAGATCCACCCAAGCCGAATAGAAGCAACTACATTCATTGCTACCGATCTGGAGGCCAATCAGAAAACTGAGTTGATTGCATGTCTCCAGTAGAACCACGACGTGTTCGCATGGTCGACGCATAAGTTGCCTGACATCTCCCCGAGCGTCGCCCAGCACGAGTTGCACGTTCGACCAGACGCTCGGCCGGTAAAACAGAGGAAAAGATATTTCAGTACAGAGCAGAACTTGATTATCCGAGCAGAGATAGAAAAAGCTCTTGGAGGCCGGCCACATACGTGAAGTTCAGTTCCCGAGCTGGCTTGCAAATGTGGTGTTGGTCTCCAAGTCCCGGAATAAATGGAGAGTCTACATCGACTTCAGAGACCTCAATAAGGCGTGCCCGAAGGACTTTTATCCTCTACCCCGGATCGATCAAATGGTAGATTCAACTGCCGTGTGCGAGTTGATATGCATGTTGGATGCTTACCAAGGGTACCATCAAGTGTCGCTTGTCCGAGAAGATCAGGAGAAAGTCAACTTCATCACGGTTGATGGAACTTACTACTACAACGTCATGTCGTTCGGGCTGAAGAACGCCGGCGCCACCTATCAAAGGTTGATGAACAAAGTCTTCCGACGACAGATCGGCCGCAACATGGAGGTATATGTCGACGACATTCTGATCAAATCGCTCCAAGCGGATGATCTTTGCGCCGATATTAAGGAAACGTGCCAGACGTTGAGGACATATGGAATCAAGTTAAATCCGAACAAGTGTCTGTTCAGCGTAAGAAGCAGACATTTTTTGGGCTACATCATTATCGAATGGGGAATTGAAGCAAACTCTAGCAAGGTGAAGCCGCTACAAAAAGACGCCGCTTGGACAGTTGTCGCCTGCCTGTCCTGCCAGAAATACCACAACCTCTCTCATCGGCCGATCGAAGAAATGAAGGCCTCCACGGTATCCTACCTGTTCGACCAATGGGGCATAGACATCGTGAGGTTCTTCCCCACGGCGACCGGTCAACGGAAGTTCTTGCTTGTTGCAGTGGATTACTTCTCCAAGTGGGTGGAGGGTGAGCCACTGGCAAGAATAATCGAACAGATGGTTCAGAAGTTTATTTGGTAGCACATCATCTGCTGGTTTGGCATCCCTCGTCGGCTCATCTCGGATAATGGGAGGAAGTTTGTCGGGCGAAAGCTCAAGGAGTGGTGTGAGAAGTACGACATTCAACAAGCCTTCATCTCAGTAGCATACCCTCAGAGCAATGGACAGATCGAGGTTGCCAATCGAAAAATCTTGCAAATCCTTCGGGCTCGGCTTGACCATGTCGGAGGAAGCTGGGTCGATGAACTTCCCAGTGTGCTATGGGCGATCCGCACAACTCCTAAGGAAGGAACCGGTGCAACCCCGTTCCACCTGGTGTACTGCGGTGAAGCAGTCGTCCCTGTGGAAGTAGGAGTTGGGTCCGACCAGATACAACACTATAGCAAAGGCAACGCCGAGCGGAGGCTTCTGGAGCTGGATTTTGTGGATGAAGCGCGCGACAAAGCAGTCGTTCGGCTGATGGCTTATAGGCAAAGAATGAGGCAGAACTACAATCGGCAGGTGATCTCAAGGTCGTTCCAGGTTGGCGACCTTGTATGGAAGAAGGTGAAGTTGGTTGGCGATGTCACCAAGTTGGAAGCCCCGTGGGTCGGACCCTTCAAGGTCGTGGAGAAGCTCCGGTCGGGCGCATATTACCTGGAGGATGAGGACGGGAGGCGACTCGAGCATTCATGGAGCGCAAACCATCTCCAGCCGTACCGATCCGGATGAGAGATGCGCTGATGTAATTAATGTATTTTCCATATCCCTGCGCCCTTTAAAATGCAGGGCTGAAATCAAATGTAAATGCTTGCCAAAGTCTTTGTCGATCGACAACACAAATCGTCGAATGGCGACGTTAAACCCAGATCTCCATCGGTAGTCGAGCGACGACCTTAAACGTCTGACTTCCTCGAATCGTCGAGCGGCGACGTTAAACCCAAGTCTCCATCGGCGGTCGAGCGACGACCTTAAATGCCTGACTTCCTTAAATCGTAGAGCGGCGACGTTAAACCCAGGTCTCCATCGACGGTCGAGCGGCGAGCGACCTTAAACACCTGACTTCCTCAAATCGTCGAGTGGCGACGTTAAACCCAGGTCTCCATCGACAGTTGAGCAGTGACCTTAAACGCCAGACTTCCTCAAATTGTCGAGCGAAGACGTTAAACCCAAGTCTCCACCGACGATCAAGCGGCGACCTTAAACCCGAGTCCCCACTAACTGTCGAGCGGCGACGTTAAACCCAGGTCTCCACCGACGGTCGAGCGACGACCTTAAACCCGAGTCTTCACCAACCGTCGAGCGGCGACGTTAAACCCAGGTCTCCATCGGCGGTCGAGCGGCGACCTTAAACGCCTGACTTCACCAAATCGTCGAGCGGCGATGTTAAACCTAGGTCTCCATCGACGGTCGAGCGACGACCTTAAACCCTAAAGGTAAAACCTGATAAATTCCTGAGGTCGAATGGTGGCACAAATCCGCGGAGGAGTCGTCTGTTCGGGATTATATAACCAATAACTACCCCCGATCGGGAAGACTGCGCACAAACATGGAAGAGGGAAGCATCGCTACAACAAGCGAGCATGCATTTCATTAACAAAAAGAGCACCACCGAACGACGAGAATACATTCAAGACTTACAAAAAATTCTTCCCTACAAACTCCTCGCTCACTCAATATAGTTAAAAGTTTCGTCAGGTATGGAGTCGAGGAGCTGGACGCAATTGACAGCACCATCAGACAGGGCTTCGGGGAGGTGGTCGTTCGTCCTCAGCTGACTAATTGTCGCGTCGATGGTCAGCTCAAAAGACCGGACGATCCGCTTGACTGCCTTGTCAAGGAACTGATTCGAGCAGAGGTATGCCTGCTTCATGGTCTCGAAGCAGTTCGTCTCGTCCGCCTGGTAAGTTGCCAGAGATGCACGGGAGGTCTCCAAAGCCTCTTCAAGGAGCCTCAATTGATCTTGAAGATCAACCTACCTAGCCGAACGACTGTCCCGTTCGACGATCAGAAAATCCTCCGCCTTCTTGAGCTTCTCGGCCAAATTCCGAGCTTCTTGGTTCTTCAGCTCCAGGTCAACTATGGCTCAGTTCTTCCAGTTGGTGGCCAGTTCGATCTTATGGTCGTAAGTTTTCACTTGAGTCTCGAGTCGCCCAACATAATGGTCTGATAAGCGAATTTCTTTCGTTCGGCCTCCAAGAGCTTATTGGCCTTCTCCAGATCGACCTGTAATTGGGCAATGGATGGCCCCTGGGAGGAAGAGACTCCCCCAGAAATATTAAGCTTCTTCAGCTCCTCCTCCACAAGCGTCAGGCGGTTGCACACCGCCACGCTCTCCACCCAATACTGCCGTCGAGCGGAAAAATGTTAGTACCGAACAGAGGTAACAACACAAATTGATTATTGCATACATACCCCGGTGGACATTTGCAGGTGGTTGTTGGCGAGCAACCCGGGCGGCATTGTGATGACGCGTGCTCTGGCTTCCTTCCAGACCTTAGCGAGCGGCCCGCGGATGTGTTTCTGATGTTCGGGAGTCTGCGTTTGATCGTCGGTCGCCTGGAACTCCTCCGTTGGGAGGTGGAGAATGACAGTCACAGATCAGCGACCACTCGGGGCTGACTGAGAAGAAGCTGCGGGGCCAGAAGCTTGGGAGGCTGAGGCCAAAAGGATGTCGGATCGTAAGACCCTCCGCTAAGGGCAGTAAATCGGCAAACGAGGGGGTTCAATCGGAGGAAATGACCTCGACTGTCTCAGGAACGACCGAAGAGGAGGTGCCACCACTACAAGAAAATTGGGCTTTTATAACACTTAAAAGACAACGCTTTTTTTTAAAAACGTTGTCGTTTTTTTTTAAACAACGCTTTTAGTGAAAAGCGTTGTCTATTTCTTTATTTCCTTACTAATAAACAACGTTTTTTTTAAAACCGTTGTCTTTTAGTGATTTTTGTGAGTCAACGACAACACTTCTTGAAAAACGTTGTCTATTACCATTTTTTTAGTGTTGTCTATTGTCAAGTTCTTGTCTAAATTAAATCTAGAATGATACAAACCGTTGGATCAAATAAGGAGTTGAAAACCCGCTAGGTTTCACTCGCTCGCACCCACCTATCTTCCGAAAACCTCCCGAACCCCTCTCACAACTTTTCATCTCTCGCCTTCTCCATCCAACTCCTCCTCTCACGCCCTCTCACCTCCGTCTCGCCTGCCACCGCTGCCCTCGTTTCCGCGCAAGGGCAACTCACGTACGACTCCACCTCCTCCTCTGCGTTCGCTCGACAGCTAAAGTGGTTCAACATTAGAGAGGGTTGTCTTGTATTTGAAGGCCTCTTCGAGTTCTACCAGGCCTCCGCTGACGGCTCCATCGGTGCTGCCGTGAAGATCAACCGCGAAGATGCCGACATTGCCATCAACTGGGCCGGCGGACTACACCACACCAAGAAGTACGAGGCCTCCGACTTCTGCTACGTCAACGACATTGTCTTTGACATCCTTGAGCTCCTTAAGTACCACAGGGTAAGCCGACTGTACATTTCCTTCTGTTACTCTTCCCTCATAGATTTTGTTCTTGCTTCATTGTTGGCGATCATGTTTAGCGTTGATTATTTTTTGCTTCTATGCAACTTAAGATTTAGTAGTAATTAGAGGCAATTACAGTTTTATTTAATTTAGTTGATTTTCATTTGTTTTCCTAGTCTTAGGAAAGCCATTTCATTTATTTTATGTTCACACAGAAGCTCCATCGACATGAGGACGTTCTCACAAGGCGGCGATGAGCTTTTTGTTAGCCTTGTTGTAGCTCCTGACATCTGTAAGCACACATCAAAATCTCTCCTTTCCTCTTGTTTTTATCAGAATCAAAAGGTTTCAGAATAACAAATTCCGAAAAGTAATCTAAGAGGTTCGTGAAGATAATAGTCATTGCTACAACTTTGGGCATCCTTTTGTTCTTGATCGCGTCTGTGTTCATTTGGTGGAGAAGGAAAAGAATCGAAAGTATGTATGCTTAACCGCTCATGTTAAATATTGCCGACTAGGTGTATGATGAAATGTCCTTATGAGTTATACTTGTTGATTGGTATTTATTTTTCACATTTAACTACTACATTTAGATGTAAGTTTGTTTAATGACACATACTCATTTGCAACACAAAGCAAAGTCATCGAGGTGAACAAGGAAAAAAACATCACCTGGCAAAGTGACAAAGATCACAAATTTGGCAGTGATGTCTACCCTAAATACTTCCAGCAGGGAGGTCTCATATGAGGTGCCAAGCTGTAAGTGCTTTTCTGTCTTTCATTTATATATCATATGTTGTATTTAAGTTGGTAGCAATCATTGTGATAAAATTTGCAGTTGAGCGAGCAAGAATATCTCATTGTTTGGATGAGGACAGCTGCCTTGCCATAGTTTAGAAAACTCTATGGGAGAATTGAGAGAGACCTCGCAGCCAATAAACAAATCTCAATGACAATAGAGAACAACTACAACACTTACAGTTTTGAAGGGGAGAAGAGGTTGGTACTTTCTACTACCTCATGGATAGGTGGGAAGAATGGTTTCATTGGTGTTTTATATCTTACAATCGGTAGCCTTTGCATATTTCTTGTGATAGCCTTCATAGTTCTTTATCTGCTCAAGCCCTGGTAAGTATCTTGCTCCTCTTTAGCATTTATGGTGCACAGTACAATGAATACATTTTTCTATAGTTGATAAGCAAAAATCAGGTTAACAAGGCTTGACTTGGAACTAATAGACTTGTTGCTCCGATTGATTTCAACTTCGATGTTACCTAGTGACAACTCATGCAAGTTGGTTCACTTGTTCTTGCAGGACCCTTGGAGATCCATCGTACTTATCTTGGAACAAAAACCCAGATGGACATTAGTGAAACTTTAAGCTTAAGTTGCATTCAAAAGTTGGTAAAGTTACAAATTTAGTTGCTCTAAATCAAAGTCTGCCAATCATGTGCAAACAATTTTCTTTGAGAATTCTGTAATCTGTAACTTCAATAGAGACTAAAGGAAATACAATGTTAGATCATTGTGCAAATTGAATAGTCATGTCATGTTGACAATAGTATCATCATTTTGGGAATTATGTACTTAGTTTTTATGTACACTGTGTATCTATCTCTATTATATATAGTGTACCTGGTTTTGATGCGTCATGACTCTATTATTTTTGTTAACTTATGGTTGATTTCATTTCTAGGGTAGGGTCAAAGAAACATAATGGTTTTGCAAATATAAAAACAATCA
This sequence comes from Zingiber officinale, assembly GCF_018446385.1. Taxonomy (NCBI): domain Eukaryota; kingdom Viridiplantae; phylum Streptophyta; class Magnoliopsida; order Zingiberales; family Zingiberaceae; genus Zingiber; species Zingiber officinale. Next base: position 4,625,280 of record NC_056000.1, on the reverse strand, counting down.
TTTTGTAAATAAAAAATCAAATATAATTTTTTATTTCTTTATTTTAAAAAGACAACGCTTTTAAAACATTACAAAAGCGTTGTCTTTATAAAAAAAATAACAACGCTTTTAAAACATTGCAAAAGCGTTGTCTTTGTTACAAACGACAATGCTTTTAAAGCGTTGTCTTTGAGTGAATTTTTAACAACAGTGCTTTTAACAACGCTTTTTTAGTCACATAGACAACGCTTTTAAAGCGTTGTCTATTAGCTTTTTTCTTGTAGTGCACCCTGCTCGAGAGAGCGCACCACCAAAGTAGCCGAACGGGATGGGGTGGTCGTGCGGCGTCTCTTGCGCTGAAGTAAAGGAACCTCACCAGAAGACCCCGAGCCCTCGACTTGGGTGGCAGGCTGCAACTCAGGAGGAAGTGGGTCCACAGTCGGTTCAGTGTGGCGTTCGATCGGCAGCGCCTTCTACTTCAGTTGGCATTGCCTCGCTCTCGCTTTCATGAGAACCGACTGGAGTCAGGCCGAGGCTCGCCATCTCTTTCGCCGTAGCTGCCTCTATCTCAGCCTGCTTGACCTTCATAATACCGAGCACCCGGAAGCGCATCATGTTGGTGCGGGAAGCATCCGACGATCGAACCTAAGTTTTGATAATGACAAAGGATTCAAAGTTAAGGTGCTTTGTTTTCTGACAGCTTTTGCTGAGTGTTTCAGGAAAGTCCTAACTGCGGTTAGGCAAGGTAAAACCCTAGGGGGTGGTAACCCTAGGTCATAGGGGGTGGTAACCCTATGCGGAAAGCCTTGGCAGGTCGATGGCTTCAGGCAAAAGTCCTAGGGGATGGTAACCCTAGGTGGAAAGTCCTGGTGTCGCGAACCAGGTGAAAGTCTGAACTGGCCGGTGAAGCGGATGTTCAGCAGAAAGTCCGGGAGCATTGAGTGCCGAGCAAAAGTCCAGACGATCTGGAGGATCGTACTGGCAACAGGTAAAATCTCCTGAGTGGAGTAGGTGAGGACGCGTTCCCCGTAGAGGACGGGTCGACCTAGGATTTCCGGCTGGAAATCCGAAGTCAGACCCGGACAGTCCGGAGACTGTCATAATTTCATATTCATACTATTATTTTGTGTTAACTTTGTGTTGCAGGTATTTTTGGATTAACATACTTGCAGGTACCAAAAACACAAAGAAGAACTCGGATGAACAGTGTCCGAGGCGCCTCCATGGAGCTTGGAGGCGCCTCGGGTGCGAGCCAGGAAAAGGCCAGCGCAGCAGACTGGAGGCGCCTTGAATGGAGTTCAAGGCGCCTTGGACCGGAGGTTGAAGGCGCCTTGGATAGGCTGAAGGCGCCTTGAACCAGGTCAGTGCTGATCCACGCGGGTGACTCGGCTCGTTCAAGGCGCCTTAATGAACAGTATAAGGCGCCTTGAACCCCCTTTATAAGGGGTCTCGACCAGCAGCTTCAAACATCTTCTTCCAAGTGATTCAAGTGCTACGTGCTGCTCCAAACGACGTTCCGAAGTGCTGCTACTTGTGCCCGACGACCAGGAGCTCCGAATCTTCATTTCTTTGTCGTTGGTATAATTATTTACTGTTGTTTATTGTACTTCAACTTGTAATCGTTTATCGAGCTTATAGTTGTTGCCCACCGGAAGCGATCAAGGATCGCGGGCCTTCGAGTAGGAGTCGCCTTAGGCTCCGAACGAAGTAAACAACCGTGTCTCTGTGTTTGTGTTTATTTACATTTTCCGCTGCTTTAATTACTCTACGAACGCTTTACGATTCCGATAATCAAACGAAATAGCCGCGAGCGCTATTCACCCCCCCCTCTAGCGTGGTTTCGATCCAACAATTGGTATCGAGCGGGGTCGTTTTGAATTGGTGCAACCACCTTTCAAAACAAATTTTTCGCATTTTTTTTTCGGAGTCGAATTAGAATTTAGCCTTATAGCTATATTCTAATTTCGCTTCCCTCGAATCGACTTTTGCTCAAGTAGGTGCAACACCACCGAGTTTTCTGTATTTCTTATTCTTTCATTATTATAATCCAAGACTCGGTCTTGGAACATATTTTGTTGTTTTCTTTGTTACATATTATAAATGGCCCAACAAGAGGGTTTCAACATCGTACGTCCCCGCTATTCTCGAGAGGATTTTGCCACGAAGGAAGAATGGAAACGATCTAAAGATACACCAAACGTGGATGATCATAAAGACGGACCGAAACCGCCAATCGATGACGACGACAAAACTACACCCTGCGAGAAGTGGGACGCCTCTTTAAAAGGTTGAAGCCGACGCCAAAGCTACCGCACCTCCAGTGTGGTCTTACCAAGGAAGAACTCAATAGAGTTGGCCCGTTCTCTCCGCAAAGGAGCTCTGGGAAAAGCTCATCGAACTCCATGAAGGCACTGACGACACCAAGGTAAGTAAAAGAGATCTTTTGCTTAATAAATTATATAATCTAAAAATGCAGGAAGGCGAAACAGCGAGCTCTCTTCACGCGAGAATACAAGATATCCTTAACTCTCTTCACGGAATTGGCCAAAAGATAGAAAATCGGGACGTGATAAGGTATGCCCTAAACTCGTTTCCAAGGAATACATTGTGGGCATCAATAGTAGATGCCTACAAAGTTTCCAAGGATTTATCTTCTTTAAAACTAGATGAACTTTTTAGTGAATTTGAACTTCATGAGTAGACTAATGCACAGCCTACCGAGAAAGGTATTGCGTTGGTTGCAGGTACAAGCCGAACCCGGGAACCAAGACCACGACGGAGAACCGAACCAGCATCAGAAGTTGAACCAGATTCTGACGATGAAGAAGGTGACATTACAACCGAGCTGGTAAACCTCGTGAAGAAGCTTTACAAGACGAAAGGATTCGACAAAAGAGATCTAAAGAAGGCAGTAAAATCAAAGGAAGGCCCACAAAATACAAAGATGAAGTTTGAAGTTACGGGTGTAACCAAAAAGGGCACATCAAATCCAACTGCCCTAACCTGAAGGAGGTCAAAAAGCAAAGAAGGAAAAAGGTCCTTAAGGCAACATGGGACGAATCTTCATCGGAGGACGACGACGACGAGCTCGAACAAACGAGTCTACTTGCATTAATGGCCCGGGACCAAGTCGTCGAATACGGATGCGAGAGCGAGTCTGAGGCCGAGTCCGAGCAAAGCCACGGATCCGTATCCGTTTCCGAAGGACCAGACCCCGCTGTAAGTATTTCCCGGTTGAATACTTTAGTTAGCTATTTATTGCACAAATTAGCTAAGTCAAACCTGAAAGTTAAGTCACTTCTAAAGGAAGTAAGTGTCCTTAAAGAAGTGGCTAACACCAAACCTTTACCTGACCAGAGTCAGACTGAATTACCAACTCAAGTTCAAAAACTTGAGAAAGAAAATTCAAGTCTAACAAATCAGGTTAAAAATTTAGAAAATACCTTAGAACGGTTTACTTTGGGCTCCAAGAATTTGGACTTGATTCTTGGGACACAAAGAGCCGTCTACAACAGAACTGGGCTGGGATACAAAAGTAAATATAGATCTTATTTATCATTAATAAACAAACAAAGTGTTAAATCAGTCCAAGCATGGGTCTCCAAATCTAACTTGGTCAATCAAGTTGGACTTGGCCAATATTGAGTTCCGAAGGATCAAATACACTACCTCGATAAACCATATCGAGGCCATGATCCAGGGGGAGCAAGAAGAAAAACAATCCTAAAAATTTAAAATAAATAAATAAATAAATAAATTAAAACTTAAAATTAAAATTAAAATTCCAAATTGAAATTAAAAATTAAAATCAAAATTCCAAATTGAAATTAAAAATTAAATTCAAAATTCGAAATTGAAAATTAAATTCAAAATTTAAAATTGAAATTAAAAATTAAATTCAAAATTCAAAATTCAATTAAAACTCAAAATGAACCTAATCTAACCAACTAAATTACCCGGCAGGGTAACTGAACATAATCTACCCGAAATGGGTAAAACAAGAGTAGATCACCCGGCAGGGTAATTAAGGTTAGATTAAAACGGACTAAGGTTAACTTGAACCACAGTACTGGTGAAGTTTTTGGATGATAGTACGTTAGGGAAGCTTGGGCATCGCATGTCTAGGAAGATATGGCTTCGACCTGGTGCATTTGGCCAAGTGGAACTGACCGAAGCTACCCTTAAATGGATTCTAACTAGTTAGACCAAGGTTTAGTACTAAGCTCAATGGGTAGGACTATTTGGAAAACCTCGAAGGCATGATTACTTTAATGAGTTCCTTGTGACTCACCATAGCCCAGAAGTTTATCCAAAGAATGCTTACTTGTTGAACCCAAAGCTAAACCTGAATCTAACACAAAGTTAACCCAAACCTTAAAATTGAATTATAATTCATCTCACAACAATTATAGGATTCCCTGATTGAAAATCTAGGTCGGGTGAGATGATTAAGAAATTTAAAATTAAAATTCAAAATTATTTTAAATCAAATTTCAAAATTATTTTAAAACTAAATTTCGAAATTAAACTTAATTTCAAAATCCTTTCAAAAATCTTTTAAAACTTAATTTCAAAATCTTTTAAAAAAAAAAAAAACTTTTGAAAACTCAATTTCAAAATTATTTACAAAATTATTTTAATAAAAAAAAAACTTAAAAATTATTTTAAAAACTTAAATTTCAAAATTATTTTAAACTTAAATTTCAAACTTAAATTTCAAAATTATTTTAAAAAACTTAAATTTCAAAATTATTTTAAAAACTTAAATTTCAAAATTATTTTAAAAAATTAAACTTCAAAATTATTTTAAACTTAAATTTCAAAATTATTTTAAAAACTCAAATTTCAAAATTATTTTAAAAACTTAAATTTCAAAATTATTTTAAAAACTTAAATTTCAAAATTATTTCAAAACTTAAATTTCAAAATTAGTTTAAAAAAAACTTAAACTTCAAAATTATTTTAAACTTAAATTTCAAAATTATTTTAAACTTAAATTTCAAAATTATTTTAAAAACTTAAACTTCAAAATTATTTTAAAAACTTAAAAATTATTTTAAACTTAAATTTCAAAATTATTTTAAAAACTTAAAAATTATTTTAAACTTAAATTTTAAAATTATTTTAAACTTAAAATTCAAACTTAATTTAAAAACTTAAATTTCAAAATTATTTTAAAATCAAATTTCAAAATTATTTTAAACTAAAATCTCGAAATTAAACTAAATTTCAAAATTATTCAAAACTCTTTCAAAAATTTATCTCTAACAAGTTTACTTCAATTTAACTATCGTGAAATCCATTAAAATAATTCAACCACTTACTATGTAGGAATTGGATCAATGGATGTTGGATAGTGGCTGCTCCAGACACATGACTGGAGATAAATTGAAGTTTACTAAACTAACGTACAAGAACTTAGGATCAGTTGCATTCGGTAACGAAGGTCAACTTAAGGTAATCGGAAGAGGTAATATCGAACTCAACTCCGATTTTATTATTCGAAAAGTCCTTTTAGTTGAAAATTTCAAGTTTAATTTATTAAGTATAAGTCAATTGTGTGATAGCGGATACTTAGTAACTTTTGACAAAACCAGGTGTTTAGTTAAAAACATTGAAAATCCTGAAATCTTACTTAAGGGACTTAGGATAAATAATATGTATTCAATTAATCTACCGACATCCTCAAAAAGGTGTTTTCTAACACAAGAAGAGGAAACTGATTTGTGGCACAGAAGATTGTGTCACACTCACACTAGACTCATTTCAAAAATGAGTCATAATGGTTTAGTTAAAGGTTTACCAAAACTAAAATTCATTGAAAATTCTATCTATAATGCGTGTCAACAGGGAAAACAAACTAAGTCAACACACAAATCAACAAATCTTGAAAGAACCAACTCCTTACTTGAGCTCCTTCACCTTGACCTATTTGATTCACATGGAGCTAAGTCACTAAGCAAGAACCAGTATTGCTTAGTAATAATTGATGACTACTCTAGATTTTCATGGGTAAAATTCCTAAAAACTAAAGATGAAACCTATGAAATATTTAGTAACTTTTGTAAATTAATAGAAAATGAAAAGATACTAAAATTAAAAGAATAAGAAGTGATCACGGAGGGGAATTTGAAAATCATAAATTTACCCAATTTTGTAAAATAAATGGATATCAACATGAATTTTCATGTCCTAGAACCCCCCAACAAAATGGTCTGGTGGAACGTAAAAATAGAACTCTACAAGAAGCCGCAAGAACCATGTTAAATGAATATAATTTAAATCACCAATTTTGGGCAGAAGCAATAAATACTGCAAATCATATTCAAAATCGAATCTTGATCAACAAATTTCACAAGAAAACCCCTTATGAACTATATTATCATAAAATTCCTAACTTAAATTATTTAAAAGTATTTGGATGTAAAGTTCACATTTTAAATACTAAAGATTATTTAAGAAAATTCACACCCAAATCTAACAAAGGAATATTTTTAGGATATTCCTCAAACAGTCGAGCCTATAGAGTCTACAATCAAAACACCCTAAAAGTTGAAGAAACAACTAATTTAATATTTGATGAAGAATATAATCTACCAAATATAAATGAGAATGTTGAAGTTGACCCAAGAAATATAGAAGATGATGAAATTCAACCAAATCTTAATATACCAGAGGAACCAGCCCCTGACCCACTTATCAGACCAACAAGGGTCAGTACCTCTCACCCATCTGATCAAATTTTGGGTGATCCAAATCTAGGGGTAAGAACTAGATCCTCCTATAGAATTCAGTCAGATTGCCCTAATTTCTAAAATCGAACCAAAAACAATAGAAGAAGCACTACCTGACCCGGACTGGACCATAGCTATGCAGGAAGAGTTAGCCCAATTTGAGAGAAATCAAGTCTGGGAACTTGTATCTAAACCCTCAAATAAGTCAATAATCGATACAAAATGGGTATTTAGAAACAAGCTAGATGATCAAGGCGAAATAATTAGAAATAAGGCTAGGCTTGTAGCTAAAGGATTCAGCCAAGTTGAAGGTTTGGACTATGATGAAACCTATGCCCCAGTAGCTAGACTCGAATCCATTAGAATGTTGTTAGCCTATGCAGCAAACAAAGGATTTAAACTATACCAAATGGATGTCAAGTCAGCATTCTTAAATGGATTTATTAAGGAGGAAGTATATGTAAGCCAACTCCCAGGATTTGAGGACTTAGGATATCCTAATCATGTATTTAGGTTAAAAAAGGCCTTGTACGGACTTAAACAAGCCCCTAGGGCATGGTATGAACGATTGTCAAATCACTTAATATCCAAAGGTTTCAACCAAGGTCAAATAGATCCAACTCTATTTGTAAAAACTGTAGACAAAGACATCTTCATAGCTCAAATCTATGTTGATGATATAATTTTTGGATCAAATAACTCTAAATTTTTAAAAGAATTTATTAAATTAATGGAAAATGAATTCGAAATGAGTATGGTTGGTGAACTTAATTTTTTCTTAGGCTTACAAATAAAACAAACTAAAGATGGAATATATATTTATCAAACTAAATATGCAAAGGAATTAATTAAAAAATTCTGCATGGAAAATTCAAAAATAATAAATACACCAATGGCAACCAACATTAACATAGACTCTGACCCTGAAGGAAAACCAGTAGATCCAAAGAACTATAGGAGTGCCATAGGAAGCCTGCTTTACCTAACTGCAAGCCGACCCAACATATTATTTGCAGTTGGTATGTGCGCAAGATACCAATATTGTGCAAAAGAGTCACATTTAACCTATGTTAAAAGAATACTTAGGTACATTAAAGGTACTCTAAATATAGGACTCTGGTACCCTAGAACTTGCACCTTTGACCTTCTTGGCTATTCTGACTCGGATTACGCCGGATGCAAGTTAGATAGAAAAAGCACAAGTGGTAGTTGTCAATTTCTAGGACAATGCCTAGTAAGTTGGTCAAGTAGAAAGCAACATTGTGTTGCTTTATCTACCACTGAAGTTGAATACATAGCCTTAGGTGAATGCACATCTCAATTGCTTTGGATGATGCACACTCTTAAAGACTATCAACTGAACTATCATAACACAAAAATCTCAATTGATAATATAAGTTCCATAAATTTAACAAAAAACCCAATTCATCACTCAAGGACTAAACATATAGAAGTAAAGCACCATTTTGTAAGGGATCATGTAGCTAAGGGTGATATTATACTCAACTATGTTGAGTCAAAATCAAATCTAGCTGACATCTTCACAAAACCCTTACCTGAACTTGAGTTCAGCTCACTTAGAAGACAAATAGGAATGTGTTGGGTAGAATAGACAATTTTTTTGGTTATCATTTGCTTTTAAAAATTCTAGGAAAAACAGTTTTCAAAACTCCAATTTTGTTAGATTTTTAAAATTTGGATTTAGCCTAGGTTTCCCCTAGATATCATGTACCCCTAGATTAAAGCCAGAGCATCTCACAATCACCTAGGTATACCTTGCTTGTGTTTTGAAAACTTAGAAAGGCGTGAGATGCATAGGGTATTGCCTGGACTCAAGAATGCTTATATCTGTGCATCAATATGAGTCTGGGCGTTAAATATGCAATAAACATTAATCAAGTTAAGTTCTCCAGCTCTAGTCAAGTCTACCTGGATCAAATTAACTCAACTTGACTAACCATGTGAAAGCTACTGCCCTCTAGGCAATCAGCAAGTAGCTAAAGGTTAGACAATTGGGAAAAGTGTGTTTTAATTTGTTTTAAGGTTCTAATCAAATTACTTTACCTGATTATTTTAAGGCTCTGATAATTAATCAAATTAAACTCAGTAATTTAATTTGACTCATGCTTGGACTAGAAAACAATCTACTGCTACTCCCTGTGTCCTAAAACTAAATATTTTTTTATATCAAAGTTTCTTCAAAATGCATATTCAAAACTTAATTACAGTTTTTCAAAACTTGTCCATGTAATTGAGTATTCAAATATTTTCAAATCTGGTCAACTTTTTATAACGTTTTAAAGTTTTCAAGTGACCTCATATTTTATAACTTCTAAGCAAATCCCTTTATTGAAAATTCAAATACTCATATTTTCAAACTTAGTTAGTTTTAAGACTATTTTAACTAGACTTAGTTAGATTGTACTCTAAACTTAGCTATTTGGCAAAATATTTTCTCAATACAAATCATTTCGAAGCTAAATATATAGCTAAGTATTTTCAAATTTGGCAATCTAAGAAAAAAATGTGTTGTTATCCTTCTTTGAAAATTTTCCTTCAGAAAAATACAAATCCACTTTCAAACTGGTTTATTTTTGATATATGGCAAAGGGGGAGAGTAGGTAAATTAAAGTTAAAAGAAAACTCAAAGTAATTAATAAAAGGAGGGCTTTTATTAAGGGGGAGTCTAATATTACCAAGTTTCCAGCTTAACTGTTATTGCATTTGAAGTTTATTTACTTAAGCTTGGTTTACTTTATGCATATGTTGTTTTTTTTTCTTAACTTTGAATTACGTATTGCCATAATCAAAAAGGGGGAGATTGTTGGTGCGGGAAGCATCCGACGATCGAACCTAAGTTTTGATAATGGCAAAGGATTCAAAGTTAAGGTGCTTTGTTTTCTGACAGCTTTTGCTGAGTGTTTCAGGAAAGTCCTAACTGCGGTTAGGCAAGGTAAAACCCTAGGGGGTGGTAACCCTAGGTCATAGGGGGTGGTAACCCTATGCGAAAGCCTTGGCGGGTCGATGGCTTCAGCAAAAGTCCTAGGGGTGGTAACCCTAGGTGGAAAGTCCCGTGTCGCGAACCGTGAAAGTCTGAATCGGCCGAAGCGGATGTTCAGCAGAAGTCCGGAGCATCGAGTGCCGAGCAAAGTCCGACGATCCGGAGGATCGCATCGGCAATGTAAAATCTCCCGAGTGGAGTAGGTGAGGACGCTGCCCTGTAGAGGGAACAGAGGCGCTTGTCGACTCTAGAGTTTCCTACCGAACCGGTCAGATCCCCGAGACCGTCATAATTTCATATTCATACTATTATTTTGTGTTAACTTTGTGTTGCGGTATTTTGGATTAACATACTTGCGGTACCAAAAACACAAAGAAGAACTCGGATGAGCATTGTCCGAGGCGCCTCCATGGAGCTTGGAGGCGCCTCAGGTGCGAGCCAGGAAAAGGCCAGCACAGCAGACTGAATGGAGTTCAAGGCGCCTTGGATAGGCTGAAGGCGCCTTGAACCAGATAGAGTTCGACCAGGTCAGTGCTGATCCACGCGGGTGACTCGGCTCGTTCAAGGCGCCTTAATGAACAGTATAAGGCGCCTTGAACCCTCTTTATAAGGGGTCTCGACCAGCAGCTTCAAACATTCTTCTTCCAAGTGATTCAAGTGCTACGTGCTGCTCCAAACGACGTTCCGAAGTGCTGCTACTTGTGCCCGACGACCAGGAGCTCCGAATCTTCATTTCTTTGTCGTTGGTATAATTATTTACTGTTGTTTATTGTACTTCAACTTGTAATCGTTTATCGAGCTTATAGTTGTTGCCCACCGGAAGCGATCAAGGATCGCGGACCTTCGAGTAGGAGTCGCCTTAGGCCCCGAACGAAGTAAACGACCGTGTCTCTGTGTTTATGTTTATTTACATTTTCCGCTGCTTTAATTACTCTACGAACGTTTTACGATTTTGATAATCGAACGAAATAGCCGCGAGCGCTATTCACCCCCCCTCTAGCGTGGTTTCGATCCAACACATCATGATGTCGGTTGCAAAAGAAGGAAAGAATCAGTTAGACTCAAGGGAAGAAGGTCAAGAAATTTCTTACCTAGGCTGCTCGGGAGCTTCGTTCGGATCGGACTCAACCCGAACATGTACATAACGCCCTCCGGAAGTAGCTGGTGGATGTTAAACTTTAGGTTGGCTAGCATGTTAGCCGCATGGAGGTATTCCGGCCGGGTCTTGTGCTTCTTCAAATCTGGCTGAGGTGGAACCCCGACCTGCCATTTGGTTCAGAAGCTCGACCGCTCGGGGAGTCTCAAGAAAAAGAAGTACTCCTTCCAGTGTTTATTGGAAATAGACATTTTGTCAAAAAAGACCAGGCCAATCCGAGACTGGAAAAAATAGGTGCCCAGTTCGGACTGTTTGGGATAATAAAAATAATGAAAGACTTGTGGGGTCTGTGGAATGTTGTGCACCCGGAACAATACTACCACGTCGCATACAGCAGGCGAAAGGAGTTGGGGATTGTTGGTGCAGCGGAGGCCGGCAAGAGGGGGGGTGAATTGCTCCTGAAAAAAATAAATATACCCTCCTCGTACTTTCAACTCAACTAGTGCAATAGTTAAATAAAACAGTAAAAGAAAGACACAGGAGAATTGACCTGGTTACAACCAAGGAGGTTGTTAATCTAGGGCAGTAGAAAAAGCGCAGTAAAAAAAATCTCCTTTGCTGAAGGCGGAGAAGCCTTTTACACTTTCAAAAGCTTAGAACTATTGCTAGGAAACACTACAGATTGAATGCTTGAGTTGATATTGAATTCCTAGCTCCAGGGGCCTTTATATAGGTCCTGGAAATCCTATCCTGAGGCTCCAAGGCGCCTCCAATGAGGGTCCAAGGCGCCTCCATGGGAGTCAGCGGATAAAACTTTATCCGCGCGCAGAACGGTCACTTTGACTGGTTGAAGGCGCCTCCAACCTGGCTGAAGGCGCCTCCAACCTGGCTGAAGGCGCCTCCAACCTGGCTGAAGGCGCCTTCAACCTGGAGGGGCCTCCAGTCAGGTTGGAGGCGCCTCCAAGCTGGCAGCTCAGCTCCTTTGACTTCGTTTCCAGCTTGTTGCGACTTCCAATGCTCCGATCTTTTGGGTGATTGTGGCCAACCGAAATAGGGCTCACCCGAACCCAATTTCCGGCCTTCCTCGAGCAGCCTTCCATCCCGGCTTAACGTCCCTCGAACGCCGCGCACGCTCTTCACGCCCACCGAAGTACTCTTCCACAACTCTCTCGTCCTTCGAACGCACCGAGCCCGTCGGCTCCCTTCCCGTGCCTTCCTTCTCGCTAGCTGCGTCTTCCGCTCGACTTCCTGTGCTCCTAAGCTCCTGCACACTCAGACACAGGGATCAAATACAACGCATGACCTAACCAACTTGGTTGATCACATCAAAACTATCACGGGGTCCAACAATCTCTCCCTTTTTGATATGCATCAACCCAAGTTCAAGTTAGGGACAACATAGACATAAATAGTAATAAAGGTAAATTACTAGACTAACAGGTTAAGTACAATTTTGTAATAAAAATTGCAACACCTTTTTAAAAAAACTTTGCAATAAGTAAACATTTAAAATTTTATCTCCCCCTTGTTTAACTCCCCCTTGAACTTGTACCTTTCTCTCCCCCTTTGATCACAGCAAAAAATGGGGTTAAGAAAATATGAAAAAAAAAAAACTTAAGTTAAGTGAAATGTATAGAATTTTAAAAAAAATTCTAAGTTAAAAATGAGAAAATTTTTTTTTAAGTCAAATTTAAATTTTTGAGTTTTCAAAAAAAATCTTCTAAGTCAAAATGAATTTTTCCCAAACAAATTTTCTAAGTCAAAAAAAAAATTTCTAAGTCAAATTTAAATTTTTGAATTTTCACAATCTGACTTTTTAGAATTTTAAAAAGATTTAAAAACTTTTAAAGCATTATTTAATTCTAGTTTAATGCTTTTTCAGAAAGTTAATTAAACATTTTCTTTCAATATTTTAGCTTCCAGGTTGTGGCGAGGCACTAGACCTTCTTGGTTATTGGAGCAACAACCACTTCCTTAGACAAAACTTCCATAAAGAATTTCAATGTTTAATTTTCTCACTGTAAGCTTTTAATTTTTGATAGATTAATTAAGTACAGATTTTGGAACCCAATAGAGGTTCCTTCCTACAGGATTATTCAAAAATCTAGGGGGTACATAGTTTCTTGGTATTTTCTTAAGTTGTCCTTGATGCTTCCTTATATACCAATTTAACTTATCATAAATTCTAATTTTTGACTTTGGAAATTTCTTTAAGCATGTATCATTTTTCAATTTCTAATTTTAAATTTTCATTTTCTGATTTCATACTATCGTACATTTCAAGTGGACATGCTTTTGCTAATTTCATTTTTAATTCATTATTTTCTTTTTCTAATTCAAATAAATCTTTAGAAAGCGATTTAATAAATCGAAATGACTGAGATGGGGTTAGATTGCGTACCTTACTTACCTGATCAGGCGACGCTCCCCCTTCACTGCTGCTTTCTTCTGACGTTCCTCCCCCTTCGTCGATGCTCATCTCTGAGCTGGACGTTTCTTCTTGCTGATGGTTGGCCATCAGTACTAGTCCCGAGAATTCTTCGACTTCCGATTCGGAGGATGACGAATCATCCCACGTTGCCTTTAGGTTCTTGTGTTTGGAGGGTTCTGGCTTCTTGAATTTTGGCTTTTCCCTTTCTTTCTCCTTTCTTTTTAGCTTTGGGCAGTCATCTTTGATGTGCCCCTCTTCGTTGCAGTTGTAACAGCGAACAGTCCTCTTCTTTCGATGATGCCTCTGTGATTTAAATTTGTTAGTACTAAAAAACTTATTGAAGCGTCTTACCAGTAGTGCCGCTTTGGATTCGTCGACTGAGGCTTCGGGGTCAGAATTGTTCATCTTTGCCTTTAAGGCAATGTTCTGACTTGTCTTCTCTGCTCCGTTGGGTTCTGAAACTCGAGATTCGTGAAGTTCAAAAGTGGAAAATAATTGTTCTAAAGTACTTACCTCGAGGTCCTTAGAGATGTAATACGCATCTACTAAGAAAGCCCACTCTGGAGTTCTAGGGAAGGCGTTGAGCGCGTACCGGATAGAGTCCCGGTTGGTTACCTCTTCTCCAAGGTTCTTTAGTTGCGTTATCAGCTCCTTGATTCTCGCTTGGAGTTGCGCTACCTTCTCGTCTTGGTTCATCCGGAGGTTTGTTAACTGGTTCCGGAGGATGTCACACTTTGCTAGCTTTGCTTCGGAAGTACCTTCGTGTAGCTCCAGGAATTTTTCCCAGAGATCTTTCGCTGAGTCGTAGCTTCTGATCCGATTTACTTCTTGTGGTGGTAGAACGCTGAGCAGGTCGAACTCTGCCTTTCCGTTGGCGACGAAATCGGCTTGCTCCTTCTTGCTCCATGTGTTTTCTTCTTTGTCTTTCGGTGCTGCAAAACCATATTTCATCATAATTAGAATATCAAATTCCGTTTTAAAAAATACCTCCATTTTGCGCTTTCATGTGGCGAAGTCTCCGTCGAACTTCGGGGGATGGATGTTCGCTCCGGCCATCGTCTTGATCGTAGTGCTTCAGTTGGTGGTTAGTCCTTCTGAGGTGATCAGGCTCTGATACCACTTGTTGGTGCAGCGGAGGCCGGCAAGAGGGGGGTGAATTGCTCCTGAAAAAAATAAATATACCCTCCTCGTACTTTCAACTCAACTAGTGCAATAGTTAAATAAAACAGTAAAAGAAAGACACAGGAGAATTAACCTGGTTACAACCAAGGAGGTTGTTAATCTAGGGCAGTAGAAAAAGCGCAGTAAAAAAAATCTCCTTTACTGGAGGCGAAGAAGCCTTTTACACTTTCAAAAGCTCAGAACTATTGCTAGGAAACACTACAGATTGAATGCTTGAGTTGATATCGAATTCCTAGCTCCAGGGGCCTTTATATAGGTCCTGGAAATCCTATCCCGAGGCTCCAAGGCGCCTCCAACGAGGGTCCAAGGCGCCTCCATGGGAGTCAGCGGATAAAACTTTATCCGCGCGCAGAACGGTCACTTTGACTGGTTGAAGCCGCCTCCAACCTGGCTGAAGGCGCCTCCAACCTGGCTGCGAGCCTCCCTGCGAGCATTCGGTCACCTTGACCTGCTTTGGGCCTCCCTGCGAGCATCCAATCACTCTGACTTACTCGTCTCCCCGCGAGCACTTGATCACCCTGAGCTTCTCCAAGCCTCCCTGTGAGTATCCAGTCACGCTGACTTGCTTCGGGCCTCCCTGCAAGCATCCAGTCATCTTGACCTGCTCCGGGCCTCCCCGCGAGTATCCGGTCATCCTGACCTACTTGCCTTCCCACAAGTATCCAATCACCCTGACTTCCTTCAGGCCTCCCCGCAAGTATCTTATCACCTTGACCTACTCCGGGCTCTCTGCGAACATCCAGTCACCCTGTCCTACTTCGGGCCCACCCTCAACTTTGTTCAAGGTTGCCCCACATGACATATAATCTGGACCATGACTCTGATACCATTTGTTGGGACAGAAGGATGCCCACATATCTCCATAATGACATGATATTGTCCACTTTGGGCCTAAACCCTTATGACTTTACTCTTGGGCTCTACCCAAAAGGTCTCATACTAATGGAGATATCATGTATCCTTTTAAACCATGATATTTTCTAAATCTTTCCAATGTGAGACTTTGATTGAACCCTAATATTAACGCCCTCTAGTACTAGCCTCATAGATATAGAGGGAGGCAAATACAGGTATATAAGCCTTAGGCATATGGTGAGATAAACCACATGTTGTCAGTTTCTGAGAATCGACCTCTGACCATTATACCAGAGATACCATACGCCCACCGTCTGAGCTAAGCCCTGGGGGCTGAGAGAGATGTCGTACTAAAATACATATATGATGGTTGAATGAAGGAGAGCATCGAGTGTTTTATGTGATCGTAAAATACCTTTAAACTTAAAAAATTATAAAATGGCCGTTAAACCTATTATGTTATATGACACTGAATGTTGAACTATGACTCAAGCATATGAGCAAAAGATGAAAGTTGTAGAGATAAGGATATTAATGTGGATGTGTGGACATACGAGAATGAACAGAATAAGAAATTAAAACATTAAAAAGAAAATCAAAGTTATATCTATTTAGAAAAAACATCGAGAGACATGTTTAAGATGATATAGATATGTACTTATATGAACAATAAATGTTCCGATTAGATGATATAAAACTATGATAAATATACACATAAAATGAGGAAGGTAAATACAAGTATATAAGCCTTAGGCGTATGGTGAGATAAACCACAGGTCGTCAGTTCCTAAGAATCGACCTCTGACCATTATATCAGAGATACCATACGCCCATCGTCTGCGCTAAGCCCTAGGGGTTGAGAGAGATGCCTTACTAGAATACACATATGATGATTGGAATGAAGGAGAACATCAAGTGTTTTATGTGATCGTAAGTATCTTTAAAACTTAAAAAAAAAGTTCTATAAAATGGTTGTTAAACCTATTATGTTATATGACACTGAATATTGAACTATGACTCAAGCATATAAACAGAAGATGAAAGTTGCAGAGATGAGGATGTTAATGTGGATGCGTGGACATACGAGAATGGACAGAATAAGAAATTAGAACATTAAAGAGAAAATCAAAGTTATATCTATTTAGGAAAAATTTCGAGAGACATGTTTAATATGATATGGACATGTACTTATATGAACAATAAATGTTCCGATTAGATGATATAAAACTATGATAAATATACACATAAAATGAGGAAGAAAAAGATAAAAAATACTTATTTAGTAATAATAAAATAATATAAAATTTATTTACATATATATTTCTATAAAATATTATATACTAACACCGAACATCCCATACGACTTGCCCCATAATCATATATCTAGAGAAGTAAATTAAAAAGACAAATATGTTTCTGGAGAATATTTTTATTATTATTATTTAAATATAGATCATAATACAGTTAAAATTAGAGTTTAATAACATAAAAATACTCATATAGTCAACTCTAAGATAAATCGAAATTAAATTTGTCACTCGATTATTTATATATATATACTTTAAATAATTTAACTCGTTTTGATTTAACTGCATGCAAAGGGTAAGGGATCTATTCTTACCGTGCCGAAACGGAAACCTCATCACTAACTAATTGATTAAGTTGTCGACCGCAATATTTAATGCATTCTTATACTGATCCACCTCCTCCCGTCCACTATCACTTCCACTGACACAATTCTTCTTCCCGTCTCCTATCTTTCTCTTTTTCTTTTCTTTCGCTTTACCTCATTCCTTGCTTGGATACTCCAACCCCAATGCCACAACTCTTTACCCCGTAAAAAGTTGAGATCGGCGACAAGAAAAAAGCAAAAGAAGCTAATCTTCCGCCAAAAAGCAGAAAAAGGATCGCCGAGTAGCCTTCTGATCGATCGAAGGAACCGATCCAATACATATAGCGAGAATGCCCGCCGTCTCACCCTTGATCTCTTTCTCTTGGAACCAGAAGAAACCCAAGGAGCAAGAGGAAGAAGAAAGGGAAAAGGTAAAGGGCGTACGGAGATGGCGAGCAGCGGCAAGCAGCCGGCAACAGGCGGAGGGGAGACCTCCGGCGGGCCTAAGATGGGGAGGACGTTATCGAGGAAGATGACACGGATACAGACCACGCATGACGTGCAGCAGGAGGAGGATGCGCCCGCCCCACCGGCCCCAGCCGACAGTGAGCTCGTCCCCGCTTCCCTCGCTTCGATCGTTCCCATCCTTCGCGTGGCCAACGAGATCGAGCAGGATAATCCTCGCGTCGCCTATCTCTGTAAAAACTCCACCTTACTCCGAGCTTAGCTCGTATATTGTTCTTGATGATGTGCAAAGTGTGATGTTGCGATATAGCAAACGTAAATTTCGTTGTTCCTCTATATTTTCTAAACATAGAGCACTCAACTATGCCGGTGCAGTATCTATATACATTATCTAGCTTTTGACCTTTGATCTTGCCTGGAGGGTTGCTCAAGATCTTTAAGCGGTTTTCGCATACTCAATGTATGTAGGACTGCATTCGTTCACTTATCTTCTCGTTTGAGCTATGTGGTATATCATCATTGAATTAGTTCTCAAGATATTAAAGTCCTGTATTTTAATTTTTCAAACATGCCATCTAATTCCCATAACCTCCGTGGATTCAATACCTTCAGTTTTGTAGGATAGCCTAGGGGACAATGACCAACATAAAACTAAAGGGCAAGGGAATTTGGGATAACTAGAGTGTCTGGTAGTACTGACTTTTGTTTCTCCTTTTCTATCGCTTACTAACTGATGAATGCCACCTAGACTTTCTCCAAGATAGTGAGTTTATTTTTCTTTGGTGGTTAATAAAATTTCAAATTGCTAACATTTCCATACTATTCTGCATAATCTTTTTGAAATCTTATATGATTGATGGGAATTGTTTTTTTTTCTTTCTGATCAAGGTCGTTTTCATGCATTTGAGAAGGCCCATAATCTGGATCCTACATCAAGTATGCGTGGTGTTCGTCAATTCAAAACATACCTCTTACGCAGGCTAGAAAGGGTACATATATATTGATTGATAATGATTTTTCCCCCAATATTTTTGTATCTTCTTGATCATGTTGTTTTTTTTGATTAGATTTTACTTGGAATACCAAATCCTAATGGTTTTAAGCTATTAGGAAAGTAACAAAATTGTATATTTTTGTTTCACCAGTCAAAATCTTAGTCTTAACACTTATTCGTTCTTTAGGTGGGATTTGTCTTGGATCTTACAGAGTAAATCAGAATAATGAGGCTGTTTTCTTTTTTGATAAGATTTGCTTGCTATGTCGAATCCTAATGGTTTAAGCTTTTAGGAAAGACACAAAATTATATACTTTTATATAACAAACCAAAACCTTAATCTAATACTTGGTGTCCCTAGGGCGTAGCACAACTGGGGGCGCATGGTTTCGTGACCGAGAGGTCCAGGGTTCGATCCTCGGGGTATCATTACCTGGGGTTAATGGCTTGGCCATGCGCTTTCAACTATGTTACCTCCCTCCATATCCGTGGGACAGGTTCTAGGGGGCACTGATGTGGCGGTTCCACATTTTCTTAATCTAACACTTGGTGTTGTGATTAAGGAAGATTTTAACCATAACAAACATGATTGTTTTAATTTTTTTTACATGTTTACTTTAGTTTGTGAGCATAGATCAAATTGAAAAGGAACACAAAATAAAATTATTTTTTGAATAATGTTAATACATTCATGGTAGTTGCACCAAAATTTGCATGAACTCTACTTGTCCACACAGCTCGAGGGGTTAAGGTTGACTTATGCTCAGAGATCAGAATATCATTTAAACTTAATTGTATTGTTGTAATGGTAGAAACTACACAATGCAACAATAATGATCATTTTAAATATTTACACGTTTGTTTTACCCTGTGAACTTAGATCAAGCTGAGAAGGAACAAATTTTTTTTTTTTTGAATAATGTTGGTACCTTCGTGCATAAAAATTTGCTCCATCTCTATGTAGGACCGTGATCGTTCGATAGAGGGGGGGTGAATATCGATTCGAAAAGTCGAGTAAAACTACGCAGCGGAAAAGTAAATGAACACAGTTGTTTTTACTTCGTTCGGAGCCTGTGACGACTTCTACTCGAAGGCCCGTGGTCCTTGACCACTTTCGTTGGGCAATCACTAGCAATTCGAATATAATTACAAAATGAATACAGGAAATGCTAGTGAAACAAAGTAATATCGACAAAGAAATTAACTAAAAACCGAAGGAGCACTTTGTCGGAGCTTTGTTGGCGTCGCAGGAACGTAGAGCAGCAGGACCAGCAGTAGAAGAGTTCTCAGATTGATTGTTGAAGAAGCTCCATCCCTGGGGCTTCTTTTATACGCCGCCCGGCGCTCGATCCCTTTCAGGCCCCGTGCGACGTGGTAGGTCTAATCGGCGAACTCCACGTGGCGACGACTTACCGATAAAATTCACCTCCGCGCCGATCCTTCCGGCCCGGACCTCTGCTTCCGAAACTTCCTTTCCGCAAAATGAGTTAATCCGAGGCACATATGATTCTCGAACACGTATCATAGCACAATTTATGAAATAGAATTAATAGTAAAATATGACTTAGATTCCATCTTTCCGAGACCGAATCTAGTCGTGATCTCGACTTAGATATCCGAAATGGATCTGCCGGATCGACGCCTAATGTTCCCTTCCCGAACGCCCCTCAGCTCACTTCCTCCAGCCACTTACCTCACTTACCGCTGACGTCCGGCCACCGTCGACCGTCTCGACTTCTCGCCACCATCTAGTCACCCGTCGACCTAGCCGACTTCTCGCTAGCGTCCGGCCACCGTCGACCCGCTTGACTTCTCGCCACCTATCCGGCCCGTCGACCTAGCCGGACTTCGTGTCATACGGCCCGCCGACCTGTCTGGACTTCCCCGCACACTCGATCAAAGTGTCAGACAACAACTAACTTAATCTATTTGTCATTCATCAAACCTAGGTTGGACCGTTTGCTACCCGCACCAACAATCTCCCCTTTATGACAACCGTTAAGTTAGTGAAAGAACGCAAAAAACAGGTACATCGGTTTTAAAGTTAGTTTTAGTGTTTTCAATTTTGGTTTATCTAACTTAACCACCTAACCCTCCCCCTTTGGCATTCATAAAAAAAAACAAGGGTAAGCAATCATAGTGTAGAGTTACCATAAAAAAACACAGCTAATCTTGAAAAAATATCTGAGTTTGGTTCAAAATTCAAAGATAAAAGTACAATTTTTAAATCTAAGTAAAAAAATCAAATTGACTTAGGGGAGACAAGTATAAATTTAAAGTTAATCAAGTTTAACTTTTCAAGCGTGTAAAATTTTTAAATCAGGTTTTTCAAATTTTCTTTTCAAGTTTAAGTAACATTTACTTTTCAAAAAAAATAAATTTTCAACTTCAATTTTTCAAAACAAAGCAAAAATTAAACAAGTAAGATTAAATTTGCCAAAATAAATTTTTAAGGCTAATTTGATAAAAGTTAAATTTGGAAAGTTTAATTTTCAAGCATATGTTACAAAGCTGAATAAGTTTAAATTTGCAATAGTCAACTTTAAATCATTTTTCAAACTTTAACTTTTTGTAAACTAATGTTCAAACATAAGTTAGTTTTAAAAAGCATTTTTCAAACACACAGAATTTTAATTAATTTCTCCCCCTGAACTTGATACTTAAATTTAAACAGCTGTCTAACCAATTAGGTACTAACTAACTATCAGAAGATAGTAACTTTCACTTGGTTAGTCAGATTAAGGTGATTATAAACAGTCAGTGTTTGACTTGACTGATGATCTTAATCTGATTACTGTCTGATTTGTATACTGATGCACTGAAATAAGCATCTTAAGGCCAGACAGTTGGCCTATGCATCTCACCCCTTTCTATGTTTGTCAAACACAAGAAAGGTAAACCTAAGGTGTTGGTGAGATGCTCAAAAACTAGTCCTATGGGTACATGCTTTCTAAGGATTCAAAACTAGTCTAAGGCCAAAACTGTTTTTGAAAAACTAAAAATAGGAAAGTTTTGAAAACAAACAAGTTTAACTTATAATTTGAAAACATTTATTTTGAAAACAATTTTAAAAAATCCTAGTCTATTGAAAGCACATCCCTAATTTTCGACGTAAGTTGCTAAACTCACTTTCGGGAGTGGTTTTGTGAAAATGTCACCTAAATTTGATTTGGACTCAATGTATTTGAGTTCAATATCACCTTTAGTAATATGATCCCCGATAAAGTGGTGCTAATTTCAATATGTTTGGTTCTTGAATGATGCACGGGGTTCTTGGTTAAGTTAATTGAACTTATATTGTCAATTAATACTTTTACATTTGTGATGTTTAAGTTGAAATCTTTTAGTGCGATCATCCATAATAATCATGCAACACATTCACCTATAGCTATGATTCGACTCAACAGTAGATGAGCAACACAATGTTGCTTTCTACTAAACCATAACAAGTGATGAACCTAATAATTGCATCCGCCACTCAGGCTTTCATGGTCTAATTTACATCCAAAGATAATCCGAGTCGAATACCCTATTAGTTCAAAATTATCGTCCTAGGATACCAAATTCCTACATTTGTTGTTCCTTTAAGATATCTAAAATTCTTTTAACTTGTGTCAAATGGGATTCCTTAGCACAAGTATCTTGCGCACATACTAACCGCAAATAAAATATCGGGTCAAAGTTAAGTACAGTAGACTACCTATTGACTCCTATAATATTTTAAGTCAACTGATTTTCCATTTGCATTCTATATTTTCATTTATTGCATGGGTGTTTTTATTTCTTTTGTATTTTCCATCCCGAATTTTTTAAGTAATTCTTTAGTGTATTTGTGTTGATAAATATAATTTCCTTCATTTGTTTGTTTGATTTGTAATCCTAAGAAATAAGTTAATTTTCCTACTAGGCTCATTTCAAATTCTTTTTCCATTAGATTAATAAATTCCTCTAAAAAATCTGAATTTGTTGAACCAAATATTATATCATCTACATATATTTGTGCAATAAATATGTCTGTATTTAATGATTTAACAAACAAGGTTGGGTCAATTTGACCTTGGTTGAATCTAAGTTAGGTAATTTTGGTAAGCCTCTCACAAGTCCATTTAGTTTACTTATATTTCGAAAGTTGGTGTGAGACATTCTTCTATGCCATAACCATGTTTCTTCTTTTTGTGTTAAGTAACACTTAATGGAAGAAGTGGTTAAGTTGATGGCATAGATGTTGTCTTTTCTAAAACCTTTTAGGCTTATGGCGGGAGTATCTAGATGTTTGATTAAACACTCTGTGGATAGAAATTTAACCTTATACCTAGTATCACATAATTGACTTATACTCAGAAGGTTGTATTTAAAATTTTCAATAAGTAAAACATTTGTAATTATAAAGTCTATTTTTAATTCAATATTACCTATACCAATTACCTTGAGTTTGCCGTTGTTTCCAAAGGCAACTGTTCCTAAGCTTTTGTAAGTGAGTTGAGTGAACTTGGTGTGATCTCCAGTCATATGTTTGGAGCAACCACTGTCCAAAATCCACTTGGTTTCCTACAGTAAGTAGGATTTAACGTTAGTCTTTTTATTTATGACCAGACAAAATTTTAAGTTTAAAATTAAAATTTTGAAATTAATTTTTAAGTTTAAAATTAAAATTTTGAAATTAATTTTTAAGTTTAAAATTAAAATTTAAGCCTTATTCATCTCACCCGATCTATATTATCAATCGTGAATCCTATGATTTTGTGAGATGAAATCGATTTAATTGTGGAGTTTTGTTTAACTTGTGTTGATTGATTTAGCTTTGGTTTCCACAATAGCAATCTTCTGATAAACTTAAGCTTGGTGAGTCACATGGACGTCATTAGAAGTAACCAACCTTTCGAGATTTTCCGAATAGTCCTATCCACGAGCTTAGTACTTGGTCTAATTGGTTAGATTCATTTAAGGGTAGCTTCGGCCAGTTCCCAAATGCACGATCGAAGCCATATCTTTCTGGACATGCGATGCCAGCTTCCCTAACGTACTATCATCCAAAAACTTCACCCATACGATTCAGTTAAACTTGGTCTCTAATCCCAATTACCTGCCGAGGTTAGTTTGTTTGTTACCTTGTCGGGTAAGTTAGTTTTGGAGGTGCCAGCTATTCTGGAGCCTCCCCCTGAATTATTGGCCATTAATTTAAATTTTGGTTTTAGGTTTGTGTCGATTCCTTTTATAGTTATAGTTAACTTGGTGATTATTTTGTTGATTAAGGTGTTTAGATTTTGAATTTAATTTAGGTTTGTATTTTGGATTTTGGTTTGGTTTATTCGAGTCTATATAATGTATTTTTTCTTTAGGTATATAATATTGATTAAGTCCTATTTGCGTGGTTAAGCACGCTTTCGGAACCCAAGCTAGATTGGTTGATTGGGTTATTAATGATTTGAAGGTTTTATTTGAATTCGACTTATATCCTAGTCCGGTTTTATTATAGCATGCCTTTTGATTATTTAGGATTAAGTCTAGATTTTTTGATCTTGTTGTGAATTTTTCTAACATCTCCTTTAAATTGTTTATTTCATTTTTTAATGATAAATTCTCCTCCTCAAGTGTTAGATCTTGAGTTGGATTCGAATTTTTTATTTGTTCCTTGAGGTCTTGATTTTCCTCAAGAAGTGATTTGTTTTCATTTTCTATTTTAATTAATTTACTATTTAAACAGGAAATAATTTTAAAAATTTTATTGTTTAAATTAAAGTATACCTCATTCGGGCCTTCGGAAACGAGTACGGACTCGTGGCTTGTTTCGGGTTCAGACCCGTCTTCATTCTGTTTCAGCTTCGTGGGCCATCAGTGCGAGGTGGCTCGATGTTTCCGCTCTTCTTCCTCCGATTCGTCCGAGGAGTCGTCCCACGTTGCTTTGAGGGCCTTCTTTTGGTTGGCTTGGTTTATCGAACTTCGGGGCATTCATTCTTGTAATGTCCCTTTTGTCACCAAGCAAGTCACGCTCTTTCGATCCGAGGAGAACCGATCTTGAAGGTCCTTTGTCTGAAGCTCCTTTTTCTCTAGTGAACATTTTTCTTACCAGTTCACGTGTGTTCTTCATCTTGAGTCTTGGTCGGGATCTTCTTCATACTCAGCTTGCTCTTCTTCTTTGGAGGAACCCGCAAATAAAGCTATACCTTTTTCGGCTCAAGATTAGTTTGTTCATGTAATTCTAATTCACAGAAAAGCTCATCTAATTTTAATTTAGAAAGATTTTTAGAAATTTTGTAGGCATCTACGATTGATGCCCACAAACTATTACGTGGAAAAGCATTTAATGCGTACCTTATTAAGTCTCTATTTTCCATCTGGTGGCCTATCACATGAAGCCCGTTAAGGATGTCCTTGATTCTTGCGTGGAGCTGATTCGCCGTTTCACCTTCCTGCATTTTTATATTAAAAATTTTATTTAAAAGCAGGTCTCGTTTTGTTACCTTGGCGTCGCTTGTTCCCTCGTGCAGTTCGATCAATTTGTCCCATAGCTCTTTAGCGTTTTTGTGTGGACCGACTTTGTTCAGTTCTTCTCTTGTCAATCCACACTGTAGAGTGTTGATCGCTTTATTTTCTGTTGATGCCTTTTTCTTCAAGTATGCTGTCCAGTCTTCATGATCCAGTAGATTCCCGGAGTTGTCCACTGGAATTTTGTAGGGTCTCGTAATGCTCATCCACTGGTCGAAGTCTGTTTTGAGGTAAACCTCCATCCGCTTTTTCCAGTACGGAAAATCGTCCCTGTTGAAGAGTGGAGGTCGTACTGTGCTGAATCCTTCTGTCTGAGACATTTTAGTCCTGCGCACAGACGAAAGAGAAGAAACAAAAAATCCCAAGACTTGGTCTTGGATTAGTAGTGCGGGAAGAGAGAAAAAATAGTAGTAAAAATCTAGATTCGTGTTGCACTAATTTAGATTAATTAAAAAATATTAAAGTAATGATACACCAGTTTTAGAATTAAGCGTCGAACTGAAAACAAAAAAGGAAAAAAAAATTTCACCCCCAGTCTGATTGGTGGTTACACCAAATCAGAGCGGTACCTGCTCTGATACCACTTGTAGGACCGTGATCGTTCGATAGAGGGGGGGGTGAATATCGATTCGAAAAGTCGAGTAAAACTACGCAGCGGAAAAGTAAATGAACACAGTTGTTTTTACTTCGTTCGGAGCCTGTGACGACTCCTACTCGAAGGCCCGTGGTCCTTGACCACTTTCGTTGGGCAATCACTAGCAATTCGAATATAATTACAAAATGAATACAGGAAATGCTAGTGAAACAAAGTAATATCGACAAAGAAATTAACTAAAAACCGAAGGAGCACTGTGTCGGAGCTTTGTTGGCGTCGCAGGAACGTAGAGCAGCAGGACCAGCAGTAGAAGAGTTCTCAGATTGATTATTGAAGAAGCTCCATCCCTGGGGCTTCTTTTATATGCTGCTCCGGGCGCCTGGATTCCTTCCGGGCGCCTGGAATGTGATGTAATCACTCCACGTGGCGACGACTCGGCTGGATAAAATTCACCTCCGGCGCCCCTTGATTCCGGCGGACCTTCCTTCGAAACTTCCTTTCTGCAAAACGAGTTAGTCCGAGGCACATATGTATTCTGCAACACAGATTGTTAGCACAATTTATGAAATAGAATTAATAGTAAAAATATGACTTAGATTCCGTCTTTCCGAGACCGGAATCTAGTCACGATCTCGACTTAGATATCCGAAATGGATCTAAGCCGGATCGACGCCTAATGTTCCCTTCCCGGGAACGCGTCCTCGCAGTCACTCCCCTCCAGTGACTTACCTCACTTACCTGCCAGACGTCCGGTCAGCCCGTCGACCCGTCTGGACTTCTCGCCAGCTATCTAGTCAGCCCGTTGACCTAGCTGGACTTCTCGCCAAGCGTCCGGTCAGCCCGTCGACCCGCTTGGACTTCTCGCCAGCTATCCGGTCAGCCCGTCGATCTAGCTGGACTTCATGCCAGACATCCGGTCAGCCCGTCGACCTGTCTGGACTTCCCCTGCACACTCGATCAAAGTGTCAGTCAACAACAAAACTAACTTAACCTATTTGTCATTCATCAAAACCTAGGTTAGACCGTTAGTGCTACCCGCACCAACACTCTACTTGTTCACATGGCTTGGGATCTTGTCATAGTGTAGAGGTGCTAGTGTTTGAATGAGGGGTATGACATGACAACGATGACATGATACAAGAGAGAAAGCAGAGAGAGCGACTAGGTTTATAGTTTAAAAACACATCTTGCGTGTTTAAATTTAAGGCCTCCCATTGTGTTTATGGCACTATTACTAACAATTGCATCTATTCATTATTTCTCATTTATTTTTTTCTTTAGTTTCCATATTTAACCAGCATTTTCACAGCCCATTTAACTTTTTCCTATTTGCACTTAATCCTCTACTTGTATGTCAATAATTCAATTTCATATATACGCGACACTTTCCCTCAAGATGGAGGATGTATATCATCTTGTCAATGCATGTTATATAAGAACATAATTGCAACCATAACTTTTCTATTTCAATGTTTTATGCTTGCTCAGTGTGTTTATGGGCACCTAGATCACTAGTCATTTTGAAACAGTATGGATAGTTGCTTATTTTCAGAGTACAATTGGCAACTTTCCATCAAAAGATACAATATCCTGATGTAGGATAGTCTGACTTGGCAACTTGTCCTAATCTCTATAAAAAGTGCTTGTAATGTGCACACCTCTATTTTGATACGTCAATTTTCTTTCAGGAGCTCTCTTAAGTATCTAAGGTTTTGAGAAGCAAGCCTGCAATATATATGTCAGCAAACATAACTTTTTAGTGCTAGCTGGGGCCAGATAAACATAGTGAATAACTTAGAAATCTATTATTAAACATTAATTACGCTGCGACCTATATTTCTAATTCTTTTGTATTATAATAGTTTAACTTTAATTTCTGAATTACTTTCCATTACTGTATAATTGTAAATTTTCAGAGTTGACAAACTGGACAAATATGCTTACTTTGTGAATATATTAGACATTTGTAATCCAAAGGGTTAATCATAGTTGTTGTGTGATGTTATATGATTGTTCATATGATTCATTCATCAGAGGACACTTAAGAGTATACAAAAGATGTTTAATAATAAGTTCAATGAAGAAATTAATGAATGGGCATCAGTTATTGAAAACCCAATCATTGTATATTAGTATTGCTAATTTGTTTTTAATGGTTTTTAAGAAAAGAATAGTGTAATTTATTTATTTGCAAAACTTTGTATACTAAATACTTCAAAACATGAGCGTTCAATTCTTTAAATATTTTTGTAGTCTTGAATCTCACTCAACTTGAAAGTGGCATTGCACCTAACAACGTGGAACTGTAAATGGAAATTTTCCTAATCTAGGATGTTCTTTGAGATCTTTAATAGTGGCAACAATGTTAAGTTTGGCATAGGATTTTGTTGAGATTGCCGAGGGGAAGATCTTGCAACATGGCGAAAACTTGACAAATTTAAATTTTCTTCACCTGCAATGTATGTTAGGATTAAATACAAATTTAAAAACCATTTTTTCAATTAGTATAATACCTCGTGGAAGCTACTCACGGGAAGATGATCAATCTCTATATTTACATGGCCTAGAGCACTTGTCCTGGTGAAGAGGTGCTACCATCCGCAAGAGGAGAGAGTATCCACTTTTCTAAATGATGAATGAGAAGGAGATGGTTGAATACCCATAAGGGGGTTGATGACACAATGAGGGAGGTGAGCAGTGATGATGGCCAAGGTTTTTTTGCAAGGTCTTGTAGCACACTTACATTATATCTCTCTTAATTTCTATATGTCTCAGTTCATGAGACATTTATATAGGTCATCCCCAACCACCTTTAAATCCCTATATATCAATTCCTAGGTTTTAGGAAAAAATTTACTAAGCTTTAAAAGCTTATTAATTAGTAGTTCACCTCATAGTTAATCTAGAAATAATTTTAAATGAAGTTATTAATTTTCAGCCCTTGTAAACTAATTAAAATAATTTCTTCAATACTTGTAGAATTTATTTTGGCTTTTAGAATCTTAGAATTTAATTTATTTCTTATTAAATTTATTTTTTGTAGTCCATTTTAATTGCATAAACCAACTCTTAATTTTTCAATCAAACCTCTATTTCCTACAAAAGAAGGAAGCAATTAGGGAAAAAAGAGTGAAGATTTTGTTCAATTATTCCTTTGATGGAAGGAATGAGGGAATGAAAAAGTTTTAAAATTTTATTTGTCTAAGATAAAAATAAAAAAAACACACATTTGATTTTTTTCATGCTTGGATTTGAAATTCATTCTGTGCAAAAGTGAGTTTCTTTGCGCAGAAGCAATATAGAGGAAAATTAGTATCTATTGCTAAAATAGTATCACTATTAGAATCTTTTATTGCAATCTAGTAATTATATGAAAAAATTACTCATAGTATGCAATTACATAGCAATGAATCAATTAATCCAATTATCTTTATTCTACTATCACTAACACATTCATCAATATTGTCGCCATCGTGCTTGTCCCAACTATTTGTGGTTTATTGCATGAATTTTATGCCATCATTATTGAACTTTATTTAAGAATTTTCCAAATTGATTTCAAATGAGATCCTGTTCCATTCCTAAATGATTTGGAGTAAATTGTGTTGGGTCTGGTAGTTGTGTAATCCGAGCATGGGCAAAATAACAGTATAACACCGCTTTGGCGAAATCGAGGCTAGAGTTGGACTCTATCTCTTTAAGACGAATTTACCCCGCACACGACGCTCACGGAACACGACAGTCATCTCCCAAGATACAACGACTTTATCTTGCAATAGCAACACTGCAAATTGCAAGACCTCCGAATTGAAGAAGCATCTTGAACTCTCTAAATGCAAGAATGGAATGCAATGCTTGCTTTGCTTTTTATTAGAATGAAAAATGAGAATGTGAGGGGTCTTATTTATACCAAATAAAAGGGTATAAGAACCTCTTGTTCAATTACATCCCATCCATCAAACTTGAATTGGATGGTCTAGATTGCATCCCTTCCCAAGAGACATAATACCTCTTCGTTAGATGCCTTCTTTTTTGAAATTAATGGTTCAGATTGAACCAATGAAGAGGCACTTAAACCTTTCAAGTTGGATGAGCAAGATTTGTCAATCTTAACCCAACGATCTAGATTTAATTTCTCATTCGCATTAAATTTCCAATAATCCCCCACATGAATGAAAATTAATGTATGCATGTTATCACTTAAGGAGAGGTAGATTGTCTGCGTAGTGAACGTGATGTCTTGAACTACTTAGCCGTTCGTGTAAACTAAGACAATGGTACCTACACAATAACATTTCTCACTTCTTTATGGTTCTCATTGTTTTGTTTGTTTTGGCTATGGACAACATTTTGAATTCATAAGTATTTCATTGAAGTAGTCCATCTTCACACTTATATAAGTGACCTCCTATAAAGAGTATCCTACCATACTCTATTTTTTCAAGTATAAGAGCTATTAATAGTTTATAACTTAACCTCACTATATATTATAGGTAGTACATTTCTATCCTAGGAATGAGAGGGGAAATAGTCCAAGTGCTTACACGAATTTTCATAATTTCATTGTCCCATTGAAACAAGATCTTAGGATCTCCAATTAACAAGGTTAGGTTACTACTATGAATGTTCTTATTTGTAGATTTTTAATCTCATTCCTCTTGATGTGCAACATATTTGATTTCTATTCAAACCTTTTGTAAATGGATCCGCTAAGTTATCTTTCGATTTGACATAATAGATAATTCTGTTAGAGATCAACTGCCTAATGTTATTGTGTCGTTGACGAATATGTCGTGACTTACCATTATACATGCTATTTTGTGCTCTTGCAATTGCCGAATGATTATCACAATATATCATCACGACAGACACTGGCTTATCCCAACATGGGATATCTTCTAAGAGGTTACGAAGCCATTCAGCTTCTTCTGCGGCTTTATTAACTCAGATTCCATGGTCGATCGAGCTATGCGCGTTTGTTTCATGGATTTCCAGGACACTGCTCCACCACCAATGGTAAATACATATTCACTGGTGGATTTAAAGTCTTTTGTATCAGATATCCAATTTGCATCACAATAGCCTTCTAGTACTGTTGGATATCTCATATAGTGTAATCCACACTCTAAAGTGTATCTTAAATATTTAAGAACCCTTATTAATGTCTTTCAATGGTCATCATTTGGATTACTTGTAAATATACTTAATTTGTTGACTGTGCAATATCCATACGTGTGCAGTTAGTGATATACATTAAACTGCCAATTATCGTCGAATATTCTAATTGGGATACAGGTTCACCATGGTTTTTAGCCAAATGCAAGCTTAAGTTGATCGATGTTTTTACAGGAGAAAGATCATATGCATTAAATTTTCTTAGTACAGTCTCAATATAATGAGACTGTGAAAGGATAATTCCATCTAATGTCTTATCAATCTTAATCTGAGTATAACGCCCGCTGTACTCATATCTTTCATATTAAAGTTCTTGGTCAACATCTTTTTAGTAGTCCTATTATATCATGATTACTATCCATGATGAGTATATCATACAGATAATGACAAACGAGTTAGGTGTGTCGTGTGCCTTTGATATATATGCATTTATTGCACTTGTTTATTTTAAATCCATTTGACATCATAGTTTTGTTAAATTTCTCGTGCCACTGTGTCAGTGCTTCTTTTAATCCATATGCTGACTTCACGAGTCTACACACCTTATTTTCTTGTCCTACAGCCACAGATCCTTCAGGTTGCTTCATATATATTTCTTCTTCTAATTCACCATTTAGAAAGGCTGTTTTCATATCTATTTGATGTATCTCAAGATTATGTATTGCATCAATAGCAATGAGTACTTGAATGGATGTGATCCTTGTTACTGGTAAATAGGTATCAAAGAAGTCAAGGTCTTCCTTTTGTTTGAATCCCTTTTCCACTAGTCTTGCCTTGTACTATTCAATAGTTCCATCAGTCTTATATTTCTTCTTTAGGATCCATTTACATCCTAAAGGCTTGATTCCAAGTGGAATATCTACCAATTCTCAATTATAGTTTTGTATGATGGAATTTATTTCACTATTGATGACTTCTTTTCAAAAGGGAGCCTTGAGACTTGATCTTGGTTCATTTTCCAACATATAAGTCATGAAATCAGGACAAAATGAATTTACTATTTTGGCTCTCTTACTGTGTCTTGGTTCTTCATTATTTCTAAGATTAAGATTATCCATATTCGCAGTTTCATAAGTTCTTTTATTTGAACTTTCTTCGTTCCTATCTTTACAAGGAAAGATATCTTCAAAAAATATAATATTCTTTGATTCAATTGTTGTTCCAACATGTACATCAAGAACTGTTGATTTGTGCACTAAAAATTAATATGTACTACTATTATTGACATATCCAATAAAAATACAATCAATTATCTTTGGTCCTATTTTGATTTGCTTTGGCTTAGGTATTTCCACCTTAGCCAAACACTCCCACACTTTCAGATCTATAGAAGGCTTATGACCCTTCTATAACTCATAAGGAGTTTTATCTTTCCTTTTGCGAGGGATTTTATTTAGAATATAGTTTGTTAATAAAATAACCCCCCCCCCCCCCCCGAACTTATCAACATAATATTCATCATTTCTTTAAGAGTTTGGTTTTTACGCTTGATAATCTCATCTGATTGAGGAGAGTAAAGGGTTATCGTTTGATGAATAATGCCAGATTTTGAACAAAATCCATCAAATGGACCATCATATTCTTCTCATCTATCACTCGAATTCTTTTAATTCGTTGACCGAGTTGATTCTCAACTTCATTCTTATAATTTTTAAATGCATCTAAAGCTTGATCTTTGCCTTTTAATAGATACATATAACAATATCTAGTGCTTTCATCAATGAAAGTAACAAAGTACTTTTTATCTTCTCTAGTTTGCATGAATTTTAAATCACATGTCACTGTGAATTAATTCTAGAGGGGTCGTGCATCTTTCCACTGAATGGTAAGATAACTTTGTCATTTTAGCTTAACACATATTTTACATTTATGTGTTGGGTCAACATTAAATGTTGACAATAAATTTAAATTCACAAGTCGTTGCAAAGTATTATAATTTACATGTCCAAGTCTAACACACCATAAATTAGAACACTCGATCAAATAAGCAGAATTTATAATTTTATTGCCATTGAATTCATAGTGTACAACCATTATATTCATTTTAAATAGACCGTTCTCCATAGGCCCTCTACCATGAATTGACCATTTTTATCCATACATACTTATTTGACTCAAACGCTAGCTTGAAACCAACTTTGACAAGAGCCCACACTAGATTTTTTCGGATGTCGGGAACATGAAGCACATCGATTAGGGTCACTTCTTTGCTTGACGTCATCTTCAGTACTACCTTGCCAAGACCAACAATGTTGGAAGTTGCAGAATTGCCCATGATTAGTTTTCTCCCATTAACTAGGGTGTAAGTTGAAAACTGAGACTTGTTAGAGCAAATGTGTCGTGTGGCACAAATATCGACCCACCACTGCCTTGAATTACCCACCAAGTTAGTTTCAAATACAACGACAGTCGGGTCTAATTTTGACATGCCTATTGACACCAAGGTTTAAAATCTCGACTTGTGCTGAGGTTTCGGTTCCAGACCGGAACGATACGATTTTGGTATCATATCGTGTAGTGCCGATACAGTTTCGGTACTTTTTTATTTACATATAATAATTATTAAATAAATATATTTATTGTGTATAACTAAAAAATAAGTTATATATTAATTTTATATAAGTTCTTTGAACAATTTAATATGGTTAGAAAAAATAATTAAATATAGTTTTCTTTAAAAATGTATTAATAACTTGAATTAAAATTAATATATCATAATTATATAAATTAATTGTTTATTCATTGAATTAATTATTAGTTTAAATCTTATATATTTAAAATAGTAAAAAAATATCAATTAAACAATAAAAAATAATAATAAAAAATTATTAGAATATAAATATGATTTATTAGAATTTTTAAGTAAAATTTAAAACCGTAAAAAAGAATTTTTATAATATCAATTAATATTTTTTTTAAAATTTTTTTAAATTATATATATATATATATATATATATATATATATATATATATATATATATATATATATATATATATAGGGATAATTTAATTAGAATTTATGAAAGTCTATTCAAAATATCACATCTCAGTTGGGAATTGTTTAAATTAATTATTTTTTTTTCTTTCGTAACAGTATGCACCTGTGAGCGGCGCTAGAAGCATTGTGCGACGCTTTTGGCGGCGGCGGAGACATCGTGCGACACTTCCGAGGCTAGCGGAGGCGTCGCTCGGCGTTTCTGGCACCGGCAGAGGTGTCCTGCTGTGCTTCTGGGGCAGAAGCGTCGTGGAACGCTTTCGGCAGCACTGGAAGTGTCGCGTGATGCCTCCGTCTGTGCCGGAAGTGTTCTGCGACGCTTCCGGCGGTGCGGAGGCGTCCTGCGATCATTGATCGCACGCAGATGACCGCACACGGAATTTATTCACTTGGGGTGCCGTTTTCACTTATGCACTGGAATGGTAAATTCCGACAGTTTCGGACGGCACAACTTGGCACTTCAAACGCTGATTGACACTAACTTATCTTCAGTCATGTGCACTCGAGTGACTTTCTTTGGACGACTGTCGTCTTTGGCCTTGTGATTCGGTTTTCCATAGTTGTGACATGTTCCTTGGAACTTCTTGGCCCTCCCTTGGCTCTGCCCTTTGTCAGGATACTTTTTCTTCTTGCCAGTGTTTAGTTCCATCAGATTTGCCTTTGCAAATGTAGGCATTTTTGTTGATTTTGATTGCTTGCGATTGTTTTCTTCAATCCGCATTCTTACAATCAGATTCTTAAGTCCCATCTCCTTTCGCTTGTGCTTTAGATAATTTTTGAATTTTCTCCATGAAGTTGGAAGTTTCTCGATTATCACGGCAACTTGAAGGGACTTATTCATTATCATGTCCTCAGCATGCAGATTATGTAGGATTAACTGCAACTCTTGAATTTGAGTTGTCACAGTTTTGGAATCAATTATCTTGAAGTCTAAAAATTTGCCGACAATGAATTTCTTTAGTCTAACATCTTTTGTTTTGTACTTCCTTTCGAGAGATTCCCATAACTCCTTTGCAGTTGACATTAGACTATACACGTTGTATAACGTGTTATCCAAGCCATTGAGGGTACAATTTCGACATAAGAAGTCATTGTGTCCCCAAGCATCATATGTCGCCTTCTTTCCTTTATCAGTCTCGCCGATATTGAGGGGGCATCTTCACATAAGAATCTCACAAGGTTCAACATGGTTAGGTAAAACAATATCTTTTGCTGCCACTTCTTGAAATCGGTACCTGTAAACTTCTCCATTTTCCACATGTGCCAGTGGAACAGGAGCCGTCGATGATGAATTCATCAAGATTGTACGGAAAAGATTCGTCTTAAAATTATTGGATCTGGTGGAGGTGCAATCTGAGCGCGGACAGAATGACGGTATAACATCGCTTTAGTGAAATCGAGGCTAGAGTTTGACTTTATCTCTTTAGGACGAATTTGCCTCGCACACGGTGCTCACGAAATACGGCAATCGTCTCCTAAGATACAACAACTTTATTTTTATTTTGCGATAACAGCACTGCAAATCGTAAGACCTCCGAACCGAAGAAGCTTCTCGAACTCTCCAAATGCAAGTATGGAATGCAATGTTTGCTTTGCTTTTTATTGGAATGAAAATTGAGAATGTGAGGGATCTTATTTATACCAAATGAAAGGGTATAAAAACCTCTTGGTTCAATTATATCTCATCCATCCAACTTGATGGTCTAGATTGCATCCCTTCCCAAGAGACACAATACCTCTTCATTAGATGCCTTCTTTTTTGAAATCAATGGTTCAGATTGAACCAATGAAGAGGCACTTAAACCTTTCAAGTTGGATGAACAAGATTTTTCAATCTTGATCCAATGATCTAGATTTAATTTCTCATTCACATTGAATTTCCAATAGATTCCTCTCAATATAAGCACTCGTGGACTACCACATCCATCATCCATCAATGTAGGACTAGGAACGTGGATCGCTTTGTCTTCCGCAATAAATATTGTCGAGCTTCTTGGCCATGTTTGTCAAATTTATTTGTAGTTTATTTCTAGTTCTATATTAAGAAGTCATGGTGTGAAGTTCCAGATTATGACTCTTCAAGATTTAGAAATATTTCCACTAACTTAAACTTTGAATCCAAGCTTACTTATTACTATGTTGTAATATATAGTAGTTTTAAATACCATTTGTTATATCCCATAGTGGGATTAACATAACATCTTGCAGGAGGATCAGATGGTTAAATTAAATTTGTAATAAATGATGATAGAGGGGTAATATTTATATACCTAAATGCATGACTGTTGCTTTTTTCAGGGCATGACTTATTTTTTATATGGAAAAATTTGTTTGTTATGTTTTAATTTTGTGCTTGCTTTCCATTTAGTGGTTTGGTATTTATTTCGAAGAGTCAAGTAATATTCTATAAATTTGCACCAGTAATGGAAGAAAAAAAAATTTGCTGTACAAGATAACCCGAGGCAAAGTTTTGGCACAGTGGCATACTATATTAGCATAAAAGTTTTGAAGAAAGCTCTAGATTTTTTTTGTCTTTGTTGTATCATAGAAGTGAAAATTCCGTATTGGGGGAAATTTTCAAGGTAAGTGATTCAACACATCTAGTGTAAGCTCTGCATATTATCCACTATTTTACCTTTTTGCTCCAAGTTGGACAAAGCTAGTTAGTATTTGCCAAAGAAGCGGTTGAGAGGGCTGATGCTGATGTGAGAAAGATGGTGTGGTGTTCTGCTACAGTGCTGCATTTTGGCCTGGAGTGGAACAAGGGCTTCTCACTTTATACAGGCTTGACATCAATGTGACTTTGAACCATTCTAGCATATATTTTTATTCTTTTCTGTCAAAAGTGTCATATATCCTACCTTAATTTGAGTGCGAGGCAGTTTTTCTAACTAGCACAGTCAAACAAGTACTTGCCAGATCATTGTTCTTCTACTTATGTGTACATGAGATACATAGGTCTTTGGTAATCTTGTTAAATTTATTTTCTCATGTGACTGCAGGATGAAGCTGAAACAAGGCCACAACTCGCTAGAAATGATCCAAAAGAAATACAAAAGTACTATCAGCGTTACTATGAAACTTACATCAAGGAAGGTGCTGCCAAAATAAAACCGTAAGACTATCATAGATAGACTTTTTGATTATTGTACTTATCAGAAATTTTTTCTATAAAATACTATTACATCTTACTGCTACATGCCGATCTATGCTTGTACAGTGCTGATATGGCTAAACATTATCAAATTTTATCTGTGCTACATGATGTTCTGAAGACTGTGGTACCTCCTGAGAGAGTAGAAGATGAGGTTTGTCTTAAATTTTTGGAGTATACATGCTCTTTTGACATTTTGTATATTTTCTATCTAACATGAATATAGAAAACAGTAAGCCAGTAACTGAATCCATTCTTGCAGATAAAGAGGTATGCCAAAGAAGTCGAGAGAAAAAAAGGTCACTTTGCACAGTACAACATTCTTCCTCTTCATGTTTCTGGTGCTTCTGAAATCATGGAGCTTCCAGAGGTGGCTTACCTATATATTTCCTTCTTGCTTGTGTAGCACTGTGAATTAATTTTTTTTTACTTTTCCCTTTTAACATTGTGGTCCTTACAGATACGAGCTGCATTGTCTGCATTGCGTAAAGTGGATAACCTTCCAAGACCCAGATTGCAGTCCACAGCAAATTCACAAAACCTAACTAATAATACCTTGGTGCATAATGATGGGGATCATTCTATTCATGATTTGCTAGACTGGCTTGGAATTGTGTTTCGTTTTCAAGTAAAGAGCATAGTTTTTTATGAACGCAATCTTTCTTCTGTGCAAATTATACTGGCCCAATTTTTTGTTATTCAGTTGATAAACCAGCAAATACAATTTCTGTAAGTGCAGAAAGGAAATGTCGCAAATCAACGAGAACATTTGGTTCTGTTACTTGCAAATATTGACATAAGGAAAAGAACCCAGGATGATTATGCACTGGTAATTATGTTCCTGCAATGGTATTCCTATGCCCAGAACTTGGCATGTTTACTTTTATGTGCATTTATAGCTCACCCCTCCTATTTACAGTTGGATAGTACAACTGTGAGCAAACTGGCAAAGCAAGTTTTTAAGAATTATCGTTCATGGTGTGACTATTTGCATTGCCCTTGTAACATCAAGTGAGTTATATATAATATATATAATTAGTTGGTTACTTCAAGACAGCATGCAAATTAAACCACATGATTTCAATCTATAATTTTACAATATTCAAAACAGGCCTTCCAGTTTTGAGGCTTCCGGTATTGTTCATGAGGATGCGCAACAACGGGAACTTCTTTATATTGGTTTGTACTTCCTTATTTGGGGTGAGGCTTCAAATATTCGGTTTATGCCTGAATGCCTTTGCTACATATTCCATCATGTAAGTGTAGTTTTATACATTAGTGACTCTTGCTTAATGCATACTAAAATTTTGTTTTATACATTAGTGACTCTTGTGTAATGCATACTAAAATTCTTATCCGATGTTCTGTTAACAAGAATGTAAAATCCAATCTAAAATTGTGAATAGAGAAAGTTCAGTTGGGATGTAATTATTATTAAAAATCATATTTTATGGCTAAAATGTTTTTTTTTTTTTCCATTTTTTATCATTTCATAATACATAGTAAGGTGTTTGTCACTATCCAGGGTGAATATGAACATCTATAACCTTCATAGGATCTACTATACTAGAAACTATTATTCATACCATGTACATTTCATGATGCCCAAACTGTTCAACAGTTAATTCCTGCTTTAAGATTGATAAGAATAATGTTGTCACTTTGATCAACCATATAAGTGTCACATATGCAACATCGACTTTCATCAGGGGCAATTATATCTATATAATTACCATGTGTTGATTAATTAAACAATATTATTATGTCAAAAATGGATCTCTAGTCTAAGTGGTGGGTCTAAACTTTGTACACAGTCCTAGAGATTCTATGTGGGCAAATTTAACATAACAACTGATAATAAAAGACATCTTAATTCCTCTTATCATGGTTTTTATTTTATTTTATTTACCATATAAAAGATACTATGATTGCTTTGATTATTTTTTATATTTTTAGCATCTGACAAACATAAAGTTCTTATTGATCTGATTATCGAACTTGTTTGTTAACATTATGTTCATTTTATGAAGTAAATCATAGTATTAACCAAAAATAATTATGTGGTTCAGATTTTAAAAGACTTTTTTTTTTGTAGACTGAGGAAACAATATTGATATTGCATGATTGTATCTGTTTTCATTGTGCTATAATTTTATAGATTAAGTGAAAAATAGTAATTATAGAGTTGTGCACCTCTGATAATTATTGAAGGGGAAAGTTCATAGTGTCCAAGTAACTTTTTTTTTATAAAAGGATTCTTGTTTGTAATAAAAGATGGGTGACATTAGCCATCAAAATACAAAAATGAATAATTTCATTGAAATTGTTTGATTGCCATTCTCAAAGCTAAATTATTATGATGTATTAATTTTTTGATTACAATTGTAGTAATAGTTGTGAATGTTTCATGTGATATAAGTTTGCTATTTATGATGGAGGATTGATGACTTTTGCCCCTAATAGGAGAAAATGGATTATTTGATGCAAAATTGTTCATTTATGATTGTTTTCCTTCAGCACGAATAAAATTCATAATTTTTATATGTCGTTTTTTTTTGTATGCATTTTTATTGCAGTGAAGTTGTTTGTGATGAAGGATGAGTGATATTTTACCCTCAAGAGGAAAATAAATAATTTCATATAAAAACAAAATTCTTTTTGGATTAATTCAACACGACAAAAATAATGAATTAAACTAACATTTCATTCCAATTCTAAGTTCAATAACAAATCTAAATGAATACAATACAAAAATACTCTCTAAATATGTCGGTCGTTGGGGAGGAGGGTCGAGGTCACAGATTGCCACACAAAGTGGCATATGGTCATTGATTTGGCTATTAGAGAGGGAGAAAGGAGAGAGATGGAGGAAAAGATGAGGTGGTGGCACACGACTAGAGAGGGAGTGAAAGGGGGAAGGAGATGAAGGGGAGGTGGTTGGTTGGATGCAGAAGAGGAGAAATAGTAGGCGACTGTAGGAAGGCAGTAGATTGGAAGAAAAGGGGATGGCTAATTTGGTTGCAAATTAACCACATGTTAATGAACAATCTGTGTCTGGAATAATAAAGGATGTTTATGTTCGCTTAGTAGTAAAATATATAAAATAAATAAGTTTAAGCATTAGTAAGCTCGGTTTGTTAATGTTCATAAAAAGTTCATGAGTAATTTATGAACAAACTTATTTATTAATTTGTCTAAAATTTAATTATAAATTCATTTCTTATTTTTTTCAACTACAAATATAGCAATATATAAAATTTTATAATATTAAATTATTCATAATATGCTAAAAGGACATAGCATATAAATTTTCATGGATCAGACATTGATAACAACACTATTAGTTGAGCTTGATAAAAAGCTCGAGCTCAGCTCAACTTGATAAGGTTTTTAATAAACAAGCTTGAATAGAGTCAAACTTGGCTCTACTTGTTTATACCCTTAATGGTTGATGGGTTTTATAATCAGTTGGAAGAAGTGAGGAAATGGGGAAGGATGAGAGGATTTAGGTTTTATGAAAGGGATGGGTAACTAGAGGGGTCGCTAGCTGTTTGTTATCACTAGTGGACTCGACTTGGAATAGAAGTTAATTTGTCACAAGTTTTTCCATTTACATTGATACTAAAACACCTTTTCTTAGTCAAGTCATCGCCTAAATGAGATAGCTACCCTCGCCCAAGTTACAAGTTGCTCTCTCACATCTCACTTGCTAAGAGTTCACCTCTTGGGATTTTTTTTTAACATTATACCATTCTCACTCTACCTAGACTTCTCGTTTGCCAAGAGGTATCACCGTTGAATCTTCTTTCAGTTGCTTAGTATTTGGCCCACCTTGATCTATTAGAATTTCATTTGTCAACACCTGTTGGACTTCCAAATTCTATCTGGACTTCTCTTGTCAAATGTTCAGTTGTCCTCAATCCACTTGGACTTCGCTAACTCTTATTAATCTTTTTCATTGTGCCTGCATACTTGATACACATGTGTTATCATGATACACATGAAATCATAGATATATCCTAACTTAAACTTTGGTACAAATATTGAAACCACATGCAATACTAAAATATTTTTTGTAGCAACACAATCGCTATGCTGTTGTGACACATGTGAAGGTATATTTCATCATAATTTCTTCCTCAGCGGCCTCTAGCTTGGGTGAAAATTAGATTTGTTGCAAGGTTTACTCACAGCATTATTGTGTCTTGGTGATGATTTTAATAGTGCTTGCAGATTGCAACATGTAACAAAACTGTCACAAACAGTTGCGGCATATGTATTTTTAGTGGGTATTGTTGACGGGTGACTCATATTTGGATAAGGTTAATATGAGGGATGTTATGGAAGAAAAATCTGTTAAGATTTTTCGTAATAAAATTCTGTTAAGATTTTATATAATAAAATTTTGTTGTGATTTTTCATAACAAAATTCTATTACGATTTTACCGGATCTAGGGTTTAGCATTATTTATAGGGATTATTGTAAGCTTATTGTACAACAACAAACATAAGAATCATTAGATGTGATTCTCTTGTGTAGAGAGAATTCTAATAAAGTTTCGGCCGTTTTTGTGAAGTAGGCACATCGCCGAACCACGGTAACTTTTCTTCTTTCTCTTCTTCTCCTTCC
The DNA here is from genome assembly GCF_018446385.1 of Zingiber officinale. NCBI lineage: Eukaryota > Viridiplantae > Streptophyta > Magnoliopsida > Zingiberales > Zingiberaceae > Zingiber > Zingiber officinale. Next base: position 4,583,896 of record NC_056000.1, on the reverse strand, counting down.
TCATGTTTGCTCTCCTTTTGTGTGTCTTTGTCTTATTGCTCCGCGCGATCTCTTTTCTCTCTTCCTCTTCTTTTGCGTTTTAGAGGTTGAGAGGTGTTGCCCTCTCTTTGCGCAACAAATATAGTTGGTATCTTTTCTCTCACCACTCTCTCTGTTCCCCATCTTTCTCCTTTCCTCTTCCTCTACACTTTTTCTCTCCTACAATAATCTCATCTTCATTGTAATTAAGGTATCCTCTGTAGCATAGTTGTGACACTTCTTTGTAAATGAAGTATTATAATCTGTAAGAGTGCAAAAAAATCTGAATATTTAAACTCATTATGAGCATATACTAAGCTCCCCTAATATAACTCTTAATGGTGCAAATGACTGAATCGTATTTTCATTTGAGCAACTCAAAAGTAAGGTTTTCTCAGAAAATATGACTCCAGAATTTGTAATTAAGTAACAACTAAAAATGAAAGACTCACTAGAAGTAACAAGAAACTCATCTAAAAGGCCTTCATCTAAGTCCAACCAATGTGGGCTCAACGTGGTTTGGATCCATGAACTGTACATAAAAACCCTAAATGCCTTTGAGAATTGAAAACTTCTATCTAAATAACATGTATTTATTTCTTTTGTGATTGAATACAATTTCCATGCTGCATCAATAAAATGATATACAAACAAATAAAATAAATAGTATAACAGTAGACTGCTATATATAACTTACTATTTTATTCTTGCCAACATGGTATTTATATTCTTTTGATACTAACACTTGGCTATTTTCATCAGTTATATTTTTTTAATACTTGCCATCAAATTCCAACCTTCAAATTTCTTGTTATATTTTTTTCATGTATGTTAAATGGTAATTTAATTATAATTTGTTATTGATAAATCAAATAAGATGGCGAACGAGCTTGATGGAATCTTAAACAGTAATGTTCATTCAGTCACTGGTGCTTTCTTTGAACCTATATATCAAGGCGAAGAAGAATCATTTCTGCAGAATATTGTGACTCCAATCTATAAGGTTTTGGTAAAGGTATTTGTATATGTCTCACATAAGTTGAGTGTTTATTATGCTATTATTCACCTGAATCTTCCTATTGCGTCCTCTTTGTAACTACCCATACAATAATAGATGTCTGTTATGTTCAAATGTGGCAGGAAGTACAAAGGAGCAGACATGGTAGTGTCAGCCATTCAAGATGGCGAAACTATGATGATCTGAATGAATATTTTTGGTTAGTAACTTTTTAGTTCAAATTCTATTATCCAAGTGTTTCACAAAGTAATTCCTCTATTGCAGGTCAAAGGAGTGTTTTCATGATTTAGGTTGGCCAATTAATCCCGAAGCACATTTTTTTATGCATCCAAAGGCCACAAAATCTGAGGTTATCTTCATACCCAAGTATAATGATGGTTATTTGTTAGTGAATATTTGATTTTTTGCGTAAGCTCTTTAAGTAAGTTGCATAGTTCAGTTTGCCAGTTGTCATTCTTAAAAGATCTTGAGTAGAGAGAATATGGTTATGAAATAAATTTTTTGCTCCACAATTTTGATGCTGACAATACAGCAGCATAATTCTTTCTAGATTTGAAACCAGTATCAAGGATAATCGCCAATATGACATTCCAATGCATGCAAGTGCTACTTTGTTGTATCATGTTGCTCCAATACCACTGTTGGGCTTTTCTGGGTTACAGACCTTAAGTATCCTTGACACGACTAATGGTCATTGAGATCGTAGGTTAATAGCTACATGGGTACAAGTTAAGACTATCTACTTGAGGTAGGAAGAGGAGAAAGAAATGAAGACTATTTGAGGAAAGAGAGTAAGGAAGAAAGGAAGGGATTTTTTTTCTAGTTGAAAAGAAATGAAAGAAGAGGATATAAGAGAAATAATAACTTTAGATCTTTGATCTTGTCATTTCTAAGACATGCAGGGTTAATTTACTCTTTTCAACATTTCTCTCTTCTTCTCTCGTCCACCCACTTTTGGAAAGAATTAAAAGAGATTCAAGTTGTTTTGTTATTTACCTTATTTTTTGTTCCACCAACAAATTAGACAAAGGTTTATTTTCCTCCTCTCTTTTGTTTGGCCTCCCTTCCTCTCAAGTGGATACAACACAAGTCCCACATGAAATATTTAGTCACGGTGGTATTATGCGTTCTGTACACATGTATTAGTTCACTTTTGATAAATATAATCTTGTCGCTCTCAACTTGGTGTCAAAGTTTAAGGTTGAGTTTTTCTTTTCCTATAATAGTGAGGCTGTGTATTTCACATGATGATAACAACTCCTTTTCTTCTTCACAACAAGTTTCTATCTTCCCTACTCTATTCTAATAATCACTATTTGCCCTCTCCTCTTTCCTCTATTTCACTTTGTCAGCACCACTGCAATTATCCACTGTGCAAAACTGTAGATACTAAAGCATGAAAATCAAGAATACTGAAATTCTTAAACTGTAAAAACTTACAGTGGTACGTGTGACATCAAGCATATTGAGCGATTGATGCTAAGAAGATTGTTTTTCTTACATAGCCGCTCTATGAGCGATTATTGCTAACAAAATTGTTACATTTTACTTAGCTTATTATTCCAAATGAATCAGAGACACTCTTATAACGACACATAGCCTCTCTCTTAGTGGTACATATCCGTTATCCAGGAAACATCTAATCTCCTGGTGACACACAACTATTATTTTGGATATATCCATGTCTTGCTATTTATCTAGATTAAATAATCTTCATTTACATCAATATGAACATCTCTAATCCCCCATAATGACTATTATGTTAAGAGCATGTTTTACATTCAATATTTACAATCATTTTTATACATAACAGAAATGGGTCGACTAGTGAATAACATCAAAAGATGTAAATCTCTTTAATCTTCTTTTTTAGCTAGAATCTATTCATTCTAATCAGTCGCTTTGCTAGTTATACTCCATAGACCAAATCATCCATAACCATAGGATATATGTTAAAGTAGCCGTCACTAATTAAAATTTCAAGTAAACAGCTAAATAGTCACTTAAGGTAAAACTGAAATTCACTTATAATCTCAAGGGTCTCACATAGTAGAGAAGCAGAGATTTATTCTCCTACTACCCTTATTGTCGCAATAATACATGTGGTATGAATTAGATGCTACGATGTTGTTCTCTTTATTAAAAAAAGAGTGCATGTTGTTCTTAAATTTAACATCGTACAAATTTTGATTTAGATATAATGTCTAATCCTGAATTCAACTCATGAATTCAAATCTGGCTTCCAACAGGTTCAATAAATGGTGGGTACATTTATTTCAATCATTATTAACACAAATGATCTAATTTTGACACAATTATTAAAGAGACCTTAACTTATGAGTATGTCTCTGTTTATAGTTACATAAGTTGTCCCATAAGTAACGACGGTCTTACCTCTATTTATACTTAACAAATACAGACGATTGTTCATGTGAGTGGGCTAATCTCAACCTGCCATATGCTCATCGAGACTTCGATCCAAATGTAACAAAGACAACATATACTGAATAAATTATGACAAATCACAACATCAAATCACAATATCTTATTGTTATTACAATATTGTTACATTCTACAAAGTCCCAAAGACTTTACATGCTCTTTAAATGTCTCTCTATTCATTGGCTTAGTAAAAGGATCTGCAAGCATAGCGCGTGCAGGGATATACTCAAGAATTACCTTTCTTTTAGTCACAATATCCCTCACAAAGTTATATTTTATAGCTATATGCTTGCCCTTGCTATGATATTTGAGATTCTTCGAGAAAGCTATTGCTGTTTGACTGTCTCAGTAGACAGTCCTCACAATCTTCAGATGTTTCAAGAACTTTCTTAACCTTTCTTGCCCAACCGCTGAACATGCCACATATTCAGCTTTCATAGTTAACAAAACTACATAAGCTTGTTTCTTGCTATTCCATGAGATGACACCACCATTCAGCAAGAACATATAGCCTGATGTAGTTTTTTTATCATTCAGGTGCCAGCTCAATTTGTATCTGAATAGCCTTTTAGACTTATTCTTGAAAACAAAGACAATAATCTGTTGTCACCTTCAGATATTTGAATATCTTTTTTACCGTCTTTCAGTGTCTTGGTCTTGGGTTTGATCAGAAGCGATTGACTAAGCTAACAACATAGCTGATATTGGGATGTATACACAACATAGTGTACAACAAACTGTTAATAGCACTGACATATGATTTTTTTATTCATCTTAGCTATTTTCTCAGGAGTTTTGGGACACATACTCTTGCTCAAAACAATATGTTTCATAATAGGTATATGTTCTACGTTGTAATTAAACATGCTGAAATTATATAATATCTTATTTATATAAGACTCTAATAGATCCAAATTGGTCTTCTGTCCATCGTTCATATGGGGTAGATGAAACTGACTATGAAGACACTTTGTTAAGTATATAACTGCAGCTAATAATGCATCTCTCCAATAGGATATCTACTAATTGGCCTGCACCATTATAGACCTAATTATTTCAAGAAGAGTCCTATTTCTTCTTTCAGCTACCCCATTTTGTTGTGGAGTCACTAATACTCCCTCTATCATTACATATTATCTTGAACATATTAGACAAATATTTCCACATGGTTTGTGTGTAAAGTCTTAATTTTACGTTCCGTTTGATTCTCAATTTCGTTTATATAATGAATGGAGCAATCTAATGTTTCAGATTTATGAGAAATCGAATACACATGACCGAAACGAGAGAAATCATCAATAAATGTAATGAAAATTTACGTGAAATGAGATTTTCAAATCTAGCTTTTTGCATATTATTTCTGAAAATAATTTCAAATTCATTGTCGTTACCTTCGGAGCGTGCTAACCACTTCCCTTTATCTTTATCAGTTCCTTTTTCTTTCCCCTTGCCACGATCGTCGCCTCCGCCACTAGATGCACCACCCTTTCTCAATCTTTTCAAAATTCCTGACATGATGTATTGAGTCTAGAAGGGAAGGTTGGATTTGATGAAGAAGAGAAGGAGATGAAAGGAATCATAGAAGAGGGAGCGTTTGTCTTGGAGAATAAGGTGGAAAGATTACGATCTAGATCTAGAAAAATTCTTGAGAGGGTGGGGGTAAAGTTTGTGAAGTGGAGTAGGTGAGGAGATTGAGAGTTGGAAGAGTGGTGATGAAAGAGGGGAGTTGGAGGTCTCTTGATGAGAGGTAGGAGAAAATTTGAGTGTGAGGTGGAGGAGAAAGGAGTTTGGAGAAGAAGATGAGAAGGGAAGGTGGATCATACGGTCGTGCCTTAGGGTGGCACGACCGTGTTTGGGGCTAAATAACCCCGTGGCGCTGAACCGACATGGTCGTGTCGAGGCACATGGCCGTGCCGTGTGTTTTTCTATGAATCTTGGCATGGCGGTGCCATGCGCGTGTGTTTTTCTATGAATCCTGGCATGGCGGTGCCATGCGTCTTTCTGAGACACATTTTTTTTTTCGGTGTGGAACTACCATGTTGAATGATACAGCCAAGTTGTGCATGGCCGTGTCAAATGATACAATCATGCCATGCCTTCTTCTGAGTTTGGAGGCACAACCGTGTTTGATGGGCACGACTAGCCCATGTTTGATGGGCACGGCTAGCCCGTGTTTGATGGGCACGACCAGCCCATGCCTTCTTGCAGATGCTTGACACGGCCAGGTGAAGGTGACACGACCGAGCCTGTAAATTTACTCTGTTTGCTCCCGGTACCATTTTTCTTAGGCCTTCCTTTTCTCGGATGCCTCCACGCCCACAGAAAAATTTGTGGCCAGCCCATGGAAGCTAACTATCCTGAAAATACAAAAAAAAGAAAAATAAACACACTCAAACTTTAGAATAGGAAATGCAAACAAGAAACTAATTGACAGAACCCTTGGGTTGCATTTTAAGAAGCGCTCGTTTAAGGTCATGAGCTCGACCGCTCAGCTAGGAGCCTTTGTTTTGAAGGGGAGATGCTCCCTTCATCATGGTAAAGTTTGCTTGTCCCCTCCTTCATCCAGGCATGCGCCAAAATGATATATTTTTTGTTTTGGGTGCAGGGTTGTTTTTCTTTTTTCGCCGGATTTGGTGCTTCATTTAGCAGTTTCTCTTGTGAGTGGTGGTAATCTTCTTCTTCTTGGTGGACTTGATCCACCCTGTGGCAACGACTTTCAGAAACTAGGACTTGATAAGAAGGCTTAGACAAATCGAATTCTAGCATTTCCTGGCCTATTTTCAATGACAATCTATGATTCTTAACATCAATCAGTGCTCCTGCATTAGCGAGGAAAGACCTTGCAAGGATTACAGGAATTTTAAGATCTTCTTCCATGTCGAGAATGACAAAATCCATAGGAATGATGCACCCCCCCTACTTCCATCGGCACATCTTCTATGACACCCATTGGGTATCGACAAGTATGATCAGCAAGTTGTAATGCCATGGTGGTTAATTTGAGATTATTAAAACCCAATTTCTTGCACATAGGGTAAGAAAAGAGACTTACACTAGCTCCAAGGTCACAGAAAGCCTTACCGATAATTGTGGTGCCAATCTTACACAGTATAGAAAACTTCTCGAGTCTTGAAGTTTTGGAGGCAGTGTGTCCAAGAATAGAGCGCTACACTCTTTTGTCAAAGGCAATAGTCTCAAATCCTTCTTTCTTTTGCTAAATATGATCTCCTTCATGAACTTTGCAAATTTTGACATTTATTACAAGACATCCAAGAGAGGGATGTCAATCCAAAAACTTGTTAAATTCAGCATTTTTCATTGCTTTGGAGATTCAATGAGGGAAAGGCATGGGTGGTACAATTCTTTTCGATGGATGCCCTTCAATCGGTGCGGTAATCTCTTCTTCCTCTTAAACAACCCTATCATAAGAGGTAGAAAGAGAGAACTTTCCATTATACTCTATCCCTTTGTCTTTAGCGGTCACTTGGGGCTCTCACAAGGTCCATCTGCTCATTAGTTCAATGCTGTTGCAATGTTCCATGGCAGGGTGATCAAGCCATCTTTGCTACAATGGAAATTGACTTAACACATGGAAGTCAATTGGTTTATGTGATACCTGATACTATGCTTACAATTTCTGACTTTTACAGAAATATACAGGTGTCAATACTTGCAAGAGGATATGAGAACTGGCGAAACGGAGAAGCCAATTTACTCATAACCCGGGGACTGGTAGGCAGACTATCTAATACTCCTAATGTTGGCTTTGCATATGAAATACAGAATGTAGTTGATTATTTAGCAAGCCATGGAGTAAGGACACTTCCTGGAAGAAGTTATAACACCAGAGATGTCTTAGGACATAACTGGGTGATCAGGCAGTCAACTGTTAACATACCAATGCAACCAACGGAGGTCAATACAAGAAACATGCTTGATGGCAGTGTTTCTTTACAATTTGACCAATATCAGGCAGCAACTTCATCATCTCTCCCAAAATTTAATTCAAAAGATGAGGAGATACAATCGGATGAAGAAGAATTGACGAGCCATACAATTGGAGTACTTGTGGAAGAAAGAGGACCTGAATTATTGGTCAAAAGGCTATCTTCACTAGCACAGCTACCTGTCAAGCGAACGTCAGGAGCCGCGGGGTATGATATTTCCATTACTCATGCTCAAGATATTCCTGCTCTTGGTAGATCTTTATTACAAACAGGTATTTGCATCCAAATTCCACAAAATACATATGCAAGAATAGCTCCCAGATCAAGTACAGCCTTAAGAGGAATCATTATTATGGGAGGTGTCATCGACTCGGACTATCGAGGAGAAGTAAAGGTTATGACTTTCAACACAACTAATGATGACATATTTCTTAATAAACAAGAATGTATTGTACAATTAATCATTGAACAGATTGCTACACCAATAGTGAGGGAAGTGGAGCTCTTAGGCTCAACAGAAAGAGGGGCATCTGGTTTCGGATCAACAACAAACCCAGCACCTCAAGAATTGCAACTATGTTCCAGCAACAAAGCTAATCCCTTATGCCAAGGGTGTTACTACTGTTGCAGTGATGAAGATTGTGCAGCCGAATATGATAACTACGTTGCACCTGATCCACAATACCAACTACTGAAAGGAAAGGCAATTATTCAAGAAGAAGCACCAATCAAACGTGTTTCAGGATATCAACCCCTTTCGGAAGAACAACTATTGGCTCTACAAAAGCAAGCTAGACAGTATGCAATAGAGCAGCACAAATACTATGAGGAGGAGGCTTATCAAAATTTAATTGATGCACCTCCATCAATAGAAAGAAGTCTTGCTATTACGCGAAAATGTATACGAACATCAAGAGAATATCGGCGTGAATTACAAGCAGAACTTGATGCCATACAGAACTCTTCACAGCAATCCTCCAACTCAGGACAATTTTTGTGCATGTTTACTGAGGTACACAATGATACAGATGATGATGATTATCTTGATTACCTGCAATATCTAGCTTTGCAGGACTCACCAGAACAGCTTCATAATGAGGAATTTATCAATCCCTTTGCGGAAGATGGTGGGGAAATAGTGGCTGCGGGAAGTAGCAGTGCAATTACTGAGTGGGTTTCTGATTATCCACAATTAAAGCAGCTGCAAGAACAAATTTATTCACAAGCAGAGTCTGCATACAGACCACCTGCTGATACCACCATGAATCCAGTTGGATACCCACCTAATCGAGCTCGAGCTCGAGCTCCTAAGGAAGAACCTGTAAGTATTGCGGCTCCACCTACAGCAAGGACAAAGTTTAAGCATAATGATCAAAATGAATGGTGGAATCTACCTACAGCCCAACAACAAACAGGGGCAATTCTTACACTTCCACCCCAGCTTCATAAAATAGAAGATGTTTTTCTAAGGTGGGAAGCAATTACTAAAAATATAGTAGCCTTACAAAATTTTGCAGATACTCAAGATAAGGCTGACTATATTGAGAGCTTACTGGGAGAAACAGAAAGATTAACATGGATACAATGGCGAATGACTTATCCAAATGAGTACCAGGAATTAATCAATTCTAGCGATGGAAGGAATGGTACTCAAAACATTATTTCCCAGATAAGAAGGGTATTCCTGCTTGAAGATCCATTTCAAGGATCTACGGATATGCAAGACAGAGCGTATAGAGATTTGGAAAGATTAAATTGTCAACAGGTAAAAGATCTTATTCCATTTCTAACTGACTATATGCATCTTGCCTCCAAAACAGGAAGATTATTCACTGGACCAGAGTTATCTGAGAAATTCTGGCTTAAACTTCCTGGTGAACTGGGCAGGCGCATAAAAGCAGCATTTGAAGAAAAATATCAAGGTAACACCATGGGTGTTCATCCAAGAGTTATATTTACTTATAAATATCTGGAAGAAGAATGCAAGAAGGCTGCCTTCAGCAGATCTTTGAAAGATCTAACCTTCTGCGATCAAATGCCCATTCCCAGATATTATAAGGATCCAAAGAAGAAATATGGGTTGAGAAAGTCAACAACTTACAAGGGCAAACCTCATCAGACACATGCAAGGGTGGAGAAGAAGAAACACTTATTGCGTAACACTACTAATCTACTTTATTAGTAAGCTCGGTTTGTTAATGTTCTCCTTTCTTATCCCTTACAGACTTTACAGCTTAGCCTATCTTACTTTACAACTAAGGCTAGATTCCTTTTGTACGGCTCCCCGAGGCTCAATCCATTGAATTGGAATCTGCTTTGATTTAAAGTAGATCTTTTGGATTTTTGGGCTCACCACGCTCCATCTTTTATGGTGGTGTGTCCACCATTTGCTGAGTGATGTCTTGTAATTGCAGAAAAGCATTGAATAAAGATGTCTTTACAGCTGTGACGCTGGGTAAGGCATCTTTAAAGTATAGTCCTTTCTGATGCTCTCCTCGGATACTGAAATCGGCTTCTTTGATATCATGGATAAGCTTGAGCTCGAGGATATTGTGGATGAGCTGGTCCGCCACGGTCTTTTCAATGTCGGCAAGGTGTCGTCTGGCATCTTCCTCATGGATAGTGCATACCCATGGGCCACGGCTACAGGTATCGTTCTTCATTTCTCCTTCTTCTCCACACAGAAAACATTTGCACTTCTTGTTACGCAATAAGTGTTTCTTCTTCTCCACCCTTGCATGTGTCTGATGAGGTTTGCCCTTGTAAGTTGTTGACTTTCTCAACCCATATTTCTTCTTTGGATCCTTATAATATCCGGGAATGGGCATTTGATCGCAGAAGGTTAGATCTTTCAAAGATCTGCTGAAGGCAGCCTTCTTGCATTCTTCTTCCAGATATTTATAAGTAAATATAACTCTTGGATGAACACCCATGGTGTTACCTTGATATTTTTCTTCAAATGCTGCTTTTATGCGCCTGCCCAGTTCACCAGGAAGTTTAAGCCAGAATTTCTCAGATAACTCTGGTCCAGGTTTTGTTCCGGCCTTCTTGGAAAATTTCCTGGTGTCCTTGAAGAAGAACTCGCCACTTGTGCTATTTGAGTATCAAACATCTTCAAGTACTTTCGATGTTGTTCATCCTTGTGTTCAATTGCTTGGTATCGTTCTTCATTTCTCCTTGGTTGGCAAGTATCTCCTCAAGGAGTTTCTCTATTCTTGATAATTGATTGCTTTCTTAATGATCCGGCGGTAAGAATGGGGGACCCACAGATGGGGTCCCGTCCGAGCAGAACCAGAGATTACCCAGCCAAAGGTTTGGGTTTCCGACGCCAAAGCAGGAGAACCGGAGCCGAGTGGCCGAGCGGAGGTGTCCGCTCGGCCGAGGACAGAGTGACCGAGGTGTCCGCCGGCCGAATCGCGCGAGGAACAGGGTTAGCCGAGCGCCTATTCGCCGCTCGGGATATGGTACGTCAAAGGCATGATGATTAAGACGGCACTATTAAAGGCCCCACCATCACGTCACGGAAAGTAACGGTATGATCTTATGGATGCCCTTCCGACAGGCCCACACCTAGGTATGGTCGAAAGCGGTGATTGCTTCAATTGGTGTGCCCAGGCTCCTTCGAGAGGTCTATATAAGGCCTCCACTTCTTCAACCGGAGGTACACACAAGTCTACTTTTTCTAAGCCACTCTCTTATTCCTTCGCTTAACTTGGCCGAGGGCCGTCGGGACACCCCCTCGGTTTTGTTGCAGTTCACGGAGCACTCGAGATCCAGCAGGAGCGCCACATCCCCGGCTGTCCATCTCTTCGACAATATTGGCGCCGTCTGTGGGAACGCACTGCATCCGAGCGGAAGCAATGGACGAGGCGGAAGACTACATCTTGTGACACTCTCACAAGAAGAGTTTGGACGCTATAGTCGAGGCGAGGGCAGCCAAGACAACGCGAGAAAAGGAGAAAGCACAGTCGAGCGGCAACAAAGAAACAACCTCGGCAAGAGCGCCAAGCAAGGCATCGCCTGCAATATGTTTCAACAGAGGGTTCCTCAAGCACTCTTCCGTACTCCCAAATCGCGCCCGCCACGGGAGCAAGGATCTTCATCCAATGAGCCTCCGCTCGGGATCATAGGAAGGGCAAGCTCCCGAGCGAACGCACCACCCGAGCAGGTTCACCGACAGCCATACATCGGGATCCGTTGCCAAAATACTATACACCACCGATCGGAGCTATGGGACGACCACCCGACGACCACTGGGAAGTTCGACAAGATCGCCACCTTGCATCAAGATTCATGGCGTAAAGTGCGTATTTCTCACCACTCTATCGGAATCGCACATAGGGTGGCTGCCGGACGGCTCTATCCCTAGTTTCCGGGAGTTCGAAAGGCATTTCTTCTCCAGCAACCGACGTTATCAAAGGACAAGCGCCACTGTTCACCATCAAACAAGAACCAAGAGAATCTCTCCAGGTATATCGATTTAATCAAGTAGCGATGGACATCCCCACGGCCACCTCGGAGATGGTAAACGCCTCACGCAAGGCCTCGCGGAAGGGGACTTCTTCCGCGCATTCACAAACCGCCCGGAGACTACGACCACACGCTACATCGGGCGAATGAGTATATAAATGTGGAAGAGGCGGAGGCGCCGGTGGAAGGAACTCACGCCAACGTCCGCCCACGCCGAACTGAAGGCACCACGCCCATCACCCACCAAGAGGACCAAGAGTTGAGGCATCCCGGCACATGCGAAGTCCCGGTGGTCAAAGAGGTAGCGGCCGAGCGGTCAAAGATGAAGAAAAGAGGGTATGGACCCCAATGTTTTGCTCTTTCCATAACATGGCTCCCACAACACCCGTGACTGTCGGGGCCTGCCTTCAATCACCCATCCCGTACGACGGGTGGCCCTCGTCGATCGCCTTCACCCGACCGCCGGCAGCGGCATCAAGAGTCCGGTCGGCGAACATAAACAAGATCTCCCCGTTCCGAACGTTCCACGTCCGTTCCGACGAACCATACTCTACATGGAAGAGGAGAATGAAACAACACCTCAAAATCAATATTATTGTGGGTGGGCCGACCGGAGGAGATTCACATAGGGCGAGAAAGGCAGCTCGTAATCCATGAGGTGGGTTCAGGCAAGAGAAGGCGAGCGGACCCGAGATCAGCTTCGCGAGGGAGTTGAAGTGTCGCGTGAGGATGCCCTTATCATCAAAGCGGTGATAGCCAACTACACCATCCACCGTATCTTCATCGACACTGGCAGATCATCTTCGAAAGGCCTTCGATCAACTACAAATCGATCGAGCCGAGTGCAGCCCCCCCCCTCTACGGGTTTACGGGCAATGAGGTTCTTCCGGTCGGACAGGTAAGACTGGCTATCTCTTTAGGGGAAGAATCGCTCCGGAGAACAAGGACAACAAACTTTGTGGTGGTCGACTCCCCTTCATCCTACAACGTGATACTGGGGTGACCGGCGTTAAGCGAATTCCGAGCTGCTGTGTCGACGTTCTATCACAAGATCAAATTCCCGGTCGAGGACAAAATCGGTGAAGTACGAGGAGATCAGTTAGCCGCTCGGAAATACTATGTGGAAATGGTCCGAGTCGAATCCAGCGCCGCGCGAAAGGCTCCACGGATCGAGGTACACGCCATAACCGAGAAACCTCCTGCTTTAATTTATGATGAAAAGGAGGAGGTTCAGATCCATCCGAGCCAATCGGAGGCTACAACCTTTATTGCCGCCGACCTGGAGGACGAACAGAAAGAAGAAGTGGTCAAATGCCTCCAGATGAATCATGACGTCTTGCGCTGGGAGTAGTGGCGCAGCGCCTTCTTGAGAGGCGGCCATAAGTCTCTGCTGTCAGGGCACAAAGGGGAAGAAGATTTCACCACCACGGATTTGTCTCACACGGGAGGATAAGCTCCGTAGACGAAGCCATCATTCGGGGTGGGATCGGCAACTGCGGCTGCTCGCTCCAAGCCGCAACAAAAAGGATGGAGGACGAGGAGCAGCACATCGGCCAAGGTTTTACCCTCCTGCTTAATCCGATCCTCCTTCATGCCGCTCTCTCGGTGTATGCTGGACGTCTACCAAGGCTATCATCAAGTGCCGCTCACCCCGGAGGATCAGGAAAAAGTTAGCTTCGTTACACCGAACGGGACGTATTGCTATACGGTGATGCCGTTCGGACTGAAGATTGCCGGAGCAACATATCAAAGATTGATGAATAGGGTCTTCCGCGAGCAAATCGGACACAACCTGGAGGTCTATGTAGACGACATCCTCATCAAATCCTTCCGAGCGGCCACTTTATGCAAAGATATGGAAGAAACCTTCCGTACACTCAGAAAATATGGGGTCAAGCTAAATCCTCATAAGTGTTTGTTCGGCGCCAAAGGAGGACGTTTCTTGGGCTATATTGTGACCGAACGGGGTATTAAAGCTAATCCTAGCAAGGTGAAGGCTCTTCAGGACATGCTACCGCCCAGAAACATGAGGGAAGTATAGAGGCTGACCGGTCGGATTACAGCGCTATCACGCTTCATCTCCAAGACTGCCGACCGGAGCCTTCCGTTCTTCAAAATCCTCCGCAAAGCTACAAAGTTCCAGTGGAATGAAGACTGCGATCGGGCCTTTGAAGAACTGAAGACGTACTTAAATTCCCTGCCTGTGCTGGCCAAGCCAGCTGTCGGCGAACCATTGTACATTTATTTATCCTCAACGGGATCAGCGTTAGTCCGGTCGGGAGGTGAGGAACAACACATATATTTCCTTAGTCATATCTTGAAAGATGTTGAAACCCGCTACACCGGACTCGAGAAGTTGGCCTTCGCTCTGGCCCCGAGACTTCGTCCTTATTTCCGGCGCACACGATTATCGTAAGACCAATAGCCGTTGGGACGAGTGCTTTAAATCCGAAGCTTCGGACGGCTCATCAAACGGACAACCGAGCTAAGCGAATTTGATATCCAATATCAACCCCGCCGCTATCAAGGCACAAGCCTTAGCCGATTTTGACGGAGGTGCAGGACCCGGAACCCGGTGCGTGGAAAGTGTTCGTGGATGGATCGTCCACTGGACACGGGAGCGGAATTGGCATAGTTTTCTTGTCCCCACAAGGAGAGCGGATACAACTCTCCGTCCGGCTAGATTACCGAGCGACCAACAACGGCGTAATACGAAGCCCTTATTCTTTGGATCGCAGCCGCCGACACGCTTGGAGCCGTCCGGTCGCCTCTATTCAGATTCCTCGTGAAATCTCGGAATTTTCGAGATAAATAGACAAGGCTCAAGCTCTACGTGGAGGCCATTGAAAACTTAAGCTCAACTTTAGGGAGGTGATTATTCGTAAGATCCCGGGCGGAGAATCAAGTGGCGGATGAACTGGCGTTATCCCGGTCGGCTCTCGAGGCCGATCGAGCAAGTATCTTTAGTAGCATATCGATCGGATGGAGGGCATCACATACCCGAGCGATTGGAGGACAACTATCGGAGTTTTTGCGCTCGGGAGCTACCCCATCCGACCGGGAAGGAGCTCATTCTCAAGAGAAGGGCTAGTCGGTTCACCCTCGTAGGAGATCAACTCTGAAGGCCTTCTCCCGTCCGCTCCTAAATCGTCGCTGGGAAGATGCCGAGTACATCCTTCAAGAAGTGCACCAAGGTTCGTGCGGTGGACATCCAGGCGGACGGTCGTTAACCAGGAAGATTTTGAGCCGGGTATTTTTGGCCAACACTTCAAAAGGATGCTGCCGAACCATGGCAAATTGTCTATCCCGAAGTATCACAAGATGTCCCACCGACCGCGTATTAGATGAAGCATCAATCGCGGCCCGCCTGCTCGACCAACGGGGATGAACATCGTGGGACCCTTCCCATGGCTACGGGCGTGGAAGTTCTTATTGGTGGCGGTCGACTACTTCTCAAAATGGGTGAAGGCGAGCCACTTGCAAAAATATCCGAGCGGATGGTTAAAAGTTCATATGGAAAATATCATCTCGCTTTGGCATCCCAAGACGACTCGTCTCCGACAACGGACGCCGATTCAGAAGCTCAGGAAGTGGTGCGAAAGTTATGGCATCGAGCAAGACTTCACATCGGTGGCATACCCCCAGTAATCAAGCCGAGGTAACCAACCGAGAGATTCTCGAATTTTACGGGTGGGAGGAGGCTGGGTAGACGAGCTCCCGGGCGTCCTATGGGCTCTCCGCACGACACCAAATGAGGGAACGGGCGTCACTCCATTTCATTTGGTATATGGAGGCGAAGCAGTCATCCCGATTGAAGTTGGGGTGGAGTCCGTTCGGGTACAAAATTATGATGAAGATAACGCCGAACGGAGGAGCATGGAGCTAGACTTGGTCGAAGAGGAAAGAGCTAAAGCGTCCGTCCGGCTGATGGCGTACCGGCAACGTATGAAACAGAACTACAACCGGCGCGTGATCCCCAGAGCCTTTCAAGTAGGCGACCTAGTTTGGAAGAAAGTCAAGCCGGTCGGAGATGTCGGCAAGTTGGAAGCTCCCTGGGCAGGACCCTTTGAAGTGGTCGAGAAGCTCCGTTCGGGCGCTTATTACCTCAAGGATGCGGAAGGTCGGATGCTGGATCGGCCATGGAGTGCAAATCACCTTCAGCCATATAGAGCTGGGTGAGAGGTGTGCTTTTGCTCTATTTTGTGTAAATTCAAAATAGCTGTACTCCTTTTATCGCAGGAAACAAATTATTCCCAAGACATTCTGTGTTCATAACCGAATGGTTGGTTATCCGAAGGCCCCGTGCCGCTCGGCCGGAGGTAAATTATCGGAGCCAAGCGCTCGACGACGAAGGCCCCGTGCCGCTCGGCCGGAGGTAAATTATCGGAGCCAAGCGCTCGACGACGAAGGCCCCGAGCTGCTCAGTCGGAGGTGTATTGTACGAGCCAAAGGCTCAATTCCGAAGACCCTGTGCCGTTCGGCCAGGTAAACGTTGTCCAAATTAGGCTAGATACGCCGACGAGCTCCGTCGTTAAAGATCGAGAGCCGCGCCGACCGGCTATAAATATCCGCGTCGACGAGCTCCGTCGTTAAAGATCGAGAGCCGCGCCGATCGGCTATAAATATCCGCGCCGACGAGCTCCGTCGTTAAAGATTGAGAGCCGCGCCGACCGGCTATAAATATCCGCGCCGACGAGCTCCGTCGTTAAAAATCGAGACGGTCCGGCGCCTATAAACCCTCCGAGCGGAAGATCGTCTAGCCCAGACGTTAAACCGTAGAGACGAGCCGGCGTCTATAAAAACCGAGCGGAAAACCGACGATCACCATCGTTAAAAATCGAGACGGTCCGGCGCCTATAAACCCTCCGAGCGGAAGATCGTCTAGCCCGGACGTTAAACCGTAGAGACGAGCCGGCGTCTATAAAAACCGAGCGGAAAACCGACGATCACCATCGTTAAGAATCGAGTCGGTCCGACGACTATAAATACCCCGGGCGGACGAACGAATATCAGAGAATTAAGTATTAAAACATTTAGGCCCGCTCGGGCGTTGGTCCTTCGACACTTGGCATTTGTTAACTTCACACAGGCTAGATACGTGCAGAGCGAGTAGGCCCTCCCGCTCGGACTTTGTTTAATGGGTTAAGCTGATCGGCCGCGTGACGGAGAACACTTAGAGCATGACTGAGACGCTAAGCATAGTACGTCGGATGAAGGGCACAAGAGACGAGGTCATAATCTAGCCGTGCATTTCAAAACAAAGGGCGTCCCATCGTACAGAGCGTCACGGAACTCGAAACAAGATAAAGACACTCTTCACATGGTCTTAAAGTCATTCAAGTCCCCACGAGATCGGTAGATGGTCAGTGCAGGTGGCATTCTCACTAAGGCCATAGTGACCTTAACGGCCTCGGCAAAGGTGGAAGAGACGTTGCCGCCAAATTTCGTGCCGAACCTCTCCGAGCGGAGGTAATCTTGACGTCA
This sequence comes from Zingiber officinale, assembly GCF_018446385.1. Lineage (NCBI taxonomy): Eukaryota > Viridiplantae > Streptophyta > Magnoliopsida > Zingiberales > Zingiberaceae > Zingiber > Zingiber officinale. The sequence goes on along the minus strand of NC_056000.1, from coordinate 4,566,517 downwards.
GCAGCCAGACGACTCGGCTCCCTTCCTTGTACTTTCTGAGCGCCGTCCGGGAGGCAATTAGTGAATCTTGGAGAACTTTCTCGTCAACCTCCGCTTTAGTGCTCACCGAGCGCCCGTCCTGCTCGGCGCTTAATTGGGTTTCAGCTCCTTAGAATCTTGATCTAGGGCTCGGACTTGACTTTCATCTTGTCGGATCGATCGCCCGCTTCTTCCGGCCATTGGCGCGCTTCACGTCTGCGTCGCGCTTCTTCACCAAGCCTTCAAGTCGAGCCACCTCAGTAGCCAGGTCGTCTGTTCGGCCTCGCTGGCTTGTTTCTCCCGCTCGGCCTGGACCCCGAGACTTGGAGCTTTTCCATAAGATCCTCCAGCTCGGCCACCGATGGCTAGTGGCGATTTGCTCGCGAGGAAAATAATAAAATCAGAACCGAACGAGTACGGCACAGAAGAAAATGAACCTACCGGGTGGCTCGCCGCGTGGTTATCGCCGAGTCATTGGGCGAGGGCCACTCGAATCTGGGCGTCCTCGAAAAGTTTGGCGAGCGGACCCGTCAAGGTTATTTCATGAACGGGGCTTGATGGCCGATCGGCAGACAATAAATATTCCTCCGATGGGAATCGAAGGGTAGTCTTGATAGTCGGGTGGCCGGCCGGCACTTCCTCAGTCGCAGTCGCCTGGCCCGAGGACTCTCCTATGGTTGAAGTTTCGCCCAACCGTCGTAAGCGACGACGAGTCCGTGGAGGAGAGCCAGAGGGCTGTGCGGTGGGCGAGGCCACGGGGGTCCTGATCTGCGAAGGCGTGCGATCTGGAGAAGCGATCTCGATCGGCGCCTGCGGTTCGCCCTCTTGGGTCGGCGGAAGGCTGGAGTCTCTTCGACGTTTCTGCCGAACTTCCAGTGGTGAATCCCCGGCTTGGTGGAGCGGAGGAAACAGGATCCGCCTCAACCTCCGCTGCGGATTGGGTAACTCGCTTTCGGATCAAGGCCCCTCTCCTGCGTCTCCGCCGGTGGGTATAAGACCCGCTGAGTTCTTTTTAGTAGCCTCAATTTCCACGGCCTTGATTTCATGATCGGTAGCCTCGAGCGCCACATCACTTACCGCAGTGGAAGAAATTAAAATCGCTTAGATAAAAAGGCGAAGGAGTAAAGAGTCCTTACCCACGGTAGGGAAGATTGGCGAACGGAGATAATCCAAAATGTACAACACCCCTTAAGAAGCAATCGGTCGATTTTGTCACGACCGGACAAGCGCTTGCACGCAAGGTAGGTCGATTGCTCGACTCGCCGAGCTCCTACTGGCTCAAGACATGCCGCCATTTGGTTCGAATGCGGGCCGCCGAAGACGATATATAAGAAGAACTCCTTCCATTGCTTGTTGGAGGTCCGTGTTCTCAAAAATTTGAAGCCTATTCTACTTTGGAAAATAAAAGTACCCAACTCGGATTTTTGGGTAGAAGAAGTAGTGGAATATTTTGGGGTCAAGTGGGATATTGTGCAGCCTAAAGAGGACGACCATCCAATTCGGCACAAGTTGGCCGAGCGGGATGCGGAAATAATTACAAACTTCCAAAATAAATGGATGGGTAGGAAATCTAAGGCCGCCCTAAAAATCGGCGGGTTATGGGGTCGGTCGGTCGGGCCGGCTACAACTATTTCATGGTCGTTCGGGATCCCGTAGGTCCTAACAACGCGCCGGGCGCGCTCTTCATCGAACCTACTCTCCATACTCATATACCACGGACCGTGAACCTCGGTAGCGGGTACAGAAGTGCTCGCCATGACTAAAGAAAGGACGGAAGCCTAGCAATACTTGGAAACAAGGGGACGAGAGAAGAGAAGAAGCTTACTGAGGGAAGATCAAAGGAAAGAATCCCCAGGAACTCGAAAACCGTCGGAAAGCAAGCACTGGGAGTCGCCGGAGTAAGCTAGCAGCAGGCAGCTTCGACAGACGCGTGATGAAACAGAAAGTGCGGCGTGAAGGCCAGAACGAGGGTTTTATACAAACGAGACCGCTCAGCCTCGTCCGTAGGAAGCAGGGCACAAGAGGCGAGGTCATCATCTAGCCGTTCATTTCAAAACAAAGGGCGTCCCATCGTACGGAGCGTCACCGCCACTAGAGACGAGCCACGTGGTGCTCTGTCACCGAGTGCAATTAATGCGCCCATACCGCGCACACTTCGGCTTAATGAAAAAGACTTGCGTGATTTTCAAGAGGATTTAGACAAGCAAACATCCAAGTTGGGCGCCAAGGCATACAAAGCGAAGAGCCGAGAGGCTAAATTTGGCATTAGGGCCGAACGACTCAAGGGATATCAGCAACAGTGATAAGGCGACGACCGCCCGCTCGGACACACAGTCCAGTCAGTCGGACTCACTGCCTCCTTCGACTAGACTTGAAGGGGAGGCAAGTGATCCGGCGGTAAGAATGGGGGACCCACAGATGGGGTCCCGTCCGAGCAGAACCAGAGATTACCCAGCCAAAGGTTTGAGTTTCCGACGCCAAAGCAGGAGAACCGGAGCCGAGTGGCCGAGCGGAGGTGTCCGCTCGGCCGAGGACAGAGTGACCGAGCGGAGGTGTCCGCTCGGCCGGAATCGTGGCGAGGGAACAGTGGTTAGCCGAGCGGCCTATTCGCTCGGCTCGGGATATGGTATGTCAGCAAAGGCATGATGATTAGACTGTACGCAAGATGACACTATTAAAGGCCCCACCATCACGTCACGGAAAGGTTGATACAGTAGCAGTATGGTCTTATGGATGCCCTTCTGACAGGCCCACACCTAGGTATGGTCGAAAGCAGGTGATTGCTTCAATTGGTGTGCCCAGGCTCCTTCGAGAGGTCTATATAAGGCCTCCACTTCTTCAACCGGAGGTACACACAAGTCTACTTTTTCTAAGCCACTCTCTTATTCCTTCGCCTAACTTGAGCGTCGGAGGGCCGTCGCCGGGACACCCCCCCCGGCTCGGTTTTGTTGCAGGTTCGCCGGAGCACTCGAGGATCCAGCAGGGAGCGCCACATCCCCAGCGTCTGTTGACTCCTGGTTCGGACAGGATCACTTAATATGCTGCTGGTTGCCCTTGTTCTCGGTTGTTTCTATACGAGAAGTTTAGGTGGTTCCTTCATCCAGGGTTATAATTGTTGGAATACGTATTGTTTTGTCTTTAATTGAAGTTACCTACTACATCAACTTATTTGATTTGAGTCAATTGTACAGTAATGGCTCCAAGTAGGCAACTTTCCTTGTTATGCTCAGTGCTTCCTCATCCTTCACAAGTAGTAGATATAGTGTTCACCGGATTGACTTACATTGTATCAAACTTCTTTGTTAGGGCATTATGTTTTGCAGAAATTTGATTCATTGCATCAACATCATACTTTCCAGCTACTTGAATTGGTTCCCATTTCTCTCTAAAGCTCATTGATGGTGGTTTAGTACTACACTCTCAATAATATCTTCAGCTTCGCCCAATCCCTTGTTCATTAATGGTCCACCTGCTTCGGAGTCCAAAGAGACCTTAGTTTGGTAGTTGCTGTCGTTATAAAAAGTATGTATCACAAGCCACTTCTCTAAACTGTGATGGGGACATAGTTTGAGCATCCCTTTAAACTTATCCCATGCTTCATACAAAGATTCACTCTTATTTTGTCGGAAGCTAGCAATCAAATTCCTTATATGTGCTGTTTTGTTTGGAGGGAAGAACTTCTCAAGAATATCTGCTCTCATTGTTCCCATGAGGTGATGTTGTTTGCTGGTAGGGAATTCAACCATGCCTTTGCTTTGTCTCTGAGAGAAAGTCCAAATAATAGTAGTCTAATTGCCTTGAGAGGGATCCCATTCATTTTCATGGTGTTGTATATCTCATAGAAAATTTCTAAGTGCTGATTCAGATCTTCCCCAAACTGGTTTGGTTGTACTATGGAGATGAATGCAGGTTTAATTTTAAAATTATTGGCCTCAACTGTCCTGGTAATGCTAGATCTGATGCCTCTAGCATACGGTGCTATATAATCTTTCAAAGGTTTATCTGGCATGGTTCTCTAAACTTGTTCTTCTTGTGCTTGTTTCAACAAGTTTCTTCTCCTTCTAAAAGTTCTATCAATCTTTGGATCGATGTGTAACAATTTTTTTATAGTTATCAATCTTCGCATAAAAGTATGCAAGTGAAATCAGTTTGCATTATGAAAAAAAAATAAAATGCAGAAATAAAGGGAAGGAAGTGCAGAAAAATAGTCACAAAAATAAAAGGGAAAGGTGTCTAGAGCAACTCTAATACTAATCTCCTAATATTACTCAAAACTAGCCTCGACAACGACGCCAAAAATCTGTTGATCCTCCACATGTGCACGGAATAGTCACGAAGTAATAAAAGATATCAATCCTTAGGGTCTGGTGAGTAACCACTAGGGATGTTGCAAAGTGAATTGTTTAAACTATCGAATTTTTGAAGGGTTGTTAACGTAAAGGAGAATGAGAGCTATAGAGAGAGAGCTAGAGGAAAAGTTGTTGAGGAAGACTAGCTTAGGAAGGTAGACCTAGGATTTCAGTTTCATTGTGATGCTTCTTGGTGTAATATGGATCGCCAATCCCTCAATCCTCTATGTTTATGTCTTGTAGGGAACCTAAGTGAATATCGATGCTACCACGGTCTCACCGGAGTGCTCTCCCTATTGACATCCTATGCTACTAAGTGGAGAGGGTAACATAGAAGGTTCGGTCTAATAGTTATCCTCCGTCACCAAGGGACTTTCGGTTGTACGTTCTAAATTACCCTAATCACCTCCTAGCATAGAATTGGGGAAAACCCATTAAGCACTAATTTGACTTTCCCTTGTATGGATTTGGCCTCCATTTCAAAGGAATGCTCGAGATGCCCGGTTTAGTGGTTACCCTCTATCACTAAGGGAGCCCCGATCATACAATCTCGAGTATTCCCACTATATGGCGACTAATCCATACATCTATTTAACCAAACAACACATGTATGCGTCAAGAATTCACATATGCATTCAATCAAACAAGAACTAAACATAAACATGTCATAGAAATGAGAGATGACAATATCCATAGAGTTTATATCCAATTCGCATCACAACTAATTCCTTGTCCTAGAAGTAGGAGAATTTACTCCATATACAAAGGATTAAGAATAGAAGACATGACAGAAAGCATTCTACAACTCGAATCGATAAGAAAGGAGAAGAGATGCTTTAGCCTAAGAGAGAACGGAGTCTTCAAGATCTAATCCTTTGCAACGGAGATGAGCGGATGAAGAAGGCGGCTTCGGATTGTCCTAAAAATCCTTTGAATGTGATGACGGCTGCCCAAGATGTCCTCTTCCAAGGAAGAAAACTTCCTCCCTAAAAATAAGGGGAGGAGTTCCCCTTATATAGCGTCGGGGTCGTGTGCTCTAGTCCTATGAAGCGCATGATCGTGTCGAATGACACGGACATGTCGTGCACACGATGTAAGTCGAGGCACGTCCGTGCCTGGTAGGCACCGCCAGGCCGTGTGTACGAGTTGAGGTGGCATGGCTATGCCATTTGACACGACCCTTCGTAATGGTTCGTTGAGAGGGGAGGCACAGTTGTGCCATTTGGCATGACCGTGCCGTGTGTATCTCCGGGATGAGTGGCACGACCGTGCTTCAAAGCACGACCTGCCTATGATGGGTATTGGAAGAGCTTTGTCACGTGTTCTTTTTCCAATTTTTCTCCTTGTCAATAAAAACACAAAGAGGAGCAGATCTTCGAATAAAACAGATAGTGGGCTGATAAAATGATGAAAAGGAGTGCGATAGCATAAACCAAATACAAGAAATGCAAGTAAAATGTGTGTCAATAAATGTCTAAATACATATATGATCCACGCGCATCAGTAGGTCACAATCACTTATTGCAATTTTAAATTCTCAATTTATATATGAATATATATCTATGTTAGAATTTAGTGTTACAAATTATTAGCATATGATGAATTTTCAATTCTGACAATTTAATTAGTATGTATAATGGTCATCAACGATATAATATCAATATGGATAACCGCCACAAATTATATGAGTATCAGCATGTATGAGTGTCATCAATGATATAAATATGATAAATCAACTAAGAAGTGAATCACTAGGCTCCTCAGAGCGTAATAACGCCATCTGATATATGGGCTAACAACCTCTCAATACATAATAAATATTGACCGTGGGTGACTCACGCTACCACAACTCATTTTGCCGGTTAGGTACTCTAGTATAAGGCTAGACTCAAAATTTTCACTTTTTAGTATTCCATTTTATCAATTTAATATCATTATTATGTTTATTTTTTTATCACAATTGTTTAATTTTAAATTCACATCTTATCATATAGCCTGAAGCCCTGAACGATCAACCAAGTTAACCTTTTAATATAAAGCATGTCAATTTATTTAGGTATCATCATAGGATCCACAGGTTAAAAGCTATAAACATGAAGCTACAAGTATCAATAATAAAAAGTATCAATGGAAAATTAAACAAATCTAAAGACAGATACCAACGACTCAGAACATCCATTTTAATTTTTAAAACAACCCTTCCCATTTAATTCTCGTATGAAACCCATATGTGAACATGAAATGATATTCAATTATTTACCCTCAATTTGATTATTTATAACTCATTTCTCTATTTTTAGATTTTCTTTCAATCTCATTTTTGAAAATATTTATGTAAGCATATATAATCCATTTTATTTATTTATTCATGCATAAGATCAAATATATGGAAGTCAAAGGATCTATGTATTCACTTCTATATACAATAAAAGTTTAGTGTCAATGGGTCATTGTGCTGCACTCGAATTCATATATGCAAGTACAATATGAAAATAACTCAAATAGTCAAAATAATATCTAATAAGAATAATAACATAAAATCTGAACCTTATCTAAAATTCAAAGTAATATATGAAATTTAAGTTTAGCAATATTAGACGTAATGAGACAAATGTTAAGATAGGAAATGACAAATTACCCAGAATCGAGAGGTTTAAATATTTAGGATTATTTTTGCAAAATAATGGAGGGATTGAAAGAGATATTTTATATACAATACAAGCAGGATGGTTGAAATGGAGAAAAGCGCCGAGTATTTTATGTGACGGTAAAGTACCTCTAAAATATAAAGGTAAGTTCTACAAAACCGTAGTTAGACCTGCTATATTATATGACGCTGAATGTTGAGCTATGACTCGAGCATATGAGTAGATGATGAGAGTTGCAGAGATGAGGATGTTAAGGTGGATGTGTGGACATAGGATTGATAGAATAGGAAATGAGAGCATTAGAGAGAGTCGGAGTTCCATTTATTGAGAGAAAACTCTGAGAAACACGTTGTTTAAGATGATATGGGCATGCACTTAGATGACCAATAAATGCTCCAGTTAGGCGATGTGAAATAATAACAAATATATATATCAAACGAGGAAGAGGAAGAGACAGACAAAACAAACTTAGTTGGCAACAATAAAACAAGATAAAATTTATTTAAGTATAGACGATGATATAGTAGGAGATAGAGTTTAATGACATAAAAGGATCCATATAGCCGACCCCACTAGTGGAATAAAGTTTGGTTATTGTTGTTGTAGTAGTATCTATTACTCGAAGTCAGATGAATCATTTTTTATCTTGCTACCTCATAATATTCTCCATTTCTAAATGAGACCTCCACTACTATTTAATTACAACTTTATTTATCCAACATAAATAGAAATTGATTAAAATAAAATATACCTTGAAATTTTCCTTTGATGGATGAAGCCATGGAGGCATTTCGTTGATACACTCCAACCATTTGAGTACTTGCTGCAATGAACAGCAGCAATAATACTTGCTGTAGTTGGAAGAGGGCAGCGGAGAAAGGGCTGATGGTCGGTTGCCAGGAAACCAGAAGAGGAGGCTTAGAGCCGACTGTTGTGGGATGGGAGAAAAGGAAAATAAAACAATTGTTTTGCTGGCTGGAAGAAGAGAAGAAAACTATTGCTCTTGCTAAAAAAAATGACAAGTAAAACCTGCTGCTGCAGGTTGGAAAAAATTTGAAAGAAGCTTGCTGATGGCCGGCCAGAAGATGGCTGAAAAGAAACAACAATTGACAGAGGACAGGCCGCTGCTGTTGCAGAGGAAGGAGAGGGGAAAGGTTTGCTGCTGTTATGAAGAGAAGAAAGGGAGAAATATAGAGGAGAGGAGAGTCGGCGCGTGGAAGAGGGCCGGCATGTGAGGCGGTGGGAGAGAAGCACGTATGCACGCGTGGGAGAGAAAAAATAAGAGAGGAAAGAAAAGTTTCCTCAAAAATTTCCTATTTCATTTTAAATCCATCAATCAATTTAACCCTTTTAAAACTTGATTTGATCATAACTTAATCAAATCAAGTCCAAATGAATCTCAATTTGAATTTATTTTTCTTTATAAAAAATCAGTACTTAACAAGAGAGGACATTGAATTTCTAATCTTACTGTTCTTGACAACACTTCTCTCTTCACTCATTGCAATATTAAAAATTGGTTCGCCATTGTCTCTATTTTATACCCTCCTTTTCTTCTATCAAGTCTTTTTACAACTTAATCTCCTCTCCTACATCTTCACATATTAACTGCTTATCAAAATAATAGTTACTGGAATCTTAATTTCTCTCTTCCTTTCCAACCCTTAATAATTTGTCATTTTGTCTTCGCTAAACTTTTCTTTCGTTTCTTTTTTAGTTTTTGTGGTATCCTTACTTTGGTAGAGAGTTAAATGAAGAAGATTATATTAATTCTTTGATGACTAGATTAACTCTCGTTTGAATCTAATGCTATAATTTTGTAACATAATCTAAAATTTGTAGAGTCTAAACATGATTTTAACCTGAAGGCACACCCCAATTATTCTTAAAGTGCTATTAACATTACAATGTTAGAGATCTTTAAAAATGCATTCAAATCTTGATGTCATAAAATGCTACTATGAGATCAATAATTAATTAGTCTGAATTAGATCTAGATGGCTTTTGACCAATGTGTGAGGTTCAAATCTGTACAACAATAGTTATGATAGTTAGGAGGGGATTAACCTTGTCTCTGATTCCAAATGAGGAAATAGTCTTACATCCAATGTGTTGTGGTGACACCTCGTGGTGACCAAAAAAATCTGACTGATACCAGTATCACAGGTCTTTTGGTTCGATTAGTAAATAATAATATGACAATAATCCATACCATAACAGCATAAGGTGCAGATCGTTATGCAACTTCAAAATGTGGGTCAAAATGCTTGTTTGACACCTTAAAGTTACAAAAAGTTTGAAGTGCATGTTAACATAAGATATGTCTATTACGCTTTGGTTTTTCACATTCTTTATGCTTTACTGGACTGGTTAGTCTCATGTGACTTGTTGACACAAAATAAGGCTTGGAGCTGAGCGGCACATGTTGAATGGCCTTTTTCACCCCTCAAACAACAAGACTTGATTGACTTGTAGAAACTAAAATATATATTCATTTATTCTAAATTTTAATTAAATTTGAATGAAACGAGCTACATTTTAGAGAATCAAATGACTTGCACTCGTAATTTTACTCTGAGGTATCAAATGACTTTGAAGTTTGAATTGCAGTAATTATCAACTGTCTTACTGTTGTGGTGGTTATCTTTTTAATAAACAGATCCAAGCAATTGTGATTGTTTCTACCATGATTAATGAAATTAAGTTTATCTATTCATTCTGTACTGTGAATGTTCTACCAGCAGCATGACCAAAATATTACTGGAAGAAGAAGGCTCAAAACAAATTTTGTTGAAGTTCGTACATTTTGGCATTTATTTAGAAGTTTTGAACGTATGTGGACATTCTTCATACTGGCTTTCCAGGTAAATTTTGTTTTATTAGTGGAATTATCTTTGTTGGAAAGACACTTTCATGGTTAATGGATTCTCTAATGCCATTTCATCCCCTCAGGCCATGCTCATCATTGCATGGAGTCCCTCAGGATCACTCACTGCATTCTTCGACCCAGATGTCTTTAGAAGGGTATTGAGTATTTTCATAACTGCAGCATTCCTAAATTTTTTCCAAGGTACTAATAGTCTTATGCGATGATATTGTCTTCTAAACTTATAAAATTTTGTTGAACCAGCAGTCATGGTACTTCATTGAAATATCTTTCCTTGGTTGTGTTTTGAATCTTCCAGCTACTCTGGATATCATTCTTAGCTGGAAGGCATGGGGAAGCAAGCAATACACGCAAATACTTAGATATCTATTGAAATTTGCAGTAGCAACTGCATGGATAATAATTCTCTCAGCAAGCTACTCTGGCTCAATTGAAAATCCTACAGGTCTTATCAAACTCTTCAGCAATTGGGCTGGGAATTGGAGAAATCAGTCACTTTATACTTATGCCATCATCATCTACATGTTACCAAATATTTTTTCTGCTTTGTTGTTCTTGCTTCCACCATTGCGGAGAAGTGTTGAACTCTCTAATTCGCGTGTTTTTATTTTGCTCATGTGGTGGGCGCAGGCAAGTGTTTCCTATTGCTCAGAAGCATTTTGTTGCCAATGTTGGATACATTCTTATAGTACTCTATTTATCTCAGCCCAAGTTATATGTAGGAAGAGGCATGCACGAGGACATGCTTTCACTTCTCAAGTAAGCTATTTGCATCTAGTTTGTTCAGAAATGATTTTTTCTTGACATATTGTGGCTGCTGTGTCAATTTGACAGATATACTCTTTTCTGGATTCTATTGCTGATCAGCAAACTTGCATTTAGTTACTATGTTGAGGTAAAAATTCTGTCCATACCTCATGTGTAATAACTTTAAATTTTTTGATGAAGAAAGGATAGATTGTTTTTATTTAAAATTGTCAAAGGCATTAGAGTTAATAGGGTTATCAATGCGATGCAAGATGCATTTTTGGCAGGGATCACTCCAAGGTTCATTTTTGTGGATTTTTGGGAAAATTCTTTCGGTTAGAAATTAAAATTCATGTTTTTTTTTCCATTTTGCTAAAATTGTATTTTGGAAATAAATTAATCTAGGAAAATCGAAATTTGATTTCGAATTGATTTCCTTATTCCTTAGGCATGATATTATATTTTTATTTCCTGAGATACGTACTTCTCATTTTTTGAAATATTTCCCAGATTTGATTATTGTAGCTCGTTTGATAAATACGAGCAGTTTTTGGTTAGGAAGAAATTGATAATTAAATAAAATTATTTTGAGTGTGTTATTTTTGAGATTTCCTCACTATTTGTGAATTAGTAGCGTAATCCTTTCTTTTGTTTGTAAGATTTTCCTGGTTATTCTATGTGAATCAACAAGTTAATCCTGTGTTACCGTACGCTTCTGCTACATCATCTATTATTTATTAGGTGCACTAGTTTCAGTTCTATATTGGTACTTCTAGTTTATTTTACCATGATTCCTAATTTATTTGGCACCATAATCTTCATAATGACAAGGAATTTTGTCATTGCTATGTTTGACACCTTAGATACCAAAAAGTGTCTAAGCTTGTTGTCTAAACTTAATGCTGATGATTTTAGAGACATCTTCCTAATTACTTTAAATGTTAGAGTTATGCAGTTGGATAAGCTTCTCCCCATCATGCCCTTTCACACTATCTAACCCTTATAATAGATAGAAACTTAAATCTTAGGGTGCTCTTCCATTTCACTTATATCAGACATGCACATGCGGATACTTTTAACTTTTACCATGCTTCTTCCATCTTCTGATCCACATGGATTGATCCACTCTAACAGTTCATTCGCAATCTGCTGAACCATGTGACGACTGAGATCATCTTTGAGGTTGTGACGGTCATGCTGTAGGATTTTGAGTTTCTATTGTGAGAAAGTTGTGTATGTTAGGGTTGTATCCTACACTTGATAAGGACCCACCAAATGTGCTTCCCCAGAGTTTGCACACGCTTCCTCTTGTTCCAAGTTGTAGTGAGTGTCTTATCTTAGTTACCTTTTTGACCCATAAAGGTACATCTACTGCTGTTGCATCGCGCATCGGCTGAGAGCACATGTAACTGACTGCGGTAATAACTCATACCACATAGGGTATGGGTGACACAAGGTAATTTACCTTGTGCCGATGAGTCTTTTGTGCTGGTGTAAATATTAGAATGGAAATTTTTGGTTGTGCCAGGCAACATGGATGGGTATTTGATTCCTTGGGATAGATGATGTACAAACTTCTCTCATAATGGAGGCCATGACATCATCCTAACCATTTGAACGATTGGATGACCTCACTTTCAAGATTCTTAGAGGCTATCCCATATTGAAATCATATGATGTGTGATAGAATTCCCCAGGACCCGCATAGCAGGAGCTTCGTGGACCGTCCTGCCCTTTATGATGTGTGATAGAAGTGAAAAACTTTTTCTTTCTCTACGTCCCCAACTAGGGAACTCCGCCCCCATTCATTTGAGAAAGGTGTTGTCTCAATGTTAATGAAGGGTGCTTTGTTGAAATGCTAAGGTTATCTAGCCTTTTCCTATGATTTTTTATGACTTACACGTGAGTTCTTGATCTTGAGTCAATCTTATTGATTGTTTTACACTTTTTGTTAGAGTGATGAATGCTAGTAAATATGAGTTTCTCAAATTTGGCCTTAAATTATTGTCTTGTTAGTCAATTTTTTTTGTTAATTTTCTCAAAATCTTTCTTATATTTGCAGAGAAATTTTGTCTTGTTCAAATATGGTTTTATAACCCAAAGAATTATTACTGAATACTTCAACAATTTCTTTTACTTTTTTGATTCAAATCAACAATATCTATCACTTCTTGGATTCAAAATCAACTCGTACTTGTTGCAACAATATGATGTAATCAAGAAAAATTTAGAGAGATTAGACAACTCATGCGTGCTAATCGCAAGTGCACGGTCGTCGTCAAGTAGTAAAAATATCGTCCTTTGATACGTGTTGTTGACTACCAGTTTACTTGCAAAGGAGGCTATCTAGATGAATCGAATTGGGAGAATTGTTGTGAAATCAAAGCGAACTAGGAAAACTAAGAGAAGTTAATGAAAAGAGAAAACCAATTCTTGAGACAATTCTAGGATTTCAGTTTCACCACGATGACCATTGATAGTTTAATTGTGCTTCCCTCTCTTACCTCAATGATAGATTATGTTTGAAGGTGGTCAACAAAAAAATCCATAAAAGATAAGAATCAGTTAACAACACTGAGCTAGTAAGAAAATGCTTAGAAAATGAAGACACACATGGATTTACCTTTTTCGGCTTATTGCACTCTCGAACGAAGTGACCCTTCTTCCTGCAGCTAAAGCAAGTCAACTTGTTTTTAGGTTTCTTTCTTGTATTCTTTCCTGTCTTCTTGATTGAGTTATGTCCCACAGTAGCAGCTTCTTTCTTCTTTCCCTTCCCTTTCTTGAACCATTTTTTTTCATGGATCTAGATGATCCAATAGAACCGACAACCATATAGGCTAATCCAGAAATCCTTGCGGATTCAACTCTCTTCGCCTCCAACTCTACATGGTGTGAGACGTCAGTGAAAGTCTTGATACTCTTGAGTTAGGGTCTGCTTCATGGTTTCCCAAGAATCAGGAAGGGAACGAATAACTGCTTGAACCTATTATTCATCGGTCAACTCATGATCAGTAGTTTTAAGCTCCCAAATCATGTTCGACATCTTCCTGAGGTGTTGAACCATTGACACATTCAGACGCTTCTTGTAGCTGTCAAACTTGATCGTCAGCTGTCGAAGCTTGCTCAGACTTACTCCACTGTATTTCTCCTTAAAGGCTACCCAAACTGCATGAGCCGAAAGATATGACTCATACTCAAAAGCTAGGTCATCTATCATTGAACTAATCAATATGCCCTTTGCAGCGGAGTCATTTTTCTTCCATGCCTTATACGCACCAAGATTTCGTCTGGTTGTATAGTGGGATCATCTATAAGTTCTACCATAACCTGATTTACAGCCTCCAGAACTTCTTATTCTTCAAGTATATACTGTATCTTGAGGTGCCAGATCTTATAGTTATCTCCATTAAGTTTTTCACCCTTGTTGAGTTTAGCTATAATATTTTTGGTTGTCATAATCTATCATAAATAAACACATTATTTAGTATTTAGTGTAATTCATATGTATGTAATTTATGATCGATTCAATATTAACTTGAGTTAGTTTACAAAATCAAGTGATAACTACGTTTTCACTCATCATTCGTATGACCAATCAAATCAATATTGATCAATTCTATTACACACATCCCAACTAATAAACTAATCATTATTTATTATACTTATAATGAACTAATCAAAGAGTATCATGCATCATGTAGTGTAAACAACATAAACAAACATATGAATGAACATATCATTAATATAGATATGCTACATATTGTTAACATATAACAAACTAACATGAATGAAATAGACTAATATTTTTCATACATAACGACAATAACAATAATAGAATTCTAATAAACTAGATAGGCTACCACCATTCCTACTAGGATAGACACTAGTGCAGTGGCTAACATTATCCATTTCAGTCTGGACTCATTTGGGGTAATCTCAAGTGGGACAGCTTCAGAATTCTCCATCGGATTCACAATCGGATATTCTTCTGGATCTTCCTCGATCATTTCCAGGTCCTCTTCAAACTTTTCAGGATCATCTTCAGCCATATGGTGAAGTAGTTCCTCACACAATTCTGAATATGTGACGCGTCCTTCATGACACCCCCATATATAGGCTGATATGATCTTAGGATTCTCTGGCAATGAAAGCATCAAAACCCAGATCCTATAACTGTCTAGGACTGGAACTCTTCTCGCTCAAGTTTCCAAAATAGGTCATTAAGCCGTCTAACGTGTCCGTCGACTTCATAAGCAAAGTTATACTCTATCTCCTGAATTTCTTCCTGAGCTGGTTTCGCCGCACTTCGCGACGAGTTAATGTGGTAATCGTCCGTGTCATTTGAAAAATTGAAATTAAATAAGTCAGTACAAAACTGACTAACTAGTACAAAACCAGCTTAATTCAATTTATACAGGCATAGAATTAACATAATAAATCAAGAAAAACAAATCTTCTTGATTTTCAGGAGTCTAAGTCGACTGACCCATTTGACCGGTCGATCGGGAATCCAGATCCTAAGTTTGGCCCATTGTCCTCAATTAGAACCGATCTAATTAGACAGGGATTTGCTGTACCTATGTTCTGTTATTGTTTAATCTAAGTCTATTTCAACCAATTTCAGACTTATTGATCAAACTCAGGTTCGTTTGATCAAAGCAATGCCCATTGATTAAGTCCGACTCATTAGAACAAATCTAATCCATTTGATCAAATTTGACCCATTAGAACAAATCTGGTCATTTGATCATATCTGGTCTAAGTCCAATTAAATCAACCCAAATCAATTCCAATTTGGATCAAACTAATTCGACTAAATCAACTAATGATTTAAACCTGACCAAGACCTAATGGTCTGATTGGATCAATTTGGTTTGAATCCATTTGGCTTGAATCAGACTGATCAACAAAAGAAGGAAAAAATTTTCCTTTCTTCACGTGAAGCTCTGCTCACGTTTTTTTAAATAAAACTTATCCATGCAATAGAAAGAAAAAAAAACGTTAAAAAAAAATTCTTACGAAGCACTGTGCTTCGTCATCATTGTATCCTTTTTTTTGCCGCTTTCTTTGCTGCACACTATCCACGCCGCCTCAATCGTTGCCTCTACGCAACTGCGACAGACACGGTCGCTTAATGGAGGCCAATCTCTGGCCTACTGGGGGGGGGGGGGGGGGGGGTTTGACGGTCTTATCCGATGTAGTCGCTCTTGACCCGACGAGGTTGTCGTTGGTTGTTTTGCCCGTCCCGGACACCAGCACATCATCGGCCAGCCGAGACGCCATCGCCGGCCACGAAATGCCGTCACCGGCATATCCCCGTGGCCCAAGCCCGACTTTGATGGAAATCGTGACCCTGTTGCAATTTTGGTGTAGTGCGTGCCAAGCAGCAGTGCTAACACCGGCGGTGACTTGGTCGCTGACCTGCGACCCTGTCGTTGGTCTCCTACTGCCGTGATGTGGTCGCCGGCACTTCTTTGCAGCGACCTAACGTCAGCCGGAGGGAGATTTTCGGTGGAACAGTGTCATTCGTGAAATTTGCAGCGTGTTCAGCGATGAGAAACCGCAAAGGATATAGTATAATTCCTAATGCTCTGATACCATTGTAGGAATTATATATTAATTGCATAAAACAATTAAACACTTACAACGATCTTCCGCAGATCTACAATCCGGAAGAACGATCACAAAATCGGAAAACTCTCCGCAATTTCACAAACCAAATCCTGCAACCTTAGATGTCTTCCTCTCGTTCTTCCACACCTCTCTCTCTTTTTCTCTTTCTCGTGAATGATCCTTGGACGCACTTCTTATAAAGGGAAAATAACCCAGGGGCATAAGGAACAATTTGCCCCTAATAAGTGGGCAATGCGGGTTTCCTCCAGTTCCCATTTCCTCAGGAGGCGGGTTTGGTAGAATCCTACTCATACCCAATCCGAATACCCGATTAAAGTATTTTATATATATATATATATATATAAGAAACAAATGCAATTGTAGGTGGTAATAAGATATTTGTGTAGGGTATGGATATCTTATCCTTTGATAGGAATGGGGATGGGGATGAAAGTTGAATACTCGATGGGGATGAGGATTGGGATGGGGATGAGGATGGATATAATAAATGGGGATAGGGATGGGGATGGAAGATATGGAATCTGTCCCATTTGTTGGGTTTCGTAGCAAAATGAAGCATTAAAATTAAATGTAGTGGAAAAGAAACCCACCAGAGATCTATGCAAATCCATGTTATATCATTGGTTTGGAAATAATGTTTGATATGTAAAACCCTTTTGCATATCTAGAGAGTCTTGTCGATCTCAACACAATCCTCCAACGGTATCCACACGAGCACAACTGCCACCCATCTCACGAGCACAATTGGAGAATCATAATATATTACCTGTAGTGCTAGCTACTATGCATATATATAAGTTTAGATAAAACCCTAACTTCTAGGGTTTTCTTATCAGATAAGATATGTTCATAACCATAAGTCTTATCTAATAATTCTGCAAAAGGTGAAATCTGTCACCTTGGCAGCAAGTCTTATCTAATAAGATTTTATAAATCGTTGTCAAGTCTTATCTAATAAGACTCAAATAAAACATGGCCAAGTCTTATCTGATAAGACTTTATCTAATAACGTGGTCAAATCTTATTTACTAAGATATTATCTAATAATGTGAGCTTCATTTACTTTGAGTTTATTTGAAAAGCCCAAATAGATATTAGATTAACCATTTATCCAATAACTTTAGATTCAATAGTAATCCAATAAGATCCAATTAGATTAATGTGGAACTTTTATTGTATTCCCAAGACCATTGTCATCCCTAGGCTACCACGGCTTGGTCATGATTCGTACTGCCTTCTCCGGTTGATGCTCCATGGTTAACTTGGCTTCTTGGTTGATCCATGGCCGTGGATCATGCTGCAATGTTGGTTTTTAGGCTTCGCGTCTCCAAGTATGCTCCAACATCAAAATCTCCACTTCTAGTCAATATAAAGTGCAAACCGTAATCATACAAACTAAAAAGAAAAATGAATGCAAATGCTAAAAGTTAACACAAATTATGCTTATGTAATATAGTAAATGCATGCTAAATAAAACCAAAAATATATGAATGATTCACACACATTAACAACTATCTTCTTTTTTAGGTTCTATTCTTCAATGAAATTTTTTTTCCTGAAAACACATTGTGCTGAAGGAAGCCATAATGCTTTAGAGCTAAACAATTTCATACTTGATTCTAATGTTTCTATTAGGAATGTAAATATATTAATTGTTTTTTTTTCTTAAATGCTCAAGCTTTTCAAATAAGTACATAGTAAATTAACTTTAATGTGACATTAGAACAAGAGATTTAGTGGTCAAAACTTGTCTATGTCAAAAAATATTATATTATGAATTTATGTATCTGGATTTAGCCAATCAAGTGAATTATATACTATGAAGGAAAAGCATCAAGGATATAAGTATACAATTGATCCATTTCCAAACACCAGCTTATTAATTAACAATTTCATATTATTATCTAATTTTCTTTGTTTTGTCACATCTTTTTCCTTTTTATCACGTGTTTTACAGATATACCCTTTGGTTGAACCAACAAAAATGATAATGGCTATAGGAGCTCCAAACTATGCATGGCATGAATTCTTCCCTTACTGTAAGAATGCCACCAAATTAATTAGTTTATCTTTGTGGTGTTTGATTAACTTATCATGAATCTGTACTATCATGATGCAGTGCAACATAACATTGGCGTTGTAATAACTATTTGGGCACCAATTGTTTTGGTATGCATTTCTGCTACCTCTATTTTTGTGTTCATTTCATTGCTTACAATAACCATTACAAGTTGTTAGGTTTATTTCATGGACACCCAAATATGGTATGCTATTTTCTCGACTATTTTTGGAGGTATTCATGGGGCATTCAGCCACCTAGGTGAAGTAAGGATTTTTCTTTGTTCTCTTCAAATAAAAAATGTCAACATCCATACTATATCTCTTGAATCTCTATTTCTTTCATGGATTGACAATATATTTTGATAAGACTACTAACGAGAGTAAGTATCCTCTTTGAGATTGGATTCTTACATCATGTTGACCTTCCATAGATCCGAACACTGGGGATGCTAAGGTCTAGATTTGAAACAGTACCATCAGTTTTCACTGAAAACCTGATGCCAACACCAAATGAAAAGAATAGCAAGGTATTATGCTAATCATCATTTCAACTATGGGATCTATTATGTGGCCGATGAACAAATTAATAAATTTGATTTTAAATTTGAAGTATACATTGTCTTACCATCCAAGCTTCGAATTTGCAGGACCAGATGGAGAGGATGAACATAGCCAAGTTTTCTCACATATGGAATGAATTCATCAGCTCTTTAAGGGAGGAAGATTTGATCAGTAATAGGTTGTGATTTTATGAGACTGGACTTAGCTTTAAATGACTATTGTTGTAAACAACATATTTATTTGGTTTCTTGACATTATTAAGGGAGAGGGATCTTTTGCTTGTGCCTTATTCTTTCGGAGATATATCTGTTGTACAGTGGCCTCCATTTCTTCTTGCAAGTAAGGTAAAAATTCATCTTTTGTAGCTGTTTGTCTCCTTGATTTTTACTTGATTGTTCTGGTGGACCACTAATCTTAACATGTCAATATTAGCAGATTCCTATTGCCCTTGATATGGCGAAAGATTTCAAGAAAAAGGATGACAAAGAATTAATAAACAAGATAAAACATGATAAACACATGACTTCGGCTGTGATAGAATGCTATGAAACATTAAGAGATATTCTTAAGGAACTGTTGATTGATGAACACGAAAAGCGGTATGCAAACTGTTCTGTCATTTTAGTTAATTTTTTTTATTTGCAACATGGAAGTTTACTATCAATTTGTAGGAATTTTCAGTTAGCTAGAAATGCACTCTTGTTAATATTTTTCTGTTAGATACTCTTTTCCCATACAATATTATGTAATATACCGTACAATCTTCAGATCTATAGACAATATCTGTAAAGCCGTGGAGTCGTCAATTACTACTGAGCATAATTTTCTGGTTAAGTTCCGTATGAGTGAACTCCCCTTGCTGAGCGCCAAATTGGCAAAGCTGCTAAATCTTTTGGTACGTGTGCAGCCCTCTATCTTCTATTTTCTTCCTAATATTTCTCAGAAGACAACTGATATGAATCACAACAGATATCTTGTAACAATTTTCTGTTTTCTTCAGAAAGGTGATAATGAAGATGTTGAATCATATGAATCACAGATCGTCACTGTATTGCAAGATATTATGGAAATTATTACACAAGATGTGATGACTAGTGGACATGGGTAATACATAGCTGACAGTTTATCATCGATGCAGATTTTAGTTCTAATCGCTTCTCTTTCATATGAATTATGCTTGGCAGGACTTCATCCGTGGAAGACAGACCCAAATTCTCAAACTTAAACCTAAATATAATGGAAGATGCATCATGGAAGGAAAAGGTGATTGTATCTTCAGCTTGCTTTTCTTAAGGATCATGAATTGCTTTCATAAATTACCTCCTTTGGATCATTTAATAGGTGGATAGACTCCATTTGCTATTAACAATCAAGGAATCTGCAATAGATGTGCCTATAAATTTGGATGCTCGACGCCGCATCACCTTTTTTGCTAACTCCTTGTTTATGGATTTGCCACCAACTCCAAAAGTTCGTAACATGCTCTCTTTCAGGTAAATTTGTACCCAGAGATTTTATGGTACTAGCATATAATAATTTTCCTTTTACTGTGTTGTTCTGGTTTACACTTACTAATTTCAGTCGATACAGTTTACTAGTAGAATGTTTACCAAATCAGACAGGAAGGATAAGGGTTCATGCGATAGGGAGGAGAGGAGGAGAGGGGCTGTTTACTACCCAACCAAAACCTAACTTAATTTGCCTCGGCCTGAAACAGGCTGGTTTAGACCCCATTCAACTTGGTTTAGTTCTAACTTAGCTGACACTAGTTTGAGGTCAAGTTGCATCTTATGAAACCCCAAAATGTTCTCCACCTAAACCAACCAGAAATTGGTAAGTAATCCTAATGAATCCCAAATCTTATACAAAAACCATAAATCAGTTGTTAAACATATCAATTCAAACCTCAATTAACCCAAATTACAACTATCTATACCCTAAATAAACTCCAGAATATAACACTTCGGCTTTATCTTGACTTGGCTGAATACCTACATTGTTATGTTTCTTGTAAACTTGTTTCTTCATCTTCTTCGACTAGGACTCCCCTTGAGAAGACATCGGCAATCTTTTTCACTGTGATAGGCTTGATGCAATTATTTCTAACAAGCCTTGTTTGCGGAAGAAAACAGGACACAAATTTGGTTTCTAGATTGTCACAAGGCTTTTGCTACACCAGGCATTAGTCAGATTGACTTGGTTCCTCTTCATTTTTTTTCCTTATTATTTTACTATTTTGAATATAGTTCTTATTTATAGTGCTTTCCTGATCCAGTGTCTTGACACCTTATTATAAAGAAGATGTACTTTACTCTGAGGAGGAGCTTAAAAAGGAAAATGAGGATGGAATATCTACACTGTTTTACTTACAGAAGATATATCCAGGTAGAGATTGTCTTATCTATTTAGTTTAAGTCATGCATATCTTATGTATAGCTTTATGGTGAGATAATAGCCGACCTCAAGCAATCTCAGCATAGAGCTTGTTATTTCTTCTATGTAATTTTCTATTACCGATATAGGTGATTATAACTATTTCTGTTAACATTGCTCTGAAGATGAGTGGAAGAACTTCCTTGAGCGAGTAAAGTTTGACAATAGTGAGAACATGGATGAATTGCGTCATTGGGTGTCTTATAGAGGCCAAACACTTGCTAGAACAGGTTTATTCTCAGCCTAATGTGATTTAGTGCTTGCCCAAGCATAGAGTAATTTCTTTAACATTTAAGAGCCTTTGTTTTTTTTTAGTGAGAGGAATGATGTATTACAGACGTGCTCTTAGGCTTCAGTGCTTCCTGGATACGGCAAAGGATCCTGGTTAGTTTTTGCTTACATGTTGTCATGTCACAATCATTTTTCAGAA
Organism: Zingiber officinale; assembly: GCF_018446385.1. Classification (NCBI taxonomy): domain Eukaryota; kingdom Viridiplantae; phylum Streptophyta; class Magnoliopsida; order Zingiberales; family Zingiberaceae; genus Zingiber; species Zingiber officinale. The sequence goes on along the minus strand of NC_056000.1, from coordinate 4,544,749 downwards.
TATGTTCGCACTCCTTAGAAATGCACATTTCATTCAATAATGGTATTTACTTGCAGATATCTTGGGTGGCTTCAGGACTTACTCACCAGATGAGAATAATCAGGACCATATACTAGCACGTGCACTGGCTATTGCTGATATGAAATTTACTTATGTTGTTTCATGCCAGGTCTATGGAATACAGAAAAAATCTACTGAAGCTAGGGACAGAAGTTGCTACACTAATATACTCAACCTCATGTTGAAGTAATCCAGTATACTGTTTAATAAACAGTTTTTTTATTATTTCGTTAACAAATTCATTTTTTAAGTCCCATAAATATACTGCAGCCACCATTCACTACGTGTTGCTTACATAGACGAAGCTGAAGAAACTGTGGATAACAAAACTCAGAAATGCTATTATTCTGTTCTTGTTAAAGGCGGTGATAAATTTGATGAGGTAGTTTGTCTTCAAACTGCTCGACCACATGGTCTAATCTTTATTTTAAAGATCATGAAATTTATTTCATGGATATTCGTTTCTTTATGGTTGTTCCATAATATTTACATAGGTGATTATATAACACAATATCAACATTGCAGGTGATATGTTTATGCATAATCCTCATCACATGCCTTTAAATACCTTCTGTTAGTTCTTGGTTCTTCCTTCTATATTTCTGAAATTTCTTGAACTGGAACCCTGATACCAAACAGAAAATAGTGTATAAAAGGGTATTCAGATTGAGTTCTGTGATTGTACCTTGGAATTATTTGATTTGAGGACGACATAATTGGATCCCAATTTTTTAATTAAAAATGGATCTCAATTAATAACAGAGAGGAGGGCTAGAAAAAGAATATCAATATCTGTAATAATTTGTTAGTGTTCTGAACCAAGTGAAATGTGCATGCATATACTGATTTTCTTATTTCATTGTGCACTAATTGACCTGGAGGTAGATCTGCATGCATTGTTAGAAACAGTGAGTGGCCAATGTGCTTCTTTGTGATAGAGATAGAAGAAGGTTAAATTCACAATCAATATGGTTAAGGGCCGACCAGTTGCCATAATCAAGTAATTTCCTTCCCTTGAACTGAAAGTCATCATTAAGAAGGCAAATCTTATAATGTATGCATTTGTTTGTTCATTTGAAATTCCATCAACCAATTAGTTTTTCATTATCTTTATACCATTTTCATTTTTTACAATTGTTTGTTTTCTGAGGATCATTGATTTTTTATAGATGCATTTACTTCTTATGAAGTTTGGTATATTTCATGATAAGGTATATGTAGTGATAGCTAGTACATAATCTGATTGTTCTATGCTTATTGTGATTTTTTTTATATATTGTTCATCTCAGGAAATTTACCGTATCAAACTCCCTGGTAAGCCAACAGATATTGGTGAAGGGAAACCAGAGAACCAGAATCATGCAATAATTTTCACTCGAGGAGAAGCACTTCAGACCATTGATATGAATCAGGTAGCTCACTTTTGTTCATTCATTGTTTCAGAAGATTCGACTCACTATTTTAATTTTTAGGATAATTATCTTGAAGAAGCATTCAAGATCAGAAATGTTTTGGGTGAGTTTTTAAGACCCAAGTATCAGAAACATCCACCCACAATACTGGGTCTACGAGAGCATATTTTCACTGGAAGGTTGTGCTTTGGTTGATATTTCATTTCATTGTGAATACTACAGTTGGACTTGCAATTTGTTAAGATATGAAGTTCTTTGGGATTTTATCAACTAATTTTCTCTTTAATGTCTTCATTTATAGTGTTTCTTCACTTGCTTGGTTCATGTCCAACCAAGAGACGAGCTTTGTGACTATCGGCCAAAGGATTCTGGCAAACCCTCTCAAGTATGGCTAGTGTAAATATTACCTGTGTCCAAATATATGGTTTGTATTTATAATCACCTATGTCCAAAAATATATGGGTATGTGCAATACTAAAAATTAGATAGCTGTATTTAGTCTTGTTTGCATAACCATCTGATTTTTCATTATGGCATACAATTACAGTTTGCTTCTTTCTTCAACAATTGTGCATCTGTATCTGCAATGATTAGGTTCTCTCAGTTACGAAGTGTTGATAGGTATCGATCAAAATAAATTATTCTTGTCGTCTTAACCCACCTAAAAAAATAATTTTTGCCCTGCTTGCTGTTTGTGAAAGTGACTAGATGGTTCTCATTCTTATTCTTTAAATATGTACATATTGCATAGTTTTTTGGTAAAGCTCTAACAAAATTAAATTTTTTGCCAGGGTTCGTTTCCATTATGGCCATCCAGATATTTTTGATAGAATTTTCCACCTTACTAGAGGTGGCATTAGTAAAGCTTCAAGAATCATAAACTTGAGTGAAGATATTTTTTCAGGTGATATTTTGAAATGTACATGTCAATTAATTTCAAAAAATATTATCCTTGCCACACTGGACTATCTGTCTTTCGGTATTTCTGATATTTGATGATTTCCAGGATTTAACTCAACTTTACGTGGAGGAAATGTTACACATCATGAATATATGCAAGTAGGTAAAGGGCGTGATGTTGGACTGAATCAAATTTCCATTTTTGAGGCAAAAGTCTCTAAGGGAAATGGGGAACAAACATTGAGCCGTGATGTTTATCGCTTGGGTCGTAGATTTGACTTCTATAGGATGTTGTCCTTCTACTTCACCACTGTGGGCTTCTATTTTAGCAGCATGGTGAGCAATTTACTAGTATCTGTTTACTATTATAGTTTATGATGAATTAAATAAGTTTACCTCTATTACTCTTGTTAATGTTGCAATTCACTGTGTGGAACAAAGCTGATTGCTTACAAAATTGCTGTTGTTAATTCCATACCACGACACATCTAAGGAAAGTTCTCACAGATCTTGGATTGCGCTCCACTTATTATGTAGACGCCTATATTTCTTCAAGAAATCAAAATTTGCGCTCATTTTCTTCTTTCCTGTTTATGTTTTTTCTCAAGTTACTGGTGGTTTACCATAGAATGTGATGTTGGACCATAGCACAGTGATATTGAGTTTGACTTCCCTTTTGAAGTTAATTGTTTCATGATGCCTGGATCGATCTTTTCCAGATAACTGTTCTTACCGTCTATGTCTTCCTATATGGGCGGTTATACTTAGTCATGAGTGGACTGGAAAGGTCAATTCTGGAGGATCCGCGCATTCAGCAAAACAACAAGCCCCTTGAAAATGCTCTTGCTTCACAGTCAGTCTTTCAGCTGGGCTTATTGCTTGTTCTTCCTATGGTAATGGAAGTTGGTTTGGAAAAGGGATTTCGGACGGCTATTGGTGAATTTATAATAATGCAACTGCAATTGGCTTCTGTTTTCTTTACATTCCAGCTTGGTACTAAAGCCCATTATTTTGGAAGGACAATACTGCATGGAGGTGCAAAATATAGTGCCACTGGTCGTGGTTTTGTGGTATTTCATGCTAAGTTTGCTGACAATTACCGTATGTACTCACGCAGCCACTTTGTGAAAGGATTGGAACTAATGATTCTCTTGGTTGTATATGAAGTATATGGGCATTCATACCGAAGTTCATCTTTATACCTGTTTGTCACAATGTCTATGTGGTTCTTGGTTGTGTCATGGTTGTTTGCTCCTTTTATATTCAATCCGTCTGGATTTGAGTGGCAGAAAACCGTTGATGATTGGACAGACTGGAAGAAATGGATGGGAAACCGTGGGGGAATTGGGATTGCAGTGGATAGGAGTTGGGAATCCTGGTGGGAAACTGAACACGAACACTTAAAGAGCACAAGTATCCGTGGTCGAATGCTAGAGATTATCTTGGCTCTACGTTTCTTGATCTTCCAGTATGGAATTGTTTATCACCTGAACATAGCTCATAACAGCAGAAGTGTTCTGGTATTTCATTTTATTGGTCTTGTTTTCATTTGTTTTAACTTTTGAGAACTACTTCTACGTACACTGTTATTGTTCGTTAACATTCTTGTAGGTCTATGGACTGTCGTGGCTGGTGATGTTGACTGTGTTGTTAGTTCTTAAGGTACTCATAAGCTATATGAAAATTGAGTAGATCAGTCAAATCAAAACTTAACAGATATTCAAACTGACTATTATTTTTGTCTCTTCTATCACTTATCACTGCAGATGGTTTCAATGGGGAGACGTGGTTTTGGTACTGATTTCCAACTCATGTTCCGCATCCTCAAGGGTCTTCTCTTCCTTGGCTTTGTATCCGTCATGACAGTCTTGTTCGTCGTCTGTAACTTGACACTATCAGATGTCTTTGCTGCACTGCTGGGCTTCATGCCCACTGGCTGGTCTATTCTTCTGGTGAGTAAAGTGTTTAAGTTGTTAATTAAAGATTCCAGTGTGTTGAAATTTCCCACAAATGCTGAAATTTAATTTCTCGTGCCAAGATTGGACAAGCATGCAGACCTCTTGTGAGAAGGCTAGGATTCTGGGACTCAATCAAGGAGCTGGGAAGAGCATACGAGTATATAATGGGAATGGTAATATTTGTGCCAATTGTTGTCCTTTCTTGGTTCCCCTTTGTTTCAGAATTCCAGACGCGTTTACTCTTCAACCAGGCATTTAGTCGAGGTTTGCAGATTTCCATGATTCTTGCTGGTAGGAAGGATAGTAACATGTACGGCAGCTAAAGCATTTTAGATTTCTCGTGTTCATGTCCCCCCACCATACAAGTTTATTTTTCCTCCCCTATTTTGTGAATTTTAGTAGTACCGCTTATAGTTACATCTGTTGTTGAATTAGTGTGTACGGACTAAACTAGATTTTGCAAATTAAGTTGAAAGTACTGATGTTAGGTGAGTTTCCTTATTTTCTGTGTTGGGGATATGCATTTGGATACACACGACTATATGAAAGAATTGGATCATTTACTCTTTAAACTAGATTTTGCAAATTAAGTTGAAAGTACTGATGTTTGGTGAGTTTCCATATTTTCTGTGTTGTGGATATGCATTTGGAGACGCACACGACTATATAAAAGAATTGGATCATTTACTCTTTAAGACCCTTTCTCACAGCCAATGTTGCTGTGTTTTATACCTTTTAACACTGGACTTCTTTTTTTTCCTTTTCCACATAATCTTCTATTATGTTCATCCTTATTTTGAATATGAATGTCATGCCCTAAGTGGGTTCATAACCACCCATAGCCATTTCATGACACTTAAGCGTCAAAATCAACTATGCTGCAAAAGAACCAAGTATTTTAAATTTTGTGCACAATCAGTAACCAGCCAAACCAACTGGAAAACCAAAAGAAAATTTTATATTTTTAGCTTTTAATTTGAATATATAAAAATACAATAAACATGTAATAACGTGTGAATTTTAGAACTTTAAATTATATATATGTTTTCTATTAACAATTAGGAATATTGACATTTTTATTTATTTAAACAATAATTAGATTAAATTATAAGATGATCATTTGACTAATTAAGTTTGGTAAAAATTAACTTGATCCAGCTCTTCCTTTAAAATAAGTTTTTATAACTGAGGATGTGTTTTTTTTATTTTTTTATTTTTTGCAATTTATCGAAAGGAGGAAGTGCATCAAATCAACCACTTCTCCCAAAACCCGGCCTACGTTGTTAGGTCTCAATGCATGGCTGCTTTTCCATGCTGAGGTTGTTGCCTGCACCCACTGCGTCTCCGTTTGCGCTGCGCAGTGCAGTGCGTTGCGGTGCAGTAAGCCGGTCAAGGAGGTAGTACGGCAAGGGTCGTCCCAAGGTTTTGGTTGTTTCGCAACCAAACAGAATCATACACCTTCCCTAGCTCTGTCACCCTTCTCATCCATGTCCCATCTGTTCTCTGCTGCTCTCCTTCCACCGCATGCAGTGCCTACTTACTATATACATCTGCACGCACGAGAAAATGTCGCATATTTTCCTGGATTTCCATTTTATTTTTTTAAAAATTATTTTCATTTTCCGTTCATTTTTTAATATCATAACGTCCATAAATCATCCATACTTTTCCGGTTATTAATGAAAAAAATTTCACAGGATTAAATCGGTCATTCTATTTTCTTGAAAAAAAATATTGATCATAACTAATGGAGAAACTCTGTAAAATATATACAGCTATTTAAGATGCAATCTTAACTTATTTAATTCAATTTGTGTAATTTTTGCAAAAAATGAATTACAACATATAAAACTGTTAAGTATGTTAGAAAAAAAATAATCATCATATCTTTAACTTTGCGATTTTATCAGTCATTCCTTTTAACCAAGCTATTTGCTCTTTGGTTGTTACTGGGTCCCTCCTCTATATCAAGTCAGACACTAGCACTAGAATGGTACCGATGGTTTCTCTCCTCTTTCCGACACTGGTTTTTTCTTTATTATGCACAGAGTTATTTTCAACCTTATTAACCTCTTCTTTTTTTAAAGCACTCGATCGTTCCACTTTAAAAACAATTTCCCTGTATTGTGGCCTCACCCTCATCGACTCCCTTTAATTTACAGCCATAAAGACACTCTTCTTGTTCCTCCATGAAGACCTCTTAGTGTTCATCTACCCTCTTCCCCAACCTCCTAGCTCTTAAGTACATCCTTTACCGTCAGTATTGAAGTTGCATTTACCTAAACTCTAAACATGTATCAGACACTCTGTTTTTTCTCTTGGTATGTGTGCTTTTCCTAGTGAATTACGTGTTCAGAGTAGTCAGATGAAATATGTTCACACAAACCCTGCCGCCCTACAAGGCATAACACAAATGTCCTAAATAAAAAAATTATCGCCAGCAACCTACAAAATCTCCTAAATATATTTTTTAATGCATCAAGGACCTATGAGTTGGATCTCATTGACAGACCAAATCCAATAACCTTCATTTATAACTTTTTAAAATTATTTGATATATGAGTAGTACTCTATTGGTAAAAATTTTACCAATAGAATGGATTCAATTTATTATCTATCTATGAATCCGTTCTATTGGTAAAATTTTTACCATCATAATAAAACCGTCGGTGAAAGGGAAAAAAAAAAAAAAATCATTGGAGAGTGAGTGGTTCATGGTTTATGGTTCATTAAATTAGCGAACAATCAAGATTTCTAGTCCGGCGTAGACACCGATTGACAGTTTTAAAGACGGTGGACAAAAAGGACCAGAAGGAAGCAGAGAGATAATAAATGTGTCCATCTCCCAAAAGCATGCACATGAACCAAATCCACAATCCCTTTCTAGCTACCCTCCTCATCTCCCTCCCTCCCTCCCTCGCTGCGCTTCAATTATTTCTCTGATTTCTACTTCCACACAGCCACAGATGCGGACCATCATGGTGAGAAGTCCCCACGAGTCTTCCTCCTCCTCCTCCTCCTTCTCCAAGAGGCACTTCGGCCAGTGGATGATCGGCAGGGCATCCGAAGACAAGAAAAAGAAGAAAGAGGAAGGCAAGGTGGCCGCCGAGGAGATAGTCGCCTTCTCGACTACTTGCGATGACGACGACGAAGCTGACGTTGCGCCGCCCGTGAAAGCAGGGGCGCGCAAGAAGAGATCCTCCTCCTCTGCGGTGGCGGCGGTCGCGGTTCGCGTCTCGAGGTTCCGCACGGCGCTGGCCACGGCGGTCGCAGGGAGGAACCGACCGGTGGGGTTCGGGCCCCGCGTGACGGGCACCCTCTTCGGCTGCCGACGCGGCCACGTCCACCTCGCGTTCCAGGCCGACCCGCGCGCGTGCCCTGCGGTGCTCATCGAGCTGGCGACCCCGACGAGCGCGCTGGTGAGGGAGATGGCGTCGGGGCTGGTGCGCATCGCCCTCGAGTGCGACCGCCGGGGCTCCGCGGGCGCCTCCGCTAAGAAGCTGGTGGAGGAGCCTCTGTGGCGCGCCTACTGCAACGGGAGGAAGTGCGGGTACGCGGTGCGGCGCGAGTGCGGGCCGGCGGACTGGCGCGTGCTGCGCGCCGTGGAGCCGGTGTCGACCGGCGCCGGCGTGCTTCCTGCGGGAGGCGGCGGCGGCGGCGACGCAGGGGAGACGATGTACCTGAGGGCGCGGTTCGAGCGAGTCGTCGGATCCAGGGACTCCGAAGCCTTCTACATGATGAATCCCGACGTCAACAATGGCGGACCGGAGCTGAGCATCTACTTGCTCAGAGTCTGAGACTTTGTCCTTGTCCTGTCCAGTCCAGTACTGCTTCTCCTCCCTAATCAACTTAATTAATTAGCTGGTTCTTTATCTGGGCCTGCTAATTAATTTCTCATTCGGTTTTCTCCACGATCGTAATCTCCCCTTAATCATCTTGTACTGCATAATTGTAATTAATTAAGTTGTTTAACTCGAAGCCACTTCGACTAAGTAATAGATCAGAGGAATCTTCATTCTCCAATCTCCATTAATAGGAATTAAATTGAATGTATGTTTGTATACATGGATCGCAGCCCATCTTTAATTTCCTTCCTTCCTTGCACATGCAAGAGATTGGAAGTAATAGAAACACTTGTTTATGGCACATGGCAACTTAATTGTTCTCTGTACTCACACTTCGACTCGCGTCTGCTCCAAATTTTACTCCGTGAGACTTCAGTGTGTTTTCCACAAAAGGAGAGGAAAGAAGAAGCACAGTGAGAGAAAGGGCAGGGAGAATTTTCTTTCTTTTTCAATCTTCTCCAGGAAAGATCAGCATGCTCGTTTCCGATATGGTTCTTTATATAATTAATTTAAGGAGTGAGTGAGCATGGATTGCGATGCTGCACACCTAGTCGACTTTGCTGGAGTCAAACCGCGATGACTTGTCCTTCCCTGTGGTCAAGGCTCGAGGTGAGTGTGACAAACATTATTCAATTTAAAAGTGGAAGATTGCGATGCGATATAGTCGTAATAAAATAATCAGAGCATTAATTGCCTGTGCAAGCGTGACATCCACATTGCGAAGGGGTACATGAACCCAACGAAAACACAAAATGACACAGAGGTTCTTTATCGGTTCCCTTTTTCCATCGATGATCTGCGACAATGATATCACTTACGTATGTGAGTAAACAATTAATATGATCACGTAAAACTGCATCTTCAGGATCGAACAGAGGAAGTGCTAGTGCAAAAGAACAGTGAGCTTATAATTAATTACCAAGTAAACGTAGTTTGTAAACAAACAAAATTGAAAATATTCGGTCATTGTGAATTCTTTGACCACCGAACACACTGCACACTTAATGGTCCCATCGAGTCTTTGCTTAACTTTGAGTACCAAGGTTGTCTACCTTTATTTTCTCCATCTTAATTTATGAACATGTTGTTAATTAAATCATAGTCAAGGAAATAATTAAATCATTTTCTTTGTATACTCATTTTAGAAAGAAAGAAAGAAAGAAAATGGCATTGTCAAATTAATGTAAAATGCTTGGGTGAGGAGGAGATCTTTCAGCAGTAAATAAGAATCCTCCCTTTTTTAGATAGAATCTACTTTGATTCTCACTTAGAAAACATTGCTGAAGGTGTGGATTAAAAAAAGGAGGAGATCAGAGTTAAGATGATGAGGTGCAATTAGATTTGCTTTGGGTTTGAGAAGGAGAATCAAGAATGAAGAAAAGCGAACAGGTGGGAAGGGTAGGGCCGAAAGAGAAGGCTGCTGCGGTGCTGGTGGTGGTTTGGGAATGTGAGCTCTTTAATTTGTCGGTAAAGGTCATATCATCTCATCTCATCTCATCTCATGTCATCTAGAAGGACAGAGAGAGGTTGCCCGTGACAGGGGCGATATGGAAATCTTGGTCGAATTGCTGCGCCGATTGCCGAGCCTTGTGGGGGTCTCGTGGTCCAGGCGAGCCCCGTCAAAGCTGTAAAAGTTTGTGCGGGTTCTCATGGGCTTCCAATTTTGGTCTGTAAATTGTGATCGTCATCGACTTTCCATGGCGTCGCACGCGGGCACGATTCGAGGCCGATACGAATCGCCGGGAGCTGAGTTTTTATTTATTTATTGTATCGAAATGTGTTCTTGTTTTTATTATTCAGCACTAAAGGAGAAATTTCATTGCGACGGTGTGGCCGCAACCCGCAAGGTGGAAGTAGACGTCGTGGCACCGCTGTACTGTCCTCGACGGGAAGTGAAGAAGGAAGAAGGTAGCTCCGGCCGCACCAGACGTGGCCGACCATTCTGACTGCAGGTCGGCGCACAACCGGGCCTTCAATTCCGCCGCCTGGTTAAATGACGATGCTGACTGCAGAATCATGAATATTCCATCTTGAAAGCTTAGTCTCACTCCGACGAAGCTTGATTTCCTCGACGAGGCAGAGGTAGAGATGAAGGCAGCAGGCATGGTCCTGGCGGATGAAGAGGTTACCATCGTCGTCGATGGTGAAGAAGAGGCAGGAACAGGAAGGAGTCATTCCAAACCATAGTTCGCAGAAAATGGAATCATGGGTCCTATGAAAAATCCTTCAAATTTTATGATATGTAATTAATTTTTTTTTTTAAAAAAATCTAAAATCTAAATAGTTTAATAATTTTACCACCAATTTAAATAAACCAGTAATTTAACTATAATTCTAATATAATAATACATAGTAATATTTATATTAACATATCATATCAATAAATTGAAGAGTTTAAAATTTCTATGATAATAATCATATTCAACTTTAAAAATATTCCCTAGATTTAGCACAACTCCGTTTAAAAGTCAATAAAACAGTTAACATAACGAAAACTATTGAATCTTTTATTCGAACACGAATATCGAAAATAATCTTCTAAAGACGTATTAAGTTTGTAGAATACCAAACAATAGATATTTAAAAATTTATCATTTTAGGAAAAAAAAGTGATAACATTGTTATTGACAAACAACTAACTTAAAAAATAACTAAACAGATATTTAAATATCTCAAAGTCTTTAACTCTAACTCTATAAAATAATCTAAATTATAAAATAGTCTAGAAGATAATAAAAAAAAAGACAAAATCTTTCAAACACTTGAAAAAATTTTAAATGATATTTTTTAATTTGAAACTGAGTAGTTACGAATTTCACTTTATAACTAACTCTAAATCTTTAAATAAACTTCAATCTAATATATTATAGGTCTCATGATTCTATTAAAATTTTATTGATACTGCTTTAATCTTATTGATCATATTTTGATTTTATTATAAAAAATATCCAACATGATTTAGAATCAATTCCGTACTTCATATCATACGATCGCACAATCAAAGCAATTTTGCAAACTAGATTCGAAATCCATAGAGATAATAATTTAAAATAAAAAAAATTAAGAATAACATAAAGAGGAAAATAAATCTAAACACATAGATTTTTTTTAAACAAACTGTTTTTTTAATATGTGTGATCATATGAATTTTGACACAATTTAGTGCTTAAATTCTAAAGCAACTTTTTCTTAAAAAAAATTAGCACTACTCTTTGGTATTATAACAATATAAAATATTATTAACTAAGATCCAAATTTGTACTGTTTATAAGCGCCGAGTAAATTTACAAAATATTATTATTTTAACATCATAGCATTAGGGGTGTGTGACTTATTAATAATAATAATAATAATAATAATAGTGAGATCATATAAATTTTGATACAATTTTCCAAGTACTCCCGGGCCTATCATATTATTAGTGCATATATTAAAAAAAATGGAACCACTATGTTAATGGCCTTCCACGTGACAGCTCTAAATGATACGTAATAAAAAAAAAGGTTGGATTTCTGGATTGATCGTCACATGTACTTTTCGATTTATCTTGATATTCAATAGGAAATTTTCATGAGATCAGATCGATCATCCTAAAAATAATTAATAAGACTAATTAAAATTATTATTTTATTTTATTTTATTTCTCACATGGTAGCTCCAGAATAAGATGTTGAAATACAAAGTGTTAAGTTACTATAAAAAAAACCTGAGATTAGCAGTCAAATATTTCGTCATAATTTTATTAGTGGAGTGATTCAGAGATGGAATTATGGTGGAAATTTATTTGTTAGAAAATTCGTCGGGAATAATTTTACTAATAGAATCTAAATTTTGTCAGTAATTCATTTAAGTCAGTAAAATTTACTACAGAAATATATTTTTTGTAGCAAAATTTTCTAACAGGAACTCTATTTTTGTCGAAAATTCCATTTTGATTTTACTGACGAAAATATGCTTTTCCATCAGTAAACAATCGATATTTACTGATTGAATTTTTGTTTCCGTCAATAAAACGTTTCGATATTTACTAACAAAATTTCTGTTTCCGTCAATAAAATGTTTCGATATTTATCGACGGAATACAGATTCTATTGGCATTTCGTCGATAATTTATAAAAAATTTATAACCATTTATATTCAAGATCTATCCTATCTATAATTTCCATATATACAAGAAATCATCACAGACGTTAACATTCCGTACATTAACATCCATACAATCACATTTCATATAATCCACACATAAAAATACATTTTATATATCTTAACAATCTATATATATAAAATCTATAATAGAAAAAAACTAAATTATCTAAATACATAACATAAATACATCCATATATAAGACAACAATAAAAAATGTAAAGTCAAATATGATTGATTTATATCATATTTATATCTTACTATTTTATTAAAAATCTCCCCCCTTTACTAACTAACTTTAGTGAAGCCTAAAATGCATTTACGTTAATGTCCTTTTTTCTATTTACACTAAAAATAATTCCAAGGTTTATTAGTAATTCCACAAGCGAAACATGTGATGTAAAGTTCAAGACTCGGTTGCGACATATTATTATGAATTTTTCTCTGGTTGTTTTATATAAAAAAATATAGTTCTCTTTAGTCCCACATCTTAAAATTGACAATACTATGATGAAAGAAGCTTCTATAAATATTTTGGGCTGACGATGTTAAAAAATATACTTTTCTTAGTTTTTTTTACTAAGACAAGTATAATATTAAAATAAAATATTTTTTTTACATAGGGAAGCCCGTTATAGTAGTTACTAATGTATGGGTCTGACGAATCTTACCCAAATAATTAATTATTGGTTTATAAGGGTGATACTAGAAAATCCAAATAATTCAGATTTTCAAATACCCAAATAATTTATATATTATTATATTAAACACGCAACGCGTGTGCACGATCACACTAGTATAATTAAAAAATTTACATATATGTATAATTAATTTGGATACTTGATAGAAATGAGCAGATGATAATGATCATCAATATGTTAATAGGTTAAGACTCTTGAAACATATAGTAATACAATAGTTAGAAATGAGTAGATTAGAATATCAAAATAAAATAAAAATAATTGACATGGTTTATGTATAATAAATAACGTTGCAGTTGAACAAACCTTAAAAAAAAGCTAATTACCACGGTCTGATAGGTCTTGAGTCTCCTATAACTCAAAACCATGTGGTGTATGTGCCTGGATGAAATTAACCACGACCACTCGCATATGAGCTATGAGAGCATCATGATTGACTCTCCTCCGATCGTCCTCAACTCTCCTCTGCTCATCATTAGCCCTCATCTGCTCCTCAACGACCATCCATTGATTCATCCTCTGATCCATTGAGGCAACTTAAGCTCGTAGTTCTTGATTTTCCTATTTTAAAGATTGCACCTCAGTAGAAGAAGAGGAACCATCACGCCTCCTAGGAGTCTTCAAACGATCAAATACAACTTTGACTTGGGAGTCAAGGTCATAGAGGGTGGAGTTTTTTATCCACCCACCAAAAACATCATAATAAATCTTATTTAGCGCCTTAGTGGATAGAGGCTATAACCCCTCTTTGCCGATGGTTGAGATGCTTGAGCTACTCTATTTATCATTTGATCCGCGTGGAAAAATATTGTTGGATTGTGAATTCGTTAGAGGGGGGCGAATAGTGATTTAAAATTAAATCGTTTATTGAGTTAGAGTGCGCAGCGGAAGAATAAAATCAGAGCAAAGCTAACAGAAACCAATTTTACTTGGTTCGGAGCCTTCGTCGACTCCTACTCCAAGGCTCACACTCGTTGAGTGCTTTCGACGGGCAATCCACTATCAATTCGTTAAAATATTACAAGTGAAAGTACAAGAGTTTTTAAAGAAGATATACCGACAACAATAAGGAAAAGAAAAAGTAGCGCGTTGTCAGAGAGGCTTCGCAGCGTCGCAGGAGCACAGCAGAGCAGAGCAAGCGTTGGAAGACGTTGTAGTGAATTGTTTTTTTCTCCAGGGCTCACCTTCCTTATATAGGAGGCTCTGGGCGCTCGGATCCCTTCCGGGTGCCTGGAGTGTGACGTAGCCCAGCCAACCATAGAGCTCCACGTGGCAAAGCGGCGAGGAGATATAATTTGCACTCTAAGCGCCCGGACCCCTTCCGGGCGCCCAGACCCCTTCCGGGCACCCGAACCCCATTTTCCAACAGCTTCAACTCCCTACAAGAAAACATTAGTCCGAAGCACAATGCAAATTATATTACCCTACAAAACAAAGTGTTAGCACAGTTATAATAATCAACCAGAGTATTAATTAGATTCCATCTCACCGAGACCGGAATCTAGTCAAGATCTCAACTTAGAGTTCTGAAATGGTTCTAAGTTGGATCGGCGCCTAAGTTTCCTTCCCGGGAACACACTCTCATAGTCACTCTCCTCTAGTGACTTACCTTAACTTACTTGCCAAACGTCCGGTCAGCCCTTTGACCCGTCTGGACTTCGTGCCAGCTATCAGGTCAGCCCGTCGACCTAGCTGGACTTCGTGCTAGACATTCGGTCAGCCCGTCGACCTATCTGGACTTCGTGCCAGCTATCCGATCGGCCCGTCGACCTAGCTGGGCTTCGTGCCAGACATCCGGTCGGCCCGTCGACCTGTTTGGACTTCGTGTCAGCTATCCGGTCGGCCCGTCGACCTAGCTGGGCTTCTCCTGCACATTTGGTCAAAGCGTTAGATTACAATGAAACTAACTTAACATATTTTGTCATTCATCAAAACCTGAATTAGATCGTTAGTGCTAACCGCACCAACAATCTCTCCCTTTTTGATGCAATGACAACCTGGTTAAGTTAGTGAAAAAAAATACAATAAATAAGCACTTACAAGCAATGATGTTAAGTTAGTCTTGTTTTATTTTTGGTAATTTTTCATTGCTAACTAACTTAAACCACCTAACCCTCCCCCTTTGACATTCATCAAAAAAGAACATAGGAAAAACATAAGCGGTTAAGGAAAATAATGCAATAGAGAATCCGAACTAAAATTAGACTGACTTGGGGGAGTTTAAAGTAGAAAATTTTAAAAATTTTGCTTTAAAAATTTTCTTTTAAGTTTTTCAAAATAACTAAGTTTTGAAAAATAGCTAACTTAGGTTAAAAATCAACTTAACTTTCAAAATAAGATTACAAACAGAAGGCAAATTTAAAAATAATTTTCAAACATAAGTTGTATAGAAGCTAATTTTCAAAAAGTAAGCTAAGTTTGTAACATCCAAAAAGCTAATTTTTAAATTTATAGTAATTTTCAAGCATTAAGTTCTGAAAGAGTTAGTTTTATTAAAATAAATTTGTATAAAATTCATCTTTAGATTATAAAAAGTAAGTTTACAAACTCTGATTTTCAAAGTAAACAAAATCCAATTTTCAATTTTCAAAACTGAGTTTGTAAAGTCCAATTTTCAAAAACTTAGTTGATTGATCTATTCTAAGGCTAAAGTTGATTTTCGAAAATTCTAAAAATGGGAAATTTTGAAAACATAAAAGTTTTATCCTAGAATTTAAGAAAAATATTTTTTTTAAAAAATAATTTATGTAATTTAAGAATCCTAGTCTATTAATCAGAACAAGACAAGTCAATATCTGAGATGAAATATAACTGAGTCAAAATACAATAGTCACGATAAAGTACACATAGACAGTAGCAATCTAGTCTGTCAGGATGATGAAGAGGGTAGTCCGGACCCCAAGGAGCGTAACATCTCTATCAGCTCAGTATGGCGGGTTCGGTCATCCTCTCGGGAGCTGGATAGGTCACGTCGAAGGTCGAAGATCTCTTGTCGCACGTCTCGTCGCAAGTCGGAGACCTCCTGCGGCATCTCCCGTCGTAGGTCGGTGACCTCCTATCGCATACCTCGATGAAAATCGGAGACCTCCTGATGGAGACTCGTTATAGATAGCTCAAGTCTGGTAACTCGGTCGCCTAGACTGTGAGGAGCTGGACGTGGTGCTCGGGCTGGGGGCGGTGCCGCGGCTGGAGCGGCCTCACCGAATAGTGTGACCATAAACTCATCCTGCTCTGCCTCCTCCTCCTGAGCATCTGGGTCAGGCTGGTGCTGTGCCCCCCTCCGCCAAGATAGGACACCCTCACCATCTATATGGATACCTTCTAAAGAGAGGTTCCTAGATCCTACAACGTCAAACTCAGTCAGGACTTAGACATCACCTCTGGTGACGTCAATACGTAGGGAGACAATATATGCTGTCAAAATGTGACAGTATGACATGTGAACTCATGTGCTGGTGGTGACTCCAGCTGAGTAGATAATAGTTTGAAAGATATATAGGCTAATATCTGTATCTAATCTATGGCAAAAGACATAAAGGAGAAAAGAATGAAATGGATGCATTATCGTGATGTCCCGAGTGGTCAACGAAAAATGCAGGAGACTAAAACCCTATAAAGGACATAGTAGTGATCTCGAAAGGACACTGAATTGACCTAAACATAGTAACAGTGGCCACTCATCCCCCCCCCCCCCCCCCAAAAAAAATGAATATATCGTATCAAGAGTAATGCGCGAGTAAAGATCACCAAATGGTAGATCCCTAGGAGGGTAACACTGAAAAGTGCACGTAGATAGTCGTAGACCTAAAAAGGTCTGAATGATGGTAGGGGATAGCATGATATCAATACCAGCTACCCTATTAGTATATGTAAGGTCATCTACCTTAACTAAGTTATTGTACAGTTCGACACATAAACCTATGTTTACTGAACTGGTACAGTAAATAAGGTTCTGCAAGCTGTAGTAGTCAATGACCTCTACAACTGGAATGTAGGAGCGCAAGAAAAACTATCTATCTAAACACCTAGTCCAGATAGGCATATAAATGGTGGAGTCAAACTTAATCCTAAGTTCTTCTCAGTAGGGAACCTAGGGTCAGTACTAACGGTCCAGCACTAGTATTAGCACGTTTCCTACTTTATTAAAGAGAACTAGATTAAGCAATAAATTATAGGAAATATTTAAAACTTTTAGAAGAAGAATGAAAGTTTACCGACGTATTGTGAGAAAAATAGTAGAACTGATGACCTCGGTTGACTTGCAGCAGCGTAATAATCGAAGAAATTTTAATTTTAATCCCTCCCACGGTAAAGCTCAGTGAGAGCCTTGGCAAGAGTGGAAATGTGAGGTGCAAGGAGAGGGGGCGCCCCTGCCACCCCTTATATAGGGTGGTCCGGGCACCCGGATCCACTCTGGGAGTCGGGGTGGGGCGTCCGGAGTGCCTTCTGGGCACCCCGGAAGGCTATGCCTGGGGTGCCCGCCCCTTGTTTTAGACCGTGTATTTTTTTTAAGTTAATTTTAAATAATTTTTAAGTTAAATTAATTTTAAAGTTAAGTTAAAATAATTTTTAAAATAAATTTTAAAATAATTTATTAATTTAAAATATTTTTTAAGTTAAAATATTTTTTTTAAAAATAATTTTTAAGTTAAAATAATTTTTTAAGTTAAAATAATTTTTTTAAAGTTAAAATAATTTTTAAAATATTTTTTTTTAAAGTTAAAATAATTTTTAAAATAATTTTTTCAGTTAAAATATTTTTTTTAAAAAATAAATTTTTAAGTTAAAATAATTTTTAAGTTAAAATAATTTTTTTTTGAACAATTTAAAAAAATTTAAGATAATTGCTAAATTAAATTTTAAGTTAAATTAATTTTAAGAGAATTTTAAGTTAAATTGAATTTTCAGTTTTAATTTGATTTAATTTAATTCATTTTAATTTAATTTATGATTTTGGTCCTTGGTTATCTCACCTGATCTAAATTTTCAATCAGAGAATCCTATAATTTTGTGAGATGAGTTAAATTCGATTTTTAGGGTTTGGTTTAACTTTGTGTTAGATTCAGGTTTAGCTTTGGGCTCAATAAACAGACATTCTTTGGATAAACTTCTGGGCTATGGTGAGTCACTTGGACATCATTAGAGTAACCATACCTTCGAGTTTTTTCAAATAGTCCTATTTACTAAACTTAATACAAACCCTTGGTCTAATTGGTTAGGATCCGTAAAGGGTAGCTTCGATTAGTTCCACTAAGTCAAATCCACAAGGTCGAAGTCATATCTTCCTAGACATGCATAAACAAAGTTTCCCTAATGTACTATCGTCCAAAACTTCACCAGTACCGTTGATTAAGTTAAACTGTTATCCCTTTAAACCAGTCCTAATTACCTTGACGGGTAGGTTAGTTTTTGGTTACCTTATTGGGTAGGTTAGTTTTGGAGGTGACAGCTATTCTGGAGCCTCCCCTTGAATTATTGGCCTGTATTTTCAAGTTTTAGTTCTAGGTTTATGTCTGTTACTTTTATAATTATATTTAACTTGATGATAGTCTAATTTTTAGTGGATTTTAAAATATTTCAATTTTGATTTAGTTAGTCTAGGTTTGTGTTTTATGTTTTGATTTGGTTTATCAAATTTTATATAGTATATTTTATCTTTGGGTATGTAATATTGGTTAATTCCTACTTGCGTGGTTAAACACACTTTTGGAATCCAAGCTTTAGTTTGTTGTTTGTGTTGGCACAACCGCCAGCACGACTAGCTACATGTTGGCGACTGACACAGCCGTAAGTACGACCAGCTGAGTGCTGGTGGCCATCACAATTGCTAGGCGCGTGTTGGCGGCCAGCGCGTGCTAGCGTCGGGAAGAGGGAGAGGGGGAGGGGCGGAGAGAACTCACCGAAGAATCACTAGAATAGCTAAAGATTGGGGAAGAACACACGCACAAGGAAAATCAGGATTGTGCCCTAGGTTTTTAGGTGGACTTACAGACGGAAATAATTCGTCGGTAATCCTTGTATGGTATTATCGATGGAATTGATATTAAGTTGATAATATCTATTTAGTATTATCGACGGAATATGCGTTCTGTCAGTGGTTATCAATGGACATTGATATTTCATCGCTAATCCCTTAGAGTTTAAGGTTATGACTTGTCTTCATGATGAAAATAATATTCTGTTGATAATTATCAACAACAACAACAATAATAACCAAGCCTTATCCCACTAGGTGGGGTCGGCTGTATGAATTTTTTTATGCCATTGAGCTCTATCTCTTACTATATCATCATCTATATTTTAAAAAATTTATCTTGTTTTATTGTTGCTAACCAAGTCTTTTTTGGTCTTCCTCGTTTGATATACATGTTTATCATAGTTTCACATCGCCTAACTAAAGTATTTATTGGTAGTCTAAGTACATGTCTGTACCTTCTAAAACATGTCTCTCAGAGTTTATCTTCAATAGATGCAACTCTAACTTTCTCTCTAATGCTGTCATTTCTTATTTTGTCCATTCTCATATGTCCACACATCCACCTTAACATCCTCATCTCTGCAACTCTTATCTTTTGCTCATGTGCTCGAGTCATAACCCAACATTCAGCTCCATATAATATAGCAAGTCTAACTACTGTTTTATAGAACTTACCTTTAAGTTTAAAAGATACTTTATGGTCACATAAAACACTCGATGCTTCCCCCCATTTTAACAATCTTGCTTGTATTTTATGTAAGACATCTCTCTCAATCTCTTAATCATTTTGTAAAAATGATCCTAAATATTTAAATCTCTCGATTCCGGATAACTCGTCCTCTCCTATCTTAATAATTATCTCATTACTTCTATTATTACTAAACTTAAATTCCATATATTCTATCTTTAATCTACTAAGCTTAAAACCTTTCACTTCTAGTGTTTCCCGCTGATATGGGTTAGGTTTTGTGGGTCTCCTGATGAGGAAAGAAAAGGAGGAAGGAAAAGCAAGAGAGATAGGCTAATATCGGTCGAGACATACCTTCATGATGAAGGTAGGGTAATATCGGTCGGGACATACCTTCATGATGAAGGTAGGGTAATATCGGCCGGTACATAACTTCAGGAAGGAGGTAGGCTAATATCGGTCGGGGCATACCTTCATGATGAAGGTAGGGTAATATCGGCCGGGACATAACTTCAGGAAGGATGTAGGCTAATATCGGTCGGGACATACCCCGATAGGAGGTAAGCCTATATCGACCGAAATACGCCTCCCCGGAGAAAGGCCTATATACTTTACAGGAAGTAGGCTAATATCGGCCGGGACATGCCTTCATGATGAAAGCATGCTAATATCGGTCGGGACATACCTTCATGATGAAGGTAGGGTAATATCGGCCGGGACATAACTTCAGGAAGGAGGTAGGCTAATATCGGTCGGGACATACCCCGATAGGAGGTAAGCCTATATCGACCGAAATATGCCTCCTCGGAGAAAGGCCTATATACTTTACAGGAAGTAGGTTAATATCGGCCGGGACCTAACTTCAGGACGAAGGTAGGCTAATATCGACCGTGACATACCTTCAAGGGGAGAGCCAATACGGGTCGGTCGATCAATACCTCGGAGAGATACTAGACAAAATGCAGTTTATTAATATAAAAAGGATGCAGATAGAAACTGCATGAAGCTGCATGAGAAAGGATAATAAATGAATATTTCAAAGAAGATAATTAACGAGGATATCTGTAATATGTAAATGCATGACAGGTGTTATATATTTTGGCGGGAAATATGCTCCCAGATTATTTTGTAGGTACTAAATGACAAAGAAGGTACATCTGGGGTACAAAAAAGATTCCTTAAAAGTCATTTACCACAAGTATGCCGCTGACATCATCTCATAACGAACTCTAACAAACCGGGGTCCACTTCATGACTACGGAGGTTATATGAAGTGGTATAAAAGGGGGAATCCTCTCCGTTGGCAGGGTAAGTTCACAAGTTCACATCATTGCGCACATTGATAACCCTAATTTTCTAGCTACTGTTCATCTTCTTCTTCCTTCTTCCACACCAAGAGAGATCACTAACTTGAGCGTCGAAGGGCCTAGCCAGGGATTCCCACCCCGGTCTTAGGTCACTGATGATAGTGTTGGCCGGTCTCTTGTGCGCAGGAAGTCTTGGAAGCTCCGAATCTGGGTGTCTCTTCGATTGGGTTTCTCTCTCGTCATCGGATCTTCGTACAAGGAGGGCATTCGGTGACTCTATTTTTCCCGATCCGCTTTGGGTTTCTCGGATCATTGTTCTACAGGTATTGTTCTTCATCAGCGGTGGGTTTCTTTCTTCCGGATTTCCGTCATGTCCAGCTTCTCAGATAGGATCAAATTTGGCTCCGTCTGTGGGAATCTCACCTGAATCTGAGACCACATGATGGAAGAGGCCGGAAAATCAAACCTACTTACTATCAGTCGGGAGGATTTGGATTTTCTCATCAACTCCCATGTCCAAAAAGCCTTGCAGCAACAACAACAATAACTTCAAGCTCATACTGGAGCTACTCTGCCAACAGCTCATAATCCGACAATATCAACTACTGAGCAGCGGAAAGGAAAGGAACTAGAAGAAGAGGAACATGCGTATTTTCCTCCAACTGTTGTTTCTCCGACGAGGCGTCCCCGAGCTTTCCTTCGCACTCCTATGGAGCAAGGGGGTAGAAGGCCTGTGTTCCAAGAATCCTCTGGTGAAGCACCTGATAAAGAAAAGCGTAAGATCAAGATGATAACTAGTGATAGCTCACCTGAGAAGGTCATCTCCCCATTCTCTCAAAGTGTACTGGATGATCCGCTTCCTAAGCGGTATCAAAACCTGCAGATTGGGGAATATACTGGAACAACAGATCCAGAAGATCATCTGTTGAAATTTGAGAACGTAGCATTATTACAACAATTCTCTGATGGAGTGAAATGTCGGATGTTTCTCACTACCCTCGGAGGAGCTGCACAGCGCTGGTTCAAGAGATTACCAGAAAAATCTATTCGAAAATTCAAGGACTTCAAGAAAGTCTTTCTACACCATTTCTCTAGCAACAAGAGGTATCATAAGACTCCTTGGAGTTTGTTTTCAATCAAGCAGTCGACTAAAGAATCTATTCGAGCATACATCAAAAGGTTCAATCAGGTAGCTATTGATGTGCCTAATGCTACTACTGAGATATTAGTAAGTGCTTTCTCTCAAGGTCTGAATGATAATGACCTCTTCTCCTACCCAAATTAAAGAGAAAGCTCCAGCCCCTGTGCCTCCACCCAGAGGTCCTAGAATAACTCATCCACCTCATCGACAACCAGAGTATCGTCCACAAGCTGTACAACATGTGGAGATACAGCCAGAGGCACCGAGGAGGTGGTGCACTTATCATAAAACTAGCAGTCATCATGCTGAAGACTGTTTTGTTTTAACAAATAGACGAGTCAACAGGGAGCGATATCAGAGGCAGAACTACTATCGACAACAATACCCCAGGCAACAAAGTCCACCCAAATTGGAATATCGCCCGATCGAGACTCGGCAGGAGGCAATACCAGTCCCGGCCGGTACTAGTCAAGTATCAGAAAAAGCACCTTCTGAAGCTGTGATGACTCGACAGGAAGAAAACAGAAACAATACTGCTCGAGGCAATATCAATATGATTGCGGGCGGACCCACTGATGGGGATTCTAATAGAGCCAGAAAAGCACATGCCCGAAGATTGGAGATTCATGCCGTAGGGTGCAGCATGGAACGAGCAGCCGACCCTGAAATAAGTTTTGGGCCCAAAGATCTTGAGGGGGTAGAAATACCTCATGATGATGCTCTGATCATCAAAGCTGTGATAGCCAACTACGCCATTGCTCGCACCTTCATAGACACGGGTAGTTCCATCAATATTATATTCAAGAAGGCTTTCGATCAACTACAAATTGATCCAAGTGAACTTCAACAAATCGTTACTCCTCTGTATGGATTCACGGGCAATGAAGTACAACCTTTAGGTCAAATAAAGTTGGCCATTTCACTGGGAGAAGAGCCTCTGATGAGAACCAGGAGATCTTATTTTATGGTGGTAGACGCTCCATCCTCTTACAATGTGATATTGGGTCGACCTGCCTTAAACGAGTTTAGGGCGGTCGTTTCTACTTTTTGTCAAAAGATCAAATTTCCTGTGGAGGATCAAGTTGGAGAAGTACGGGGTGATCAGAAGACAACCCGAAAATGTTATGTAGAGATAATTCGAGCTGAAGCTAACACCGCCCGAAAGATTCAAAGAATGGAGGTTAACGCCATTAGGGAAAAACCGCCTGCCCTGGTCTATGAAGAGAAGGAAGAAATTCAGATCCAGGCCGGTCGACCTGAAGCTACTACATATATCGCGGCCGATCTTGAGCCTACTCTGAAGGCTGCATTAGTACAATGTTTGGAGAAGAATAATGATGTATTTGCATGGACTCCCAAAGAAGTCTCGGGCGTTTCTCCTACCGTTATGGAACATTCCTTGCATGTTTTCCCGGATGCCCACCCGGTCATGTAAAGAAAAAGAAGTTTTAGCGCGGAACAAAATCAAATCATCAAAGAAGAAATAACCAAACTTATGGAGGTGGGATATATTAGGGAAGTACAGTTCCCAAGCTGGTTGGCTAATGTGGTGTTAGTCTCTAAACCAGGAAATAAATGGCGAGTCTGCATTGACTTTCGGGATCTCAACAAAGCTTGCCCGAAGGACTATTATCCGTTACCCAGGATTGATCAGCTTGTTGACTCCACCGCCGGATGCGAATATATCTCTATGTTGGACACTTATCAAGGTTATCATCAAGTTCCCTTGGCCAAAGAAGATCAGGAAAAGGTCAGTTTTATAATATATGAAGGTACTTATTGCTATAATGTTATGCCCTTTGGACTAAAAAATGCAGGAGTAACTTATCAAAGGCTTATGAATAAGGTTTTCTAGAGGCAGATTGGTAGAAATATGAAAGTATATGTTGATGACATCTTAATTAAGTCTCTTCAAGCTGCTGATCTGTGCAGGGATATAGAGGAAACTTGCGAGACTTTAAGACAATATGAGCTCAAGTTAAATCCAAGCAAATGCTTATTCAGCGCAAAGGGAGGAAAATTCCTGGGATATATGGTGTCCGAACGGGGGATAGAGGCCAACCCGAGCAAGGTCAAGGCACTGCAGAACATGGAGCCACCGCGCAACATGAGGGAAGCCCAAAGATTGACAGGCCGAATCACAGCCTTGTCTAGATTTATTTCTAGATTGGCCGATCGTAGTTTTCATTTCTTTAAAATACTCAGAAAGGCTAATAAGTTTCAATGGAATGAGGAGTGTGATAAGGCTTTCCAAGAATTGAAAGATTATTTGGCTACTCTCCCTGTGTTGGCTAAACCTATAGTAGGAGAAACTTTGTGGGTATACTTGTCGGCTAATGAAAACGTCATAGGTTCTGTACTAGTTAGACAAGAGGGAAAGGAGCAACAACCTGTATATTTTTCTAGCTATTTATTAAAAGGAGTTGAGTGTAGATACACTACGCTAGAGAAATTAGCTTACGCCCTAGCATTGACTGCTCGGAGGTTGCGCCCATATTTCTTAGCACATGAGATTATTGTATTAACTAACAGCACTCTTGGGCGAGTGTTACTCAACCCAGAGGCATCAGGATGGCTGATCAAATGGACAACTGAACTTGGGGAATATGACATCCAATATCAACCTCGCTCGGCCATCATGGCACAAGCTCTAGCAGACTTCATCATAGAAGTTCAAGGCCCCGAGGAAGAAAACACCTAGAAGGTTTATGTAGATGGTTCTTCAACTAGACAAGGTAGCAGAATTGGTGTTCTTCTTATATCACCAAGGGAAGACAGACTGCAACTCTCCATCAGGTTGAATTACAGAGCTACCAACAACGAAGCAGAATATGAAGCCTTAATAGCCGGCTTGCAAGCTGCTCGGCATATAGGGGCAGCTCGAGTCCTTATCTATTTCGATTCTCAATTAGCAACTCAACAACTATCAGGTAATTTTGAAATCAATAATGATAGACTTAAGTTATATGCTGAAGCATTTGATAAGTTGAAGTCCCAGTTTCAAGAAGTAAATATACAAAAGGTTCCTAGATCTGAAAATCAAGTAGCAGATGAATTGGCTAAATTGGCTTCTGCTATAGTACCATGGAGTTTAGATAAGCCCGTGGAACAAACTCTGTTAGTATCTTGTATTGAAAGACATGCTGAAGCAGAGATTCAAAGCGATTGGAGGGCTCAGATCATATTATACTTGTAGTAAGGTATTCTTCCTAGTGATGTAGAGCAGGCAAGAGTATTTAAGAAGAGGGCCGCTCAATACACTATGGTGGGAGAACAGTTATATAAAAGGGCTTTTTCCAGACCTTTGCTTAAATGTATTGGCACAGAAGATATACAGTTTATTTTACGAGAAGTTCATCAAGGTTCGTGTGGTAGTCATATAGGGGGAAGATCTTTGGCTCGTAAAATTCTGTTAGCAGGATATTTTTGGCCCACTTTACATGAAGATGCTAGCAAGCTGGTGAGAACTTGTGTTTCTTGTCAAAAACATCAAAATATCCCACATCATCCTACACAGTTATTGAGAACCTCTATAGTTGCATGTCCTTTTGATCAGTGGGGCATGGACATAGTACGACCGTTTCCTATGGCAGCTGCACAGAGAAAATTCCTATTGGTAGCGGTGGATTATTTTTCTAAATGGGTGGAGGCAGAACCACTTGCTCGAATTACCGAAGATGCAGTTATTAAATTTTTATGGAAAAATATAATCTGCAGATTTGGCATTCCTCATAAATTGGTCTCTGATAATGGAAGGCAATTCCAAGGGGATAGGATTTTAGATTGGTGCAATAGTTACGGCATCATTCAGGCCTTCACTTCCGTAGCTTACCCACAAAGCAATGGTCAAGCAGAGGTAACTAATAGGGAGATTATTAGAGGTCTAAAAATCAAACTGGATCATGTTGGAGGTAGCTGGGTAGATGAATTACCCAGTGTTCTTTGGGCTCACCTCACTACACCCCGGGAAGCTACAGGAATCACGCCTTTTCAGTTAGTTTATGGAGGAGAAGCAATAATTCCCATCGAGGTGGGGGTAGAATATGATAGATGGCGATTATATGATGAGGACAATGAAGGTCGACGACTTATGGAGCTAGATTTGATAGAGGAAATAAGAGATAAAGCTGCTACCCGTCTTGTATCATATCGACAGCGGATGAGGCAAAACTATAACAAGAGAGTGATACCCAGATTTTTCCAAGTGGGGGATTTGATATGGAAACGAATTAAACCTGTTGGAGATGTCAGTAAGATGGCACCACAATGGGGAGGACCTTACAAAGTGGTAGAAAAGCTCGCATCAGGTTCATATTATCTTCAAGATGCTGAAGGGAGAATTTTGGAATGCCCTTGGAGCGCTAATCATTTACAGTCTTATCGAACCTGACCAGATCATACTATTTAAGAAAGTGTTCACAATTATTTGAAGTCCCTGGTGAACTGAGGACAAATATACCTACAGTTTATGTACCCTACTTCTTTTAATGAAAGCCAGGCAAGACAAATATCATCACTGGAAATAAGTATGGTTCATACAAATTGATAAATATCCAGAAAACCTTCATTTCCTATTTCGAGTAATCAAGAGAAGGAAATCCCAAAAGGCCTATTTAGCTCCCCTCAAAGTCAAGAAACCTTAAAAACTGTCAAGAGGAGGAACCGGAGACTCTAAACCATCTCAGAAGCAAAAGTCGATCGGGAAATTCTATGAAGTAACTCGGTCAGGCCTTCATAGGAGGAACCGGAGACTCTAAACCATCTCAGAAGCAAAAGTCGATCGGGAAATTCTATGAAGTAACTCGGTCGGGTCTTCATAGGAGGAACCGGAGACTCTAAATCATCTCAGAGCAAAAGTCGATCGGGAAATTCTATGAAGTAACTCGGTCGGGTCTTCATAGGAAATTCTATGAAGTAACTCGGTCGGGCCTTCATAGGAGGAACCGGAGACTCTAAACCATCTCAGAAGCAAAAGTCGATCGGGAAATTCTATGAAGTAACTCGGTCGGGTCTTCATAGTGTTGGTTGCTACTCGGAAAACCTATAGGTTCCATTGTACAAAAATTTTGTACAAAGGTTTGAACCTTTTCCTAGCTACCATGTGTTCTTTTAAATTAAATTTTGGATCGCCTGCGGAACTTAACACGTTTGATCCAAAACTTAATCTATTTGTTCTTTTAGGTTTTAACTTGGATCTCCTGCGGAACTTTACACGTTCGACCCAAGTCTCCTTAAGTTATTAATTCCATTAAATATTAATTTTCATAATTGGTTCCCAGTACTGACGTGGCGAGGCACATGACCTTCTTGGATATGGGAGCAACCACCACCGACTAGACAAAACCTTTTATAGAAAGCTAATATTTAATTTCCTAAAATAACTTTAGGTTAACCAAAGAGAACAATCAAATCACAAGGAAAAGAAAAAACAAAAGAACACAGCATCGAAAAAACATATTCGAAATTCTAGAACGTAAGCCTCTTGTATTTGGTATTATTTCCATAAATAACTAGCATGATGCGGAAATAAAAAGTACTAGTTATACCTTGTAGAAAAACCTCTTGATCTTCTACCGTATTCCTCTTCTAACCTCGGACGTTGTGTGGGCAACGATCTACCGAGATGAGAAAACCACCAACCACCTTCTTCTCCTCCAAGCAAGGTTCGGCCACAAAGGAAAACTTCACCAAGGAGAAAAACCAAAATACTAACCAAGTTCCAAGAGATGCTAGCTTTCTCTCCTTCTTCTTCTTCTTCTCCAAGTAGTATCCGGCCACCACAAGAGCTCCAAGGGAGAGAGAGAGGATCGACCACCACAAGAGGAAGAGAGGGAGAGGATGGCCGGCCACACCAAGGAACAAAAGAGGGAGAGAAATAATAGATGTTGTGTCTCATGAAGGCACCCTCACCCCTTCTTTTATATTCCTTGGCCTAGGCAAATTAGGAAATTTAATTACAATAAAATTTCCTCAATTTCCTTGACATGATTTAATTGAGAAAAATAAAATAAAATTTCCCAATTAAATCTTCATTGGCCGGCCACATCATTGGAGAACAAATTGGACAAGTTTCAATCAACAATTAAAACTTCCTAATTTGTTTCCGGAAATTTTAAAATTAAACTTTCTCTTTAAAAATCTCTACATGGTTAATAAAAGAAATTTCTATAATTTTAATTTTACAACATGTGAATAATTTTTAAAGAGAAAATAAAATATCTCACCAATCTACAAATAAGGAAAGAGATCTAATCTCTTTCTTTAATCTTTTGTAAATTTTACAAGAGAGATAATTTAATTTAAATTCTCTTTAATAAATTATTTCTTCCACATAATAAAAATTAAAATTAAAATTCCTTTTTAATTTAATTTGGCCGGCCCCCACTAGCTTGGGTTCAAGCTAGGGCCGGCCACCCCAATTTATACCTAGGCCGGCCCTAGCTTGGTTCCCAAGCTAGCTTGGTCGGCCCCCTATTGGTGGGTATAGAAGGTGGGTATAGGTGGGTATAGAACTCTATAAATAAGAGGCTACGATAGGGACCGAGAGGAGGAATTGGTTTTGGTCTCCCGATAAAATTAAGCATCCCGTGTTCGCCCAGAACACACAACTTAATTTTATCAATAATAATTCATTCCACTAGAGAACTATTATTGAACTACCGCACCAATCCCAAATTACATTTTTGGGCTCCTTCTTATTATGAGTGTGTTAGTCTCCCTGTGTTTAAGATATCGAATGTCCACTAATTAAGTGAGTTACTGACAACTCATTTAATTAATATCTTAGTCCAAGAGTAGTACCACTCAACCTTATCGTCATGTCGGACTAAGTCCACCTGCAGGGTTTAACATGACAATCCTTATGAGCTCCTCTTGGGGACATTATCAACCTAGTATCTCTAGGACACAGTTTCCTTCTATAATCAACAACACACACTATAAATGATACCATTTCCCAACTTATCGGGCTTATTGATTCATCGAACTAAACCTCACCCATTGATAAATTAAAGAAATAAATATCAAATATATGTGCTTGTTATTATATCAGGATTAAGAGCACACACTTCCATAATAACCGAGGTCTTTGTTTCTTTATAAAGTCAGTATAAAAGAAACGACCTCCAATGGTCCTACTCAATACACTCAAAGTGTACTAGTGTAATTATACAGTCAAGATAAACTGATACCTAATTACACTACGACCTTCTAATGGTTTGTTCCTTTCCATTTTGGTCGTGAGCTACTGTTTATAATTTATAAGGTACTGATAACATCATCTTCTGCATGTGACACCACATACTATGTTATCTACAGTATAAATTAATTGAACAACTACAACTAAATGTAGATAATTTGACCAAATGTGATTCTTTATTCATAATGAATGTTTAGAAAGCTTAGGCTTTCAGTATACACTCCAACACATAGGAGGAACCAGAGACTCTAAACCATCTCAGAAGCAAAAGTCGATCGGGAAATTCTATGAAGTAACTCGGTCGGGCCTTCATAGGAGGAACCGAAGACTCTAAACCATCTCAAAAGCAAAAGTCGATCGGGAAATTCTATGAAGTAACTCGGTCAGGTCTTCATAGGAGGAACCGGAGACTCTAAACCATCTCAGAAGCAAAAGTCGATCGGGAAATTCTATGAAGTAACTCGGCCGGGCCTTCATAGGAGGAACCGGAGACTCTAAACCATCTCAGAAACAAAAGTCGATCGGGAAATTCTATGAAGTAACTCGGTCGGGTCTTCATAGGAGGAACCGGAGACTCTAAACCATCTTAGAGCAAAAGTTGATCGGAAAATTCTATGAAGTAACTCGGTCGGGTCTTCATAGGAGGAACCGGAGACTCTAAACCATCTCAAAGCAAAAGTCGATCGGGAAATTCTATGAAGTAACTCGGTCGGGCCTTCATAGGAGGAACCGGAGACTCTAAACCATCTCAGATGCAAAAGTCGATATGGAAATTCTATGAAGTAACTCGGTTGGGTCTTCATAGGAGGAACCGGTGACTCTAAACCATCTCAGAGCAAAAGTCGATCGGGAAATTCTATAAAGTAACTCGGTCGGGTCTTCATAGGAGGAACCAGAGACTCTAAACCATCTCAGAGTAAAAGTCGATCGGGAAATTCTATGAAGTAACTCGGTCGGGCCTTCATAGGAGGAACTGGAGACTCTAAACCATCTCAGAAGCAAAAGTCGATCGGGAAATTCTATGAAGTAACTCGATCGGGTCTTCATAGGAGGAACCGGAGACTCTCAACAATCTCAGAGCAAAAGTCGATCGGGAAATTCTATGAAGTAACTCGGTCGGGTCTTCATAGGAGGAACCGGAGACTCTAAACCATCTCAGAGCAAAAGTCGATCGGGAAATTCTATGAAGTAACTCGGTTGGATTTTCATAAGAGGAACCGGAGACTCTAAACCATCTCAGAAGCAAAAATCGATCAGGAAATTCTATGAACAGGTCTTCTAACCCATCACAAATCACCATTAAGAGATCTTATAAATTCAAGACCTAATTCGCCGATATTATGCGGACATGAGGCTGGAATTCAAAAGGGGTGCTATACATATGATACATTATTCATTTGGAGAGATCAATTGAAATTATGCATTCTTTTGGAATTATGAAGTATACCGGATGTTGTCTGCAGAAGAATTCATCAGGACAAAGATTAACTTCAAGAGATAAGCCGGGAATTCTCGAATAAAGTTTATACTCAATATTCAAAAGTATTTCAGAAGGGGTATTCTCAAATCAGCATGATAAAGAAGCAAGTAAGTATCAAAATTTTCTTATGTACTGCAAGTACTTAGTTATACAGCTTTAATCACACTTTTCTTTTCATTAGCAGTTCCTATAGTGCAAGTCTTTTATAAATGATCTCTTTAAACATTCGGAAAAGGGCTTTTTAAATCCGCGGGCAGTTCTTCGTTAAGCCTGCGGCGATTTATGAAAGAAAGAGGAGGTTCTTTGGGTAGGTAACCACCTCTCTTAGTTGTTGAAGAACTCCCGATACAGAATGGTTTAGAGCACCTACTATCCTACGAACGAATTCCCGAGCAAAGGCTGAAGACTTCAAATAAGTCTGACACCATTCTTCCCACCGGCTCTCCTCTTGGTCCTTGTAATTTTGAAAATCAGTTTGTAATCTCGCGTTCTGATCTTGCAAGGCATCTTTCTCTGATTTAAGCTACTCCAATTCCTTCTGAAGCAGTGATAATTCAACCTCTTGGGCTTTTCTCTGCTCTTGTTCCTGTAGGAGAATGAAATCATGAGAGGCTAAGTCCTGAGCTTGATCAGAAAGATAGGCATTATGGAGCTTCTCTACTTTCTTTAAAATAAGACTTTTTTGAGAAGTATCTGAGAGAGCTTTCTCTTTCAAAGCAATCTCTAGTCGAAGACCAGAGTGTAACCTATCCACCTGTAATTCTAACATCCTTCTAGCAAGCTCTTTGTCTTTCAACATTTGTTGACATTCCTCCAATTCTTGTTTCAAGGTTACCAATTGTTGATTTTGCAAGGCCACCTTCTCCTGCAACTGAGCCATATCATTGTTAGAAGAAGGCGAAGCAGCCTTCAATGTCTCCAATTGAGCTTGCAACTTATTGTTCTCATGATCCTTAGCTGTGAGTAGTTGGTCGATATGTAGACTTGTGGCAAGAAACTAAACAAAAGGACAATGTAAGCTAAAAATGAAGATACAAAGTTGATAACATATAACCAGAAATACTTACAACCACTACCTGACGACTATGGCGATCAGCTCGATGTGGGAGACTAAGACCTCTTAGTTGCTCATAACCCTGCATCCAAGATTCGGCCAGTAAACCTTGTAGTTGCAAAGTGCCATAGCTAGGTGGACTAGAGGGTTGTCCCAATTGAGAAGGTAAGCCTGCAGCCAGTTTAAATAAAGGACGGGGGAGAGAGGAAGCAAGAGGTGGAGAAGAAGAGGATGCAATAGAAGGAAAAGGGATAGAAGAAGCAGGAGGAGCAAGGGAGGAACTAGATGGAATAGAAGGTAACAGTGTAGGAAGGGTTGTTGCAATGGTGGGAACACTAACAGTTGAAGGATCGACACCTGGAAGAGATCGCCGGCAGGGTGTCCATTTTGCTCGAGGCCTAGAAGCCAAGGGAGGCAAGGCCAATGCCAAGGATGTAGAAGACACGGGAGGGACAACGGCCATCTCAGAAGTAGAAGGAGCTGAAATAATAGAAGAAGAAAGGATAAGTAGACCGGGCCTCATCATCCTAAGAGTAGGATTGGATATAATATGGGTGGGAGTTATCGGTGCCTTACCTCTCTCAAAAGAAATAGGCGCCGGAACAAGAGGAGCTTGCACAAAAGTGCCAAAGAAATCGTCGAAGGGAGAGTCCTTAATGAGATTTGGCTTTTTAACTAAGGTAACAAAAGGCTCTTCTTCCTCCTCTTCCAGGAGTGCAACACCCTCTGCCCGTCGTTCTTCTTCAGAAAGCAAGCCCAAAGTGGAAGGATTAGGATCGGATCGGCGAGCAAATAACCATTTTTCTCCAAGATTATTGACGAAAGATTTAGTCATAGCGGAATTCTTGTACATAAAAGCTGGAAGAAGAGCATCGGCTGAAATACAGAGGATAAACATCATTATCAAAGAGATATACTAATCAGCAGAGGCGGAGTGAAATAATGATACTCACCAAAGGAACTATCCAAAGGAGTGTCAATGTTGCCTATTCTGAAGGGAAACATCAAGCCCTCTTCGATTAGATGTGGCAAACTGAATTTTGCTTCTCGCAGTTTGGGTAGAGCAGAAACAACAGAGGGATCGTTAAGAAGATCGTGGGTGTCAGGAAGCGGAGGTAAATCATGTATCCATTGAATAGGAAACGGAGGGGGAGAAGGGAGACGCATGTAGAAAAATTTACGATACCATTCACCTTGAGGAGGAATGCGGTTAAACAGAATGGCCTTGGGACGAGACTGGAACTTGAAAATGCCAACATCTACTCGGCGAGGAATGAAGAAGTGATGAAAAAGATGGGGAAACAAGGGGAAATCCAACAGTTTTGATACCCCAATGAAACCCATTAGAATAGAAAAAGATTGAGGGATAAACTGGTTAAGCGGGATATCAAAATAGCGGCTGGCATTGCAGAAAAAAGGATGAAGGGGAAATCTAAAACCTTGTAGGACCTGGTCCCTGAAGATGGAGATACATCCTAAGGGGGGAAGATGTGGACCCTCATGAGGAGCGGGACGGATGATATAGGAAGGAAAACCATAGGTTGCCTGTAAGTCCACTTCTTTTGTATCTGTGAGGTCGGAAGAGCATGAGAGAAACCACGCAGGAGGAGAAACCGCCATAGGGAGAAGCAATCACAGAAAAAGGAATCAAGCAAGAAGACGAAAGATGAAGAAAAACAGGAGAAAACTTCGTAAACCCTTATCTCTCTTTTTTGCCTTGTGATAAAACCCCTAAGCTGAAACGGCAAAAGGGAAAAAGGAGAGTAAAAGGTTCTTGGAGTATCAATCGTCATAAATAGGTAATAATATTAAAGAATAAAATCAAGAGAAAGAAGTAAAGTTAAAAAAAGATACCTAGGAAAAGGTGTGAGTTTCCTTAGAAATACTCTTAGGAAACCCTGACAAGGACAGATAGAAATTAGTATAATAACTATAAGTTTAAGGCGTGGGTGTAATAAAATGGAAATTGAACGTCAGATAGTAGTTAATAGACGAGATCCATAGATAACAATCGGACGATTTTGATAAATCGACCGAGATGAAGATCACGCAAAATATATTGACCAAAGGCTTATTATAATAAGACAAATAATATACACTATAATAAAACCCCGTGAGAACCAATTACTATGTGGAAAAAGACATATGAAGACACAAAGGTAAACCGGCCGAGTAAAATAAAATTGACCAATATTAAGAATAACATAATAAAACTGTGTTAAGTCAGGCGAAATATGACTAAACTATGAAATATCGGGCGATATTTATGGATCCTAATATATATCGACCAGTCACTAAGAGACGAGCTGTCAGGAAAAAGGGTATGATGACAAACCAAGCAACATCGAACACATTCATACAGAATAGGTAGCTAGTGAGGGTAAGCCGATCAATCAAAAAAGATCGACCAATATTAGGAATACCATGATAGAAATATGTCCAATCGGGCGAGACATAATTAAGCTATAAAACATCGGGCGAAATTTAGCAATCTTAATATATACCGATCGATCATTAAGAAGAATACCCGTAGGGAAATGTCGCGTTATGGTAAACCAAATAACATTAGGTACATTTACAGAAAACAGATAGTTATCCTGAGAAAGAGTAAGATTCACAACCCAAAAGGTATAATCAAAGTCACACGAGTTCATCATTAGAAAATCCCAATAACTTGAATCTAAGTTAGAGTCAACCTAGGGTACAGTTCATGAGGTTTGTTTTCAATTAGTTTGCGCTTATTTAAGAAATTAGGAGGAGGGCCACGAGATAAGTAACTCTATTCTCTTAATTGTTGAATGGCCCCTTGAGCTCCTGTAGTAAAGGCAGATAGAATGGATCTCACGATCGGTCTGTTGAACTCAGGAGATTCAATCATGGCCGTGGCTCGTTCCTTGTAACGAACATCCTCGTTCCCTTTGTAGACTACCAACGCCATCTGAGAGGTCTTTAATTCATCTTCTTTGGCAAAAGCCTCGGCTTTAGCCGATTCAAGGGAGGTGGTCAGAGAGGCTACCTCATCCTCTTTCAGTTGCAAGGCTTTGAGCTTCTCAGTCAATTCCACTTCATAATTATCCTTCAGCTCGCCAAGTTTGGAAGTCAATTCTTGGTTGAGGTCCGTAACCAATTTAAATTTTGCCTGAAGACTTTCAATTTGTACTTCGAGTTGTTCCTTGGCGGCAGCAGAAAATGCGGTGGAAGATAATCCAACAACCTCTTGCTTTAGTTTATCGTTCTCCGATCTCAACCTCTTGTTCTTAGTGTATAAGTTGTGTAGTAGTCGAGAGAAACCCATATTTTCTATCCATCGCTGGAAATATAATGAAAAGTCATAAGATAATAGTTGGGAAATAGAAAATAAGCATTAATAAGGATACCTGGTTCTCCTTGTGAGAGAAGCGATCAATTGTCTCAGGAATAGAAAGCTCTTCAAAAAGGGGACGAACTTCATCCCAAGAGCTGGCAAAAAAACCCCCTAATAATATGGGGAGAATAGGAATGGCAGAGGAACCGGCCGAGAAGGAAGAAGTAGGAATAGAAGGGGGAGCAAAGATTAAGTAAGAAGAAAGCGAGGAAGGCAAAGACCCAGAAGTTGGTATAGATAGAGGAAAAGTAAAAGAAACATCCCCAGAGGTGCTGGCACTGGAAAAAGGCGGGGCAGGAAAATTAAGAGAAGGATAAAGCTCCGCCAGCGTCGGCTTATCAGAAGGAAGGCCAGCCGAAGCAAAGCCTTCTAAAACCAACTCATCAGCAGGAAGAATAAGCCTCCTTTTTGAAGGAGGAGCCCTGGTTAGTTTACGCCCTGGACGCTTGCCCGTGGAAATTTCGGTTATCAATTTACTGGGGCTATCAGGAGATGTGAGTTCGAGTACAGGGAGAGCAGTAGAAGAAGAAACGGCAACAGCCGCTGGAGAAGTAACAGTGGGTACAGGATTGGGAAGGATCTCCGCAGAAGGGTCTCTAGGAGCCCCAAGAGCTTTAAGAGCACCCCAAAGAACTAGATACTTCAGCCAAAGGAGCTGGCTCTTCGATTGGAGGAGGAAGAGCAATTGCAGCTAGAAGTTCAGCCTCCTTGGCACGAAGTATGCCCTCTTCCACACGTAGTTCTTCGTCAATCAAAGCATCATAAAAGCTATCCACTACAGAAAAAGAACAACAGTTCAGTCAGTTAAAAATAAGGAGAAAGAAATAGGGTATTACCTAAAGGAACTCGAGTATCAGGTCTAACAGGGCTTAAACCAAACAAGTATAGGAGATCAACCCGTAGCCACTTAAGAATGGAAAGCCGATGATTTAACAATTTCTCACAATAGAGGGGGAAAGAAGGATGAAGATGAAACTCGTTGACGTCGGGCAAGGGGGGCAAAAAAGATTTCCAAGCATGAGACCAAGGAATAGGTCCTGGAAACTTTAAGAAGAAAAAACGAGATTTCCAAGCTTTGAGAGATGAAGGCATACCCTCAAAAAGAACCATTTTAGTTCGTGAATGAAACAGGAAAACACCCGATTCTGAGCACTTGGGATAAGAAAACATGAAGAAATTTTGAGGAGTAGGAGGAATATCCCATAGACGAAACAACATGTAAGAACCACATACATGAAGAAATGCATTAGGGGCGAACTAATGCAAAGGAATATCAAAGTACCGACTTATTTCAATCAAGAAAGGAGGAATGGGGAACCTTAAGCCCCCTATCAACTAGTCCCTGAAAAAAGTCACACAGTTATCAGGGGGATGATGAGGTCGATCATTCGGTGTTGGGAGTATGATTCTATATTCCCTAGGAATTTCATATTGACGACGGATGGATAATCTAGCATTCTTATAAAAGGAAGAAGACATATGAACATACCAAGGAGCTATTGCTTCCGCAGCCATGGACAAAAGTATAGGCTAGTGGAGCAACAGATTACTTACTGAAGACAAGAGAAGAGATCGTCAAAAAACAGGGAGCCCGGGATATGGTTGAAGGCAGCAACAAGAAAAGAACTCTAGAGAAGGAAAAAGAAAGGACAAGGTTTAAAAAGAGGCGAAGGGTTTAGGGTTTGGAAAGCGCATAACCGTCATCAGATCAAAACTTTTTTTGCAGGCGTGGAGGATCACAATAGAAAGGCAGAAGACCCACGTGACGTGGCGGTCAGAAAAAGTATGTGCCATACCATCATAAAAATATTCACATCGGATGTGATAGGTCGGATCACACTAGGGTTGGTAGCGTCTCGGAGTATGTCTCTAACACTCCCTCACCCGGAGAAGAACCAATCACTAGCTAGGAAGCTTCGAAAGAAGACATGCACAACTGGGTATAATAAAATAAAAGGGATTGAACTTTTGACTAAGCCCAGGCTAAAGACAAAAACATTTAAGGATGGAGATTCAGGCGAGTGACAACTTTTAAATTAATATCCTTATAAAATACAAACTAATATTTATCAAAGTAGTTTTATACTGATATAACTATGATTATGATAGATAAGTATAGTGTTGACTGTGATTAATAAGATAATATTGGCTGGTATAACATTAGTTATAATGTGAAGATGTTCCGACAGTTAAAATAGCCTTAGCTATAATAAATAACACACAAGATACACCAAGGAACGATGAATGCCACATTACAGTTAATTTGGTAAATTACAGAAGGATTCAATAGAACCACTTAATTCGACACAAAAGTTTATTTTTGTTGGTGCAACCTTAGGTTAAGGTTGACCTGACTCGAGTTGACCTGACTCGAGTTGTGTTTTGATGTTTGACGATGTTTGACGAGAAGAGAGTTGTATTCTTGATGTTTGACAAGAATAGATGTTTGGGAGATTGTTGGTGCAACCGTAGGTTAAGGTTGACCTGATTCGGGGAAAAGTCCAAGCAGGTAGCTTGGCACGCGAAAAGTCCAAGTATGGAGACTTGGCACTGGAAAAGTCCAAGTACGGAGACTTGGCACGGGGAAAAGTCCAAGCAGGTAGCTTGGCACGCGAAAAGTCCAAGTATGGAGACTTGGCACGGGAAAAGTCCAAATAGGGAGTTTGGCGCGGGGAAAAGTCCTGGTGAGTGAAGCCAGGCAGTCGGAAAGTCCTGGTGAGTGAGGCCAGGCAAGGGAAAGTCCTAGTGAGTGAAGCTAGGTGAGTTGGAAAGTCCTGGTCAGTGAAGCCAGGCAGTCGGGAAATCCTGGTGAGTGAAGCCAGGTGAAAATCCTAGTGAGTGAAGCTAGGTGAAAGGGAAAGTCCTGGTGAGTGAAGCCAGGCAGATTGGAAATCCTGGTGAGTGAAGCCAGGTGAAAACCCTAGTGAGTGAAGCTAGGTGAAAGTCCTGGTGAGTGAAGCCGGGCAAGGGAAAATCCAGATGGATCAAGGGTGATCGGACATCTGGTGATGGGAAGTCCAAATAGGTCATAAGAGTGATCGGATACTTGGTACGAAGAGAAAAGTCTAAGTGGGTCAAAGGGATTGACCGGACACTTAGCGGGGAGTCCTAGCAGGTCAAGGGAGTGATCGGATGCTAGGCGCAATGTACCAACAGGTCAAGATTGACCGGATGTTGGTTTAGACTTGGTTTGGGGGAAAACCATGAGCTGGATCGATCTGGTGATCGATCCAGTGTGATACCGCGAATATTCTGATCGGTCTGGTGACCGATCGAGTAAAGATCCAGAGGGGTACCGATCGGTCCGGTGACCGATCGGGCGTGCTGAATGCGGAAGCTCGACGGTTCGCATCGATCAGAGTTCCTCGATCGGCGTGGACCGATCAGAGGTTCCCGATCGGTCCATGGATCGATCGAGACGGAACGAAGGCTTAGAAAATAGGATCGGCGTGGACCGATCCACATGGAGCCTGATCGGTCCACAGACCGATCCAGGCACTAGCCGTTGCGACGCAACGGCTAGATTTCTTCTGTGTTTCTTCGTTTTCTTCGCAGGTTATAAAAGGAGGGCTGCTACTGCGAGCCTGCGCTTCTCCTTCTTCTTCTCCTTCTTCTAGCTTGCTGCTGCTTGCAATCTGAGCTTTGTTGAGCTCTCCCCAGTAAGCTTCGTGTGAGCTTCCAGTCGACGGTCAGCTGCTGCTATTGTTCGAGAAGTTGTTGCTTCACAGGCAGTCAGACGAGAAGGCGAGTTAGTGTTTGTACATTGTTCTTGTCTTTCTACTTGTATTTCTTGTACTCCTTCTTGTTGTTGCAAGTTTTGTGGCGAGGTTTCTCCACCCAGAAGGAGTTCATATTAGCCGGTTTTCTGGGGACTCATCCACCGACGGATTGACTGGACTCGTCCACCTTACGGACACGCCGAGGAGTAGGAGCCCTAATCTCCGAACCTCGTTACATCGGTTTGTTTGAGGTTTGTCTTCTTTTCCTTCGTTTCTACGTGTCATTTTCCGCTGCGCTAACCCTAGTTTGTAGAAACGCGACGATTTGGGGTCGGCTATTCACACCCCCCCCTCTCTAGCCTCCGTACGAAGGATCCTAACAATTTTTACACTCAGAATCTGATCAGGATACATAATATTACATTTCCCCTCAGAACAGTAAAACCTCAGCTAGATAATAAATATTACAAACATAAACTCTTAGAATGTTCAGAAAATTTCAATCCCACTGGATTCAAACTTACCACGGAGCGGAGATAGAGATAGCTCACCTCGTCCAAGCTTGTCCAGGCTCATAAGTGGCAATGTGCTGCCTAGGACGAAGAAAGCAACAAAAACAGAAAAGCTTAGAGGCAACGAGACAGGGAAACATTTATTCATTCCATGATGGAAAAATAAATGTAAAAACCACTTCCCCTCTCAAGCCGTCTAAGCTCGGCAAGTGAAGCAACCAAGTATAGCCCAAGGGTAACATGTGTT
This sequence comes from Zingiber officinale, assembly GCF_018446385.1. Lineage (NCBI taxonomy): Eukaryota > Viridiplantae > Streptophyta > Magnoliopsida > Zingiberales > Zingiberaceae > Zingiber > Zingiber officinale. The sequence goes on along the minus strand of NC_056000.1, from coordinate 4,505,043 downwards.
GTGCCCTTCACACAGCACCCTTGGGTCATTTGGCCGCCCCTCTATGAGTAGCAAATATCTCTCTGAAGTTTCTTGAGTCCTTCAGAGCATCGGTATCTTTGGATGAAAAAGATGAATGATGAGGCTTCATCTCTTAAGACAATCCCTTGAACCCCAGAGCTAGGCGTAGCAAAAATCCCAATAAATTCATATATAGATCTCACCTGGTCCAACAAAAGTCGCCCCTAAAGGGGAGGATCTGAGACCATAACCTTAGCAATAAGAGATGACAAGGAAGGAAAAGAACTGAAATGGGTGGTGGATGAAGAGAAGGTTGTAAGCCTATTTAAAGAAGCAAAAGGCTCACAGGATCACTATACTTGGTTTAAAGGGACGGTGGTACACAAAATCTGTGAGGTCATTTCAATATCTGGAGCAGAGTCACGGGTAGGAAAAGACAAGACCATACTTATGTCTAGTCAGTCGTCTACACCTCCTTCGACTAGACTTGAAGGGAAGGCTAGTGATATGGGTTAGGTTTTGTGGGTCTCCTGATGAGGAAAGAAAAGGAGGAAGGAAAAGCAAAAGAGATAGGCTAATATCGGTCGGGACATACCTTCATGAAGAAGGTAGAGTAATATCGGTCGGGACATACCTTCATGATGAAGGTAGGGTAATATCGGCCGGTACATAACTTCAAGAAGGAGGTAGGCTAATATCGGTCGGGATATACCTTCATGATGAAAGTAGGGTAATATTGGCCGGGACATAACTTCAGGAAGGAGGTAGGCTAATATCGGTCGGGACATACCCCGATAGGAGGTAATCCTATATCGACCGAAATACGCCTCCCCGGAGAAATGTCTATATACTTTACAGGAAGTAGGCTAATATCGGCCGGGACATGCCTTCATGATGAAAGCAGACTAATATCGGTCGGGACATACCTTCATGATGAAGGTAGGGTAATATCGGCCGGGACATAACTTCAGGAAGGAGGTAGGCTAATATCGGTCGGGACATACCCCGATAGGAGGTAAGCCTATATCGACCGAAATATGCCTCCCCGGAGAAAGGCCTATATACTTTACAGGAAGTAGGCTAATATCAGCCGAGACCTAACTTCAGGACGAAGGTAGGCTAATATCGGCCGTGACATACCTTCAAGGGGAGAGCCAATACGGGTCGGTTGATCAATACCTCGGAGAGATACTAGACAAAATGCAGTTTATTAATATAAAAAGGATGCAGATAGAAACTGCATGAAGCTGCATGAGAAAGGATCATAAATGAATATTTCAAAGAAGATAATTAACGAGGATATCTGTAATATGTAAATGCATGACAGGTGTTATATATTTTGGCGGAAAATATGCTCCCAGATTATTTTGCAGGTACTAAATGACAAAGAAAGTACATCTGGGGTACAAAAAAGATTCCTTAAAAGTCATTTACCACAAGTACGCCGCTGACATCATCTTATAACGAACTCTAATAAACTGGGGTCCACTTCATGACTACGGAGGTTATATGAAGTGGTATAAAAGGGGGAATCCTCTCCGTTGGCAGGGTAAGTTCACAAGTTCACATCATTGCGCACATTGATAACCCTAATTTTCTAGCTACTGTTCATCTTCTTCTTCCTTCTTCCACACCAAGAGAGATCACTAACTTGAGCGTCGAAGGGCCTAGCCAGGGATTCCCACCCTGGTCTTAGGTCACTGACGATAATGTTGGCCGGTCTCTTGTGCGCAGGAAGTCTTGGAAGCTCCGAATCTGGGTGTCTCTTCGATTGGGTTTCTCTCTCGTCATCGGATCTTCGTACAAGGAGGGCATTCGGTGACTCTATTTTTCCCGATCCGCTTTGGGTTTCTCGGATCATTGTTCTACAGGTATTGTTCTTCATCAGTGGTGGGTTTCTTTCTTCCAGATTTCCGTCGTGTCCAGCTTCTCAGACAGGATCACCCGCCAAGATTCTAGTTTAACATTTACTCCTTCACATGTTTCATCTACTAAAATAATATCATTTACAAACAACATGCACCATGGTACTATGTCTTGAATGTGCACAGTTAGTTCATCCATAATTAGTGTAAATAGATAGGGACTTAGAGCTACTCCTTGATGTAACCCTATCTTTATTAGAAATGCTTGAGTTACTCAGCCTGAAGTCTTTACTCTGGTTGTTACATCCTCGTACATATCCTTAATTGTTCAATATGTTGGGACCGAAAAGTAGCTAGAGGGGGGGGGGGGGGGGGAATAGCTCGTCGCGTGCTAGTGTGCTTCGTTGCTTGTTTCTTTAAAGGTGTGCAACGGAAAATACAAAGAAACACAATACAACGCTAACAAATGGATTTTATTTGGTATCCACCTCACAAGAGGTGACTAATCCAAGGATCCACACACTCACGCACCCTCCACTATGAAACACACTCCTCTACGGTAACTACCGAAGGCGGAGAAGCCTTTACAAACTCTCACAACAAGAAGAAAGGGAAAGGGAATAAAATGCAAGCAAAAGCTTACAAATTTGCACAAGAAAAACTCTAACCCTAGCTTTCTTCTTCGCCTCTTTGTTGGTGCAACCTTAGGTCAAGGTTGACCTGGGTAACCCGACTCGAGTTGACCTGACTCGAGGTATATTTTGATGTTTGACAAGAATGGAGAAGTTATATTTTAATGTTTGACAAGAATAAGAACTTGGGGGATTGTGGGTGCAACCTTTGGTCAAGGTTGACCTGATTCGGAAAAAGTCCAAGTATGGAGACTTGGCACGGAAAAGTCCAAGCAGGGAGCTTGGCACGGGAAAAGTCCAAGCAGGGAGCTTGGCACGGAAAGGTCCAAGTATGGAAACTTGGCACGGGGAAAAGTCCAAGCAGGGAGCTTGGCATAGGGAAAGTCCAAGTATGAAAGCTTGGCATAAGAAGTCGGAGAGGGCTCGGTAGCTCGTTCTCCGGACTAGGTCAGAGAGGGCTCGGTAGCTCATTCTCTGGACCGGACGTGGAAGTCGGAGAGGGCTCGGTAGCTCGTTCTCCGGACTAGGTCAGAGAGGGCTCGATAGCTCGTTCTCTAGATCAGGAAGGCACCCTAAAGGCTGGGAAATTGGATCGGTCTGCTGACCGATCCAGTGATACTATGGGTATCTGGATCAGTCTGCTGACCGATCCAGTGATACACTGATTCTCACTGTGGGTCATCTGATCGGTCTGGTGACCGATCAGTAACCAAACAGATTGGGAGAAGGAATAGGAGGGATCGGTCTGTGGACCGATCCACCTGTGGCTTGATCGGTCCACAGACCGATCAGGGATCGCAACCAACTCTTTGTGAGAGTTGGGATCGGTCTGGGGACCGATCAGCGTAGAGCTTGATCGATCCCCTGACCGATCAGATCCGCCCTGGACCGATCAGGGTGGAGCCTGATCGGTCCAGGTCTAGCCGTTGAGTCACAACGGCTAGAAATCTGTGTCTTCTTCTTCGCAGGTTCATATAAATCAAGAGGTGAAGGAGGTGGACAGTAACGATAGAAGAGGAAGGTGTGGACTTCTTCTTGATCCTGCGATCTGAGCTTTGCTGAGCTCTTCATTCCTGAAGCTTCGTGTGAGCTTCCCTCGGCTGGGTCTCCAACTGATAGTTGCTGCTGTGGTTGGCCTCCGTGAAGTTGCTGCTTCATCAACAGTCGACAAGAAGGCAAGCAAGCTAGTGTTTTTTACATTCATATTGTTCTTGGCTTCTTGCTATATTTCTTGTACGCTGATCTTGCTGTTGCAAGAGAGATTGTGGCGAGGTTTCTCCACCCAGAAGGAGTTTTTATTAGCCGATTTTCCGAGGTCTCATCCACCGACGGATTGATAGGATTCGTCCACCTTACGGACACGCCGAGGAGTAGGAGTATCATCTCGGTACCTCGTTATATCGTCGCGTTTGAGGTTTGATATTCTCCTGTTTCGTTTCTATCTTTTATTTTCGCTACGCTAACTAAAATTGTAGGAAGAAACGTGAATTTTGGGGTCGGCTATTCACACCCCCCCTCTCTAGCTGCGTCCGAAGGTCCTAACAAGTGGTATCAGAGCAAGGTCGCTCTTCGTCGGATTAACACCCGGGGGAGCACGAGCTAGAGAATGGATCAACTTGGAGAAGACGTCACGATTCCACCCTTCTACGATCGCGACGACTTCGCGTATTGGAAGGTAAGAATGAAGTATTTTCTTATGACTAACCTAGTAAATTGGAATTGTGTACAAGTAGGTTTTATTCCTCCAGTGGATAAAGAAGGAGAACCTCTCGAGAAGAAGAAGTGGACGAAGGAACAAATCCACCAATCCATAATCAACGACGAGGTAACGAAAATCTTTGAATTTTCATTACCTAATGATATCTTGTGTAAAATAGGTGGATACAACGATGCCAAGGAGTTATGGAACAACTTGGCTAAGTTCCATGAGGAGAGCTCCAATTCAAGTCATGAAGAGGAGTCAAGTGAGCTAAGTAGCTCACATCATGGAGATATGGAATTAGAAGTTGAGGGCTACTCAACATCTAAGGAAGAAGAGGAGGAGAGTTCTTCTTCAAGATTGGAGCAAGAAGAAGAAGCCTCTACCTCCGGAAGGGATGAAGGAGAGAGCTTATATCCATCCTCAACCCTAGGTAACTCAAGCAACTTAATTTCAAGTAAATTACATATAATGTGCTTTGAGTGTAGGGAATATGGGCATTACAAAAGTAAATGTCCAAAGAGGATTAGGAAGACTCCACCGGCACCAAAAGTCAAGGAAGCTGGAGTCCCGATACGCAAGGGAAAGGAGCACGTGGTGTGCTTCCAATGCAAGCAAAGGGGACATTATAGGAGTCAATGTCCAAGGGGGAGGCAACCTCATAAGGACAAGAGACCAAGCACATCTATGGGGGGAGCTAAGGCAAACCCTAAGGTATCCTTTAAGGCACATTCTTGCAATTCTAATAAGACACATGCTAGTAGTTTTATTGCAATTGTCAATAATGATAAGCATGATAACCATAGAAACCGATACATGTGCTTAGGTGCCAAACATGTTAGTCTAGATAAGGACAATGCTAGAAATGCCAACCCTAGAGCTAACTCATCTAAGGTTAAGGAAAACCTAGATAGGAATCCCAAAACAACTAGACATATGTCTAGGAATACCTCAAAAAAAATGGAAAATTAAAGCTTGAGGTATTAAAGAAGGAAAATCAAGTCTTGAGGTCAAGACTTGACACTTTAGAAAAGGCTCTTAAGAATTTGGAGAAGTCAACTCTAGGGTCTAAGGGTCAAAAATCAAAGCCCAAGGACATGAGAGGTTTGGGTCACAAACCTAAGTCTCAAGTGGTCAAGCCCACTTATCATAATGTTCCATTCGATTATGGAACAAGACCTAGGGCTAGGAAGACCATCTCCAAGGTCACAAGGGGAGTCACCCCTAGAGTTGATCTTGATGAGTCTCAAATGACCAAGGCTTTAAAGCCTAGGAGGGTCATTAGGAGGGTTGCTAGGGAAGTCATCCCTAGTGAATATTTAGTAAACCCAATGAGCTCAAATAGGTATTGGGTTCCTAGGAGCGTGATTCCTTCACGCTAGATGGTTTAGGGTGTGCCAACCTTAATTGGATAGGTAGTTAACCTACTCATGGCAAAATGTGACATTTTAGGAATTTTCAAGGTGTAATCAAGCCTTGAAAATGAAATTAAAAATTATTCCTAAGGTGATTAGGATGTTCCAACCACATTTGAGGAGTTTTCTAGGATCAATCTAATTGGCACATAGTGATCTAAAAATCTTTAGTATATGATTTTAGGTCTATTACACTTAGGAATATAGAATTTATGGTAAAATGATCAAAATTATAAAAAATGGCAACTAAGGCTAGAATTAGGTATTTTCTATACCTTTATATGTTATTTGCCATACATTGTTTGTCATATGCCATGTCATGACATCATATTTATTTTATTATCATTTGAAATGTCATGATAATGCTTTGGTTAGTTATATGTCATGCCTTATTTAAGTTTCATACTTGATGACATGACATCATGACATTGACACATGTTTCCACTTATGATATTATTTTATGTCATATCATCATCTCTTGCATTTATGATCAATTAAATTGATTTAAGGATAGAAACATAATTTGATGTGGAGATCAAATTGTTGTTTAGAAAATGCATGAGAACTTAGCTTAAGATGACCTAAACTCATATCTCACATCAAAATTGACTTGGATGTGTTTGATACACCTAGATGTGTGTGAGATATTAGGATTATGAGTTAGGATCAAGGTGCATAGTTCTTGTACCTAGATGAGCCTAATTCGAATTTGAGGATCATAGGGAAAACTTGTGTACAAGTCATGTACATTTAGCCCTAAGATTGTGGTCCTAAATTAAATGGTTTAAGATCATTTCAAAATTGATTTGAAAAACCTTGATGAAGCTTTTCTAGTGATAGCATTCATCATTGAGCAAGTTGATACAAAGATGGATTAACCTTGAGCTATTTCAAAGTCTTTCGAACTTTGTATCAAGATTAAGAAATGGAAGTTATTTTCATAGAAAACTATTTTTCCATGATAATATATGTTATGAGGAATGTATCCTCAAAATTTTATAATTTTTGGAATTTTTTGTAATTTTTTAGGGGTTTCTGAATTTCGGGAGTAAAATCAGAAATCCTTATAAGAGAGTTGTGGACCGATCAGAGAAGATTCTGATCGGTCCAGGGAAGTCTGGATCGGTCACTGGACCGATCCAGGGGAGTGTGGATCGGTCTGGTGACCGATCCAGTGGAGTCCTGATCGGTCTGGTGACCGATCAGAGCGTGCCAAAATGCTGATTTTCGACCGTTGTCTGAAAATTTCAGCTGTGGAAGTTGGTGTTTTAGATTTCTAAAGGGTTGAAACTCTCCAAGACATTGTTGGTGCAATGGTCAAGGAGGAGTTGAACTTTAGGAGGAGTTTTACCTAATGGTCAAGAGGGAGTTGACTTTTAGGGGGAGTTTTTACTCGTCAAGATTTCTGAGGATGAGTGATATGGGATTATCACTAAGTTGATTGTTGACTTTAGTATCAAGGGGGAAATTAAGGGTTTCAATGAAAGGTATGTGACTTTCATTAGGAAGAAACTCTTGACCTTAATTCACTCTTTTTGATGTGTGTCAAAAAGGGGGAGAATATCCAGAGAATGTTCAAGGAAGAACATTGGAGTTTGGGGAGAATGTTCAGTGAATGTTCAAGGGAGAACATTGGAGAACTATCGGAAAACCTAAGTTAGGTTATCAGGTTAACCTAACTTAATTATGGTTTTTTTCAAACATCAAAAAGGGGGAGATTGTTGGTGCAACCTTAGGTCAAGGTTGACCTGGGTAACCCGACTCGAGTTGACCTGACTCGAGGTATATTTTGATGTTTGACAAGAATGGAGAAGTTATATTTTGATGTTTGACAAGAATAGGAACTTGGGGGATTGTGGGTGCAACCTTTGGTCAAGGTTATCCTGGTTGACCCGACTTGAGTTGACCTGATTCGGGAAAAGTCCAAGTATGGAGACTTGGCACGGAAAAGTCCAAGCAGGGAGCTTGGCATGGGAAAAGTCCAAGCAGGGAGCTTGGCACGGAAAGGTCCAAGTATGGAGACTTGGCACGGAAAAGTCCAAGCAGGGAGCTTGGCACGGGGAAAAGTCCAAGCAGGGAGCTTGGCACGGGGAAAGTCCAAGTATGGAAGCTTGGCATGAGAAGTCGGAGAGGGCTCGGTAGCTCATTCTCCGGACTAGGTCAGAGAGGGCTCGGTAGCTCGTTCTCTGGATCGGACGTGGAAGTCGGAGAGGGCTCGGTAGCTCGTTCTCCGGACTAGGTCAGAGAGGGCTCGGTAGCTCGTTCTCTAGATCAGGAAGGCACCCTAAAGGCTGGGAAATTGGATCGGTCTGCTGACCGATCCAGTCATACTATGGGTATCTGGATCGGTCTGCTGACCGATCCAGTGATACACTGATTCTCACTGTGGGTCATCTGATCGGTCTGGTGATTGATCAGTAACCAAACAGATTGGGAGAAGGAATAGGAGGGATCGATCTATGGACCGATCCACCTGTGGCCTGATCGGTCCACAGACCGATCAGGGTGTTAGAGTGTATACTAAAAGCCTAGCTTTTGGTATAAACATTTATCTAGAAATAAGAATCACATTGGTCAAATGTCTACATTTATGATAAATGAAGTTGTTCAATTAATTTATATTGTAGATAACATGGTGTGTGGTGTCACACACAGAGGATCATGTTATCAGTACCTTATAAATTATAAACAGTAGCTCACGACCATAATGGAAAGGAACAAACCATTGGAAGGTCATAGTGTAATTAGGTATTAGTTTATCTTAACTATATAATTACACTAGTACACTTAGAGTGTATTGAGTAGGACCATTAGAGGTCGTTTCTTTTATACTGACTTTATAAAGAAACAAAGACCTCGGTTATTATGGAAGTGTGTGCTCTTAATCCTAATATAATAACAAGCACATATATTTGATATTTATTTCTTTAATTTATCAATGGGTGAGATTTAGTTCGATGAATCAATAAGCCCGATAAGTTGGGAAATGATATCACTTATAGTGTGTGTTGTTGATTATAGAAGGAAGCGTGTCCTAGTGATCTAGGTTGAGAATGTCCCCAAGAGGAGCTCATAAGGATTGTCATGTTAAACCCTGCAGGTGGACTTAGTCCGACATGACGATGAAGTTGAGTGGTACTACTCTTGGAGCTAGATATTAATTAAGTGAGTTGTCAGTAACTTACTTAATTAGTGGACATTTGTTATCTTAAACACAGGGAGACTAACACACTCATAATAAGAAGGAGCCCAAAATGTAATTTGGGATTGGTGCGGTAGTTCAATAATAGTTCTTTAGTGGAATGAATTATTATTGATGAAATTAAGTTGTGTGTTCGGGGCGAACACGGGATGCTTAATTTCATCGGGAGACCAAAACCAATTCCTCCTCTCGGTCCCTATCGTAGCCTCTAGTATATAGAGATTTATACCCACCGCATACCCACCTTCTTACCCATCCAATGGGCCGGCCAAGCTAGCTTGGAACCCAAGCTAGGGCCGGCCAAGACCAAGTGGATGAGCCATGTAGGTGGCCGGCCAAAGCTTGGGTCCCAAGCTTAGGTGGCCGACCACTAGAATATTAAAAGGATTTTTATTAAAATTATTTCTTATGTGGATATCATGATTTTAAAAGAGAGTTTAAAAATTAAAAATTTCCTTTTATAACTTTCTACAAAAGATTAAGAGAAGAGATTAATCTCTTTCCTTATTTGTAGATTAAAAGGATGATTTTAATTTTTGGTAAAAACTTTCCTTATTTGTAAATCATCTACATGTTTAAAAGAGAGTTTAAAATTTGAAATCTTTCCTTATTTGTTGATTAAAGGAGGATTTTAAATTTTAAGAAAACTTTCAATTTTAATCATGTTCATGATTTAAAAGAGAGTTTAAAATTAAATATTCTCTTTTATAAGTTTCTACAAAAGATTAAGAAAAGATTTGATATCTTTCCTTATTTGTAGATTAAAAGAGATTTTAATTTTTAGAGATAACTTTCTTTTTATCCACATGTTTAAAAGAAATATTTTAATTTATAAAATTTCCTTTTTATTAATCACCATAAAGGGAAAAATTATTTGAGAAATTTTTATAAATTTCCGAAAGCAAATTAGGAAGTTTTAATTCTTGTGTGAATTAAAATTTCCTTGATTTGTGGAATGGTGTGGCCGGCCATTGTATTTGTAAAAGAATTATTTTAATTAAATTTTCTTTTTCATGGCAAAATAATTAAGGAAGTTTTTAATTAAATTTCCTTATTTGCCAAGACCAAGGATTATAAAAGAGGGGGTAGAGAAGACTTCAAGGTGAACAACTCTATTCTATTCTTCCTCTCTTTTCCTCCTTGGTGGCCGGCCCTAGCTTCTTTCTCTTCTCTTCTTCTTGTGGCCGGCGGCAATCCCTCTTGGAGCTCTTGATGGTGGCCGGTTCTAGCTAGGAGAAGAAAGAGAGAAAGGAGGTTTTGTTTCTTGCATCCCTTGGAGCTTGGTGGTGGTGGCCGGACCTCTACTTCTCTTGGAGAATTTTGGTGGCCGAAACCTAGAAGGAAGAAGAAGGTGCTTGGTGGTTCTCATCTCGGAAGATCGTTGCCCACACAACGTCCGAGGTTAGAAGAGGAATACGGTAGAAGATCAAGAGGTCTTTCTAGAAGGTATAACTAGTATTTTTCCTTTCCGCATCATACTAGTTATTTTTGGAAATAATACCAAATACAAGAGGCTTACGATTTTAGTGTTTCGAATTTGTTTTCGATATAGTGTTCTTTTGTTTTTCTTTTCCTTGTGATTTGATTGTTCTTTTCGGTTAACCTAAAGTTATTTTAGGAAATTAAATATTAGCTTTCCATAAAAGGTTTTGTCTAGTCGGTGGTGGTTGCTCCCATATCCAAGAAGGTCATGTGCCTCGCCACGTCAGTACTGGGAACCAATTATGGAAATTAATGTTTAATGGAATTAATAACTTAGGTGATTTGGATCGAACGTGTTAAGTTCCGCAGGAGATCCAAGTCTAAACCTAAAAGAACAAATAGATTAAGTTTTGGATCAAACGTGTTAAGTTCCGCAGGCGATCCAAAATTTAATTTAAAAGAACACATGGTAGCTAGGAAAAGGTTCAGACCTTTGTACAAAATTTTTGTACAGTGGAACCTCTAGGTTTTCTGAGTAGCAACCAACAATTGGTATCAGAGCTAGGGTTTTGCCTCTGTGTATTTGGTATTAGTTTAATTATGCACATGTCATACATAATTTAGGCAGGATAATAGTAGGATGTGCTAACTTTGTGGATGCAGGATCCAACTATTATGGCTTATAGTTATTATGTGTGTGATTGGACCCTTGGACATGTCAAGGGTATTTTATTGTGTGTGCATGATTGTATTATAAAATACAGCAGGAGCTGTATTTAGTTTTATTAGGATTTTATTTTTTGATCTAGATACATGTACATTCCTTCGAGGAATATAGGATCGAAAAATGTAAAATTCTATATATGTCGCGAATCGAATCTTGCAAGGCGTGGAACTTTTTGAGGACCAGAGGCGCAGCGGAACAAGGAGCAAGATGGATGCGACAACTAGACCCGGTGGCAGTGGCCAAAGATGGCAGCAGCTAGGGTTGGTGACACACGGAGGACAACAATAGATAAAAGCCATAATAGTTGAAAATTAGATTTTCTATTTATTGCTTTTATATTGTACTGTGTGTGCATGTTAGTATACATAGACTAGTATAGTTAAAAATTCCTCGTTTATAAATAACTAAGTGGGAGAGGGATTTTTAAATAAATCCCATGGTCTCCATTACTGGTTTGTAAGTGATGCAAACAAGCTTGCGCGTTGGCTCTGAGTGCCTTCCTCCATAACGGATGAGCTTGTTTGTGGATCACTAGAACAGACTTCCAATTTTGGATGACTATAGGAAGTTAATTAAGAGCGTGTGATCTTCCCCAACGGAAGGGGCATAATCTTATTAATGGACTTAGTGTCAAGTAACGGTATACACTTAGGCATGTCTAATAGTATCCTCCCCATCGGAGTCACTGCTATTATTTGTGTGACCGAAGAAAACCAACTATTAATTTGTCAAATAAAAAGGTTGACAAGATAATAAAATTAAAAACCCCTCTTACAAATGTTTGATTTTGTATACGTCCACACTAACGTGGCATACAAAATTCACGGTGTTTGAGGTAATTTTATTTGTCATAAAGATTTATTGACAAGATAATTAATGGGTAAAACCCTCCTCTTACAAATGTTTAAATTTTGTATACGTCCACACTAACGTGGCATGCAAAATTCACGGTGTTTGAGGTGTTGGTGAATCTAAATAATATTGTTTGAGGAATCAATGTTATTTTAAATTCAAAAAGTTTTGACCAAATATTTGATCAAAGACAGATCAACTATTAATTTTATTCGTCATAAAGTAAAGTTGACAAGATAATAAAATTAATGAATAAAATCTCCTCTTCGATTTTGTATATATAAAATTCATGGAGATTTTAAGGAGTTGATCTTGACCAAATATTTTTGTGATTCTTAGGATGTTTGTCAATCCCTAGTAGTCATACTATAGAAAAAGACTTAGTAGTCCCAATTGTAATGATTGGAAATAGGACTTGGACATTAAGGTAGACTGTCTTCTTAGAACTAAGAACAATTTAGGTGTATTTAATTCATTAGTTGAAACATGTCTAGTGGTGTTATCTACCAGAACCTGGAGTGTAGATACAAGATGCCATTAATCATGTCTGCAATTCAGGGTTCCAGGAAACCCGACAACTAAATGAAAGGTAAATCACCGTCCACATGAGCACTCTTGTAAAAGTGGTAGTTGTTGCAGTGGGAGATGTTTATCCTTTGGTAAGAATAAAATATGGATTTTAAGTAATTGTCTTTACGTACCAAGTTTAGAAAGAACCTGATTTCAGTTTCTAAACTATCATAGATATTGTGTCTATTTTGATAACAAAGATGTTATCAAGAAAAATAAGGAAATTATCTATTCTGGTATGATCGTTGACAATTTATAATCCAATAACTCCCACGATGCAACAAATAGAAATTAGTAACACATCTTCTAATTTTAAGAGAAAGCAACCTTCAGAAAAGAACCAATTATATCTTTGGCGTCTAAAAGCTAGGTTATACTTGAGTAGGATTCATTGGTAGCTGATGAACTTTTGGGTTCATTGGTAGTGGAAATCTTTCCAACCTGCGAGTCTTACTTAGAAAGAAAATAACCAAGAAGCTTTTAAGGGGTATGGAGTCAAATATATGTTGAAATTGGTTCATTCTGATTTGTGTGATCCTATGACTATCCAGACAAGAGGTAGTATTGAATATTTTGTCTATTTTATAGACAACTATTCAAGATACAAATAAATTTACTTAATGTGCCGCAAGACTAAGTACTTTGATTAGTTCAAAGAGTATAAGGCTGATGCGGAGAAATGTTAAAGTAAAAGTCACTATGGTAAGATCGTAGTGGCAAGTACCTCTTGGGAGAATTTAGGAGTCACTTATCAGAAGTTGGATTCCAATCCCAACTAACTGCATCTGGTACACCCCAACAGAATGATGTAGTAGAAAGAAGGTATAGGACTCTTATGGAATAATTAGATAGGTGATGAGTTATTCAGAAAATTATCAAATTTGTTTTAAGGATATGCTCTGGAAACGGAAGTGAACGTAGTACCTTCCAAAGTCATAACTCTCTACTCATATAGAGTTGCTGAATAGGCGTAAGCCTATTTTGAAGCATATTCGGATTCGGGTAATCCAGCACATATGTTAAAGAGAGACAATGATAAGTTGGATAGGAGTTCACTTGTTTGTAAGTTATCCTAGATAAACAAAAGTAGGTTTATAGTCTTAAAAATCAGAAGGTCATTGTTAGCATCAATGACTGATTTTTTAGAAAAGGACTATATAATGAACCACGTGCTCATAACTAAATTTGTAAAGGACATGTCTAACCTAGTACCAACTGTACAAGATGAGATACCACAAGAAAACTGCAACACGTATCACAAATGATACACAATTGCAGTAAGTGCCTTGTCGTAGTGGGAGGGTTGTTAGGCAACCTAAAAAGATTCATGTTTTGGGAGAGTTTTTGGACTCGATCCCTGGAGGACATGAACCTAATCTCCGGTCATATGATGAAGCACTCCAAGATAAAGATGCAGCATCTTGGCAAAAAGTAAAGAATAATAGAATTAGAATATATGTATTCTAATAAAATCTGGAAGCTTGTAGAATCACCAAATGGTGTAAAAGCTGTTGGGTGTAAAAAGGTCTATAATAGGAAAAGAGGGATAGACAGGAAGGTAGTAACTTTCAAAGCAAGACTTGATGAAAAAGGAAACTTTTTCACTGGTAGCCATGCTTAAGTCTATCTGGATTCTTTTATCTATTTGGCAAGTGGATGTCAAGACAGCATTCCTTAATGGAAGTCTTGAAGAAAGCATCCATATAAAGCAACCAGAATGGTTCATTACAAAGGGCTAAGAGCATCTTGTGTGCAAGCTCAATCAGTCTATGGACTGAGACAAAGCTTCAAGGTCTTGGAACATCCGGTTTATCAAAGTAATCCAGATCTATGGATTTAGTAACCGGATAAGTCTTGTGTATACAAAAGGTGTGATGGAAGCGTGGTGGTATTTCTTGTACTATACGTAGATAACATTTTTGGTAGTTGGAAACAATATCAAAATGTTGTCAGAAGTAAGGGTATGGTTGTTCAAACAATTCGATATAAAGGACTTGGGAGAATGTATATATTCTTAAGATCAAAGTAATAAGTGATCGCAAGAAAAGAATATTTTACTTATCCCAAGCTTCATCAGAAAAATCCTTGCTCGTTTTAAGCATGCAAAACTCCAAGAAAGGTTTCTTACCTTTTCAGGATGGAGTAACTTTATCTAAAGATATGTCTCTATAGACATCAAAGGAGATAAAGGAAATAAAGGCAGTTCTTTATGCTTCGGCTGTCGGAAGCCTAATGTATGCTATGCACGAGATCAAGAATTGCCAAGGGCATAGTTAGCAGATATCAAAGTAACCCTAGACAAGGACAGTGGATTGCAGTAAAGCATATATTGAAGTACCTTAGAGGCACTAGAGAATATATGCTAGCTTACAAGGCAGTTAATTTGGTCCTTGTGGGTTGCATGGATTTTGACTTCCAATCGGATAGGGACAATAATAAGTCAACCTCGGGGTTTTGTGTTTACTTTAGGAGGTAAAGTCATAACTATGGAAGAGTGATAAGCATAGGTATTTTTCTGGACTCCACCATAGAAGTTTAGTATATGGCAAGCCTCTGAGGTAGCCATAAAAGCTGAATGACTCAATAACCTCAAGATAGACTTAGATATGATTTCTGGTTTGTCCAAAGATTATTACAATTTATTGTAATAATATTGGTGCAGTAGCAAACTCGAAGAAACCATAAGTCTATAAAGGCAAGTAAACACAATAGAGCGCAAGTACCACCCAATACGAGAAATCGTATAAACGAGGAGAAGTTGTTGCTGCCTAGAATGCATCAGATGATGACCTATAGATCTTTCACTAAGGTCCTTAAGGCGAGAGCTTTGATGGACATGTTGAAGGGTTGGGAATCAGATGTATGGATATGACAGCTTAGTCTTTTAGTATAAGTGGGAGATTGTTAGAGTGTATACTAAAAGCCTAGCTTTTGGTATAAACATTTATCTAGAAATAAGAATCACATTGGTCAAATGTCTACATTTATGATAAATGAAGTTGTTCAATTAATTTATATTGTAGATAACATGGTGTGTGGTGTCACACATAGAGGATCATGTTATCAGTATCTTATAAATTATAAACAGTAGCTCACGACCATAATGGAAAGGAACAAACCATTGGAAGGTCGTAGTGTAATTAGGTATTAGTTTATCTTAACTATATAATTACACTAGTACACTTAGAGTGTATTGAGTAGGACCATTAGAGGTCGTTTCTTTTATACTGACTTTATAAAGAAACAAAGACCTCAGTTATTATGGAAGTGTGTGCTCTTAATCCTAATATAATAACAAGCACATATATTTGATATTTATTTCTTTAATTTATCAATGGGTGAGATTTAGTTCGATGAATCAATAAGCCCGATAAGTTGGGAAATGATATCACTTATAGTGTGTGTTGTTGATTATAGAAGGAAACTGTGTCCTAGTGATCTAGGTTGAGAATGTCCCCAAGAGGAGCTCATAAGGATTGTCATGTTAAACCCTGCAGGTGGACTTAGTCCGACATGACGATGAAGTTGAGTGGTACTACTCTTGGAGCTAGATATTAATTAAGTGAGTTGTCAAGAACTTACTTAATTAGTGGACATTTGTTATCTTAAACACGGGAGACTAACACACTCATAATAAGAAGGAGCCCAAAATGTAATTTGGGATTGGTGCGTAGTTCAATAATAGTTCTTTAGTGGAATGAATTATTATTGATGAAATTAAGTTGTGTGTTCAAACACGGGATGCTTAATTTCATCGGAGACCAAAACCAATTCCTCCTCTCGGTCCCTATCGTAGCCTCTAGTATATAGAGATTTATACCCACCGATACCCACCTTCTTACCCATCCAATGGGGCAGGCCAAGCTAGCTTGGAACCCAAGCTAGGGCCGCCAAGTCCAAGTGGATGAGCTGTATAGGCCACCCTTCTTACCACCACTACCACTCAGAATATTAAAAGGATTTTATTAAAATTATTTCTTATGTGGATATCATGATTTTAAAGAGAGTTTAAAAATTAAAATTTCCTTTTATAACTTTCTACAAAAGATTAAGAGAAGAGATTAATCTCTTTCCTTATTTGTAGATTAAAAGGATGATTTTAATTTTGGTAAAACTTTCCTTATTTGTAAATCATCTACATGTTTAAAGAGAGTTTAAAATTTGAAATCTTTCCTTATTTGTTGATTAAAGGAGGATTTTAAATTTTAAGAAAACTTTCAATTTTAATCATGTTCATGATTTAAAGAGAGTTTAAAATTAAATATTCTCTTTATAAGTTTCTACAAAAGATTAAGAAAAGATTTGATATCTTTCCTTATTTGTAGATTAAAAGAGATTTTAATTTTTAGAGATAACTTTCTTTTTATCCACATGTTTAAAAGAAATATTTTAATTTATAAAATTTCCTTTTTATTAATCACCATAAAGGGAAAAATTATTTGAGAAATTTTTATAAATTTCCGAAAGCAAATTAGGAAGTTTTAATTCTTGTGTGAATTAAAATTTCCTTGATTTGTG
The DNA here is from genome assembly GCF_018446385.1 of Zingiber officinale. Lineage (NCBI taxonomy): Eukaryota > Viridiplantae > Streptophyta > Magnoliopsida > Zingiberales > Zingiberaceae > Zingiber > Zingiber officinale. The sequence continues at coordinate 4,488,141 of NC_056000.1, read as the reverse complement.
GAATGGTGTGGCCGGCCATTGTATTTGTAAAAAGGAAATTATTTTTAATTAAATTTTCTTTTTCATGGCAAAATAATTAAGGAAGTTTTTAATTAAATTTCCTTATTTGCCAAGACCAAGGATTATAAAAGAGGGGGTAGAGAAGACTTCAAGGTGAACAACTCTATTCTATTCTTCCTCTCTTTTCCTCCTTGGTGGCCGGCCCTAGCTTCTTTCTCTTCTCTTCTTCTTGTGGCCGGCGGCAATCCCTCTTGGAGCTCTTGATGGTGGCCGGTTCTAGCTAGGAGGAGAAAGAGAGAAAGGAGGTTTTGTTTCTTGCATCCCTTGGAGCTTGGTGGTGGTGGTCGGACCTCTACTTCTCTTGGAGAATTTTGGTGGCCGAAACCTAGAAGGAAGAAGAAGGTGCTTGGTGGTTCTCATCTCGGAAGATCATTGCCCACACAACGTCCGAGGTTAGAAGAGGAATACGGTAGAAGATCAAGAGGTCTTTCTAGAAGGTATAACTAGTATTTTTTCTTTCCGCATCATACTAGTTATTTTTGGAAATAATACCACATACAAGAGGCTTACGATGCTAGTGTTTCAAATTTGTTTTCGATATAGTGTTCTTTTGTTTTTCTTTTCCTTGTGATTTGATTGTTCTTTTCAGTTAACCTAAAGTTATTTTAGGAAATTAAATATTAGCTTTCCATAAAAGGTTTTGTCTAGTTGGTGGTGGTTGCTCCCATATCCAAGAAGGCCATGTGCCTCGCCACGTCAGTACTGGGAACCAATTATGGAAATTAATGTTTAATGGAATTAATAACTTAAGGTGATTTGGGTCGAACGTGTTAAGTTCCGCAGGAGATCCAAGTCTAAACCTAAAAGAACATATAGATTAAGTTTTGGATCAAAAGTGTTAAGTTCCGCAGGTGATCCAAAATTTAATTTAAAAGAACACATGGTAGCTAGGAAAAGGTTCAGACCTTTGTACAAAATTTTTGTACTGTGGAATCTCTAGATTTTCCGAGTAGCAACCAACACAGGGATCGCAACCAACTCTCTGTGAGAGTTGGGATCGGTTTGGGGACCGTTCAGCGTAGGGCCTGATCGGTCCCCTGACCGATCAGATCCGCCCTGGACCGATCAGGGTGGAGCTTGATCGGTCCAGGTCTAGCCGTTGAGTCACAACGGCTAGAAATCTGTGTCTTCTTCTTCGCAGGTTCATATAAATCAAGAGGTGAAGGAGGTGGACAGTAACGATAGAAGAGGAAGGTGTGGACTTCTTCTTGATCCTGCAATCTGAGCTTTGTTGAGCTCTTCATTCCTGAAGCTTCGTGTGAGCTTCCCTCGGCTGGGTCTCCAACTGATAGTTGCTGCTGTGGTTGGCCTTCGTGAAGTTGCTGCTTCATCAACAGTCGACAAGAAGGCAAGCAAGCTAGTGTTTTTTACATTCATATTGTTCTTGGCTTCTTGCTATATTTCTTGTACGCTGATCTTGCTGTTGCAAGAGAGATTGTGGCGAGGCTTCTCCACCCAGAAGGAGTTTTTATTAGCCGGTTTTCCGGGGTCTCATCCACCGACGGATTGATAGGATTCGTCCACCTTACGGACACGCCGAGGAGTAGGAGTATCATCTCCGAACCTCGTTATATCGTCACGTTTGAGGTTTGATATTCTCCTGTTTCGTTTCTATCTTTTATTTCCGCTGCGCTAACTAAAATTGTAGGAAGAAACGTGAATTTTGGGGTCGGCTATTCACACCCCCCCTCTCTAGCCGCGTCTGAAGGTCCTAACACTCTTGACTTGGACGTGCCTCCAAGATCCTTTAAGAACTGGCGGTGAGAACTCTGTGGAGAAGCTGTGGGAGTGCTGTAAAGATCTGAAATGAATCGGTGAAGTTCTGCCGAAGGAATCGAACGCCTGCAGTTATAAACGACGCCAACGGTCGAATCCCGATCGATTGGATTGCTCCCAATCGATCGGGGAGGTTTTGGATCGATCAACCGATCGATCCAGAGCACCTCTATGCTTTCTGGAATAGCCTGGATCGATCGGCTGATTGATACAAGGCTTATCGCGCACAAACAGCAGCTCCCAATCGATCCACTGATCGATTGGGACCTCTGGGTCAATCCACGGATCGATCCAAAGGGGTTCTGTTCGCGGGGACTCACCCGATCGATCAGCTAATCGATTGGGCATTATCCAATCGATCGGCTGATCGATCCAAATCTGCTGGATTGATCGGTTGATTAATCCAGATCTGCTGGATTGATCGGCTGATCAATCTAGATCTTGGTTTTTGCCCAAAACAAAGTCCAAAGCCCCCTAAACCAACATCCAGTCAACCATGACTTGTTGGCACATAAAACCTAGCATCCGGTCACCCTTGACTAGCTAGGACTCTCTCACCAAGTGTCTGGTCAAACCCTTTGACTCACTTGGACTTTTCTTCCTCGTGCCAAGTATCCGGTCAATCCCTTTGACCTACTTGGACTTTTCTCCTCTTGCCAAGTATCCGGTCAATCCCTTTGACCTACTTTTCTCCTCTTGCCAAGTATCCGGTCAATCCCTTTGACCTACTTGGACTTTCACCAGATGTCTAGTTAACCTTGACCCATCTGGATTTCCCCATGCCTGGCTTCACTCACCAGGACTTCCCTTCTGCCTAGCTTCACTCACTAGGACTTCTCTTCTGCCTGGCTTCAATCACCAGGACTTTCACCTAGCTTCACTCACTAGGTCTTTCACCTGACTTCACTCACCAGGATTTTCTTCTGCCTGGCTTCACTCACCAGGACTTTCACACTGCCTAGCTTCACTCACTAGGTCTTTCAAACTGCCTAGCTTCACTCACTAGGTCTTTCACCTGGCTTCACTCACCAGGATTTTCCTCCTGCCTAACATCCCAGTTAGGACTTCCCAATCAAGTATCTCGTCAACCTTGACCTACTTGACTCTTCTTCAACCAACCTGATCAGACCCTGATCAGAGTGGAATTGCACCAAACAATCTCCCCAAATGAACAACTGCCTTGTCAAACATCGAAACCCAAACCAAGACTCAAGCTTGGTCAACCAGGTCAGACTTGACCTGAGGGATATTGCACCAACACAATATATGTTACACTAACACCTCTCTTTTTTTAGAATTCTCTATATAATTTCTCTTGGGACTCTAACATAAACTTTTTCTAAGTCAATGAATACCATGTGCAGATCTTTCTTTTGCTCCCAATATTTTTTAATTAATTATCTAAGAAGATGTATAGCTTCTATTGTCGACCTTCCAGGCATTAGCCAAAATTAATTTTCGGTCATATGGTCTCCTTCCTTAATCTTTTGTCTATTACTTTTTCCCAAAGTCTCATAGTATGACTCATTAGTTTAATACCTCTATAGTTTGCACAATTTTGTGCGTCTCTCTTGTTCTTATATAAGGGAACTAGAGTACTTATCCTAAATTTCTCAGATATTTTTTTATTTTCAATATCATGTTAAATAATTTTGTAAGTCATTCAATACCTTGTTTCCCTAGGCACTTCCATACATCTATTGGAATATCATCTAGTCCGACGATTTTTTCATTGTGTATCTCTCATTTAAAGTTTGTTCTACTTCTGAAGTTTGAATTCTATGATAAAAATTAAAATTTCTATTCTCATTTGACCTATTAAATTATCTAAGTTAAGTTGGTCACCTAAACTTTCATTAAAAAGTTAATGAAAATACCTCTTCTACTACTCTTTTATTTCTCCATCGTTTACTAATACCCTATTACATTTTTCTTTAATACATTTTATTTAGAAAAGATCTCTTGTTTTCCTTTCTCTCACTTTAGTTATTATATAAGTATCTCTTTCCCCTTCTTTTGTATCTAATTTTTATATAATCTTTCAAAAGTTTTATTCTTTGGTTCACTCACTACTTTCTTAGTTTTTTTCTTAACTATTGTATATTTTTTTTTAAGTTTTCCTTGTTCTTACAAATATATAATTCCTTATAAGATATTTATTTTTTCTTCACTTTCTCTTGTACTTTCTCATTCCACCACCAAGATTCCTTACTTAGTGGTGCATGTCCCTTTGACTCACCGAGTACACTCTTAGCTACTATTTTCAACTTTGATATCATCTTATCTCATGTTGTATTAGAGTTATCTTATATTTCACCTAATACTTATACTTCTACCTTCTCCTTAAATATATTTTGCTTTCTATTCTTAAACTTCCACCACTTAATTCTAGGAATCGTATATATATATATATATATATATATATATATATTTCTATTGATACTATGTTTGAGACATATATCCAACACTACTAACATATGTTGGATATTTAAGCTTTCTCCAGGGATGACTTTGCAATCTTTACAAATTTTTCTATCCTTCTTCCTAACCATAAGAAAGTCAATTTATGATTTATTATTTCCACTTTTGAATGTGACTAAGTGTTATTCTCTTTTATTTAAAAAACGTATTAGATAATATAAGGTCATATGTTATCGCAAAATCTAATATTGTTTTCCCTTCCTCATTTCTCGTTCCAAACCCAAAACTCCCATGTACCCTATTATATTCCTCATTTTTTACTCCGACATACCCATTTAGATCACCTCCTATTAAAATTATTTCATTTGGTGGAATATTTTGTAATATTTCATCTAAGTCATCCCAAAACCTTAATTTGATAGCTTCATCTAATCCTACTTGTGGTGCATATACGCTAATTATGTTCATATTTTCTTTCACCACTATTATCTTAAGGGCTATAATTCTATCTCCTTTTCTAACTACTCCTACAACTTCATCGTTTAACAAACTATCTACAATAATACCCACTCTATTTCTTGTTTTACTATTTCCAGTGTACCGTAACTTAAAACTCGAGTTCTCTATCATTTTTTGATAGTAAAATGGATTGAGAAATCTCAATGCAAATCTTATGCATTCTATTCAATTCTTAAGAAATTATAAATTGGATAGACAAAATTACAAAAGCATACCAGAATCCATAGTATGCAGTCGATTCTGGGTAAGATATTCAATTTGTAAATTTTCCTTAGTATCCAGAGAGTTTTGTCGATGAGGAAGCAAAACAAAAGCATCATCTGTAAACTGGGACCATAACCTTTATTTATAGAAGCCTAAGATTGAATATTTCTAATTTGGCCCTCAATAAATTAACAATTACACATGGTATCCATATTAATATATTCATAGCAATTAAACCCTTAAGTTATATTCCTTAATCATAAATTTGATCACATTACATTATGACTTATTTAATTGATGACATTAGACATTTATAATTACAATTATGGTCCCAAAATTCTAACAATCTCCCACTGGATCATATCTGTAAACTTATAAATGTTAACCTTAATGAGCTCATAACTTTTGTCATCATGGTCGTAGGGTTTCCTTAACAATCTCACCCATTAATTATATAGACATAAGATCAATGTAGTCTTCGTTGTATCTTTCACAACTAAACCATCAATAGTCACGTACATCAATATAATCAAATGACATAGATCAATTATGAATATATGGCATGAAAATTACATGCAAGGTGATCTATTCATGCCAATTTTCAACTGGTCCTCTTTAACCAAAGTGAGTTAAAAACTTTAACTTAAGTTACACAAAGTGTAGTGAAGTAAACATTGAACTTTATATCTGATCAAAAAATCTTTAAATACATAAGTTTCACCAACATAATCAAACATATATAGAAGACATATATAGTACAAACTCCCACTAGATCTAGATTTCACCAAATTGAATAACACCCATATGAGTGGTATGCTCATAGAAGACATTGGGTGGTAAACCATTTGTAAAAGGATCTACTATCATGGAATTTGTGCCTATGTTCTATCGAAATCTGTCCACTTTGTACTCTTTCTTTCACAACAAGGAACTTGATATCGATGTGTTTCAATTTTTTTGAGCTCCTCTTATTGTTAGAATACAATACAACTGATCTATTGTCACAAAATAACCTCAGTGGTCTTTCAACCCTTCCTAAAATACGCAGCCCAGTGATAAAATTTTTCAGACATATTCCATGATTAGATGCCTCATAACATGCTATAAACTCTGCTGCCATGGTGGAAAAAGTTGTCAATGCTTGTTTGGCACTTCTCCAAGAGATAGCTCCACCAGCCAACAGAAAAACATAGCCTGAAGTGGATCTCATGCTATCTTGGTATCCCGCAAAATCAGAGTTAGAATATCCCATAATCTCAAGAATACCTGACCTCTTATATGTGAGCATGTAACCACTAGTTCTCTTTAAATATCTCATTACCCTCTTTGTTGCTTTCCAATAATTCATTCCTAGGTTGCTTAAATATCCGCCCAACACTCCAACAATGTACGCAATATTCGGACGCGTACAAACTTGAGCATACATAAGACTTCCTATAGCCGAAGCATAGGGAATCTTATGCATTTCTTGAGTCTTGAGTCTTGAGGCTTCCTTTAGGGCATTGTTTAAGACTAAAGTTGTCTCCTTTAGCAACTCGGGTATTACCTGGTTTGCAATCTTACATGCCAAAACTTTTAAGCACCTTATTGATATAGTTCTTTTACGATAATCCAAGAATACCTCGAGAACGATCTCGATATATTTGGATTCCTAATACAAAAGATGCATTACCAAGATCTTTCATTTCAAAATATATAGATAGAAATCTCTTGGTATCATTTAACATACCTATATCATTTGTGGTAAGCAAAATGTCATCAACATATAGAACCAGGAAGATATGCTTACTCCCAGTAAACTTATGATACACACAATCATCCACCACATTCACCTCAAAACCAAATGAGATTATTATTTGATGAAATTTGTGGTACCATTGACGAGATGCTTGTTTTAACCCATAGATGGACTTCTTAAGTTTGTAAACCATACTCTTTGGATCTCCTGATACAAAGTATTCTGGTTGCACCATATAGATTATTTCCTCAATGTCTCCATTGAGAAAAGTTATCTTGACATCCATCTAATGGAGTTCGATATCAAAATGTGCAACAAGTGCCATGATTATCCTTAAAGAGTCCTTTGTTGAAACTGGAGAAAAGGTCTCTTTAAAGTCGATCCCATATTTTTTAGTATAGCCTTTAGCTACAAGACGTGCTTTATACCTTTCCATATTATCGTTTTAATCCCGTTTAGTTTTAAAAATCCACTTACAACCAATGGGTTTCACACCTTCTGGTAATAGGACAAGTTTCCAAACATTATTATTTTGCATTGACTTATACTCCTCATTCATTGCCTCAATCCACTTTTGAGAATTTGAATCTTGCATAGCTTGACGAAAGTTGATTGGATCATCCTCCGCCATACCATCATTTTCCTCATGTTCTTGAAGTAGTTCTATGTAATCATCCAAAATAGAACTCCTCCTTTTTCTAGTGGACCTTCATAAAGGCACTTGTTATACATACATTGGTTCTTGAGGTTGTTGAGTTTGTTCTTCTAGGAGTTGATTAACAATGTCTTATTGTTCTTGTATTGCATCCTAGTCATTGACAGAAATAAAATCCTGATCATTATCAGAAGCAATCATAGGAATATATTTCCTCTTTAAGAGTAGTGGGAATACATTCCTCCTCAAAGACAAGGTCGGTTACTTTATTCTTTCCCCCAAACTCAATATCCTCAAAGAACGTTGCGGTTCCCGTCTCAAAGATGATCTTTATTTTGGGATCATAAAACTTATAGCCCCATAATCACTCAGAATATCTAATAAAGTTGCTACTCACAGTTCTGGAGTCCAGTTTCTTTTCATGTGGCTTATACAGTCTAACCTTAGCTGGAAATCCCCAAATATGAAAATGTTTGAGACTTGGCTATCGCCTTGTCCAAAGATCAAAAGGTGTTTTAGTAGCTACTTTAGTAGGTACTCGATTTAGAATGTAAGCTACTGTCTTTAATACTTCTCCCCAGAGTGGCATTGGTAAGGTTGAATGACTAATCATACTCCTTACCATATCCTTAAGAGTTCAATTATGTCATTCAGCTACACCATTCATGCTTGGTGAGCCTGGCATGGTGTACCGTGGGACGATTCCACACTCCTCTAGGTATTGAGCAAAAGGTCCTGGACGTTGCTCACTTGAACCGTCATATCTACCGTAGTATTCACCACCACGATTAGATCTAACTTTCTTAATTCTTTTGTCTAGTTGGTTCTCAACTTCAACCTTAAATGATTTGAAAACGTCCAATATTTGAGCCTTCTCATAAATAAGAAATAGGTATGAATATCGAGAATAATCATTAATGAATGATACAAAATATTGTTGACCATTCCAAGAAGGTGTTGGAAATGGTCCACAAACATCTGTATGTATCAATTCCAATACTTTGTAGCTCTATATGCACCATCTTTCTTTCTTTTGGTCTGTTTGCCCTTGATGCTTTTAACACAAACATTTAGGTTTGTAAAATCAATGGAGTGTAAAATTCCATCTGATATATGTTGTTCAACTCTATTTCTAGAGATGTGTCCTAAACGTTTGTGTCATAAGACACCTGAGTTTTCATTATTAAATTTACGCTTAGTACCATGTGATTCCACGTTTAGGGTTTCAGTATAAGAAGCATTTATATTAAGCATATATAGATTGTCATAAATTATAAGTGAACCGGTTCCAACAACAATAGAATTAATAGATAACTGAATTGACCATTTCCAAACGAACAACGATAATATAATTTGTCCAAATGAGAAACAAAAATCAAATTCCATCTAAATGACGGTACAATAAAAGTATCTATTAAGTCTAAATAATAACAAGTGTTTAACAACAATCTAAAATGCCCTATTGCTTCCACCTCAACCGACTTGCCATCACCCACATAAATGCATCTTTTAGCATCAGTTGGCTTTCGGTAGCTCAGGTGCATTGAAACACTGATGTTAGTAGTACCACCAGAGTTTAACCACTAAGTGTTTCGAGATATTGAAGCTAAATTTACTTCAGAACAAACCAAATTGAAAAATGTACCATTTTTCGCACGCCATACACGGTACTTAGGATATTATTTCTTGACATGATCAGGCTTGTTACAGAAGAAACAACCTTTCTTGTCAATATCCTACTTTTGTTTCTTCACATAAGGACCTTTAGTAGCCTTATTGTTTCTTTTCTTGCCCTTATCTTTAGGGGTGCTTGCCAAATAAGCACTTTCAACCTTGATTTCCTTCAACCTCTTTTCCTTTTGAACACAGTATGAAATGAGCTCATTAAGAGTCCATTTCTTCCTTTGACAGTTATAATTAATTTGAAACTGACTAAACTGGTTCGGAAGAGAAATAAGGACTAAATGCACAAGCATGTCATCCGACAATTCAAGATTAAGTGCCTTCAATTTTGATGCAAGGTGGGACATTTCCATGATATATTCCCAAATATTTCCCTTGCCTTTATACTTCATAGAAATCAAGCTCTTCAGAATTGTGCTTGTCTCCGCCTTATCACTTTTGGGAAATCATTTTTAAATTTCATCGAGATATTCCTTACCTTTGGTAACACTACTAGACACTGTGCCCCCTAAAAGACTTAGGTATGCCACGCTTGATGATCATAAGACTCATGTGGTTAGAGTGATCCCACTTCTCATATTTAGCCCTCAGTTCAGAGGAACTAGTATATATAGGAGCAGTGAGTTGCTCTATCCTAAGCGCAAGATCTAGATCCATGCAGCTAAGAACAATTAAAATATTCTCCTTTCAATCCTTAAAATTTGTACCATTAAGGATTGACACTGAACTTAAGTTAGCAAAAATAGTAGCAACACTTGTTGAAAAGATAAACACAAGAATTATAACATAAATAACATGCTTATTTTGAATCAATTTAAACAAATGGTAAATCCTATCTAAAGATACATAGTACAACAACAATATCAAGTCTTTGGACAGTAATATTATTTGCAAGTGGTACTCTTGATATAATAATCAAACACTAACAATAATACATGACAAATAATAAACCTATTTTTGGATCGATTTATTATATGCATGAAAGATAACAAAGAAAACCTGATAATTGTTACGTGTTTATTATCATAAGTAATTGTATAATTTGTTAAGTATAAATCTTCCTTTGGGCCGATTAATACTCACATAGATATATACATTTACAATTTATTTAATACCTCAATAATATCTTAATATTTTAAATAAAATAAAATTCAAATAATAGAGGTCATTTTGGTGACATATAATTCAAATTTAATTTAATTTAATTTAAAATAATAGATACTAATAGAACCCTTATAATCCAATTAAATTATATTATTTTAATGGATTATCTTTATTTTACCTATATAATTGTAAACAAACGAGGGTTCGTTACCTCTCCAAACCACGTAACAGAACATGGTTTTTTTTTTAAAAAAAAATCCCTTATCAGAAACCACATTATTTTATGAAACCACGTAACTTTCGAAACAATGCAACTGTACATCATCTCTACCTCTTCTTCACCGCATGCCTCCACGACGCACGAACCACCACAACCGCGGTTGCCGACCACGACAGCCAAGTAGTCGCCAGTTCTTTCCAGTGTTGGAACGCCGGTCACCTTTGTCACTGGCGTTTGCTTGTGCAAAAATAGCGAGAGGAAGCCACAACCAACTCACCGGCCAACTGTAACGCCTTATCATGCCCCGGAAAACTACCTCCAGCATGATGTTGTCGCCGGTGGCCCACTGTTGGTCACCTGCGCTCGTTTGCGATGAGTAGAAAATGTGAGAAGTGGCGTTTAGCGTGTTGCTTGCCATCCTGGGTGCCGTCACCGGCCCAGGAAACCGGTTGCAAGCAACCTCCCGTGACGCTTTCCCTTCTCCGGTGGAAGTTGTGATGTTGTTGCAAATTTTTCCAGCCGGTTGTGACACAGAATAGTGCCGAAAATCGTGATGATAAAATAAAATCGCAACATGATATATCTTGAACCAAAACCAAAATTACACAAAGATAAAACTTTGTACCAAAAATTATTTCCCTAAGAATTTAGAATAGAAGACTGTGATACCAATTGATAGTAAATAGATTGAGAAATCTCAATGCAAATCTTATGCATTCTATTCAATTCTTAAGAAATTATAAATTGGATAGACAAAATTATGGAAGCGTATCAGAATCGATAGTATGCAATCGATTCTGGTATGATCTTCAATTTGTAGATTTTCCTTAGTATCCAGAAAGTTTTGCCAATGAGGAAACAAAACAAAAGCATCATTTGCAAACTGGGACCATAACCCTTATTTATAGAAGCCTAAGATTGCATATTTCTAATTTGGCCCTCAACAAATTAGCAATTACACATAGTATCCACATTAATATATTCATGACAATTAAACCCTTAAGTCATATTCCTTAATCATAAATTTGATCACATTAAATTATGACTTATTTAATTGATAACATTAGACATTTATAATTACAATTATGGTCTCAAAATTCTAATATTTTTGCCTTCTCATCTACCCATTTTGTCTCTTGTACACGTAAAATACTAATTCTTTTCCTAATTATCGTATCTACTACCTCCATTGATTTACCAGTGAAATTCCTATGTTCCATGTTCCAAATATTAGATTATTAGTTTTCCTATCATATTTATTCTTATCTAACCTATGGTGAAAGAACTTTTGCCTATTTAACACTACATCTAAGTTCTCATGAAGATGTAGCAGTATTTGCTGAGACGTTACAGTCGGATCCTGTAATATGAACTCTTACATATTTATCATAATTTTAACGCTAATTAATAACCTAATACAACTCTCCTCCTTATCGATAAAAAAATTTTATTGATAATTTCATCACTAATTTGAAATGTTTTTATAATGAGCGTATGTCAGGACAAACATAGATTGATGTATTTTCGAATCCTGCCCGTTACAAATAAACTATTATTCATTCACAATGTGCGCCTAAGTCCGCGACAATTAATGCACGTCTTAAGCTCCCGGACAAAGTCGCCTATAGCTCACACTCCACAATCAATCAACTTGTTCTTCCCTTCCCTTCTTCTCTTCTCTTGAAACCGCTCAACCATGCAGCGATCAAATCTCTCAATTCTCCTCTTTTTCCTACTGCTTTCGAATTTTTGCCTCTCCGAAGATACTTCGCCGGTGTGCCCTTACCCCTGCCTGCCGCCGCCGACGTGGGCCTCCAACTACCCTCCACCACCGCCCGCATGGAGCGGCTACTCTCCTCCCCAACCAGTGGACGGCGGACTCTATACTCCCCCCTACATGCCCTACTCTCCGCCAAGCTACGGGATGCTGGTTGCGCCTCCCCCGCCGGAGCCCATCCTCCCATATTTCCCCTTCTACTACCGGAGGACGCCGCCGCTGCTGTCTGCAGCTCCGGCTGTAATTCGCGGCGGTGCAATCTCAGTGCCGTTGCTGATACTTTCCGTCGTCATATATTTGCTCGTGTAGATGATTAGACACAGTGCGTCAAACGGTGTGCCGCTCAGTTCATTTTACCTGTGATCATTTATATACATATTAAATAAGATTTTGTTTAAGACGTATTTAATTTACATGAAGGCAAATAAAAATTGATAAAATATATCGATAGTGGTTTTTGAGTCTCGAGACTCCAAATGGTTAGCTTAATTTTTAGTGTAGCAACAGCGGCAGCGGCAGCGGCAGCAGATGAACTTCGTCTCAACAATTTCTTAATAACACACTGCTTTTCATTGATCTGTAATTATTAATGGACATAAATCCTCATTTAAATTTAGAGTTTTAGACGCATGAACCGTTTGGTGGGGAGTCACTATCGATCGCAACGCGTCGGTTCTACTTTTGAACACGAAGCAACGCCAATTCCAGCTGATGCTTCATTTCTTCTGCCATTATATGATTTGTGGTCTCCAGCTGGTTAACAATAACTTCATAAATTATGCACAATAAATTGAAGCTGAATGCAGTTTATTATGACAACTACACTGCACCTTATGAAGTTGCGTTTGCTCCCGGATTACGATTACGGTGCAACGGTTTGGATTTTAAATTTCAATTTCCGTGCATTACAAGAATTTTCGTTCTAGACGACAAACCTAAAATAATAAGTGGTTTGAATGAATTTTGCGTGAGGGTTTTTTCGATTTATTTTGATATCCATAGAAATTTTTTATAAAGATAGATTAGAAAGAAAAACGGTAAATTAGAGAAAAATCTCCAATCATAATATTAACTTTGCATGTAATTCCTATATTCAAAAAATTTTATTTTCACTCCCTGGATGGAAAATATTACTTGTTTCAACTCCCTCATGCAAATATTGATACCTAAATTGCCCTTCAAATTTTTTAGGTACAAAAATTTTAAAATTGAGTACAAAAAGTCTAAAAATGAGTATAATTCTTCTTAAAGTCAGTACTTTATATTAAAAATAGAGTATATTTTCTATCAAAATTGTCCCTCTTATTTTTTAATATAAAAAATATAAAAATAAGTATAATTCATGTTAAATTCAGTACTTTACACTATAATCTAGTACTCTATACTAGGATCGAGTATATTTTCTATCGAAATTAACCCTCATATTTTTCGGTACAAATAGTCTAAAAATGAGTATAATTCATATTAAATTCAGCACATTAAACTAAAATCGAGTATATTTTGAGATGAAAAAAGAATCGTACTCAATTTGATAGAAAATATACTAGATTCTGAGTTAATATACTCAATTTAAGAGGATTTATACTGATTTTTAGGCTTTCTGTACCTAAAAATATCATGAGCAATTAGGTAAAGATGTTTGAGTGGGGAGTGAAAATAAAGATTTTTCATGGATGGGGACTGTATGCAAAGATTTATTTATCAATAGGGACTGCATGCAAAATTATCCGAAAAAAATTAAATATTAGAATTTAAAAAAAAACAGGTTGACTTAAAACTGAATTAGTAAAAGATGATTAATTACATTTATTATGAACATCTCTCACAGTCTTATACAAAAAAGTAAATCACGGATCCATTTATAACTCACCGTTAAATTAAATAAGGGGAGGAAGAAATTTATGTTTTCAAAAATAAACCTCGGTCGAAAATTAATTTCTTATTATATTATAATAATAAGTCTGCTCATCCGATCCGTGGGAACGCAAGATTGAAACTCAAAGACTTGTCGACGCATCAATTGGAAAAAAGGACAACTTTAATGTCTATCGGTTGGATTTCTTCTCGGGGCTCTTCCTCTCAATTCTCAATAAATCTAACGTCAATCAAATCAGATTCATTATATAGGTGTTGCCTACTTGCCTACCCGAGAGAAATGGGGAGCATGATATAACACCACCAACGACACAACAGCAGCAGCAAGGTAGTGCAGCAGTGCCAATTCCGTGATTTTTTTCTAACTGGTGCACTGAACATGTAGAGACATTGTAACCGGTTGAAACCTCTCCTTTATCTCAGTAACTTCAGAAAAAGGCAAGGCTCTTACAAACAATATAGCTTATATAGTTTGTTTCTACCTGAGACACGGATGAATATGAGTTGTCGCCTGTGTTGATAAAATTATCACGTGCCTGGAAGTCCACGGAGCCTGCGGAAAAGAGAGAATAGCGAGAGAATGAGAGGCTTAAAAATAGAGGCCAAAGATACTTCGGCTCCACCACTCCAACGTTCAAATTAGATTTCTGACGAGGAAAAATAGAAAAGAAGAATAGTGTAGAGGGATGGATGCATAGAATTGTAAGCGTATCTTTATTCATTGGAGCGGACTCTTTTATATCACAAGTGTATATCACTCTCTTTTGGCTATTAATTGATGACGGAATATTTGTCATATTCTAGTAAAACATATGTCACATTATATCTAAGATTATGTCGCCCATATTCATGTGCTGTGGAAGACCTCCATCTCAGCATGACCATTGACCTTCTTGGTACACATGAAGGCTTCCAATACTCCCCATATCATAGTTGGAGGCTTCCAATACTCCTCATATAATAGTTGTTCCAACCAAACATCGTAGATGATCAAATTATCAGTCAACGAACCGAGGTGCATATTTTTTGGAGATTGTCATCTAGGAGGATAAAAAAATCTAAAAGTACTCCCAAAGAGGATTAGAATGACATAGGGGATGAATCCTAGTTGGCCACCTCGACACACAAGTTAAAGTTCTCTCAAGGAAGAAGAATTGTGAAAGGAGTAGGGTTTTGGTTTGCGTGTAGATGTGCTCACGGGAGCGAGCAACCTTTTAAAAAGTTATAAATGTGTCCATTCTCCCAGATGTGCACAACCATTTATCATGTGAAGATATGTGCTTCTATTACCCACGTACTCTAGGATGCACACTCACTGGTGGTGAAAAGACCTCCCATATATGCTCAGGACTCGTGACATAATTACTCGACCTCTACTGAACACATGATGACATGATTGCAGATATTACATCTTCACCCATCACAAGGTTGCAGATATTACATCTTCACCCCTCAAATTCACATAGGGCAACTAGGGCATGCATCGCGTTCATACCACAATAACGAAAGGTTGAAAAAACAAGGCTTATCAAACTTTTTATTTAACAAGTATCAATGACAGTAAAGAGAACTACAACACATAATCTCAAGACAAATATCTAATAGTAAGAACCCATGTCCTCACAAATCTCCTAGGAGTCTCCGAACAGTGTGTCAGGCTACCATCCCGTCTCCTCATCTACTTCGTCTGCATGCTCTCTATAATACCCTATGAGGGGTATCCCTCACCTGCATCGTATACATCATGAGTCTATAGATCCAGCAAGAACATCCTATTATGAAAAATATGACATCCATAGTGAAGTAGGATCAGTAGCTAAAACAGAAAATGCAAACTTAATTACGAAATAGAGGAAAACATGTTAAGTAGAAACATCCACACAACTAGTAACAATGAATATGTCACACATGTGGTAACTATCATTTGAGCATGTTCATTTGGTTCATGATCATAACCCTAGAGGTACCTCCTAAGAGAACATGTAGTCATATAGCTAGCCGAAGCCAACATAAATTATATTATCAATCATGTTTGGAAGAGCCCTCCCTGGATCTCATCCCGGGGCACCCATCCTGTACTGTTGGTTTCATCGTGAAAACGATATCAAAAGAATTTAAATATTGAACCCTCTCTAACTACACTAATGCAGTATAGAAATAACTCATGTCGTCTCCCAACGAAAGCAACAATAAGATGGCAATCTAGGATTATATGTTATTCCTATTTTTGAAGGTTTTAATATGGAAATGGAGATTTTGGATTTTGATTCTAAACCTAATAAATGAAAAGCGAAGCAAGTAGGAAAATAATCTAATATTAGAATGAAATTTAACTAAGTACCAACAATTAATTCACAACACATTGTCACTCTACGCTATGGACTAACCATCAATACAATTAAATTAAGGAATGAAATAATAAAGCATTAAATGAAACATAATCTAGTAAATGAAAGACAATGTAAGTAATAAAAGCTAAGTCTAACATAATTATAATTGCAGAAAATAAAAGACAATATAGAGTAAAGCATCAACGAAACTAAGCATGGAACGAAACCTAAAGCATTAAAAAAAATCTAATCAAACCTAACGACATCCAAATGAAGAACTAGAATTTAAAGAAATTGAAAGAACTAGACAAGGAAAAATTAAACAAAGTAAAATACATCAAATTAAAACTAACTATTAGTTGCAGCAATTCATCGAACATGTGGCATGCATGAAACAAATGAAGCAAGATTAGTGCAATTCAAACATGGAAAATCTAGTTTAATACAAGCATTCAACCAAAAAAACATGACCACAAGCAAATTGACAAAATTAATAAACATTAACATGAATAAAACTAAGCTAACTCAACCACAATTCACCCTCAACTTCCAATTACCAAGGACTACCCTTGTCGTCATACAAGGACCCGGAGGTCGAACCCTAAACTCCGGTGAACAGTAGCTCACTGTTGGATTCCTTGGTTCGACAACAAAGATGATGTGAATCTTCCACCGAGGAAACCCCTCGGATGCTCTGCTGGAACTCACTTGGAAGACCTCCCTACACTTTGCAACTCGCTCAGGTAAGGAATCCTTTGAATCTTGCTGATAAACTAAGGATGATTATATTGCCACCGGAGAGATGATATGGACTGTCGTCACCCTCTTCGTCCCCTGTCCGTTCGAACCCCAGAAGGAGAGGAGAGCTTTGAAGGATGCCGAAAGATGGAGGACACACCGGAGAACCCCTCTGGTTAGGTGACGATGGCCGAGATCATCGTCGTTGCTCATTGCCCCGCCTAGAGTGCTTGCTGTTACTTGCCGTTGGAATCAAGATGAAGAGGTGGACTATGGATGGTCGGCTGGCGGCAAGGGAAGAGAAGAGTGGCCGCCGACCGGTGGTGAGGAAGAAGAGAAGAAGAAGAGGTGCATGTGGGGGGAAGTCACGTGCCCTAGCCCGCGAGGAAGAAATGCGAAACAGAGAAGATGTCCTGTTGTTCATCCGCGTGAGAGAAGAGGTAAGGGGAGTGGGTTATTGGATTTTGGTTTTGGTTGATGGGATCTGGATCCATTAAGAGGATGAAATTGGGCTTTTGGAATTGGGCTTAAGGATTGGGTTGAGTTTTTGAAATTGGACTTGGAATTACATTGAATTGGAGCTCCACTTCTTGATGAACCCTTGGATTATTTGATCTTGATCATGACCTAGATGCTTCCCTACAAAACAAGATGCACCTTTTAGATAAAATCCTAGAAAATATAGGAAAAATTATATCAAGATTCTAAATAGATATCAACTCGCAAAACATGATATAAATGCGGAATTAAGCATCCAAGAGGGTAAAAATGCTAAGTATAAGAGCCAAAATAGTGCATCAAAATACTAGTTATCAACTCTCCTACACTTATTCTTGCTCATCTTGAGAAAATCAACAAAAGAAGAAAACAACTAAAATGCATTCCCCTAGCAATTCTCAAACATGCTTTAGAAAATAATGAAAGAAAAGTTACATACGATTGTCAAATTCAAATGACTAAAGTATTCATGGATTCAATTCATACACTAATTGACAAACATGATAATTTTAATCCATACTAGATAAACTGAAAATGATAACGAAATAACCTCACAAGGTAAGTAATGATGACTCTCCTCTTATATAAATGCAATTGTGGAGCTCACTCAAGCTACTCATGGATTCATGCACTACCATATACTTGCTTTGCTTCTAATCTCCACCACTATATACATAAGAGTGCGCAATAAAATAATGAAGGCATTATTTGAAATGTAAGAGAAACATGAATCAAGCAAATGAAAGTGTAAGAAAAAAAATAAGAAAGATTAAGTAAGGTAATGGTGGAAGACATGGATATATTGGAATGTTACATAGATGAGTACAAGTAAACAATGTCCAAAAGTATTTCTCATCCAAACTTCCAAGCTAGCTCTAAAAACTCAATAAAAATGTGAACAATCTCTACTATAGCTTTTACAATAAAATCGACTCATGATATACAATAGAATCCAAATGTTGTTACAATAAAGATTGTAACTCACAAAAATTCTACCACGTACAAATAAATTCAAAATAGCACATGTTAAAGTTATTCCACAAATCCAATAAATATGTAGACAACCTCTACTATAGCCTTTCAATAAAAATCCACTCATGATATACAATAAAATCTACATATTGCTACAATAAAGATTGTCGCTCCCAATAATTCTATCACAAAGAAATACAAAATGACATAACATATCAAAGTATATATATATTTTTTTTCTTTTTTTGTTTCTTATGTTTCTGATTTTTTTTTCATTTATTTTTTTTTCATTTCTGATTTGTTTTTTTCTTTTTCTTTTTGGTTTCACTTTTTTTTCAACATGTTGTGCATCACTATACAACATCATCAATAGCTCAAATAAAAAGATAAATAACATGGTTTACCTATGGTGATCAAGCATGGTTCACCTATGCTTCCCCTAAATTCTACTAAGCTATTTCTCTCCCCCACACTTAAAATTTTTGTCTGTCTTGGGCAAAACATTCATCATAGAACATTCAAAAATATCCACATCCATAAGAAGAGTAAAGTGGAAATGAATGGAAGAGAGAAAAGAATGAAATGTCTAAAAATAGGGGGATTATTCAAGAAAAGTGTGATAACAAATGGAATGAATAAAAGAAAGTGAGATAGCCTTCATAAAAATCATGCAAACCTATGATAATGTGATCTCAAAAGAATTAAGCAAGTTCTAGAGTAGCATTAACCACAAGTGCATCACACATCAATAGGAATAATAGGCTCAAAAATATCCTCACTAGGTATATAAAAAATTATCATCTCAATCTACCAACATGAAATCCATCATCAAATTGTACTCACATGCAATCCAAGAATCCAATCATAACAATAAATTATCAAGTTCGAAAATCAAATTTAACTAGCTTTCACAATTTCTAAGATGATAAAAAGAATGCATTGGAGATTTATTGTGAAAACCCAACTAGACAAAATAAAAATAAACTACCAAGCAAAAGCAAACAATGCAAACAAAGAAAAGAAAGTAAAGACATGCATACAAGCAAAACGAAAAAGAAGAAATGAGATGGAATAGACTCTCCTGAATTTCTGGTGGTCAGAGCCGATTCAGTTATAACAGCTAATCTGGAAGTGGTAAGAGATGGTTAATTTGAAATATCCACTCTAGAAGCTTGATTATTGCATAGAGTATTAGAGTTCTCTTCAAGTGGTAGAATGCATCCTTGCATGATTGACTGCAAATGAAATATCTATAGAAATCCCATGCACTAAAAAGAAAAGGATGCATTTCCTGCACGCATGCTGTGTGAGATGTACTATAAACAATATCAATATAAACATAGCATGAATCAAAAGATGTGTCACATTCAATACAATCAAACTTAATTACCTCGATGGAATTTTCTAAGCATTGAGAAGAAACATTGACCTTACCATTCTGATAAGTACCTAGAGGCTCTAAAGCAGTGAATGTGGCATCATCTTGATCAGGTAAAAGATCTGGTTTTGGATCAGGAACAATAAACAAAAGTGATTTTTAAGTTTCCCCTACACTTCCATCGTCACTAAGTAAAATAGCAGACTCAACTAGCTCAAATGGTAAAATAGACAAAGGAAGTGATTCTTGGGTCTCCCCTACACTTCTATCATCATCTCCTATACCTGCAACATCAAGACTATCTGGAACAGCAATATCATCAATAATAATAATATCAGAATAAACTACAACATCACGATACAAAAAACTAGAAGAGTCATGCAGAGTAGCAGAATAAAAGTCAAGAATATCACAAACTCTACAATCCATCTCCTCAGAAATTGATGCAGTAGGTTGATCTGAATGCAATTATAACTGTGTCAATGAATGTGTTTTTGGCTGGAACTATGTTTCTTGATGTTGTAAATATTGTTGTGATTGCTCCCTACAATGCTGCTCAGGCCTATGATGCTGAAAGTAAGGATGATAATGGTGGGGTTACTCAGAAATCTCTTATTGTGTATTCCCATACCCTAATCCTGTAAATAAATTATACCTATCCTACTGATAAGTCTGATAATACTGAGGATCAGGCTGGTGATACTGGATCGTGGTCAAAAATATACTAGCAAAGGAATGAACTTCTTTAGTGATCATCGGTCTGGTCCCATACTGTTGATAATTTGCCGTCATAATCTCAATAAGTTCTCTGGCCTGAGTAGATGTCTTGTTTGTTGGTGCAATTTTCCTAGGTCAAGGTTGATTTGGTTGACTAAGCTTGAGAAGGCTCAAGCTTGAGTCTTAATGTTTGAGTTTCGATGTTTGACAATACATTGACAATACATGGAGATTGCAGGTGCAATCGTTCATTTGGAGAGATTGTTGGTGCAATTCTCCTCTGGTCAAGATTGATCAGCTAGATGTGAAGAAGAGTCAAGTAGGTTAAGACTGACTGGATACTTGACTGAGAAGTCGAGGTGAGTGAAGCCAGGTAGTTGAATGAAGTCAGGTGAAAGATCTAGTGAGTAAAGCTAGGTAGAGGAGAAGTCTATTAGGATATATACTAAAAACCTAGCTTTTGTATAAATATTTATAAGAATTACATTGGTCAAATGTCTACATTTTTGTTAAGTGTAGTTGTCAATTTAATTTATATTGAAGATAACATGGTGTGAGGAGACACATAGAAGATCATGTTATCAGTTCCTTATAAATTATAAATAGTAGTTTACAACCAAGATGGAATGGGACAAACCATTGGAGTGGTTGTAGTGTAATTTGGTATTAGTTTATCTTGACTATAAAATTACACTAGTACACTATGAGTGTATTGAGCAGGACCATTTGATGTAGTTTCTTTTGTACTGACTACATAAAAGAACAAAAACCTCTGTTATTATGGAAGTACATACTCTACGTATACTTAATATTTATTTCTTTAATTTATCAAAGGGTGTGATTTAGCTCGTTAAATCAATAGACCCGATAAGTTGGGAAATGATATTGTTTCTATGGTGTGTTGTTGATTATAGAATGAAACTGTATCTTAGTAATCTAGGTTGATGATGTCCCCTTAAGGAGCTCATAAGGATTGTCATGTAAACCTGCAGGTGGACCTAGTCTGACATGACAATGAAGTTGAGTGGTACTACTCTTAGAGCTAGATATTAATTAAGTGAGTTGTCAATGACTCATTTAATTAGTAGACATTCAATATCTTAAACACAGGGAGATTAATGCACTCATAATAAGAAGGAGCCTATAATATAATTTAGGATTGGTGCAGTAGTTCAATAATAACTCTTTAGTGGTATGAGTTATTGTTGATGAACTTGAGTTGGGTGTTCGGGGCGAACACAGGAAGCTCAAGCTCATCGGGAGATCAAAACCAATTTCTCCTCTCGGTCCCTGTTGTAGCCTCTATAAAACCTTGTATCCACTAAGTCCACTTCTTATCCAAGTAATGGGTCGGACACAACCTTGCTTGGAGCAAGGGGCCGGCCAAGTATAGGCTTTGAGCCCAAGAAGTGGCCGGCCAAATCATGCTTGGTGTCCAAGCATGGGGACGACCACATAGGATTAAAGGAGATTTTAATTTTTGTTAAATTTTTTCCTTTTATAGCCATTCATGAAAGGGATTTTAAAGAGAAATTTTATTTTTAAAGTTTCTTTTTATAGTCATCCTCATGGTTTTAAAAAAGAGAGTTTTAGATTTTAAAATCTTTCCTTTATAGCTATTTACAAAAGATTAAAGAGAGATTTTAAAATTTTTTCTTATTTGTAGTTATCTGTAATGTTTAAAAGAAATATTTTAATTTTTGATAAAACTTTCCTTTTATGTAACCATAATTTAAAAAAGAGAAGTTTTAATTAATCTTTCCTTTTTTGTAGTTGTCTACATGTTTTAAAAGAGAGAGATTAATTTTTAAAACTTTCCTTTATTGCCATGTATAATAGGAAATTTAAAAAGAGATATTTTAATTGTTATTAAAATTTCCTCTTTTAGAGGAAAGCTACAAATAAGGAAGTTTTAATTATATTTAAAACTTTCCCTTTTGTAAACGTCATGGATTAAAAGGAAGCTTTAATTTTTTGTTATAAAATTTTTTTCCTTTTTAGTATACTATGATATGGTCGGCTATAAGAAGATTAAAATGAAGTTTTAATTAAACTTTCCTTTTTTACAAAGACCAAGGATTATAAAAGAGGGGGAGAGGGTGCCTCATGAACTAGACAACCTATTCTTATTCCCTCTCTATTTCCTTGGTGGCCGACCATGCTCCCTTCCTTTCTTCTTTCTTGTAGCTGGCGGCACCATCTTCATCTTGTCACCTCTTTTTCTTCCTTAGGGTCGGCGACATCGAGGGTTGCTATATCCTTGTGGCCAATTGCTTAGAGAGGAAGAAGAAGAAGAGGAGAAACACTTGGTGGCTGATTGCTTGAAGGAGAAGAAGAAGAAGGAAATTTCCTATTTTGGCTTCCCTTGATGACTCAAGAGTCTTGGAGAAGAAGAAGTGGTCCTGGTGGAATTCATCTTGGTAGATCGTCGCCCACACGACGTCTAAGAGGAGGTGAGGAATACAACAGAAGATCAAGAGGTCTTTAGCTACAAAGAAAGGTATAACTAGTTGTCTTATGTCGCATCATACTAGTTTTCTTTGTATGGATTTTGAAATACCAAACACAAGAGGCTATCGGTTTTAGGCAATCGATTTTATGTTTCTTTTATTTTTCGATCTTGTGATTCGATTGTTCTTAGTGGTTAAACCTAGGGTTACTATAAGGAGATTAAATATTGAATTTCGTTGAAAGGCTTCGTCTAGGAAGTGGTGGATGATCCCATACCCAAGAAGGCCTAGTGCCTCGCCATGTTTAACCTGGAAGTCGATCTTTGAAATAAATATTTAATCAACTTTGTAACATGGGTGGATTTGGATTAATAATGTTAAGCATCATTTATGATCCAAGTCTAAACCTCTAAGAACAGATAAGTTGAACTTAGAATCAATAATGTTAAGTTCTATTTGCGATTCCAAGTTTAATTTCTAAAGAACACAATAGGTTATTAGGAAAGGTTCGACACTTGTACAAAATTTTTATACAGTGGAACCAGTATGATATTCCAAGTAGCAACCAACAAAGTTCTGGTGAGTGAAGCTAGGCAGTTGGAAAATCCTGGTGAGTGAAGCCAGGTGAAAAGACCTAGTGAGTGAAGCTAGGCAGTATAAAAACCCTAGTGAGTGAAGCTAGGTGAAAGTCTTGGTGAGTGAAGCCAGGCAGATGGAAAGTCCTAGTGAGTGAAGCTAAGCAGAAGGGAAGTCCTGGTGAGTGAAGCCAGGCACGTGGAAATCCAGGTGGGTCAAGGTTGACCGGACATCTGGTATTGAGAAATCCAGGTAAGTCAAAGGGTTGACCGGATACTTGGCACGAGGAGAAAAGTCCAAGTGGGTCAAAGGGATTGACCGGGCACTTGGTGAGGAAGTCCTAGCAGGTCGAGGGTGACCGGATGCTAGGCATGATGTCCCAACAGGTCATGGTTGACCAGATGTTGGGTTTTTTGGGGCTTGGGACTTGATTAGGGCAAATCAAGCTGAGTCAATTAATCAACTGATCGATTGGCTCATGCTCAATCTGTTGGGTGCTACTCGGAATATCGTTCTGTTTTCCCTGTAAAAAAAAAATATGTACAAGCACAGAACTTTTCCTAGCTACCCATGTGCTTTTCAGAAGTTAAACTTGGATTGGAAACGAAACTTAACATTTTTACTCCAAGTTCATTCTTCAAAGTTAAACCTGGATTGGAAACGAAACTTAACATTTTTACTCCAAGTTCAACCCGTGTGTTCTTCTGAAGTTAAACCATATTATAGAAGTTGATTAAATATCTATTTTAAGGATTAGCTTCCAGGTCGTTGGCGAGGCACTAGGTCTTCTTGGTTATGGAATCATCCACCACTTCCTAGACAAATCCTTTCAAAGAAATTGAATATTTAAACTTCTCACAGTAACCTTAGGTTTAACTACAGAGACCTCAATCAAAGCACGAGATCGAAACACAAAATCGAAGCACAAAAACGAAAACACAAAATCGCTAGCCTCTTGTGTTCGTATTTCAGGATCCATACAAAGAAAACAAAACTAGTTGTGCTGCGGAATAAATAACTAGTTGTATCTTTTTTCGTAGACAGAGACCTCTTGATCTTCTGCCATATTCCTCTCCTCTTCTTGGACGTCGTGTGGGTGACGATCTACCAAGACAAAAACACTCGAACCCCTTTTGTTTCCAAGCCGCCTACCACCAAAAGATGCAAAGAAAGGAACATCTCCTCCTTCTTCTTCTCCTCCAAACCGCCGACCACCAAGGTGTTTCGTCTCTTCGTTTTCTTTTCCTCCAAGCTCCGGCCACCAAGAGAAGATGGGGCGCCGACCTTAGAGGGAAGAAAAGGGAAGAAGAAAAGAAGTGGGGCGCCGACCCTAGAGGAAAGAAAAGAAAAATTGGGCGCCGGCCTTAAGGGAAATGAGAGTGTTTTTAGTTGTGAAGAACAACTTATCAATTCTTAATTGAATTATGTAGGTGCAGCGGAGGCCGGCAAGAGGGGGGTGAATTGCTGAAAACAAAAATAAACTATACCCTCCTCGTGCTTTCAACTCAATTAGTGCAATAGTAAATAAAGCAGTAAAGTAATTAAAGCAGTAAACAGAAAAGAAACAGAAATTTAACCTGGTTATAACCAAGGAGGTTGTTAATCCAAGGCAATGAGAAGCGCACTAAAAAGAATCTCCTTTACTGAAGGCGGAGAAGCCTTTTACACTTTGGAAGCTTAGAACTATTGCTAGGAATGGCTACACAATTGATTGCTTGAGTTGTTATTGAATTTCTAGCTCCAGGGGCCTTTAAATAGCCTCTGGAAATCTGATCTCGAAGCTCCAAGGCGCCTCCAACGAGGGTCCAAGGCGCCTCTAAGCGAGTGATCGGATAGAACTCTATCCGAAGGCAAACGGTCGGATTGACCGGGTTGAAGGCGCCTTCAACCTGGCTAAAGGCGCCTTCAAGCTGGAGGCGCCTTTAACCTGGCTGAAGGTGCTTTCAACCTGGCTGAAGGCGCCTTCAAGCTGGCAGCTCAGCTTCTTGGCTTCATTTCTAGTTTGCTTTGACTTCCAACGCTCCGATCTTTTGGGTGATTGTGGCCAACCGGAATAGGGCTCACCCGAACCCGATTCCCGGCCTTCTCCTCGAGCAGCCTTCCGTCCCGGCTTAACGTCCCTCGAATGTCGTGCACGCTCTTCACGCCCACCGGAGTACTCTTCCGCAGCTCTCTCGTCCTTCGGATACACCGAGCCCGTCGGCTCCCTTCCCGTGTCGTCTTTCTCGCTAGCTGCGTCTTCTGCTCGACTTCCTGTGCTCCTAAGCTCCTACACACTCAGATACAGGGATCAAACACAAAGCAGGACCTAACCAACTTGGTTGATCACATCAAAACACCACGGGGTCCAACAATCTCCCCCTTTTTGATGTGCATCAACCCAAGTTCAAGTTAGGGAAAAAATAGACATAAAAAGTAATTTTTAAAGAAAAATTACTAAACTAACCAGTTAAGCATAACTTTTGCAATAAATAAAATTGCAACACATTTTTTTTAAAAAAAAGGTAAAATCTTAATTTTCCTAACTCCCCCTAAACTTGTACCTTTTTCTCCCCCTTTGATCACAGCAAAAATGGGGTACCAATAAGAGAATACTAATCAAATTATTAAGGTAGAAAAACTTCTGAGCAAAAATGAATTTTTAGAAAAAAAAATTCTAAGTGAAATTGAATTTTTAGAAAAGTTTTCTAAGTAAAAGAAATTTTTTGTTTATTTTAAAAAAATGTTTGATAAATTTTCAAATCATTATTTAATTCTTGTTTAATGCTTTTTCAGAAAGTTAATTAAACATTTTCTTTCAATATTTTAGCTTCCAGGTCGTGGCGAGGCACTAGGCCTTCTTGGTTATTGGAGCAACAACCACTTCCTTTGACAAAGCTTCCATAAAGAATTTCAATGTTTAATTTTCTCACTGTAAACTTTTAACTAAAAGAGAAATTTAAACCAGCAAAGATTTTAGAACCCAATAAAGGTTCCTTCCTACAGGATTAGTCAAAAACTTAGGGGGTATATAATTCTTAGGAATTTTCCTAAGTTGGCCCTCTGATGCTTCCTTATATACCAGTTTAATTTTCCATAAATTTTAAGTTTTGATTTTGGAAAAATATTTATCTTTAAGCATGCATCAGATTTCAATTTTAAATTTTCATTTTCTGATTTCAAATTTTCATTTTCTTTTTCTAATTTATCTAATTCTTTAGAAAGAGCTTTAATAAATTTAAAAGATTGAGTCGGGGTTAGATTGCGTACCTTACTTACCTGATCTGGTGATTCTCCCCCTTCACTGCTGCTTTCTTCTTTTGATGTTCCTCCCCCTTCATCGATACTCATCTCTGTGCTTGAGTCTTCTTCCGGCTGATGGTTCGCCATTAGCGCTAACCCCGAGAATTCTTCGATGTCTGACTCAGAGGATGACGAATCTAACCAGATAGCCTTCAAGTTCTTGTGCTTGGAGAGTTCTGATTTCTTGTATTTTAACTTTCCCCTTACTTTCTCCTTTCTCTTTAGCTTTGGGCAGTCATCTTTGATGTGCCCCTCTTCGTTGCAGTTGTAGCAACGAACCGTCCTCTTCTTTCGATGATGCCTCTGCGATTTAAATTTATTAGTACTGAAAAACTTATTGAAGCATCTTGCTAGTAGTGCCGCTTCGGATTCGTCGACTGAGGCTTCAGAGTCAGAACTGTTCATTTTTGCCTTTAAGGCAATGTTCTGACTGGTTTTCTCTACTCCATTGGGCTCTGAAACTCGAGATTCGTGAAGTTCAAAAGTGGAAAACAATTGTTCTAAAGTACTTACCTCGAGGTCCTTAGAGATGTAGTACGCATCTACTAAGGAGGCCCACTCTGGAGTTCTCGGGAAGGCATTGAGCGGGTATCGGAT
The DNA here is from genome assembly GCF_018446385.1 of Zingiber officinale. Taxonomy (NCBI): domain Eukaryota; kingdom Viridiplantae; phylum Streptophyta; class Magnoliopsida; order Zingiberales; family Zingiberaceae; genus Zingiber; species Zingiber officinale. Next base: position 4,460,571 of record NC_056000.1, on the reverse strand, counting down.
GGAATCCCGGTTGGTTACTTCTTCTCCAAGGTTCGTTAGTTGCGTTATCAGCTCCTTGATTCTCGCTTGGAGTTGCGCTACCTTCTCGCCTTGGTTCATCCGGAGGTTCGTCAACTGGTTTCGGAGGATGTCGCGCCTCGCTAGCTTCGCTTCGGAGGTACCTTCGTGAAGCTCCAGGAATTTCTCCCAGAGATCTTTCGTGGAGTTGTAGCTTCCAATCCGATTTACCTCCTGAGGCGGCAGAACGCTGAGTAGGTGGAACTCATAAGCCTTTCCGTTGGCGACAAAATCTGCTTGCTCCTTTTTCATCCAGGTATTTTCCTCCTTATCTTTCGGAACTACATAGCCATATTTCATTATTAAAAGAATGTCAAATTCAGTTTTAAAAAATATCTCCATTTTGCGCTTCCATGTGGCGAAGTCTCCGTCGAACTTCGGGGGATGGTTGTTCGCTCCGGCCATCGTCTTGATCATAGTGCTTCAATTGACGGTTAGTCCTTCTGAGGCGATCAGGCTCTGATACCAATTGTAGGTGCAGCGGAGGCCGGCAAGAGGGGGGTGAATTGCTGAAAACAAAAATAAACTATACCCTTCTCGTACTTTCAACTCAATTAGTGCAATAGTAAATAAAGCAGTAAAGTAATTAAAGCAGTAAACAGAAAAAAAAATAGAAATTTAACCTGGTTACAACCAAGGAGGTTGTTAATCCAGGGCAATGAGAAGCGCACTAAAAAGAATCTCCTTTACTGAAGGCGGAGAAGCCTTTTACACTTTGGAAGCTTAGAACTATTGCTAGGAATGGCTACACAATTGATTGCTTGAGTTGTTATTGAATTTCTAGCTCCAGAGGCCTTTAAATAGCCTCTGGAAATCTGATCTCGAAGCTCCAAGGCGCCTCCAACGAGGGTCCAAGGCGCCTCTAAGCGAGTGATAGGATAGAACTCTATCCGAAGGCAAACGGTCGGATTGACCGGGTTGAAGGCGCCTTCAAGTCGGAGGCGCCTTCAACCTGGCTGAAGGCGCCTTCAAGCTGGCAGCTCAGCTTCTTGGCTTCATTTCCAGCTTGCTTTGACTTCCAACGCTCTGATATTTTGGGTGATTGTGGCCAACCGGAATAGGGTTCACCCGAACCCAATTCCCAGCCTTCTCCTCGAGCAGCCTTCCGTCCCGGCTTAACGTCCCTCGAACGTCGCGCACGCTCTTCACACCCACCGGAGTACTCTTCCGCAGCTCTCTCGTCCTTCGGACGCACTGAGCCCGTCGGCTCCCTTCCCGTGCCGTCCTTCTCACTAGTTGCATCTTCCGCTCGACTTCCTGTGCTCCTAAGCTCCTGCACACTCAAACACAGGGATCAAACACAAAGCAGGACCTAACCAACTTAGTTGATCACATCAAAACACCACGGGGTCCAACAAATTATTGATTTTTGTGGCACAACCTCCTCTCCTTTTATAACCCATTGCCCCAGATAAAAAAGGAGAAAAAGCAATAGATTTTTGTTTAGAAAATATCTCTAAAAAAGAATTAACATAATTCTTTTTAGAAAAATTTCTTAAGAAAGAATTAATATAATTCTTTTTAGAAAATTTCTAAGAAAGAATCAACATCATTCTTTTTAGAAAAAGTTCTAGGAAAGAATTAACATAATTCTTTTTAGAAAAATTTCTTAGGAAAGAATTAATATAATTCTTTTTAGAAAATTTATAAGAAAGAATCAACATAATTCTTTTTAGAAAAATCTCTAATTCTGTTGAGAAAAAATCTTTTCTTTTCTTTTTTTTTCTTTTGGTTTGGCCGGCCCCTTGCTTGGGCACCAAGCAAGGCTTGGCCGACCCCTTTCTTGGGTAGGAAGCAAGGCTTGGCCAACCCCTTGCTTAGGCACCAAGCAAGAATGTGGCCGGCCCCTTTCTTGGGTAGGAAGTAAAATCAAAACGGGTGAATGCGAGGCTTTATAGAGGCTACAACAGGAATCGAGAGGAGTAATTCGTTTTGGCCTCCTGATGGACTTGAGCTTCCTGTGTTCGACCCGAACACCCAACTCAAGTTCATCAATAATAACTCATGCCACTAAAGAGTTATTATTGAATTACCGCACCAATCCCATATTACAATATGAGCTCCTTCTCATCATGAGTGCGTTAGTCTCTCTGTGTTTAAGATATCGTATGTCTGTTAATTAAATGAGTTACCGACAACTCACTTAATTAACATCTAGCTCCAAGAGTAGTACCACTCAACCTTATTATCATATCGGACTAAGTCCACCTGCAGGGTTTACATGATAATCCTTATGAGCTCCTCAAGGGGATATCATCAACCTAGATTACTAGGACACAATTTCCTTTTATAATCAACAACACACCATATAAATAATATTATTTCCCAACTTATCGGACCTATTGATTTAACTAAATAAATCTCACCCTTTGATAAGTTAAAGAAATAAATACTAAGTATATGCATTTGTTATTATATCGAGATTAAGAGTATGCACATCCATAATAACAGAGGTTTTGTTCTTTTATGCAGTCAGTATAAAAAGAACAACCTCAAATGGTCCTGCTCAATACACACATAGTGTACTAGTGTAATTATATAGTCAAGACAAACTACTTCCAAATTACACTACAACCGTTCCAATGGTTTGTCCCTATCCATCTCAGTCGTAAGCTACTATTTATAATTTATAAGGAACTAATAACATGATCTTCTGTGTGGCACCACACACCATGTTATCTATAATATAATGGACAACTGCATTAACATGCAACATTTGACCAGAGTAATTCTCATTTCAAAATATAAATGTTCATACAAAAAGCTAGGCTTTTAGTATACATCCTAACACAATCGATCGGTTGATTGATTGGGTGTGTCCCACGATAAACTCTCCTCCCAATCGATTAATGGATCAATTGGGAAGCTGGGTTTGTGGCATAGAAGCCCTCCCAATCGATCAGCCTCCAATCGATCGGGAGATCGATTGAGAGGCAGGAAATCGCGCAATAACCCTGAATCGATTGGACAATCGATTCAGGTGATTTTCAGAGAGAACAGAGGCGCTCTAGATCGATCGACCGATCGATCCAAAGCCTCCCCAATCGATTGGGAGCAATCCAATCGATTGGGATTCAGTCGTTGGCACTAGATAAAGCCATTGTGAGCGTTTTCTTCAGCACTTATTCGCCCGAATTATCACCGATCAACACAGCGATTTCTCTACAGCTCAAAACCAAATCTTGAAGCTTCTTGGAGCAAGGTGTTTTTTCACTTCCAAGGTCAAGAGGCGTTCCAAACAAGAAGGAGAAGCTAGCTAGGGTTTTATGCTGTAAAATCTTGTAAGATGTACTTGTATTTACTTCTTCTTTTCTTCTTGTTGTTGAGTGAGTTTGTACGAGATTTCTCCACCTCCGGCTGCGATCGAGAAGGAGTGTTTTCATAGTGAAGAGTGTATGTCGTGTGTGGATCCTTGGATTAATCACCTATTCTTGAGGTGGATATAAAGTAAATCCTTGTGTTAGCGTTGTATTTATGTTGTATTTTCCACTGCATATCATCACCAAGAAACAAGACGACGAGCGCACAACGAGCTATTCCCCCCCCCCCCCCCCCCTCTAGCATATTTCGACTCTAACATTGTTAACTAGAGCCCCTCCACTAGCTGCATCAACCATACTCCTGTCCATTGGAAGTAATCCCTCATAGAAGTATATAATCAGTAGTTGATCGCTTATCTGGTGCTGAGGGCAACTAGCAACAAGTCCTTTAAATCTCTCTCAATATTCTTGAAATGATTCTCTTGTAAATTGTTGGATTCCACAAATACTCCTCTGAATAGCTACAATCCTAGAAGCAGGAAAAAACCTCACCAAAAATAATTTCTTCATCTCGATCCAACTGGTGATAGAGTTGAGTGGAAGACAATACAACCAATCTTTTGCTAAATCTACTACTGAGAAAGGAAATGCTCTAAGTCTAACATCTTCTTCTGATACACCATGTGGGTTCCATAAAGAGTAAACCATATCCAATTCTTGTAGATGTCTATTGGGATCCTCACCAGATAGTCCATGAAACTTCGGTAATAAATGAACAATTTTCTATAACTCGAAGTCTACCTCAAAATCAGAATAATGAATGCAAAATGAATTAACTGACAAATCTAGTGCCCAAAGCTCTCTGAGAGTCTTTTTAGTGTCGTTCTCCATGTTGCTCATCAAGTTTGTGGTCCTGATCACACTGAAACTTTGAAACTGCTAATATCACACAAGAAATTTCCTGGTCTTACCTGAAACACTTGAGCAAATACCATCAAAAGACACAGGAAAATATATAAGATAAAATGCATGCATGTAAAAGATGAAATAATTAAACCCTAACAATGTTTTTGAATTTTTTTGCAAGAAAATAGAAATAACAGAGAAAATAGAAAAACAATCCTAAGATCACCAAACACCGCTACTGTCCCCGGCAACAACGCCAATTTTTGATATCGTTGTGAAAACGATATCAAAAAGAATTTTTAGTACTAAACCCCCTCTAACAACACTAATATAGTATAGAAAAGACTCAGGTCGTCTCCCAACAAAAGCAATGATAGGATGGTAATCTAGAATTGTATGTTATTCCTATTTTTGAGATTTTAAATATGGAAATGGGGGGTTTTGGATTTTGATTCTAAACCTAATAAATGAAAAGCGAAGCAAGTAGGAAAATAATCTAATACTGGAATAAAATCTAACTAAGTACCAATAATTAATCCATAATGCATTGTCACTCTACGCTATAGAATAACCATCAACACAATTAAATTAAGGAATGGAATGACAAAGCATTAAATGAAACATAATCTAGTAAATGAAAGACAATGCAAGTAATGAAAGCTAAGTCTAACATAATTACAATTACAGAAAATAAAAGACAATATAGAGTAAAGCATCAACGAAACTAAGCATGGAACGAAACCTAAAGCATTAAAAAAAATCCAATCTAACCTAACAACATCCAAATATTAATGAAGAACTAGAATTTAAAGAAATTGAAAGAACAAGACAAGGAAAAATTAAACAAAGTAAAATACATCAAATTGAAACTAACTATTAGTTGCAGCAATTCATCGAACATGTGGCATGCATGAAACAAATGAAGCAAGATTAGTGCAATTCAAACATGAAAAATCTAGTTTAATACAATCATTCAACCAAAAAAAATCACCACAAGAAAATTGATAAAATTAATAAACATTAACATGAAACAAGACGACGAGCGCACAACGAGCTATTCACTGCATAGTGAAGAGTGTATGTCGTGTGTGGATCCTTGGATTAATCACCTATTCTTGAGGTGGATATAAAGTAAATCCTTGTGTTAGCGTTGTATTTATGTTGTATTTTCCACTGCATATCATCACCAAGAAACAAGACGACGAGCGCACAACGAGCTATTCACCCCTCTAGCATATTTCGACTCTAACATTGTTAACTAGAGCCCCTCCACTAGCTGCATCAACCATACTCCTGTCCATTGGAAGTAATCCCTCATAGAAGTATATAATCAGTAGTTGATCGCTTATCTGGTGCTGAGGGCAACTAGCAACAAGTCCTTTAAATCTCTCTCAATATTCTTGAAATGATTCTCTTGTAAATTGTTGGATTCCACAAATACTCCTCTGAATAGCTACAATCCTAGAAGCAGGAAAAAACCTCACCAAAAATAATTTCTTCATCTCGATCCAACTGGTGATAGAGTTGAGTGGAAGACAATACAACCAATCTTTTGCTAAATCTACTACTGAGAAAGGAAATGCTCTAAGTCTAACATCTTCTTCTGATACACCATGTGGGTTCCATAAAGAGTAAACCATATCCAATTCTTGTAGATGTCTATTGGGATCCTCACCAGATAGTCCATGAAACTTCGGTAATAAATGAACAATTTTCTATAACTCGAAGTCTACCTCAAAATCAGAATAATGAATGCAAAATGAATTAACTGACAAATCTAGTGCCCAAAGCTCTCTGAGAGTCTTTTTAGTGTCGTTCTCCATGTTGCTCATCAAGTTTGAGGTCCTGATCACACTGAAACTTTGAAACTGCTAATATCACACAAGAAATTTCCTGGTCTTACCTGAAACACTTGAGCAAATACCATCAAAAGACACAGGAAAATATATAAGATAAAATGCATGCATGTAAAAGATGAAATAATTAAACCCTAACAATGTTTTTGAATTTTTTTGCAAGAAAATAGAAATAACAGAGAAAAAAGAAAAACAATCCTAAGATCACCAAACACCGCTACTGTCCCCGGCAACAACGCCAATTTTTGATATCGTTGTGAAAACGATATCAAAAAGAATTTTTAGTACTAAACCCCCTCTAACAACACTAATATAGTATAGAAAAGACTCAGGTCGTCTCCCAACAAAAGCAATGATAGGATGGTAATCTAGAATTGTATGTTATTCCTATTTTTGAGGTTTTAAATATGGAAATGGGGGGTTTTGGATTTTGATTCTAAACTTAATAAATGAAAAGCGAAGCAAGTAGGAAAATAATCTAATACTGGAATAAAATCTAACTAAGTACCAATAATTAATCCATAATGCATTGTCACTCTACGCTATAGAATAACCATCAACACAATTAAATTAAGGAATGGAATGACAAAGCATTAAATGAAACATAATCTAGTAAATGAAAGACAATACAAGTAATGAAAGCTAAGTCTAACATAATTACAATTACAGAAAATAAAAGACAATATAAAGTAAAGCATCAACGAAACTAAGCATGGAACGAAACCTAAAGCATTAAAAAAAATCCAATCTAACCTAACAACATCCAAATATTAATGAAGAACTAGAATTTAAAGAAATTGAAAGAACAAGACAAGGAAAAATTAAACAAAGTAAAATACATCAAATTGAAACTAACTATTAGTTGCAGCAATTCATCGAACATGTGGCATGCATGAAACAAATGAAGCAAGATTAGTGCAATTCAAACATGAAAAATCTAGTTCAATACAATCATTCAACCAAAAAAAATCACCACAAGAAAATTGATAAAATTAATAAACATTAACATGAATAAAACTAAGCTAACCCAACCACAATTCACCCTCAACTTCCAATTTCCAAGGACTACCCTTGCCGTCACACAAGGACCTAGAGATCGAACCCTGAACTCCGATGAACAGTAGCTCACTGTCGGATTTGATAACAAAGATGATGTGAATCTTCCACCGAGGAACCCCCTCGGATGGAAGTTGACTGGAAATGAAGGTGGTGCCCGTCTGTTGATCGGTGATTGCTGGAACTCGCTGAGAAGACCTCCCTTCCCTTTGCAACCCGCTCAAGTAAGGAATCCTCTAAAGCTTGCTGATAAACTAAAGATGATTATATTGTCACCGGAGAGATGATATGGACTGTCGTCACCCTCTTCGTCCCCTGTCCGTCCGAACCCCAGAAGGAGAGGAGAGGTCTGAAGGATGATGAAAGATGGAGGACACACCGGAGAACCCCTCTGGTGAGGTGACGATGGTCAGGATCGTTGCTAACGCTCACTGCCCCGCCTAGAGTGCTTGTTGTTACTCACCGCTAGAATCAAGATGAAGAGGTGGATTGTGGATGGAGGGCCGACGACAAGGGAAGAGAAGAGTGGTCATCGGCCGATGGTGAGGAAGAAGAGAAGAAGAAGAGGTGGGGGGAAGTCGCATGCCCTAGCCCGCGAGGAAGAAACACGAAACAGAGAAGATGTCCTGTTGTTCATCCGCATGACAGAAGAGGTAAGGGGAATGGGTTATTGGATTTTGGTTTTGGTTGATGGGATCTGGATCCATTAAGAGGATGAAATTGGGCTTTTGGAATTGGGCTTTAAGAGCGGGCTTAAGGATTGGGTTGGGGTTTCAAAATTGGACTTGGAATTACATTGAATTGGAGCTCCACTTCTTGATGAACCTTTGGATTATCTGATCCTGATCAACGACCTAGATGCTTCCCTACAAAACAAGATGCACCTTTTAGATAAAATCCTAGAAAATATAGAAAAAATTATATCAAGACTCTAAATAGATATCAACTGAAAAAACATGATATAAATGTGAAATTAAGCATACAAGAGTATAAAAATGCTAAGTATAAGAGCCAAAATATTACATCAAAATGCTAGTTATAAACTGTCACCACACGTGGACATACACATTTCATTATCATCACATTATTAACACATTCCAGACATTCATAAGTATACGAATACAAGAATCTTTCCATATCCAAAAAGAATCATGCATAAACATAAGAATATCAGTAAACAGGAACCTAAATCATGCATAACGAAAATAGAGGACAAATCACAAGAATCGAAACTAGCATGGAAAGCTTGAGTCTTGTTGAACTTCTGACACCCTATTTGAAACTGCAATACCACAGCTAGGGGTGTAATCGAGTCAAGCCGAGCTGAACTCTTGAATGTTTGAATTTAACTCGTTTATAATTGAGTCAAGCTCGAGCTTTATTTAACAAATATATTCATTGCTCACGAGCTTATTCGAGCTTTTATCGAGCCTAAATGAGCTTAATAAATATAAATTATAAATTTAAATATTCATTAAAAACTAAATTATATATTTTAAAAAATTATAATATTCTTGTTAAAATTTATAATTTTATTCTAATAAATAAATTTAATATATTTGTCTATGTTTTTCATAAGTAAAATCTATAAAAGTTGATTTATAGATTTATAGAATGTAAAATCTATAAATTCAATATCGAAACTATTATTTTTTTATTTAAAAGTTGATTTATGAGCTTAACGAACATGTTCACAAGTTAATGAGCTGAATATTATGAAGCTTGAGTTTGGTGTGTTTATCTTAACGAGCTTCATTAAACGAGCTCAAACGAACTTTTATCGAATCGAGCTTCGAATAGCTCACGAACGGCTTGACTCATTTACACCCCTAACTACAGCAAAACCACAGTAGCTAGAGGAAACTCGAAACACAGAACACAACTATCCCTTCTAACCTGCAGAAAACTTGATTCATCAATGCGGTAACAATCTAAAGTGTCCAGAACTTCAATAAACACCAATTAACCCATACTCAGTTTCCCACATTCAGAAATTGGGCACGAAGAGAAGATGCATTCTCTCTTAAACAAAATCTACACTATCAAGAAATGGATCCATATTTTATGAAAGCACATGAGATAACAGAACACTCCCAATTAGGCCTTATTCTTCCTAAAATCTTACTTCAAAAGCAGAAAATGGAATCAAGAGGAAAACCTCATCGCACTAGGTCCACTCCAACACCATTAAGCCCCAAAATCCTTAGAGCAGTAGGAAAGAAAGAAGGAAGCATCATTACTTGACTGAAACCATAAAAAAAGACGAATCCAGAAGCTTAATCTATCAAGAGAAACCCGTTCAACACCAAATTTGATCATCGACTCCCAAGTCCTTCAAGGAAAGCTAGAGAAACTGTTGGATCAAGAAGCGCTAGAGTGGGGAGGGGGGGTTGAATAGCGCTCGTGGTTATTTCGTTCGATTTAAAACGTATCGAGAAGATAAATGCAACGGAAAGGAAAAGAACAAACGCTAACACAAGTTGGTTACTTGGTTCGGAGCCTGTGGCGACTCCTACTCTAAGGCCCGTGATCGTTGATCGCTTCCGGTGGGCAATAAATATAAGCTCAAAAAATGTTATTACAAACTAAGTACAATATAAAAGCAGTAAAGAAACTTTATACCGACAACAAAATACTAAAAACTAAATCTCCGGGTTGTCAGGATGTTGTTGCAGCACTTTGAGATCGTCTCGTTAGCAGCTTGTAGCAGAGGAATAGCTTAGAATGTGTTATCTCTAGCTGTTGGTCGAGACTCTCTTATATAGGGTGTTTAAGGCGCCTCCATCAAGCTCCAGGGCGCCTCCAACCCGAAATTATATCCCGAAATCAACTCTGCGATAAGCCTCTGCGCGCCTCCAACGCCACTCCAAGGCTCCTCCAAGCAGCGGTTCAAGGTGCCTCCAATCCCCATGAAGTCGCCTCCAGCTCCACTTCGTAGCCAGCTTCAGCCTTGCACCCGAGGCGCCTCGGACATTGTTCATCCGAGGTGTGACTTGCTCCTTTGTTTCTACAAAATATGTTAGTCTCAAACACATACCCTACAAAACAAAGTTAGCACATAATGGTCATAGTAAATAAAATATTGACAGACTCCGGACTGTCTGGGTCTGACTTCGGATTTCCTACCGGAAACCCTAGGTCGACCCGACATCTACTGTTCTCTCTACAGGGAACGCGCCCTCACCTACTCCTCTCAGGAGAGTTACCTGTTGCCAGTGTAATCCTCCAGATTGACTGGACTTTTGCTCAGCGCTCGATGTTTCCGGACTTTCTGCTGGACGCCCGCTCCCCGACCCATCCAGTCTTCCACCTGATTTGCGACACCAAGACTTTCCACCTAAGGTTACCACACCCTAGGACTTTTGCCTGAAGCCCTCAACCTGCCAAGACTTTCCTCATAGGATTACCACCCCCTATGACCTAGGGTTACCACCCCCTAGGGTTTTCCACCTGCCTAACCGCAGCTAGGACTTTTGGCTAAGTACACTTAGGACTTTCCTGCAAGCTCATTCAAACTGTTAGATCACAAAACAACTTAACTTTGAACCCTTTTCCATTACCAAAACACGGGTTCGATCGTCGGATACTTCCCGCACCAACAGAAACCACAAAATGAAGCAAGAACATCACAAGGAAGGCAAATCTCAACTCGTTCAACCAATCGGACAATAGACAAGCACATCAACTCCTCCTAGGAACCTAATCCTTACCTCACTGATCTCATACCAACATAATGAAGAGTACTTGTCTTTCCCTTGCCCTTCCCTTCCTCGTGCCGCCAACAAAAGCAGTGCTGCCGGTGAGATGGTTGCAGGATTCCGCTTCTGGTCATGTCGTCCCTAGAGAATCACCCAAGTGAGGTGGTTCCTGGCTGGATCTCAGAGCCCGACAAAGAGATCGGTCGGAGATCGCGAGGTGGAGAGGGCGAAGAAGTGCGGCAATTTCGGAGGAAAATAGTCAGGAAAAAGGATTGGGTCGAATACCTAGGTTAGAGTCTTTATACTTAGGTTAATTATTTCTATCTTAGGCTAATTAGATCAATCAATTCCCTATTTAATTGGGTGTTATCATAGGCTTCCATCAAGCTTAATAGTTATATTCCCTTAAAACATATTATACAAGTTCATTTTAAATCCCAGAAAATTTCTAAAATTTATAGAAAATTTTTATAAGTTAATTCCTTTACTAATGCTTGTGAGACCTTACAGGCGGAGCCAACTCGGGTCATCTACCCGGGCTATAGGCCACAAGTGCGGGTGTCGGCGTCACCCGAGCTAACCTTCTTTTTTTTTTTCAATTTGTTCCTGTCTCTTCAAGAAAATCATCTTTCCACCATCATTGGGCCCCAGGCTATAGCTCAGGTAGCCATCAAAGTGGCTCCGCCCTTGTGCACACTATCATTCTTTACATCTTATGGGAAAATGGTCCTATGAATGAAGCAGTTACTTCACTTCCTTAACTACCCACCTAGCCCACATTTTTAGCGGACCACGTAGGGTGTGGGTTTGACCTAGAGACTGATGAGGAGATGAGGTTGATGCTGGGTGGCCCTAAGGATAGACGAAATCGGTGACCGAGGTCGAGTCGAAGATGAGGTAGGTGCCTGAGGCCGAGTCAGAAATGAGTTTCACGATTGTGGCTGAATTGGAGACGAGGTCGACGACTGAGGATGAGTCAAGGATGAGCTAGGCAACTATGGCAAAATTGGAGATGAACACGGTGACCATGGATGAGTCAGAGACGAGGTCGATGACTGATGTCGAGTTAAGAACGAGGTAGGTGCCTGAGGCTGAGTCGAAGACGAGCTCAACAACTATGGCCTAGTTGGAGATAGGCTTGGACATCATGATTAAGTTGGAGATGAGGTTGTGACTAAGGCTAACTCAGAGGAGGTAAGTGCTTGAAACCAAGTTGGAGAAGAGGTTGTCATCTGATGTCAAGTTCGGGAAAATATTGATGACTGAGGCTGAGTTGTAATAGCTAACTTATCTTTGGGTTAACTCTATTCCTTGGGATGAGTGTACCGAGTAGGTTCAACCAGACCTGAGTCACTTCTAGGCTGAGTTTGATTCTTTTTTGGGTCACGTCTGACCCGTTCAATACGATTCTTGATTATATGGAACCTGTTGGGGATGCACCACATCAATAGTGTTCAATGGAGGAATATTTATGCTTCCTCAGATTGACATAGTTGGTATATGCATGAGTGTTTGTTCTAATAGGTCTTTGGGTCAATTCCCAACGGGTTCAAATGCCTTGTTGGTGCTAGACCTTCTTATTAGTGTAAACCTTAAGAGCCAATTAATAGTTGATTGACTTAGGATATATTCTATCATATTTCATTAATAAAAGGTAAAAGTTATGATTATTATATTTACTTCAGATCTATGACTGATGAATAAATATAATAATATCCTAAGATAGTAGTTTCTAGTCTACAACATATCAATTGGTTGAATTGATAATGGAAGGCTGTAGATATATATAGTTTACGGCCAGTGTGCCACGGCCATGAGAGATTTCACGACCAACTCCTTCATGGCTACAGGTTAAGTAGCACGATCGTGTAAGATCCACATGGCCATGTTCTTCTCTGGCTCGGGATGCTTCACGCGGCCGTGTAGGGTCACACGGCCGTGTTCTCCTTCTCCTCTGGATGTGTTGCACGACCGTGTAGGGTCACACAACCATGTTCTCCTTCTCCTCTGGATGTGTTGCACGATCGTGTAGGGTCACATGGCTAGTGTCAGCTAGCCTTCTGCTTTGGGCCTCGGTACGTCGACGATCACCGCTTTTGCTCCAAAAGTCATCCCTGACAATATAAATGTACACAAAGAGCAGATCTCCGAAATAGAAGAGTAATTATGTTGTAAACAAGATAAAGAGTGTAAGAATGTATAAATCCATCATGAATAAAATACGTGAATGTGCGTCAAAACATGCATAAAAGATTATAAGATCTACGCACATCACACCCCCAGACTTGAACTTTTGCTTGTCCTCAAGCAAAATGTTTCAATCTAAATTCATGAGTCCTTATAGTGTTTCATAATCCCTAGTGCACTCGCTTAACTCTATCAACTAGTTTCATTGATAAGCATGATTATGGAGTAACCTAAGTATGACCTAAGCATAAGTTCTTTGTGCTCAGTGCAATAAGTGACTTAAACTTTTCAAGTTTCAATTTTCTGTCCTAGTCATATCGTCATACAATTGAGTTCCTAATGTTCACAGTGATATGCACTTACCTGCCACATACTTGGTTCATTTTCCTTAAATTACACAAAGTCTCAAAGGACTACTAGGAATCAAGAGAAACAAAATATTTATTTCCCTAGTAACCTAACTCGGTCTCAAAGGTGTAAATTATTAGTTTCCACTCACGACAACTATTTTTTAATCCCTTATTCAAATAATTTTTTTTTAGATGCAAGTGTGGAACTAATCACAAATGCAAGTAAGATAAATGTAAATGTTTGAAATTTAGATTTTTCCAAATGAGCTTCCATGATCCGAGATAGTCCAATAACCAAAATATAAATAAGAAATCACCATGGGAACAAAAGTACTAAACAATTTAGATGAATCATAACTATTCCAAAATGCATCCACTATTCAAGCTTAAGTGAAGTGAAGGTAAAATCCTTAAGGTTAAGCCAAAACTCATATTTATCTCCGTACAATACTTAGCTCATTTTATGCTACTAGAGATAGAGAAAAGAGGTACACTAAGTATACTAATACTACTATCTCTGCAATAACATGAATTAAGAAATATACATGCTAGTCATTTTACTATCGGACAAGTCAGCAGATAAAGTGGTCAGTTTGATGCTCTCAATAATACCTCAAAAACAAACAAACTAAAAAACTGGAAATCAGAATAGAAATGTAATTGAAAAGAAAACAAACTAAAAGTACAAGTAAAACAAACTAAAACTGTAGAAACTGAAAAGAAAAGAAAAATAAAAAGACACAACACCCCCCAAACTTGAACTTTTCATCATCCCGATAAAACTAATATGGAGGAGGGGAGGGGAGGGGGAAAAGGGGGTCCTCGTCGTGTACCAGAGGGGAAACGAGGCATACCAGGGAGATGACCAATATGTTGATGGTATTGAAAAAGAGAATCCACTCGTTGTCTAGTAATATCCATATCATCCATAAAATTTCTCATTCTCTCCTGGTGAACCTCATAATCTTGCACAAATCCGGTCACTTGGTTGTGGAAATCTCTAGTTGAAAATGATCTTGTACCTCTCTAAATTGGTCATCAGACAACTTGAAGCGGCCCTCCAACAGTTGTTGTTGGATAGTGTACTTTTCATGAACCAAGCCCAAAGAGGCACGGAAATCAGAAAGTTGAATTCGAAAGGATCCACCCCATAGGAAAAAGAGTATCTAGCAGGTTCCGAATGTCCGGATGGTTGCGGGGGTCCAGACAACGAGGCCCCTTGGTGGGGTTCATTATCTCCTAAGAGAGGGGAAACGAACTCGGGTACTAAATCAATGATAACCCAATTAGCGGGGTTGCGAACTGAAGTGCACTTGGGACAGGGAAGGGGTAATGGAAAACCATCATTTCTAGGAAAGGCAAACTCATTCTCGTCCCTACAGATCATCTTCATGGCTAGACAAGAATCGATATCTATCTTGTTATTACTATGAATGACTTCCATTCCATTAAGGTCACAATACAGATTTATAGCCATTTGTGTGATTAAACCGCCAAACACTATCATCCCTGAAGATGCCTTTCATGCTTTCCAAAGGTTTTGTAAAAAGTGAAACCCAGAATCAAAATCAACTTTATTAAGCATAGCCCAAAAAGAATAAAGTTCCACCTTTCTAACTACCTCATCACTATCACCTCTACCAAAGATTGTTTTACTCATGACATGGTGAAGGTATTTAAAGATAGGGTTTTGCATTTGGGATGCCTTAGCTCTAGAGGGCTCATAAGGGTTCTTTGATCCTGTGATTAAAGTCCAAAGCCTATTCCAGTTAAAAGATGGATCAAATCTATGGGCACCACCAGTAGGTAAATCAAAATAAATGTTAAAATCACTAAATGTTCATTGGAATTCCTTGTTCATCAATCTAAAATTTATTTTTTCAAATGTAATCATCTTTAAAATAAAATATGACATCAATTGAGCTTAAAAATTCAAAAACTAGGTGGGAATATGTCGGAAGGTGTGTGTACATAATGTCATTCCAATCAAAAGAATTAATCATCCAATCTATATCGTCCCTAATGCATAACATCTCCATAGTAGTTGGATCCATATATCTAGTACACATAATTTTTCTAATGACAAGTAAATCATATCTAGCTTTTTGTTCTTGATTTCTAAAAATAATATGAAATTCGTTGTCGTTACCTTTGTCACATACCACCCTTTTGTCTTTGCCCTTTGATAGAGTAGCCTTTCCTTTACCCTTGTCTCCTTCTGGTGCATCTCCTCCGCTAGATCTGCCACTCTCTTGTCAGAGCCTTTTCAAGAGGTGGTACATGATTTTCAAGGTGAGTTTGAGGAAGTTTTGTGGGTGGAGGTGGGTCTTGAAGAAATAGGAGGAGGAAGAAGAAGAAAAGTAGGGACCTAGATCTAGATCTTGAAAGAGAGGAATCGTAAATCTAGGTATTTGAGGTTGATGAAAAGGGATGAGGGAGAAGAAGGATTTGGAACAAAAGGAGATGGAAATTTGGGTGGGTGGAGGTGTTTGGCTGCACACACAGGTGTGGCACGGTCGTTTCTTAAGGGCACAGCTCAGTTGAGGGTATCACCGCACGGTCGTACCGTTTGGCACAACCCCTCCCCTTTTCTTCTCAGCCTCAGTCACACGGTTATGTCAATCGACACGGCCCGAGTCTTCTTCCTCTTGGGTGGCCTCGCATGATCGTGTCAGTTGACACAACCAGCTCCATTTTTTGTTCTGCCAAAGCCACACGACCGTGTGAGTTCACACGACCTATGACATTTCCATTTCTAACAGCATCGCACGACCGTGTAGGGTCACAATGCCGACCTCTTGACTTTCGTAGTGGCTAGATTTTCTCCTCTTTAACTCCTCCGACGCCTTCATGCCCATGAAATAATCATGGCCAGCTCGTGGAGGTTATGCACAACTTGAGAACAAAGAGTTAGAAACAAATGAACTTAACTAAGAAAAAAAATAAAAAACCGAAAACCAATTAAACGGAAACCCTTGGATTGTCTCCCAAGAAGCACTTGTTTTAAGTCTATAGCTTGATCCCGTTGGACTCATTCTGGTGGGCGCGAATTTGAAAAGTAACAGTGAATTTTCTTCAGTCGGCATGTCGTGGAGGTATTTTTTTAAACGTTGCCCATTTACTTTAAATTCTCCGTGCTTTTTGTTCCAAATAACTACTGCTTCGAACGGATAGACCTTCTTGACTTGGAATGACCCTGTTCATCTTGATTTTAACTTTCTAGGAAAAAGTTTCAATCTTGAATTAAACAATAATATTGAGTCCTCTTCCTTGAGATCTCTACATAGAATATGTTGATCATGTCATCTCTTTGTTCTTTCTTTATAGGATTTGGCATGTTCGTAGGCATCCATCCTCAATTCATCAAGTTCATTCAATTGGAGCTTCCTTTTTTCTCCTGCTAACACGATGTCCATGTTAAGCTGTTTAATCACCCAATAAGCCTTGTATTCTAGTTCTACTAGAAGGTGACAAGGTTTTACATACACAAGTCGAAATGGGGTCATCCCAATTAGAGTTTTGAAAGCAGTACGGTATGCCCATAGGGCATCATCCAACTTTAATGACCAGTCCTTTCGTGAATTGGACACTAGCTTTTCTAAAATTGCTTCAATCTCCCGGTTAGAAATCTCAGCTTGCCCACTAGTCTGTAGATGGTAGGGTGTTACTACTTTGTGGCTTACTCCGTATTTCTTTAGCAAATTTTTTAACTGTCTTTCAATGAAGTATGAGCCCCGATCACTAGTGACTGCTCTGGGTACACCAAATTGTGGAAAAATCATCTTCTTAAACAGTTTGATCACTATCTTGGCGTCACTAGTAGGAGAAGCTATGGTTTCTACCCATTTCGACAAAAACTTGTTACGTACAGTAAGTGTATAGTTACGTCGTCAGTAATACAAAAGATATCGAACTCACAGAGACTGTTGATTAAGAACTAGTCAACTTCGCATGGTGAATTATCTAGACAATCTAAAGTGGTTCACAAATGCTTAAGAGAAAGGGAAAAGAGAAAATAGAGAGTAAAGAGCGTGAGTGAATGAAGGATGATAGTGTTGGATCGTGAAACGTCGATAGAGGGGGGGTGAATATTGATTCGAAAAATAGTGTTAAAAAGAGTTAAACGGAGCGGAATTTAAAAAACAATAGACACAGTATTTTTTACTTCATTCGGAGCCTGTGACGACTCCTACTCGAAGGCCCGTACTCCGTGAGTACTTTCGTTGGGCAATTCACTAGCAATTCGAAATAATGATTACAAAAATAGTACAATGAATGCTAATGAAAGTTAAAACAAATACCGACAAGAATTTAATAAAAAAGGAAAGGAGCGTATTGTCGGAGCTTTGTTAGCGTCGCAGAAGCGCAGAGCAGTAGAGCAGGCAGTAGAAGACTTTCTTTTCGTTGTTATTCTGAAGCTCCCCTCTGACCCTTCTTTTATATGAGGCTCCGGGCGCCCCGGATCCCTTCCGGGCGCCCTGGTGGGACGTGGCAGGACCAACCAGCAAGCTCCACGTGGCGACGCGCGAGTTTGGATAAAACTTACCTCCGGGCGCCCGGATCCCTTCCGGGCGCCCGGACCTCCTATTTTCAGGAACTCCTTCTCCTGTAAAATAGAGTTAGTCCGAGGTAAATATATATCCTGTAAAACATATTGTTAGCACAATTAAAGTTCAACAAAGTAATAGAAAAAGAGTATGACTTAGATTCCGTCTATCCGAGACCGGAATCTAGTCACGATCTCGACTTAGATATCTGAAATGGATCTAAGCCGGATCGACGCCTAATGTTCCCTTCCCGGGAATGCGTCCTCGCAGTCACTCCCCTCCAGTGACTTACCTCACTTACCTGCCAGACGTCCGATCAGCCCGTCAACCCGTCTGGACTTCATGCCAGCTATCCGGTCAGCCCGTCGACCTAGCTGGACTTCTCGCCAAGCGTCCGGTCAGCCCGTCGACCCGGTTGGTCTTCTCGCCAGCTATCCGGTCAGCCCGTCGACCTAGCTGGGCTTCGTGCCAGACATCCGGTCAGCACGTCGACCTGTCTGGATTTCTCCTACACACTTGATCAAAGTGTCAGACAATAACAAACTAACTTAACCTGATTTGTCATTCATCAAAACCTAGGTTAAATCATTAATGCTAACCGCACCAACAGATAGATGATAAGATTTGGGTTTCATTGCGATACTAGTTAATGTCCCTATGCATTATTTATTTACCTAGCTTCATGCTTATACTTGTGTAGGAATTCTAACTAAAGTTCGGTACAATCCCGAGAAGATCGCACCGAATAATTTACCCAAGTTCTAACGCCACTAAGTAGAAGAGGTAATTTAGGAAGTCCAGTTATAGGGCTATCCTTCTGTCACAACGACCTCCGATCATACGTTCCTAAATTACACAAGTCACTTCCTAACGGTAGATTAATACAATTAAGTAGAAGAAATCATTTAGGAAGTCTGATTATAGGGCTATCCTTCTGTCACAAGGGCCTCCGGTCATACATTCCTAGGTTACACAGATCACTTCCTAACATTAATTTGGGAGAACCCTCTAAACTCTAATTAATCTTCCTAACAAGGATTAGTCCCTGTGTTAAGATCTTTTGACTCTAGAAATTGGATAAGTATTGATGTCCTCTGTCACGAAGGACATAATATGTTCGGTTGAATGGGTATCCTTCTGTCACAAGGATCCCCCAGTTATCTAATCTAGTAGCAACATTAACATAAAGATAAATCTCTCATATCTACATGAATTGACCTCACACATATTCCGTCAAACACATACAAGGCACAATACACAATAGAATATGATATAAACACTTCATAGCATAAGGAAACATCCAAATACATAGTTTATACATCATAACACATCATAACTACTTTTTACATCCTAGATCTAGAGATCTACTTCATTGCAAGGGAATTTACAACCAAAGACGATAAGTAAAGAAAACTACAAGTTAATACATGAAGATAAAAAGAAGAGAATGTTTATCCTTAATGTGTGGCATCCTTGGACGCATTCCCTTGCTCCGGAGGTGGATAGATCAGCGAAAATAAGGTTTCTAGGGTTCCCCCAAAAGGGAGAACCCTTCTCTAAGGAATGGGGGCGAGTCCCAAGCCAAAGATGGATGAAAGGGGGAGAAAAACTCCTTTTATAGCACTTGGCACAACCCTTGCACGAGTCGTGACACGGTCGTGTATATCCACACGGCTATGTACTGCCTTAACTCTGGTCTGATGGCATAGTCGTGTGGTCCACATGGCCAAAGTCTTCTTCTTCTCTGAAACTTCCACACGGTCCGTGTGGATTAACATGGCCATGTGGATTTCACACACCCTTTGCATGGCCCTTGGCATGGCTATGTCTTATTGCAACATATTTTATACCATTAAGATGGGGGTTTCTCTGGTTAAAGTCTCAACAAAATTGTAGATCTTAACACTATCTACATTTTGATATAAAGAACAACCCATAACTCAACCTGAACACAAAGTTATGACCATTTTAGTTTCAGTTTACAGTGCTAAAAATTCCACACGGCCTCCACACAGCTGTATGGATTCCACATGGTCAGAACATGGAAAAACTTGATTTACGCATTCCTGTGTGAGTTCCACACGGCTTGGACACTTTGGAAGCTCTAAACTCCATTTAAGTATTGTTTTTGCTCTAAATCGTGTCCTATCAATCAAAATAAGCAAAGAGTATATCTCTGAACAAAAGGAGTAGAAATATGACATTATAATGAAACAGAGTGCAATAAATATAGATTATGCTAATCAGATACAAGTAGATGTGCGTTAAAGTATGTATAATTTACGTACATCAGGCCCCTCTTCATCACCGCTTCAATGTGTATCGTCATATATGACCGTGCATTTATGACACCTGACATGCCCCTTTTTGAGACGGATGACATCAATGACAAGCTTAGCAGAGTGATGCCGGCTAGGTCAAGTGAGCCAATCAGAAAACTAAAACTTGTGGGGGTTTAGTTAGTTGATCCAGGGCCTTCTTCAACTATATTTAAAGGGGAGACTTGTGATATGGCAAATGATAAGAGACCCTTGGGTGGGGTCCGAAGGTCAATAGGCTGGAATAGATGAAAGTTAAAGTCCAAGGTGGGCCAAACCAGAGTAACATGTCCAATGAATTCCCCTCGTTCTAATCGGATAAACGCTGATCGAACACCCAGGGACTCAACTCTCAACTCAGATATCAGCAAGACCCAGCTCTCCACTCAATTACTCATAGGATTTTGCTCTCAATCAACTAATGTTGATTGGACAACCTAGAAGCTCAACTTCCCACTTAGATACCATCGGGACCCAACTCCCCGCTCAATTACTCATGAGACTCTGCTCCCCATCACGTCCCAATGGACC
This sequence comes from Zingiber officinale, assembly GCF_018446385.1. Lineage (NCBI taxonomy): Eukaryota > Viridiplantae > Streptophyta > Magnoliopsida > Zingiberales > Zingiberaceae > Zingiber > Zingiber officinale. The sequence goes on along the minus strand of NC_056000.1, from coordinate 4,439,805 downwards.
AATGCCGATCGGACAACCTAAGGGCCCAACTCCCGTCAGATACCATCGGGACCCAGCTCCCACTCAATTACTTATGAGACTCTACTCTCTATCACGTCTCAATGGACTAATGTCGATTGGAAAACTTAGGGGCCCAACTCCCCACTTAGATGCAATCAATAGCCATGTCCCCACTCAACTATTCATGGGACTCTACTCCTCATCATGTTCGATCAACTAATTCTGATCGGGCAACCCAGGGTCCTAATGTTGGATCGAGAGGCGCTAGAGGGGGAGGGGGTGAATAGCGCTCGCGACTATTTCATTTTTTGATTATCGCAAAACTATCGGAGTGAAAACGTGCAGCGGAATAAGCAGAAATAAAATAAAGAAACACAGAGACACAAGGAATTACTTCGTTCGGAGCCTAAGGCAACTCCTACTCGAAGGCCCGCGATCATTGATCGCTTTCCGTGGGCAACAACTATAATTTCGAATAAAGTACAAGTATTGCAAATAAGTACAATAAAAAGAACTACGATTATACCGACAACAGTATTGAAATCACAAGTTACGGAGCTCCGGGTCGTCGGAATGTCGCAGCAGCACTTCGGAATGATCTTGTTAGCAACACGTCGAAGAAAGAAAGTCTGGAACTTAATTGATTAAGGTGCTGCTCGAAACCCCCTTATAAAGGGTGTTCAAGGTGCCTTGAAGGTTGTTCAAGGCGCCTCCATGCTGCCGAGTCCTCCGCGTGGATCAAGCTTGAACTGGTCGAAGTTCATCTGCATAAAGCGCCTTATACCTTATCCAAGGCGCCTTATACCTCCTTCAAGGCGCCTCCGAGGGTGCTTCCAGCCAGCTCCAGCTTTGTACCCGAGGCGCCTCCAAGCTCGATGGAGGTGCCTCGAACACTGTTCATCCGAGGGAAAACTTCATTATTTTGTACATGTAAGACATGTTAGTCCCAAACAATATCCTGTAACACAAAGTTAGCATAAAACAACAGTATGAATATGATAAAGAATATTATGACAGTCTCCGGACTGTCCGTGTCTGACTTCGGATTACCGTCCGGAAACCCTAGGTCGACCCGACGCCTACTGTTCCCTCTACGGGGAACGCGTCCTCACCTACTTCACTCAGGAGATTTACCTGTTGCCAGTACGATCCTCCAGATCAACTGGACTTTTGCTCAGCACTCGACGCTTCCGGACTTTCTGCTGGACATCCGCTTCCCTGCTAGTCCAGTCTTTCACCTAGTTCGCGACACCAGGACTTTCCACCTAGGGTTACCACCCCTAGGACTTTTGCCTGAAGTCATCGACTTGCCAAGATTTTTCGCATAGGGTTACCATCCCCTAGGGTTTCCGTTTGCCTAACCGCAGCTAGGACTTTCCTGCACCTAGGGTTAACGCCCCCTAGGACCTAGGGTTACCACCCCCTAGGGTTTCCACCTGCCTAACCGCAGTTAGGACTTTCCTGAAACACTCATTCAACATGTTAGATAACAACAAGACTTAACTTTGAACCTTTTGTCATTATCAAAACTTGGGTTCGATCGTCGGATGCTTCCCGCACCAACAATCTCCCCCTTTTTGATTATGGCAACCTAAATTCAAAGTTAAGTAAAACAAATGCATAAGTATATTAAAAAATTTTAAGTGAGCAAGCTTAAGTATATAAATTCAAATGAACGTTTAACTTAAGGTAACACTTAAACTTTTGTGAATCTCCCCCTTAATACAGGGTTTCCTTTTTGAATTTTTACTTTTTACTTTTTACTTTTGAATTTCCTACTCTCCCCCTTTGCCATTTATCAAAAAAATAAGCTAATTGAAAATTATTTTCAATTTTTCTTTTTGAAAAGTAAATTAGGCTATGAAAAAAAATGGGATAAGTGCTAAGTTGAAAAATAAATTTTCACCTAAAATTTTGAAAGCACTGAGTTAAAATTTTGCAAAACTATCTGAAAGGTAACTTAGAAAATATCTTAGCAAGAATTTATAAAGTTAGGTTTCAAGGTTGGCTAAGTTTGAAAAAAGTTAGAAAGTTGCTCTATGAATCACTTAGCTAAACCTTTTGCAAACATTGAATTTTGAAAATATAGCTTAAGTGAAAAGGGACTTAGTTTAATTTTGAATAAAATAATACTTATTTTTGAAAAAGAACTTGTTAATTTTTAGGTTGAAGAGAGAGTAGCTAAAATTTAAATTTAGGTTATTTATTTAGTTGGTCCTTAAGTCCAAGCATGAGTCAAGTTAAATAGCAATCAAATTATCTAATTGGTGTTGATCAGGTATCAGAGCCCTAAAGTACAAGCATGCTTAATCTTAATATTTCCAGTTTGAGAGATACTTTTAGCTGAGATAAGGTTATTTTTGTCTTTAACAAGTAACTAAGTAAATTTTTGTGATATCACAACACTTTAAATTCTTAGTTTTTAAAGAGGAAGTTTAGCAAAAAAAAATTGATCAAGACTCAGTTTAGCTAAGATTTTTACTTTTAAAATACTTTTATCAAAGACTTAGCTAAACTTATGAAGATAATAGTTTTGTTAAGTATTTAACCTTAAAAAGACTTAGTTTTTCAAAAAAATTATTTTGATGAAATTTTGAGAATGCTTTGTAAAATACTTAGCATTTTCAGCAAAACTTAGCATTTGAAAACAATTGCTTTGAGAGACACTTAGCTAAATTCCCTTTTTGTTTTTTTTTTAAAGAATTTTAAAAAGTACTTAGCTAAATTTGAAAACTTAGCTATATATTCAAATTAAAAATGATTGCCTTGAGAAAACTTCTTGCCAAATAGCTAAGTTTAGAGTATAGTCCACTACTAGAAAATGTGGCTTTTGCGTCAAGCAAAATTGCGATGGCCAGTTTGTCATCGTAAAAGATTAATATTTACGTTGATAAAATTAGCCATCGCAAAAAAATGGTAGCATAATTTTTTTTGCGTCTGGAATCTTTATTTACGACTAAAAATACAGTGACGCATATAATAAGATCTTTTGCGATGGATATTTTGAGCATTTACGATGCATATCTGACCATCGCATATATCATTACTATATGCGATCGAAAATAAGATTAGTTACGATGCTTAATTATCCATTGCATTTAGTTATATTATTTGCGATGAGGAAATTTTTTTATACGACTGATATTAATGGGACGCAAATGATAAATCATGATCTAAACCCTAAGCCCCCTTCTTTTCTCCCTCTCGCCAAATTTTCCCTCGGAGCCATCCCTCTCCATTTCTCCCTCTCGCCAAAAATCATAGCTATGGCAAGCCCTTTCCTCCCGAACTCGACCTTCCCAATCCCCTTTCCCTCCATCGTCGCCTTCCCCAAAGCCCTTTCCTCCCGAACTCACCCTCCCCAAGCCTCTTTCCCTCCATTGTCGCCTTCCCCAAACCCCTTTCCTCCCGAGCTCGTCCTCCCCAAACCCTTTTCCCATCCGGTGGAGCAATGGCTGAAATAGAAAGTATGTACTAGAGTTGTAGCTCTTGTTTCGTTGATCGAAAGTGTGGCTTACGGTGGTGGCAGTTGCGGCATATGGTGAAGCAGTGGTCGCGTACGATTGTCTTGGGGCTTATGGTGTTCATGTGACTGGTAACCTACTCTCCCGATGCCTCTTTCGCATTCATCCCCTCTCCCCTTGCTGCATCTATTTCCTTTCTTTCTTTGCCCCCCTCACTTTCTTTCTTTCTCCCTTAGCCCTCCCCTCACAGTACGCCTCCCATTCCCACCGGAACTTTGCTGACTACAGTATCCAGAAAGGTCAAATTACCCCTCTTTCAATCCTTATTGTTCTTTATCTATTTTGGGTTTTCATTTTCTTCCATTGTTTTGGCACTTGATGTTTAATGGCTTGTATTGCATGATATATGTAGGAGCTTTATCCTTGTCTAAGTGGAATTTGTTGATACATTTAAATCATGGGCTGAATTAAGCTACATTTTTTTTTGTAGAAAATCTAGAAATTACATGGTTGTTTATAAGCAGCATTTGGTTGATTTTGGAGCATATTAATGATATTTTGGGATTGAAATTGATGGCTAAATATTGGGTTCAGTTGGTTGCTTGTTAATGATAACGTGAGGCTTAATTATTACTTGGATTATTAGGGGGCTGAAAACTTAGTGAAATGTTGGAGTTTTAATTGCTGCATTACATGAGCTATTTTTCCCTTGATATTTAGATTTTGGATGAATTAAATTGCACCTAAAATGTCTTGTATTTGAGCTGCAAATATTTGAGTTTTCACCATCCAACTAAGCCTTTTTTCCTTTCATTTTTCTTTTTATCTTCCAGCTGATTCTTCTCCTCTATTTTCACTTCTTGTTGTGGCTGCTTTAAGAGCTTTTAATCGTGGAAAATCTTGACTGGAGGAAGAAAAGGGCTTGGGAAGGACACTCTCACCTTTTTTACAAGGTAATTTTCCCTTTCTTTCTCCTTTGTCGGCTGGTTTGGATTTGAAAAGTTCAAGCTAGATTTTTTTGGTTCTTGGTAAATGTTAGTCTTGTTTGTTGTGAGCATGAACTTTTTTCAGGCTTACATGTGTAGATATAAGTTGAATGTTAGTCTTGTTTGTTGTTGAAACTTGAGCTTAAATTGTGAGAGTCCTTGTACTTGAACTATTGAATTCTCTAGAGCATGATTGGGCTTTGTTTTTTTGAGCATTACACAAAAATTTTGAGGTTTGGATGTGCTAAATTGTATTTGATCTGTGGAGGTGAGAGTGTGAGCTCTTCTTGCATAATGTAGTTATTCAATCCTTAAATTTATGGCTTAAAATATTAAATTTGAAAGGTGCATTAACAAGCTGGAAATTGTTGAAAATTTTATTTTTCTTGTTAATTTCTATTGGGCTTGCTGTTTTTGGAGCTTAACATTATGTTTATTTTGATATATATCCATTTTATACATCTATATATGTGTTTTATGTTAGGTTGATTTGATGGATAAGAGTTGGATAGATTTATGTGATTCAAAATCAGCTGAGTATGTCTCTGGAGTTAATAGCTTCTTGGAATTCGCATTTAGGGACAAGTCTTCTTATGCACAATTTGTGTGCCCTTGTAACGTGTGTGATAATTGATATTTTAAGAACAGAAGCGAGGTTTCAGATCATTGTTTTTTTAATGGTTTTCTTAAAGGGTATAAGAATTGGACATACCATGGAAAATCTTATGTATGTCGGCGAAGAGGGGATACTTCACATAGTGGGAATGAAAATGTTAGGGATGATATGGTTGGAATGCTTCATGAAGCAATGGGAATTCCTAACGTCCATAGAAATATAGATAATGATTCTCAATCATCACCCGAGAATATTGAACAAAATGCTGATGATGCAACTAATAGATTTTTTTAATTATTGAAAGATGCAGAGTCTGAATTATATCTTGGATGTGTTAAGTTCACAAAATTATCATTTATTGTTTGTTTGTTACTTTTGAAGGTAACGAACGGGTGGATTGATACTTCCATTGATATGCTTAGAGCTAGCACTTTAAGCTTTGCTAGTGCAAGAGATAGAACTCCACGTGAGGGACAAGTTATATATTATGGGGTTCTAACACATTCATTAAAGTTAGATATATGAATGATCTTCAGTACACTCTATTCAAGTGTGATTGGATTGACAAGTTAGATATACGAATGATCTTCATGTGGTAAGATACCTTTCTCGTAATGCTTGGCTGATTAATGGAACAAGATTTTCCTGTGCTATATATCCTATTTGTTATGTTTTTTTTTTCACACTCATTTTGAATCTCGATGACATGTTTGGCTTATTGTTTTCCAATATGGTTTGCAGATGTAAGGTGTTGTGAATTTCTTTTGTCAAATTTCTATACTAATCGATCAGAATACTTAGGCCTTTCACTTGTTCATGACCGCACTTCTCCAGGTTAGATTTCTAGCCAAACTTGGTTCTATCTTTATTCTTCCAGGATGCCGCAATGATTTTTGACCAGGAAGCAAACATCTGCAGTTTTTTTGACCATTCCGTATTGCTATATGGTGAGCTTGCAAGATTTGTATTGAGGATACTAGGCATCCGCACAAGGCTACCCAACACATAACAAGGAGAAGCTGTTGGGTAGGCTTGTTGGTGGAGACGGGCGGCCTCGTATGCGCTGTTTGAGTACAATTCCAGCACCAAATGTAGCTCTCGGTTCATCTCATTTAGCTCCGAGTTCATCTAATGCAGCTCATATTTCTTTGGAGTCAATCCCAGAAGGATTAATGCAAATGATAATTGATAAAATAGGGGAGTACGTACTTGAAAAGGCACGTTCTGAAGCACGAGATAAAGTTGTTGTTGCCTTAGAGAATTTCTTCCAAACCATTTTTGTCGGAGCAAATAATGATCAGAATAGATCATCTGTGAGAGCAGAAGGAAATGCAAGTACACAGGTATTATATTTTAGGTGACTAAAACAATTTTAAGTTCTTTCTTATAATTACTTTGTAATTAAACTACCTTTTATAAATAGATTGCTGATGCATCGAGCGTCCATAAGCCAAACGACTCTTCACATTGACTTGGGATTTATTTGAGACGATGTTCTATGGTATTAGCTAGGTTAGTGAATTTGGACTACTTATTAGCCAATAGTGTATATGAGCTGGAAATGCCATGTATTGTTGGATTTTATTGTTGAATTTTAATTGTAATTTGTATTTGGTGAAAGTTATGAATGGCTAAAATATATTTATCTAATAATTGTGTACAGGTTGTTGAGACCCATTAAATTGGGCAAAAAAATAAAATAAATCTGAAATTCTGGTTAATTGCAAAATAAATTTTTACGACGAGAGGGATTATATTTGTCTGTGACAAATACTATTGGATTTGCAACAACCTTGCGTCTTTGATATGTTAGTTGCAAATAATCTTTATTTGCGTCCCAATTGCGATGACCTGACAATATCGTCACAAATTTAAATTGTTTGCGACAGAAACATCCACATCGCAAAAACCCCTTATTCTTGATGCGAATACATTTGTGACGGCATGATAACCGTCGTGGAGTATTTGCTACCCTCACGTATGCGTCAACCTCTTTTCTGTCGTAAGACCGTCGCTAATGACACTTTACGTCGAAAATGTTACTTTTTATGACCAAAAGACGCCGACGTGAAAGACCACTTTTTTAGTAGTGGTCTAACTAAGCTTAGAAAAGAAGACTTGATTAAGTACTTAGCTTAAAGAGATTTTACATAAAGGCTTAGCTTTGAAAACATTCTAGAAGAGTTGTAATTTAAAAGTCAGGCCATAAATAATTTTAATTTTAAAGTTAAGTTAAAAATAACCTGAATTTTTGAAAATAAGTAAAAATAGTTTTTAATTTTGGGGTCAAGTCAAAATTTTATTTTAAAGAAAAACTAATTTTAAAACCAACTCAAAATCACTCCCCCATAATTAATGTCTTAATAAATTCTTTGAGTTCAGGAGTCCAAGCATGAGAGGTTAAAAAAAAAATATATTTTTCTATCTTTCCATCTCACTCATTCTAGATTAACAAGCATGTTTAGCATATGAGTAAGCGTGAGATAGAGTTAACTTTTAAAGAATTTTTAAAATGATTTTCAAAATAATTTTTTAAAGGATTTTTAAAAGAATTTTTAAAATTATTTTCAAAATAATTTTTAAAGGGTTTTTAAAGTAATTTTTAAAATGATTTTCAAAATAATTTTTAAAGGACTTTTAAAAGAATTTTTAAAATGATTTTCAAAATAATTTTTTAAAGGATTTTTAAAGTAATTTTTAAAATGATTTTCAAAATAATTTTTCAAATAATTTTTAAAAGAATTTTTTAAAATGATTTTCAAAATAATTTTTTAAAGGATTTTTTAAAAGAATTTTTAAAATGATTTTCAAAATAATTTTTTAAAGGATTTTTAAAAGAATTTTTAAAATGATTTTCAAAATAATTTTTCAAATAATTTTTAAAAGAATTTTTAAAATGATTTACAAAATAATTTTTTAAAGGATTTTTAAAGTAATTTTTAAAATGATTTTCAAAATAATTTTTTAAAGGATTTTTAAAGTCATTTTTAAAATGATTTTCAAAATAATTTTTAAAAGAATTTTTTAAATGATTTTCAAAATAATTTTTTAAAGGATTTTTAAAGTAATTTTTAAAATGATTTTCAAAATAATTTTTCAAATAATTTTTAAAAGAATTTTTAAAAGAATTTTTAAAATGATTTTCAAAATAATTTTTAAAGGACTTTTAAAAGAATTTTTAAAATGATTTTCAAAATAATTTTTCAAATAATTTTTAAAATAATTTTTAAAATGATTTTCAAAATAATTTTTTAAAGGATTTTAAAATGATTTTTTAAAAGATTTTTGAAATTAAGTTTTAAAAGATTTTTAAAATGATTTTTGAAATTAAGTTTTGAAGTAATTTTAAAATTAATTTGAATTTGAATTAATTATCAGTTTATTTTTAATTACTTAGTCATCTCACCCGATCTAAATTTTCAATCAAGGAATCTTATAATTTTTGTAAGATGAATTGAGGTTCAATTTAAGGGTTTGGTTTAACTTTGTGTTAGATTCAGGTTTAGCTTTGGGTTCAACAAGTAAGCATTCTTTGGATAAACTTCCGGGCTATGGTGAGTCACAAGGAAATCATTAAAGTAACCATGCCTTTGAGATTTTCCAAATAGTCCTACCCATTGAACCTAATACTAAACCTTGGTCTTGTTGGGATCGAAAAGTAGCTAGAGGGGGGGTGAATAGCTCGTTGCGCTCTTCGTGTGCTCTTCGTTGCTTGTTTCTTCAAGGATGTGCAGCGGAAATACAAAGAAACAAAATACACAACGCTAACAAGAGGATTTACTTGGTATCCACCTCACAAGAGGTGACTAGTCCAAGGATCCACACACTCACACACCCTCCACTATGAAATCACTCCTTTTCAGTAACTACTGAAGGCGGAGAAGCCCTACAACCCTCACAATACAAGAAGAAAGCAAGGGAAACAAATACAATAGATATCTTACAAGATATGGAATGAAAACCCTAACCCTAGCTTTCTTCTTCTTGCTTTTGATCCGCCTCTTGACTTGGGAAACCTCCAAGAACCTTCAAGAACTGGCGATCTGAGCTTGAGAGAAGTGTGGAGAAGTCGCTGTGTTGATCTGAGATGAAATCGTGAAGTCGTGCCGCAGCCATCGCACGCCTGCAGCTCAAATACGACGCAACGGTCGGATCCCGATCTATTCGAAAGCTCCCAATCGATCGGGGAGGCTTTGGATCGATCCACAGATCCATCCAGAGTGCCTCTGTGCTCTGGGAAAACGCCTGGATCGATCCACAGATCGATCCGGAGGCTTTCGTCGCTGCGAAAGGCCTCGATCGATCGAGCTCCTGGATCGATCCACCGATCGATCCAGAGGCTCGTTTGATTGATAGGCCTCGGATCGATCCACCGATCGATCCAAAGGCTTTCTGTTCACTGGGAAAAGCCTGGATCGATCCACTGATCGATCCAGCTCTTGGTTTTTGCCCAAAACCAAGTCCCAAGCCTCTCAAACCAACATTCGGTCATCCTTGACCTGTTGGTATATCATGCCTAGCATCTGGTCACTCCCTTGACCTGCCAGAACTCCCCACCAAGTGTCCGGTCAATCCCTTTGACCCACTTGGACTTTTCTCTTTGTGCCAAGTATCCGGTCACTCCCTTGACCTACTTGGACTTCCACCAGATGTCTGGTCAATCTTGACCCATCTGGATTTCCCTGTGTCTGGCTTCACTCACCAGAACTTCCAATCTGCCTAGCTTCACTCACTAGGACTTCTCTTCTGACTGGCTTCACTCACCAGGTCTTTCACCTAGCTTCACTCACTAGGATTTTCACCTGGCTTCACTCACCAGGATTTTCTTCTGCCTGGCTTCACTCACCAGGACTTTCACCTAGCTTCACTTACTAGGATTTTCCTCACTGCCTAGCTTCACTCACTAGGTCTTTCCTTCTGCCTAACATCCCAGTTAGGACTTCCCAGTCAAGTATCCGGTCATCCTTGACCTACTTGACTCTTCTTCAATCAACCTTGTATTGTCAAACATCAAAACCCAAACCAAGACTCAAGCTTGGTCAACTAGGTCAACCTTGACCTGAGGGATGTTGCACCAACAATCTCCCCATTTTTGATGTTTGACAATATCAACACTATCACTTACAATACCACATGTAAGTTAGGCTAATCCCATAGCCTAAATCTTCTTCATGCCACTACGTAATGAATACATAAGTTAAGCCCTTCATTTTCCCCCTAAGAGGGCAAACTCCCTCTAGGTAATGAAAGTCTAACTTACTCCCTTTCATTCTCCCCCTATTGGCACACATCAAACCATGCCCCATTTTTGGGCACACATCAACAAATTCACTTGTTGAAAACTCTCCCCCTGAAGAGTTGCTCATCGTTGTTCACAACTTCACTCGTTGTGATCAACACGATAATGAAGGTCCCATACCCTTCATTATCCTTAACCCTACATTCTCCCCCAATGTAGGCAATGTCCATCCTTGAGAATTATCCACTTGAAACCACTTGAACAATGAGGATATCCACTCCCCATTAAAGTTCAAACGCTCAACCTTGAGCATGTTCTTAACGGAAGGTTAACCACCTTCCAAGGTTCATGAAAAAATAATTTTCATGTCTTTAAAGAGTCCCTCCCCCTAAAGACATGGTGGTAATTTCTATCATTGCACCAACAATGACTTGGAATCCCTAAAACTTTAGGAAACCCAATTTTAGAAGTTTTGAGGTTCAAAAATTAAAATTTGAAACAAACCTCAACCTAAACTTCAACTTAGCCTTCCTTAACCAATCCATCCTTGTTTTACACACGAAAACACCCTTTTTATGTATACAAATGTATTTTCAGGGGTTTGGAATGGTTACCTAGACTAAAATAGATTCAAAGATGCTGAAATCAGACCTTCCCAGCCAAAATCAGCATCTTCGATCGATTAGAGTTGGGTTCCAATCGATTGAACCCTGCTGAATCGATCCACTGATCGATTCAGTCTTCTTGGATCGATCGGTTGATCGATCCAGCGAGCTTCTGCTCGCGAGAAATGCCTTCTCAATCGATCGGCTGATCGATTGAGGCACTCCAATCGATCCACTAATCGATTGAAGGCCTGAAATTGCTGAAATTCAATTTCAGCCAATTTCAGAAACCCCTAGAAAATTCTACAAAATTTTAAAAATTGTAAAAATTTGTGTAGACATTATTTAGGGTATAATTTATCATGGAAAAATAGTTTTCTATGAAAATACATCATATTTTCAAAGATTGGCACAAACTTGAGAACTTGCAAAAACTTTAGTGTTTTCTTCAAGTTTGTCTCTAACTATTCAATGGTGATTATTATCAAAAGATAGCCTTCACCAAGGTTTTCCAAAATTATTTTAAAAACATTTTCAAAACCAATATCCCACCATATTCCTTGGGCTTAATGCACATTACTTGTACATTAGCTTTCCCAATGATGGGAAAACACATAACTATATGTTTTGATGAACTAAAACTCAAAAGAATGCACTAAATCAACATCTTGAGTTTTGTTCATCATCCTAGCATCTCACTTGTATCTAATGTGCACTAAAACACATACAAGTCATCTTATTGGTCTTTGTGAGATATAAAATTTGGTTTTACCCTAATCTAGGGATCATGCATATCTATCTAGGCATTTTGTGGATATTGAACATCCACTTAGGATGTTACTTGTTAATACCACTTGTTGACAACACTTGTTGACAACACTTGTTGAAAACACTTGTTGATAAATGCCATTTGTCCTTGCTTTTAAGGAATTAAACATAATGCATGATAATGTTATGGCATACATCAAAATGAAATAACTTTCAAAAGAAAGATTCCTATAATTACATGATGTATGTATGACATGACATGGTATTTTTGTATTTTTCATAATAAGTCATGAATGAAAAATATAAAACTAAATATGGTGTCATGGCATGTGATGGGCAAATATAACATGGCAAGGTTTAGCATAAATAAAATTGCCTAGATTACCTATCTAAGTATCCTTAATCTTAGCTAACTTAAAAATTAAACCTAGATTGCCCAAAAGTGCTTCAAGAAAATGCCAAAACCTATATTGGCATTTCTAATTCTCTTGATTAATTTTTGCCAATTGAAATTAAGTGTATTCCTCAAATATTAGCAAATTTCATTTTTCCACAAGGGTAGCACTTTAAATTAAGGCTTAGATTGACCTTAAATTTCCTAAGAACATACCAAAATCCCAACTTGGCAGTTCCTATGATTCTCCCAATTTGTGTCACTTAAAATATCATCCAATTTATCAAATTGTGACACATTTTACTCTTCCCAAGAGTAAACATAAATCCATTTCATTTTCAAAGGTTAATAATAACCTTGAAAATGCTCCTTGAGTGTCAATTTCTTCAAAGTTGGGTTAACTGCCCTTCTTCTTAGAGTTGACACTCTCTAACCCTTCTATGGGGTAGAGAAGATGCTCCTAGGAACCTAAAACCTATTGGTGCTCCTTGGATGCTCTAGGTATTCACTAGGGATAACTTCCATAGATACCTTCCTAGTGACATTGTTTGGCTTCTTAGAAGCCTTGGTCACTTTTTCTAGGTCAACTCTAGGGATAGCCTCCCTTGTGACCTTGTTAGTGACTTTCTTAGACTTCTTAGAAGTCCTAGTCACATTTGTTGTTGCAAAGATACTTCTAGGGATGACTTCCCTTGTATCCTTGACTTGACTTCTAGACTTAGGGTTGGTTCCATAGCTATATGGAACCCTATGGTAAGTAGGTACATCCTTTTTTATTTTAGGTTTGTATCCCAAACCTCTATGGCCCTTGGATGACCCTTGTTGTCCTAAACCTAGATTTTGCTCATTTTGCCCTTTAAAGATATTTTCCATCCTTTTTAGGGTCTTTTCTAGTTTGTCAAGTCTTGACCTCAAGACTTGATTTTCTATCATTAAATCCTTAGATTTTGATTTTTCATTACACCCATGAGCATTTTTGTTTCTAGGCTTATAACTATGGTCCTTAGTGTGATTGCCTAGATTTTTATCTATCTTCCTAATCCTAGGTGTGGTAGTCTTAGCATGATAAGCTACATGATTTTATTTAATTTTATCATGCCTCCTATTTTCATGGTAAATAGCATTAAAATGATATAAACTTGAATTAGCATGCTTTTTACCATTATGCAAGCGAATAGGCTCAATGAAAGTTACCTTTCTTTTTACCTTAGAGGCTCCCCCTTGAATTGAGCTTCCTCCTTGAGCCTTGACCATCTTCTTCCCCTTGGGGCATTGACTTCGGTAATGCCCCTTTTGATTGCAAGAGAAACATATAATATGCTCCTTGCTCTTCTTTGTATTGGGGATGGTCTCTTTGGGCTTCACCTTGCCCTTTTGTGCCACTTGGCCCTTCTTCTTGGCCAATTTAGGGCATTTACTTTTGTAATGCCCATGTTCCCTACATTCAAAGCATATGATATGATTTTTATCATTAATTGAAATGTTTATACCTTTGCTTGTAGGGGTGGCATCTTCTCCTTTTGATCCGGAGGTAGAAGCTTCCTCTTGATCCGAAGATATTCCTCCATTCGATTTTGCTTGACTTGCGGAGGTGGAAGCTTCTTCATCCTCATCTTCTCTTGACCCGGATGTGGAGGATTCTTCTTGCTCTTGATATGGTGTCAATGAAGATTGCTCCCCCTCAATCCTAGAGGTGGAGGCTTCACCTTCTTCTTCATCCTCTTGTACATGAAACAAGGAATATGCTCCTTCCTTGCTCTTTTGATTGCACTCCTTTGAGGATGAAGCTTCTTGGACTTCCTCTTCTTCGGAAGTTGAGCATCTCTCAACTTCGGAGTCCTCCTCTTGATCTTGCTCCAATGAGTCGCCCTCTTTGGATTCCTCTTGATTCGGTACAGTGGAGGGTTCTTCATGGATTGTTGCCAATTTGCTCCAAAGCTCCTTGGCATCGTGGAATTCTCCGATTTGAGCCAAAATGTGGCTAGGCAATAAGTTGACCAAAAGCTTGGTCACTTTATCATTTGCCTCGCTCCTTTGAATTTGCTCTAAGCTCCATTTGCTTTTCTTGAGAAGCTTGCCCTTGGAGTTTGTTGGAGCTTTGAAGCCTTCCATTAGAGCAAACCATTGCTCTATCTCCATCATAAGAAAATTTTCGATTCTTGATTTCCAAGCATCGAAGCTTGTGGATGTGTATGGTGGAGCCACCCTTGTGTCAAATCCAAGTCCATCTTGGAATTGCATCTTGAAGTTGAGCTTCTTGAATTCTTTAACTTTGATGAATTTGCTCCAACTTCTTCACCTCTAGCTTTGCTTATTTTGTTTGCCCCTTCCGGCGATGATTCCGGTAAAGAACGACCTCGCTCTGATACCACTTGTTGGGACCGAAAAGTAGCTAGAGGGGGGGGGGGGGGGGGAATAGCTCGTTGCGCTCTTCGTGTGCTCTTTGTTACTTGTTTCTTCAAGGATGTGCAGCGGAAATACAAAGAAACAAAATACACAACGCTAACAAGAGGATTTACTTGGTATCCACCTCATAAGAGGTGACTAGTCCAAGGATCCACACACTCACACACCCTCCACTATGAAATCACTCCTTTTCAGTAACTACTGAAGGCGGAGAAGTCCTACAACTCTCACAATACAAGAAGAAAGCAAGGGAAACAAATACAATAGATATCTTACAAGATATGGAATGAAAACCCTAACCTTAGCTTTCTTCTTCTTGCTTTTGATCCGCCTCTTGACTTGGGAAACCTCCAAGAACCTTCAAGAACTGGCGATCTGAGCTTGAGAGAAGTGTGGAGAAGTCACTGTGTTGATCTGAGATGAAATCGTGAAGTCGTGTCACAGCCATCGCACGCCTGCGACGCCAACGGCCGGATCCCGATCGATTCGAAGCTCCCAATCGATCGGAGGCTTTGATCGATCCACGGATCGATCCAGAGTGCCTGGAACTCACCGGATCGATCCACGGATCGATCCACGCTTATCGCGAAAACTGGCCCCAATCGATCGGCCGATCGATTGGGACCTCTGGATCGATCCACCGATCGATCCGCAGGTTTGTCAGAAAGCTCGATCGATCCACTGATCGATCCAGTGGTTTTTTATTCGCTGGGAAAAGCCTGGATCGATCCAGCTCCTGGATCGATCCACTGATCGATCCAGCTCCTGGATCGATCCACTGATCGATCCAGCTCTTGGTTTTTGCCCAAAACCAAGTCCCAAGCTTCTCAAACCAACATTCGGTCATCCTTGACCTGTTGGTATATCATGCCTAGCATCTGGTCACTCCCTTGACCTGCCAGAACTCCCCACCAAGTGTCCGGTCAATCCCTTTGACCCACTTGGACTTTTCTCTTCGTGCCAAGTATCCGGTCACTCCCTTGACCTACTTGGACTTCCACCAGATGTCTGGTCAATCTTGACCCATCTGGATTTCCCCGTGCCTGGCTTCACTCACCAGAACTTCCAATCTGCCTAGCTTCACTCACTAGGACTTCTCTTCTGACTGGCTTCACTCACCAGGTCTTTCACCTAGCTTCACTCACTAGGATTTTCACCTGGCTTCACTCACCAGGATTTTCTTCTGCCTGGCTTCACTCACCAGGACTTTCACCTAGCTTCACTTACTAGGATTTTCCTCACTGCGTAGCTTCACTCACTAGGTCTTTCCTTCTGCCTAACATCCCAGTTAGGACTTCCCAGTCAAGTATCCGGTCATCCTTGACCTACTTGACTCTTCTTCAATCAACCTTGTATTGTCAAATATCGAAACCCAAACCAAGACTCAAGCTTGGTCAACTAGGTCAACCTTGACCTGAGGGATGTTGCACCAACAGGTCTAACCAGTTAGGATCGGTTTAAGGGTAGCTTCGGTCAGTTCCACTTGGCCAAATGCACCAGGTCGAAGCCATATCTTCCTAGACATGCGATGCCCAAGCTTCCCTAACGTACTATCATCCAAAAACTTCACCAGTACCGTGGGTCAAGTTAAACCTAACCCATTTTTTCTAACCTTAATTACCCTGCCGGGTAGTCTACTCTTGTTTACCTATTTCGGGTAGATTAAGTTCAGTTACCCAGTCGGGTAGTTTAGTTAAGGGTGCCAGCTATTCTGGATCCTCCTTCTAAATTTTTATTTGATTTAAATTGAATTTTTGAATTTTGATTTAAGTTCAAATTTTTAATTTTGAATTTTTTAATTTAATTTCGTTTAAGTTTAATGGTTTTTCTGTTAACTCCCCCTTGATCATAGCCTCGATATGGCCTATCGAGGTAGTATATTTGATCCTTCGGGATCCAATATTGACAAAGTCCAACTTGATTAATCAATTTGGACTTGGGGACCCATGCTTGAATTATGTTTCTATTATTTCTATTAACTAGAGACAGATATGATTTATATTTTGTTTTGGTCTTAAATCCAAGTCCGGATTTGTTGTAAATGGCTCACTGTTTTCCAAGAATTAGATCCAAATTCTTGGAACCCAAGGTGAACCGTTCCAACGTGTCTTTGAGTTCTTTAATTTGAGTTTTCAAATTAGAATTTTCTTCCTCAAGTTGTTGGACTTGAGTCGAACTTTCAATTTGAACTGGCTCAGTTAAAGTACTCAAGTCAGTCGCTTCCTTAAGGGCTGTTACCTCCTTTTGGAGCGACTTAACCCGGATGTTGGATTTAGCCAACTTCTTTAATAAGTAAGGAATTAAATTTTCTGAATCATCTAAGCTAATACTAGAAATTAGAGCACTTACAGTGGTTTTGGGTCCTTCAGAAACGGATACGGATCCGTGGCTTCGCTCGGACTCGGTGTCTAATTCGCTCTCGGTTTCTGAATCAGGCTCGAACTCGGACTCGGTTTCAATAACATGTGCTAGAACTGGTAGAGTGAGAAGGCTCGCTTGCTCTTCTTCGTCCGATTCGGATTCATCTGATGACTCGGACCAAGTTACCTTCAGTGCTTTCTTCATCTTGCTTGTTCCTGCAAATAACGCAACACCTTCCTCGATCGGAATAGCATTAGTCTGCTCAAATAATTTGTTTATTAAAACATGCTTACCTATTTTTGTATCAGGAATACCTTCGTGTATCTCAATCAGATTCTCCCACAGCTCCTTGGCGCTTGAGAATGGGCCGGTGTGATTCAGCTCCTTATTCGTTAAGCCACACTGAAGTGTATACGTTGCTTTTGCGTTTGTTTCTACCTTTTTGATAAGGTTCGCGTCCTAGTTCTCGTACGGTAGTGGCTTGCCGGCGCCGTCAGTTGGTAGTTGAAGCCCGGTTTTGACGATCATCCAGACTTCAAAGTGAGTCTGGAGATACGCCTCCATCCGACCCTTCCAATCTCCGAAATCATCTCCGGAGAAGAGCGGTGGGCGAACAGTGTTGTAGCCTTCTTGATGGGCCATTTTAGAAAGACAATCTCGTAAAATAAACACAATAAAACTTGTTCCAAGACTTAGTCTTGGATTAGTAGTGCGGGAGAGAAAAAAAACAGTAATTCAGGAATTTTGAGAAAAAATACTAAAATATTATTAAAATATTATTAAAAAAATATTACTACAAATTTTTGAAAACGTAATATTTCGCTAATTCCAACCAATGGTGAAAAAATGAAAAAAAATGCTTGAATGGTGGTTGCACCAGTTCAAAGCGACCCCGCTCTGATACTAATTGTTGGATCGAGAGGCGCTAGAGGGGGGTGAATAGCGCTCGCGACTATTTCATTTTTCAATTATCGAAAAACTATCGGAGTGAAAACGTGCAGCGGAATAAGCAGAAATAAAATAAAGAAACACAGAGACACAAGGAATTACTTCGTTCGGAGCCTAAGGCGACTCCTACTCGAAGGCCCGCGATCATTGATCGCTTTCCGTGGGCAACAACTATAATTTCGAATAGAGTACAAGTATTGCAAATAAGTACAATAAAAAGAACTACGATTATACCGACAACAGTATTGAAATCACAAGTTACGGAGCTTCGGGTCGTCGGAATGTCGCAGCAGCACTTCGAAATGATCTTGTTAGCAGCACGTCGAAGAAGGAAAGCCTGGAACTTAATTGATTAAGGTGCTACTCGAAACCCCCTTATAAAGGGTGTTCAAGGCGCCTTGAAGGTTGTTCAAGGCGCCTTGAAGGTTGTTCAAGGCGCCTCCATGCTGCCGAGTCCTCCGCGTGGATCAAGCTTGAACTGGTCGATTCCAAGGCGCCTTATACCTCTTTCAAGGCGCCTCCGAGGGTGCTTCGCAGCCAGCTCCAGCTTTGCACCCGAGGCACCTCCAAGCTCCATGGAGGCGCCTCGAACACTGTTCATCCGAGGGAAAACTTCATTATTTTGTACCTGCAAGACATGTTAGTCCCAGACAATATCCTGCAACACAAAGTTAGCATAAAACAACAGTATGAATATGATAAAGAATATTATGACAGTCTCCGGACTGTCCGGGTCTGACTTCGGATTTCCGTCTGGAAACCCTAGGTCGACCCGACGCCTACTGTTCCCTCTACGGGGAACGCGTCCTCACCTACTCCACTCAGGAGATTTAGCTGTTGCCAGTACTATCCTCCAGATCGACTGGACTTTTGCTCAGCACTCGACGTTTCCGGACTTTCTGCTGGACATCCGCTTCCCGGCTAGTCCAGTCTTTCACCTGGTTCGCGACACCAGGACTTTCCACCTAGGGTTACCACCCCTAGGACTTTTGCCTAAAGTCATCGACTTGCCAAGATTTTTCGCATAGGGTTACCACCCCCTATGACCTAGGGTTACCACCCCCTAGGGTTTCCCTTTGCCTAACGGCAGCTAGGACTTTCCTGCACCTAGGGTTACCGCCCCCTAGAACCTAGGGTTACCACCCCCTAGGGTGTCCACCTGCCTAACCGCAGTTAGGACTTTCCTGAAACGCTCATTCAACATGTTAGATAACAACAAGACTTAACTTTGAACCCTTTGTCATTATCAAAACTTGAGTTCGATCGTCGGATACTTCCCGTATCAACACCTAACTCCCCACTCAGATATCATGAGGACCCAACTCGTTGCTCAATTACTCACAGAGCTCCTCATCACATTTAAAATTTTCTTTTAATCAACTTTCAAACCAGCTCACCGATAGTCTATTGCTCGCTACTTTTAAACGGGATCACTAACTATAACTATAATATGGAGGTTAAAAACTGCCGTGTTCTTTCTTTTTCTTAATCTTACGAGGGGATACTTATGGCCCAGATATCTGGTCCTTGAAGAACCGGCACCACGTAATGGGCGAAGCTCATCCTTAATTCGCCATGGAGGCATACAACAAATGTCTAGATTGCAGCAATCCCCCAATCAGAAGAGCCCTCTTATCCATTCTTCTTATCCACCACATACTGCCTCACAAAAACTCGCCTTAGCGGAGCACAAGACACCTCACGGAGCAAGTGACAGAGAAGAAGCAGAGATGATGGCAGCTTCTCTTCAGCCCTCCGCTACTCTCCTACAGCCAGCCAAATTCGGCCGAGGCGCCAGCCGGCAGCAAACGAGGTCCTCCAACCTCTCCCGTGCGTTCGGCTTTGACTCTGCTTCCGGCGGTCGGCTCACGTGCTCTATGCAGTCCGACCTCCGTGACTTGTCTCAGAAGTGCTCCGACGCTGCCAAGCTCGCCGGATTCGCCCTGGCCGCCTCCGCCCTCGTCGTTTCTGTATGTATTGTGATCATAACTTGTTTGTGATCGTTGAATTAGAGAAAAAAAAAATTGTTTATGATTAATTGAGAACAGGGGGCAAGCGCTGAGGGGGTGCCGAAGCGGCTAACATACGACGAGATCCAGAGCAAGACGTACATGGAGGTGAAGGGGACGGGGACGGCGAACCAGTGCCCGACGATCGAAGGCGGGGTGGAGTCGTTCGCGTTCAAGGCGGGTAAGTACAACATAAAGAAGCTCTGCCTAGAGCCGACGTCGTTCACGGTGAAGGCGGAGGGAGTGTCGAAGAACGCACCGCCGGAGTTCCAGAAGACGAAGCTGATGACGCGGCTGACATACACGCTGGACGAGATCGAGGGGCCCTTCGAGGTGTCCCCTGACGGCACCGTCAAGTTCGAGGAGAAGGACGGGATCGACTACGCGGCGGTGACGGTGCAGCTGCCGGGTGGCGAGCGCGTGCCGTTCCTCTTCACCGTCAAGCAGCTGGTGGCGACGGGAAAACCGGAGAGCTTCAGCGGGAAGTTCCTGGTGCCCTCCTACCGGGGATCGTCGTTCCTGGACCCCAAGGGCAGGGGAGGATCCACCGGGTACGACAATGCCGTTGCGCTGCCTGCCGGCGGAAGGGGAGACGAGGAGGAACTGAGCAAGGAGAACATCAAGAATGTGTCGTCTTCCACAGGGACCATCACGCTGAGCGTGACGAAGAGCAAGCCGGAGACCGGGGAGGTGATCGGCGTTTTCGAGAGCCTGCAGCCGTCAGACACAGACCTTGGAGCCAAAACGCCAAAGGACGTGAAGATCCAGGGGATCTGGTACGGCCAACTCGAGCAATAAGGCTGCCGCCATGCCGTTGCAGGGAAAAAGGTAGTTAACGAAAGAGGGAGAGCCTTCTTAATGTATGATTTCTTGCTTCATGCATTACAGCTCACTTCTTCTAATCTGTATTATCTTCATGCGTAGCGTCGTGTGTGTATACTTTGGCACTTGTTTCTATCTTTGATAACAACAATTTGTGTAAGTGACTTCAAGTGTGAATTGCCCTTCATGAAGAATTGAAGATCTCTCAAATTCATAGATTCGATATAAAAAGACATCCAGCTCTTTGGAGGAAGATCTGATTCTGATAGAATCCATATTTTTCTAAATAAAAAAGCTCTCCTTGACGGCTTTAACTACTCCACTGCTGAAATCTCCTTAACCACTCCACTAAGAAAAATATGTATTTTTATTGAAAAAGTGCTAAATATGTATTAATTTCTTAATTTCATTCTGAAAACGATTGGAACCATATCTCAAAAATAAAATTTAAGGAAAAAAAAAACGTTTCATGGCATTTCAGATCCAATGATTTTCTTAGATTTCATCTCCAAATTCGTCACACTCAAACCATATTCCAGTTTCTCACCTTTAATATAATTAGAGAGAAAAGTTGAGATCCAAGCTCATGATCTTCTGTTCTCCTGCTTCCTCCTCTTCTTCCTCTTTCCCTTCTTCTTCTTCTTCTCGCCTGCTCCTGTGTCTCCCAACGCCGCTCTCCTCTGCAAAGTCTTCCAGCTCAAACTTAGGCTTCCACACCGGCGGCGATGCCTTCTGTTCCATCCTCTTACTACGGCTGTTACTCTTCCTCAACGAGTCTCTCATAGCTTTGATGTTCTCCAGCAAAGCGTAGAACTTTTCCATATCTGAATCCTCATCTTCCTCGGCTGCCCTCTTTCTTCTTGCGCTCTTGCTGCTTTCTTTCTCCATTTGCTGATCAAGAAAGTGACTGAATGAATGAAAGAATGAATGCGATACAGTGAAACCCAGAAACGTACTAATTAAATAGAGCGTCATCACTAATCGATGCTGTATTTACCTCTCTCTCTTTTTTTTAGAGGCAAAAAAAAATTGAATTTATTTTCATTGTTTACGATTTTTTATGTTCTTAATTGTCAGAACGCAACAATTAAATTTAGTGAAGTCAAATTTTGCTAGTCATCCGCGTAAGTTCTGCGATGCCCCGCAGTGAATTCTCAATTCATCTCCCAGAAAGGAGGAAGCAATTCATGTGAATGATGTCAGTGTGACACGCCAGTGACATTATGCGATCTTACCACATAATTACTTGGTGCGACGGGTTAAAGGACAACACGGGCACCATCATGTCAGCGTGTCACTACCCAAAAGTAAGTTCGATATGTCTCCAAACCGACGAAGATTAGACTCTGTCTTCTACTTTCATATGAAAAGATGCCACTAAAGAAGTAGAGTCATCCAACAGAAGAGAATAATTGGATTGTTGAATTTAAAGAACGTACAGTTGTAAGGTCTCTTGCTCGTGGATTAGGAAAAGAACCTTTGTTGTCCAAACCATGCTGGCAAGTGAACCAGTGCTGCATGAGTCCCTGCTTATTAGGCTGAAGGAACCCAAAAATCAAGTTCGATAAGTAATAGATCATGTGATGAGTAATACATATGGCAAGTAAGAGATCATGCGATGAGAAATACATATGGCAAGTACTCTCATGCTTTTCCCCCATGCACCTTCAATGTTCCCTCCTTTTCATGGTCGCAACAAAAGCACAGGCGAACTCGATCTTAAGCAAACAGACAATCAAGAACCACGCACAGGCACAACACTAAAGTTGAAGAAGAAGACATGGATCATTCAATTAATGAGTAGAGTATTTTAGTAGGCCCACCATATGTCCCCCTAACATGGAGAATCTAATTTGGCCATGGTGCTATATCCAAAAGGGTCACTTCAATTGCTTTCTATAAAGTGGACTGCTTCAAGTGAATCCATGGTAGGAGTGACTTCGAGAATCCTTCAGTACTGCACATTTGTAATTGTACCCCGTGTCAAGAGAGCCTTGTGAGGGACTGAGTGGGTTAAATTTGCAGGTTTTCTTGATGAGTAAATTAAACACAGCTAGCTATATCTACAAGGTCATATAATTCATGGTCAATGGCAGATTATTGAGTGAAGTATTGTAGTTTGATTCACTTAGTTGAAATGATATTGGTAGCTTCATAATATTTTTCTGTTTCTTCTGATTAAAGCTAAGACTAATGAGTAAGTTAGCCCCAATAGAAATAGTAGGTGAAGCAAAGCTACAAGCAGTGACTCTTGTGTAGGGAGTTTGGAGAGGACTTGAGAATTACTTGAAGCATAAAGTTGAGGTGATGATGGTCGATGGAGATGTGGCACCCAATCTCATTAAAGATGAGCTAGGAACCTCCTAGAGCTAGAAAGAAAAAAAAATGCAACGAGGAACGCATTACACACTATCTCTCATGCCATTCACACAATTAAAGACCTTAATTGCCACTTCACCAAAATCTTTATTTTAGTTTATTCATTTTCTCGCTGTCATGTTTCCATGCGTCTCAGTTGATCAAGATACAAGAAAAGCAAAGCGTGTGAGCGATAAACTCAATAAATTAGGAGCCTGGATCCCTGAACAGAACTTCCCTTTGCCGTTCTTTATATTTGGTCAGTATATTTTGACTCCGTATAGTCGTATAGAGATATGTACAGTAGTTTGTTCGTGCAGCGGTGTCCCGTCATTTCAGTACCATGCAATTGATCACTGTCTCTACATCTCATCATCATCGATTGGGCACTCCACTGAATTGACAGGCGATGTAAGTCCACGTCACATCATGCATGTTGGTGCGAAGTTTGGACGGTGAAGGAGATCTAGGAAACCCGTGAACTCCAGTATACGTACTGTACGTATACTCTGCTGTATCTTGTCTTCCAACGAAACTCATCGTATCCCTCATCAGTTGGACACGGTGCTCATGCACGTAAGTACGTACGTAGCTAGGCAGGGCTTGCATGGCTTGTCATCCTCGTATCCATTTCCAATATTAATTATTGTGTATGCACCGATCGACAGTTATGATCAAAGCCTTTCAGAAGGCATAAGTTATATGGGTCGACAGTGGCTATCCATTTCTTCTTAGACTTCCTCCTTTCGTTTTTTATATAGCTGATTAATCAAAGACATCAGCTGATTAATTTCTCCATATAAATATGTGTTCTTGTCTCCGTCCTCTGCTACAACCTGCAACGCATTCCACTTCTTCGATACCATATGGCGAGAGTAGTGGAGTGCCGCGCCAAGTCGTCCCCGAGCGGTACTGCCGGCCTCAAGCTCTTCGGGTTCCGCGTGCCCGACAAGGATGCGGCGGCAGGTGACGTGGGCGGCGGCGGGAGGAAGTACGAGTGCCAGTACTGCTGCCGGGAGTTCTCCAACTCGCAGGCGCTGGGCGGCCACCAAAACGCCCACAAGAAGGAGCGACGGCAGCTGCGCCGCCGGGTCCTCCTCCACTGCCCCCCGCCGGCGGCGAGGAACCAGCTGGCTCTCTGTCCCCGGAGCGCTTCCCTGGCCGCTGCGAATTGGGTCGTCGGATACTCCCCGACGCCGTACTATAATTGCACGGAGGCGGCGGTGTACGGAGGTGGGCTCGCGCCTGCGGCCGGGTGGTGCTCAGACGAGAGCCGCACGATCGACGGTGGTGCGGTGGTCGTAGAGGGTGGCGCGGAGGACGTCATTGGGTTGGATCTACGACTGAGACTCGCTCCGGCGGGCTTTTGAACCTTCACCGACCGATCAAATATTCAGATAATCTATATAAATAAATAAATTGTTTGTGATTTTGTTAATTATATACTTAGTTGTGTAAATTGTTCTTATCTCGATTTCTGTATCGATCTTAAGGGCAATATATGGGCACAGATTCTACGATCTATCATAATTACGAATGATGTATTGAAATGTCAAATCCCACTCACACACAACCCTTTAGACTAATTATGATCTTTTTATGAAATTAAAAATTGAAATAGAGAGAGAGAAAAAAAAAAAAGAAGAAGAAGACGTTCTTGGAAGAAAATTGAGGGGAGGGAAAAAAGTTCAAGTTAAAACCTAATCATTTGTGCTTGGTAGAAGGGAAACATGCCAAAAGCAATTTTATTAAAATAAAATATTTTAATCAATTAAAAATTGTTGTTTGTTGAGAGATATGGACACAATAACCGATGTCTCAATTGTACAGCTATGGCACTATATGTAACTTATCTACGGAAATTTAGAAATGCCTTCTAATTTCTAAATTAATCACTTTACCCGGTAAAGTGATTCCATAATGCCAAAAAAATTATATATATATATATTGCCAATTTAGATTTTGCATTTAATATTACAAATTAATTTAAAATTCAACTTATGACCTACGACTTGTAAGATTTTGATAATTTTGAGTTTGTTATCAACGTTGTAAAGACATTATTTTTTATTTTGCTAAGAAAAGGCACGTTTAAAGGCATTGCTGATGATTTTGAACTGGCTTTTCACCTGTCACACTTAAGATTTTCTTTTGCTATTCTTATTTTTAAGCCTTAGTTTCTCCCTGATGTTAATTTTGTCTATTAATTGTAGTCCCCAATCAAACCTTCTGGCCTATGGTTTAAGAAGAATTAGGTTGAATTGATCACATGAAAATCAATAATGTAAGAGAATAGAAAGTGATACGGTGATAAAAATGGCCCCCACCTAAAAAAAAAAGTGGGTTGAGACAGTGAAGATCCACAGACGTGAAAGTCAAAGTCGCAAGGTCGGATGGACTACGAAACCATGGATTGTGATGAGCAGACCTCTAGAGCCAGTTGAACG
Organism: Zingiber officinale; assembly: GCF_018446385.1. Classification (NCBI taxonomy): domain Eukaryota; kingdom Viridiplantae; phylum Streptophyta; class Magnoliopsida; order Zingiberales; family Zingiberaceae; genus Zingiber; species Zingiber officinale. Next base: position 4,414,382 of record NC_056000.1, on the reverse strand, counting down.
TGAAAGGCTGACCAAACCATCCAAGCAATCACCCTCCGTAACTTGCAGTCGAGGTCCAGAGTCAGATACTAAGTTCCCTGGCCCACCGTCCTAGCCGATCAGACCTTAGGTCCGATCGAGCATAATGCGCCCCTCCGATGATAATAAAGTCTAGTGAAGAACAGGTCTGTTGGATCCGGTAAATTCCGGAGTATGCAAACTGATCGTCGAGGCTAGTGTTCGACACTATCTCCGTAAACGATATTGCTCCGCTACGGTGCTTAACGGATTGTTGCAATTCGTTCCCAAGATACAACGACGACAATCGTCTCGGAATCGTAGCACTCCGACTTCCGAGACCAGCGAACCTTTTCGTAGGCTTCTTGGACTCTTGAATGCACAAGATGAGTGAGTGAATACTTGAGGAAGAGAAGATTAAGTTGAGTGATTTGATTCCAATCTGGAGGGTTCTATTTATACAGAAGGAAGATGCTTTAGGGAGGGGTGTGACCTTTGGGTGGATTAATCTGGGCCGTCCGAACTGAAGAGTTATAACCCTTCACATAGCCCCTTTAATCTCATCCATCAGATCTAAGAGTTGTGACCCTCAGATCTATCAGCCATCGGATCTGGATCCATTGATCCGATTCTTCAGATCATGTCTCATCCCAAGCCGTCAGATCGTGACTCATTGTGATCCAACGCTCTAGATCGCATCACAAGCGATCCACCATACTTCTTTGATCAACGTTAATCAACGGCTGCCATCCGTTCGCCCAACCAACTGTCCAGTCATCTCCCTTTGCCCACGAGGATGCCACATAGGCACTGCCATGTCAGGTACTAGCCTGACACGTCACCCGAGTGCCATGTAGGCACTGCAATGTCACCTGGAGCATAAATTTAAGCTCCTCAATGCTCCTACAAAGCGCCCAAAGCGCCCATTGCGGGTGGCGGGCTCACAGGTGCGAGCACCTGCTCGCCCCTGAGCAGAGAGTACCTGATACTTTTCTGAGTTAACTCCAATAACTCAACATCATTAATAAGTAAGGAATGCACATCGGAAATTTCCGATGTGGGACTATTCTCCCTTGCATTTCCTTAATGAATAACCAACGTTATTTGGGCCGACTTTGAACATTAATTTCTCATTCACCCTTAATCGGTTTTGAGCAAATTAATAGTCTAAATCTATCTACGCGAAACGTAGATTTCAATTTTGAAGTCAATTACGACTTTCAACAATTGATGGCTTCCGATTTTTCCTCCTCAAAATCGTATTGGTCCATTTAGGCCCCAATATCCAACAATCCCCCACATGAATGGAAATTAATGTAATGCGTGTATGCATGCTGATACTTTACAAGAGTCCAATCGATAAGTCACTGCATCGGGAGAGGTAGCTTGTGGCTTTGAACCTTCCGTAGTGGAATGCTATCGAGTATACTAGGCTGCGCAGTGAACGTGATGTCTTAAACTGCTCAGCTGTTTGTGTATACTAAGACAATAATGTTGGAGGATCGGTGGCCGGCTTGAAGGGGGGTTGGATAGACGGCACCCCCAAATCGTTAGCTTCCTACGTATTCGTTAGTGCGCAAGCGGAAATACAAATACTAATTACGAATACGAAAGCTAAAGACAAGGAAAAGAAATGGCAAACCAAGCTAACACGTTCGTTTACGTGGTTCGGAGATAACTTGCTCCTACTCCACGGCTGTCCGTAAGGTGGACGATCCCTCAATCCGTCGGTGGATTAATCCCCGGAAACTCCGGCTAGCACAATCCTCCTTGTCGGTGGAGAAACCTCACCACAACTCGATCAAGAGCACTTGGATTGCTAGGGCACTAGTTGACTACTAATTAGAGGTTACCCACCACTAATTTCGTCAACTTTGGCCGGCCAAACCAAGCTCCCTCTTATAGAGCTCGGGAAACACCATGTTTTGCCCGTTACCGATCGGTCCTTGCACCACCGACCGTGCCACCAAACCACTCCAGATCTATCGATCGGTCCCATGACCACCGACCGATCCCAACCATTTCGGGCATAGAGAGCTTCTATGCCCGTACCACCACCAGTCGACCGGTACAACCCTAAACTTAGGGTTTCCCATCCCGAGTACATTTCACTGCACTGGACCCTCACGACTCACTTGACTCTTCTTGCACCTTGACCTCTTGCCTTCAAGCCTACTTCCTTTGGCTCTCGTCCCTCGGATGCATCCAAGCCCGCGGCTTGTCTCCAATGCCATCCTTCGCGTATGCCTCGAAGTCGCTTCCCTCGGCCCTTGTCCTTGCTGCCTTGTCCACGATCCCTCAGATGCATTCAAGCCCGCGGCTTGTCCTCAATGTCATCCTTCACGGACCCGAAGCCTGAGTCACATGTGTCACCTGCAGTCCTGCACAACTCAAGTACACATATCAAATAACGAGGGTAAACCTAACTTAAACCCTTTGCCCAAACACCAAAACACATGGTCCCGCGGACCATTGGGATTGCTCCAACAATCTCCCCCTTTTTGGTGTTTGGCAATACGTTTAAGTTAGGGAAAACATATAGCAAATAAACATGCTAAAAACAAATGGACTTACGATGCCAAGGCTACACACTTGGACTTACTCCGCCGAATGGACTTACATTGCCAAGGCTACACACTTGGCAACCGCCGAATGGACTTACGTTGCCAAGGCTACACACTTGGCAACCGCCGAATCAATGCACCAAGCATTGGAACCTATCACAAGGCTCCCCCTTCACCTAAGCTCCCCAATGAGCTAGGATTTTTACAACGGGCTTTTTAAGAACCTATCCCAAGGCTCCCCCTACACCTATGCTCCCCAATGAGCTAGGATTTTTACAACGGGCTTTTTAAGAACCTATCCCAAGGCTCCCCCTACACCTAAACTCCCCAATGAGCTAGGATTTTACCACGGGCTTTTTAAGAACCTATCCCAAGGCTCCCCCTATACAAAGGCACTTAAGGTTTTCCCAATTTAAACCTTACTTCTCCCCCTTTGCCTAACATCCAAAAAGTTCTCCAACAATATCCCAATTGTTGAAAACTTGTCATCTAAATTGACCCTAAACTCATGTATTAATCCCCCTTGGATCCCATACATCTATGTGAGTTGACATGGTCACAAACCAATGCTGAAACCAATTTCAGACTGGTATCAGTCGACTGCCCTAAGTGCCAGTCGACTGCCCCCTTCGACACAACCTTACAGAACCATTCTGTGGTCGAAATATACTGTTACCAGTCGACTGGTATCTGTACCAGTCGACTGGTACCCTATTTCTGAAAAAATCAGCCTTTTCAGGCCAACTTCAGAAATGCACCAATAATTCCCTAGACCTCCAAAAATTCCCAAATTTTGTGGAGAGGTCTATTGTACCAGTGTCTACTTGGGAAAAATACATTACAAAATGTATCTATCACCAATCCCAAGATTGACACAAAATCCAAAACTAACTAAATGGTTCAATTGAACCTTGACCTAAAGTCCTAGTTTTGGCTTCCTTTTGATGTATTTGCCCATACTAACCCACAATGCATCCCTAGCATTGGTTTATATGGCATCTATACATCCAAAACCAATTATCATGCTATATGACCCCAATGCCATATTTTCAAGCATGAAACACAACCCATGTGTGCCAAATCCCTAGGTTTGAGACTCAAATCCATCTCCAAACCTTTTGGCACACTCCATGGCTCCTCTAGACCCCCAAGTAGAACCCACCTGAGATCCATTGGCCATGGGTCCCAAATTGACATTTGGAGCTCCCCCTAGAGCTCTTTACCTTAGTCACCTCCCTAGGTGACTCATCTATTGTGACCAACCCACAATGATGTCCCTTAGAAGATCTCCTTATCTTCTTGACCTTGGACACATCATCCTTGCCATAATCATATGCAACCCTAGCATATTTCTTTTTATTGGCCTTGGATGACTCTCCCTTGCCCTTATCATGTGCCACCCTAGCACATGGTCTCCTTTTGGCCTTGGAGACACTAGATCGGTATCCCAAACCCGATCTATCATTGTTGGGTTTTTGACTCCCCAACACCATATTCAATCCCTTAGATCCAACATTGAATCTCTTAAGGAATTGGTCTAATTGATCAAGCTTTGCCTTCAAAGCTTGATTTTCCCTTTCTAGGTTTCTAACCCTAGAATTAACTTGTCCACATTGGACATTCCTAGACCTACCCTTTCTAGGCATGTGTCTCCCCTTCTTGGGATTAATGCCTTGGTTCTCCATTACCTTCTTCTCCTTAGGTAATGAGAATTTAACGTGTCTAGGTCTATCATGCATAGGTCTCCTAGAGTTATCTCTAATATTTACCCTATTCCTATCATGATATCTAAATCCAAAATTTTTCATTGCTATATACTGATAATCATTATTTTTCCTAGCATGCATGGAGGAATGAAAATTTGAATTGCATTTCAAATTAGGGTATACCTCCCTTACCCTTGAAGCTCCCCCTTGATTTGAGCTCTTCTTCTTCTTCTCCCATTTCTTTAGATGCGCTAGCTTCTTAATTTCTCTCTTCTTGGGGCATTTGGTGTGGTAGTGGCCCTTCTCTCCACACGTGAAGCATATGATGCGCATTCTCCTCCTTTGGGCTTCTTCATTCCTACAACCCATGTTAGTATTCAAAATAACTTGATTGAGTTTAGGAGTTACCTTCTTCTTACCCAATGGACACCTACTCTTGTAGTGTCCCTTCTCATTGCAACCGAAGCACACAATGTGGTCCTTTGACTTTGCTTCGGTGGAGGTGCTTGCTAGATTAACCACTTCCAAGACCTCTTCTTCTTCTTCACTTGCCTTGGAATTTTCTTCAATTATTGAGGATGTAGATGATGCCTCATCTTCCTTCTCCTCCTCGGATGTTGAGCATGGCTCAACTTCCGGTTGCTCCTCCTCTTCTTCTTGAGCTACTAAGCCCATCTCCTTGGGCTCCACATCCGATTGGTCCTTCTTCTCCTCTTGGACCACTTCATCACTTTCTTCGGATTTTCTTTCTTCTTGTGTAGGCATGAATTCCTCCCATGGAAACTTCTTCACTTTGCTCCATAACTCATGGGCGTTCTCGTATTTACCTACACCACTTATCACATTAGGAGGCAATAAATCAATTAAAATTGCTATTACCTTTGAGTTTGCCTCCGATCGTGAGGTTTGCTCCTCCGTCCAATGTCGTGTTCGGAGTCTTTTTCCTTTCTTGTCCTTTGGAACTTTGAATGGCTCCCTTACCACCATCATTGTGTCCCAATCCGTGTTGAAGAAAACCTCCATCCTCATCATCCAATACGCGATGTCCCCAAAGCTTCCTCCTTCGAACTTTGGAGGGATAATCAACCCGGCCATCTTGTGCTTCCTTGGCGGTTAGTCCAACGGAGAGCGTCCTCGCTCTGATACCACTTGTTGGAGGATCGGTGGCCGGCTTGAAGGGGGGTTGGATAGACGGCACCCCCAAATCGTTAGCTTCCTACGTATTCGTTAGTGCGCAAGCGGAAATACAAATACTAATTACGAATACGAAAGCTAAAGACAAGGAAAAGAAATGGCAAACCAAGCTAACACGTTCGTTTACGTGGTTCGGAGATAACTTGCTCCTACTCCACGGCTGTCCGTAAGGTGGACGATCCCTCAATCCGTCGGTGGATTAATCCCCGGAAACTCCGGCTAGCACAATCCTCCTTGTCGGTGGAGAAACCTCACCACAACTCGATCAAGAGCACTTGGATTGCTAGGGCACTAGTTGACTACTAATTAGAGGTTACCCACCACTAATTTCGTCAACTTTGGCCGGCCAAACCAAGCTCCCTCTTATAGAGCTCGGGGAAACAGCCATGCTGTTTTGCCCGTTACCAGTCGACTGGTCCTTGCACCAGTCGACTGGTGCCAGCCAAACGGCACTCCAACGGCTATCTATCAGTCGACTGGTCCCATGACCAGTCGACTGATCCCAGCCATTTCGGGCACAGAATGCTTCTGTGCTCACCACCAGTCGACTGGTCCCAGTACCAGTCGACTGGTACAACCCTAAACTTAGGGTTTCCCATCCCGAGTACATTTCACTCGCACTCGGACCCTCACGACTCACTTGACTCTTCTTTGCAGCCTTGACCTCTTGCCTTCAAGCCTACTTCCTTTGGCTCTCGTCCCTCGGATGCATCCAAGCCCGCGGCTTGTCTCCAATGCCATCCTTCGCGTATGCCACGAAGTCGCTTCCCTCGGCCCTTGTCCTTGCTGCCTTGTCCACGATCCCTCAGATGCATTCAAGCCCGCGGCTTGTCCTCAATGCCATCCTTCATCGGACCCGAAGCCGTCAACCTGAGTCACATGTGTCACCTGCAGTCCTGCACAACTCAAGTACACATATCAAATAACGAGGGTAAACCTAACTTAAACCCTTTGCCCAAACACCAAAACACATGGTCCCGCGGACCATTGGGATTGCTCCAACAAATAACACCCACACAGAGACCTATCTCACCTACTTTAGGTTCTCATGGTTGGTTCCGTTTTGGCCATGGACACCATCTTGGATTCATGAGTGTTTCATTGAAGCGGCATGTCTTCACACTCACATAGGTGACACTTCTATCAAGAGTATCCTACCATACTCCACCTTATAAGGTATAGAAGTCACTAAAAGCATAAGTTTAACCTCACTACATGAGGTAGGACAGCACAAATTCATCCTAGGATTGGGATAGAGATAAACTATCTCCTGTGCTGAACCACAACTTCTGAAACTTTGTTGTCCCATTGAACCAAGATCTTGGGATCTCCAGTCAACAAGGTTGGGTTTTCCACTTCAGTCGTTTTCAGTTGTAGATTTTTTAATCTCATTCCTCTTGATGAGCAGTATACTTGATCTCGACTCAACCCTTTCGTAAGAGGATCTGCCAAATTATCTTTGGACTTAACATAGTCGATTGCAATCACTCCATTCGAGATCAACTGCCTAATGGTATTATGTCTACGACGTATATGTCTTGACTTCCCATTATACATACTACTCTGTGCCCTTCCAATCGCCGATTGACTATCACAGTGGATCAGTACGGCAGGCAAGGTTTTCCAGCTCGGAATATCTTCCAAGAAGTTCCTCACCATTCAGCTGCTTTGTCTAGTGCTATAAACTCGGATTCCATAGTTGACCGAGCAATGCACGTCTGCTTAGTGGATTTCCAAGATACTGCTCCCCCACCGATCGTGAATACATATCCACTAGTGGATTTGGAGTCTTTTGTATCTGATATCCAATTAGCATCACAATATCCCTCCAACACAGCGGGATATTTTCCATAATGTAATCCATAGTTCATAGTATATTTCAAATATCTAAGAACTCGCATCAATGCCTTCCAATGGGCGTCGTTTGGATTATCGTGAAACGACTCAGCTTGTTGATCGGACAGGCAATATCCGGACGTGTGCAGTTTGTAAGATCCATCAAACTGCCTATTATCCGAGAGTATTCCAACTGCGATATGGTCTCACCATGGTTTTTCGCTAAGTGTTGACTTAGATCCATAGGTGTTTTCACAGTAGAAAGATCATACGCATTGAATCTTTTCAATACTGATTCTACATAATGGGATTATGTTAGAACTATCCCTTCTGATGTCCCGAGAATTTTAATTCCCAATATAACATCTGCTTGACCCATATCTTTCATATCGAAATTTTTTGTCAACATTTTCTTTGTAGTCATGATTATATCATGATTACTGCCCATTATTAGCATGTCGTCTACGTATAGACAGATGATTACATAACCTTTAGGTGTGTCTTTGACATAAATGCATTTGTCACATTCATTTATTCTGAATTCGTTTGACAGCATTACTTTGTCAAATTTTTCGTGCCTTTGTTTAGGCGCTTGCTTAAGTCTGTATAACGACTTAACAAGTCGACACACCTTTTTCTCATTTCTTGGAGCTATGAACCCTTCGGGTTGCTCCATATAAATTTCTTCTTCCAACTCACCATTTAAGAACACAATCTTAACATCCATTTGATGTATTTCAAGGTCATACAGTGCTGCAATGGCTATTAGCACTCGTATGGACGTAATCCTTATCACTGGTGAGTAGGTGTCGAAGTAATTAAGGCCTTCCTCTTGCTTGTACCCTTTGGCTACAAGTCTGGCCTTATACTTGTCAATTGATCCATCAGCTTTATACTTGCGTTTTAGTATCCACTTACAACATAATAGTTTATTACCAGAAGGAAGGTCTACTAATTCCCAAGTATGATTATTCATGATAGACTCAATCTCACTATTGACGGCTTCTTTCCACATTGGAGCATCGGGACTAGAGAGAGCCTCACTTAATGTTCTTGGTTCCATTTCTGACATGAAAGTCATGTAATCTGGCCCGAACGATTTCTCAACTCTAGCCCGTTTGCTACGACGTGGCTCTTTGTTTTGATCGTCAATAGTTCTTTTATAACAGCTAAGTTCGGTAACGACATTCTCGTTTGAACTTCCGTTGTTATCATTTTCAACATTTCCCTTCTTATTTGGGAATATGTTTTCAAAGAATATTGCATTCCGAGATTCTATGGTTGTTCCCACATGAATATCAGGAATGTCTGATTTGTGAACTAGGAAACGATATGCACTACTATTATGGGCATATCCGACAAATACCGCATCGAACGTTTTAGGTCCGATCTTTACTTGCTTTAGTTTAGGTACTTCGACCTTTGCCAAGCACCCCCACACTTTCAGGTATTTGTACGATGGCTCACGGCCTTTCCATAGTTCATAAGGAGTTTTATCACTTTTCTTATGAGGGATTTTGTTGAGAATGTGATTTGCCGATAATATTGCTTCCCCACAAGTTTTGAGGTAAGCTTGAATTTATCAACAAGGCATTCATCATCTCTTTTAGTGTCCGATTTTTACGTTCGGCAACACCGTTCGATTGAGGTGAGTAAGGTGCCGTTGTTTGATGAATAATGCCAGATTCTGAACAAAATTCATTAAACGGTGCACCATATTCTCCACCTCTATCGCTACGAATTATTTTAATTCGTTTGTCAAGTTGATTTTCAACTTCTGTTTTATAAGTTCTAAATGCCTCTAGGGCTTCGTCTTTACTTCTTAAAAGAAAGACATAACAGAATTTTGTGCAGTCATCGATAAAAGTAATAAAATACTTTTTACCTACTCTAGTTTGCACAAATTTCAAGTCGCATAGATCACTATGTATTAACTCTAGAGGAGTCGTTGACCTTTCCACCGAATGAAAAGGTAGTTTCGTCATTTTTGCTTCCACGCACACTTCACATTTGTGTGTTCCGTCAACATTGACGTTTGGTAATAAATTTAATTTGACGAGACGTTTAAGAGTATTATTATGCACATGTCCGAGTCGATCATGCCACAAATTAAAACACTCAACAACATAGCTGGAAGCATTTATTTTATTACCATCAATATTTCGGAGTACAGGCATTACAACTATTTTGAATAGACCTTTTTCTAGGTACCCCTTTCCTACGAAGATATTATTCTTCGTAAGTACAAAGTTGTCTGACTGGAACACTAGCCTAAATCCGGCCTTAACTAGTGCCGCTCCAGAAACTAGGTTCTTACTGATGTCGGGAACATGGAGTACATCAATGAGTGTTAGCTCCTTTCCGGACGTCATCTTCAGAATAACTTTTCCGAGTCCGACAATTGGCGACGTCGTGGAATTACCCATATAGAGCTTCCTGCCATTTATCGGAGTATACTTGGAGAACATCGCCTTATCGGAACAGATATGACGAGTTGCTCCAGTATCAATGAACCACTGCTTCGGGTTGGTATCCACCAAGTTGGCTTCAAATACAACCGCAGTGAGATCCAAGTCCTCAAGAGAGGTTGCGACGTGGTTCGCAGCATCCTTTGGCCCCTTGGTTGGCTTCTTCGGGCGTCTGCAGTCCTTGGACAGGTGTCCCGCCTTTCCACAGTTGTAGCAGGATCCCTTGAACTTCTTCTTCTTGAACTGCTTTGGCTTTTTAGCGTTCGGCTCGACCAGGTTGGACATATCGTCTATAGTCCGCTTGGTTCCTCTGCTGTCTGATAACTTTCGATGATCCTCCTCTATTCGGAGGCTCGGGTTGAGGGCTTGCTGCCCTAGCTCCTTTTGCTTGTGCTTTAGGTAATTCTTGAAATCCTTCCATGACGGAGGGAGCTTCTCAATTACCGCAGCAACTGCGAATGACTCGTTCAGCTTCATTCCTTCGGCGTCCAGATCATGCAGTATTAATTGCATATCTTGGACTTGAGATGAGACGCTCTTTGAGTCCACCATCTTGAAATCCAGAAACCGGCCGACGATGAATTTCTTCAGTCCGGCATTTTCGGTCTTGTATTTCTTCTCAAGCGATTCCCACAAAGATTTCGCTGTCTCCAATGAACAATACACGTTATACAACGTGTTGTCCAAGGCGTTGAGAATGTAGTTGCGACACAGAAAATCTCCGTGCGTCCACGTATCGCAAGCAGCCTTGCTACCGTCCGTAGCGACTGGCGGGTCTTCACGCAAAAACCGTACAAGGTTTAGCGTTGTTAAGTAGAACAGCATCTTCTGCTGCCATCTTTTGAAGTCGGCTCCGGTGAATTTCTCCGGCTTTTCTCCGTGCGGAATGGATGTCGGAACGGCGGTCGGAACGGCCGTCGGAACAGCGGTCGGAATGGCGGTTGGAACGTCGTTGGTAGCCATATCAGTTTGTACGGAATATCGTTTACGACTGTTGGATCCGGTAAATTCCGGAGTATGCAAACTGATCGTCGAGGCTAGTGTTCGACACTATCTCCGTAAACGATATTGCTCCGCTACGGTGCTTAACGGATTGTTGCAATTCGTTCCCAAGATACAACGACGACAATCGTCTCGGAATCGTAGCACTCCGACTTCCGAGACCAGCGAACCTTCTCGTAGGCTTCTTGGACTCTTGAATGCACAAGATGAGTGAGTGAATACTTGAGGAAGAGAAGATTAAGTTGAGTGATTTGATTCCAATCTGGAGGGTTCTATTTATACAGAAGGAAGAGGCTTTAGGGAGGGGTGTGACCTTTGGGTGGATTAATCTGGGCCGTCCGGACTGAAGAGTTATAACCCTTCACATAGCCCCTTTAATCTCATCCATCAGATCTAAGAGTTGTGACCCTCAGATCTATCAGCCATCGGATCTGGATCCATTGATCCGATGCTTCAGATCATGTCTCATCCCAAGCCGTCAGATCGTGACTCATTGTGATCCAACGCTCCAGATCGCATCACAAGCGATCCACCATACTTCTTTGATCAACGTTGATCAACGGCTGCCATCCGTTCGCCCAACCAACTGTCCAGTCATCTCCCTTTGCCCACGAGGATCACTCTGTACGATCGAGCTGTGACGTCCGACCGAGTGGCCCCAGTCGACCCCCAGCAGGACCCACATACATATTTTACCGTACTCTTTTGGAAGTTTGTGCCGACGATAACAGAGAATGTCCAGCAAGTAAACATTACTTTAGAAGCTTCTAGCTTGTCACATTAGAGATTTGCATACTCGCTTAAGAAAATGTGTCAGAGACACTTTTCAACTTGTATTTTCTTAGGATGCTTTGGAAAATATACCTATGCTTTGGGATGTGTGCACAGTTGTTACAATGGTACTATAAAATGGAGTCTTCATCCACAGGCGAAGATATGCGATTCTTAATATTTGAACATACTCATTGCTAGTCATTCTTCTTCTCCTCATAGATAGATAATTAACTTGAGTGTCGGATGTCGGGGACCCCTTCCCTGCCCAGCACTAACACTTCTGGTTTTGCAAGACATCGCAGAGTCTTCTTCTAGTCAACCGTAAAGTCATATCCCAGCCAACCGTCTTCTCAGCTTTCAGACAGGATCATATTTGGCGTCATCTGTAGGAACTACACTTACATCCAAAACATGAAAATGGAAGATGTTAGATGAATCACTATAGTGATGTTAACCCAAAAAGAGCTAGAGATGATAATATATGTCTTAGTTGCAAAGATGGTGCAACGGCGACAGGAGATAGTCATCGAGTACCGAGCGCCGAATGCCCCGGCTGTATCGGTGACAGGTCATCGAGCTGACCAAAGAGCCCGAGCTGAAGACCCTGTCAGTCGCAAGCCGCACCACCCATGTCACAGCTGACGAGCGTCGTCCAAGAAGCACCGGACGCGCTAATCCCATATCATAGGGTGTTATTCTGCATGCCCTTGGAAGAGCATAGCCGAGCCGAAAGTATGCAAAGATCATCTTTCGACAACACGCTCATCCAGGATATGCAGAAAGGTAAAACATCCTGACTCGACGACTCTCCCGAGCGAATAAACAGGTAGTTCTCCCAAGAAATTCTTGAAGATCGGTTGCCACCTCACTTCAGACCTCTGATGATCGAAGAGTATACAAGGTCGACTGATCCTGAGGACCGTCTACTCAAATTCAACAACATAGCCACACTCCATCAATACACCAATAGAGTCAAGTGTAGAGTGTTCCTTACCACGCTCTCCAAATCAGTACAGAGGTGGTTCAAACGCTTGTCGATCGGCTCCATCTGTAGCTTAAAGGACTTACAAGTGGCTTTTCTTCAACATTTTACTTGTAGTCACCGTTATCAAAAGACAAATGTGAAACTATTCGCGATCAAACAAGGACCCAAGGAAGAATTACGGGCCTACATTAAGAGATTCAATCAAGTGGTCTTGGACGTCCCATCTGCCACCCATGAAATCTTGGTAAGTGCCCTTCTAACCCCCAAGATAAGGTTGAGTTGGCTAGTGCAGAGCAGAGTTGCTACCAAAGAGCAAGGGTTCGAATCTCGACAAAGTCGAGGAAAAAAAATCCTTCTCCACATTGGCTAACTACAGCTTTCTGATTTACCTCCTCACAGATGGTCATGAGACCAACCGTGTGGGGCTGCTGGGGTGGTAGATTCCACCTTTTGCTACCATTGGTACATTCCTTTTCCCAAGGACTTACAGATAACAATTTCTTTTGCTCACTTATCAGAAAACCTTCAAAAGACTTTGATCATCTGCTCAGACGAGTCATGTAGTACATCAATGTGGAAGAGACCCAGTCAGCTCAAAAAAAAGAAGTGATTCCCAAGCTGGTGGTCGTCCTAGAGCGCAGAGCGGCCCATACCCATCCGCCGCCAAAAGGACCCCAAGCGAGCACAACACAGCAACACCAAGAGCCCCAAGCTTATACAGTCCAGCATGTGGAGGCCGAGCAGGTAAAATTCATCGAGCCTTGACAGTTGACCCTATTCTTCTGCTCTTATCACCGCTCAACAACTCATAATACGAAAGATTGTTACCATCTCAACCCAAAGGACCATCGACCGACTCCCCAAGGATTCCACCGACGATCGCCTTCTCCCGATCGTCGCCATTACCGCTGCTTGGGCATACAACATGATTAAGGTCATAAGCCTGCAGAGCAGCACCAACCACAACCCTAGTAAAGTGATAATCAAATGTCTGCTCGAGTATCTACTAAGCGACCACGCTCGTCAGCCTAAGAGGGAGAAAATTATGACAATGACGCCCAGGGTGACATAGGCATGATAGCGAGAGGCCTGCTCGACAATGATTCCAATCGGGCTCGGAAGTCACATGACAGGGGGTCGGAGATCCACGTAGTCAGGTGCAGTGAAGAAAAAGTATAGAGACCCTAAATCAATTTCGGCCCTCGAGATTTGGAGGGAGTGGAGGTCCCTTATGACAATGTCCTAATTATCAAGGACGTAATCGTCAACTACAACATCCACTGAACCTTCGTTGACACGGGCAACTTAGTCAATATTATATTAAGAAGGTATTCGATCAGCTTCAGATCGATTGAAGTGAACTCCAGCTCATGACAACTTCATTGAATGACTTCACGGGCAATGAGTTATTGTCGATCGGACAGGTTCGATTGGCTATTTCACTAGGGGAGGAGCTACTTATGAAAACTCGCAGGACAAACTTCATTATAGTGGATGCTTTTTCCACATACAATGTTATTCTTGGCTGATCGACACTGAACGAGTTCCAAGCCGTTATCTCTACATTTTGCCAAAAGATTATATTTCCTATTGGCGACTTGGTAGGCGAAATCAAAGGCGATCATCTAGTAACATGGAGATGTTATGTGGAGATGGTAAGAGCCGAGTCTCGAGCTGCTCAGAAGGCTCAACAGCTTGAGGTCAACACAATTCAGGAGATTCCCCCGAGTCTGGTCTATGAAGAAATGGAAGAAGTACAAATTCATCCTAGTCGACCGGATGCCCCCACTTTCATCACAGCCAACCTGAGCCCTAAGAAGAAGTCTAAGCTGGTAGCCTGCTTGAAGTAGAATCATGACGTGTTTGCATATATAGATGACCCATGAGCTCTCGAGATCTCTCCAGCAATAATACAACATGAGTTGCATATCCGATCGGACACTCGGTCGGTGAAGCAGAAGAAAAGGGACTTCGGGGCTGAGCAAAATCAGATCATCCGAGCGAAGATAGAAAAGTTGTTTAAAGTTGGACATATCAGGAAAGTGTAGTTCCCGAATTGGCTTACCAACATTGTACTAGTATCCGAGCCAGGGAACAAGTGGCAGGTCTGCATTGATTTTAGAGACATGAACAAGACGTGCCTGAAAGACTACCCTTTGCCATGCATTGATCATGTGGTGGACTCTAGAGTTGGTTGCGAGTTGATATGCATTCTAGATGCATTTCAAGGATATCATCAGGTCCCGCTTGCTAAGGAGGATCAAGAGAAAGTCAGCTTCATCACGACCAATGAAACTTACTGCTACAAGGTCATACTATTTGGACTGAAGAATGCTGCGGTGACATATCAGAGACTCATGAACAAGGTGTTCTGGCAACAGATTGGTCGGGATATAGAGATATATATTGATGACATATTAATAAAATCCCTCTAGGCTGCTGACCTTTATGCAGATATCAAGGAGACCTACCAAACCTTAAGGAAATACGGAGTTAAGCTGAACTCCAATAAATGCTTATTCGAGGTCAAGAGTGAACGCTTCCTGGCTTACATCATGATCGAGTAGGGAATTGAAGTAATCTGAACAAAGTATAAGCACTCCAAGACATGTCCCCTCCACGCAATTTGAAGGAAGCTCAGCGTCTGACCGGACGAGTTACAACTTTGTCAAGATTCATCTTCAAGTTGTTCGATTGAAGCTTGCCATTTTTCAAGATTCTGTGCTAAGCCACTAAATTCTAATGGGACGTCCAATGTGACAAAGCACTGGAAGAGTTTAAAGTTTATTTATCGTCTTTACTTGTACTTACAAAACCCACCATAAGTGAGTCGCTCTGCATCTATTTGTCTTCAACAGTATGGGGCGTTGGGTCGGCAATGGTGTGACAGGACGGCCATGAACAATAGTCGGTGTATTTTCTGAGTCATTTATTAAAAGATGTTGAATGTTGCTACACCTATCTCGAGAAATTAGCCTATGCACTGGTCTTGGTCACTCAGAGGTTATGCTCATATTTCCTCTCTCATCCCATAATCGTATTAACTAACAGCGCATTAGGTCGAGTTCTCCTCAATCCCGAGGTGTTCGGACGATTAATTAAATGGACAACAGAATTGAGCGAGTTTGACATACAATACTAGCCTAGATCGGCCATCAAGGCGCAAGGCTTAGTCGATTTTGTGATAGAAATACAGAATCTTGAACGAGAGGAAACATAGGGAATCTATGTGGATGGATCTTCCACTCTGCAAGGTAATGGAGTGAGCATACTCTTAATATCACCGCACGAAGATAGAATGCAGCTTTCTATCATGCTAGACTACCGGATCGTAGATAATGAGGCAGAATACGAGGCTCTAATCGTCAGTCTGCAAGCAACCAGACATGTGGGAGCCACACAGATTCTTATCCACTCGGATGGCCAACTGATAGCCCAGCAACTTTCAGGTACTTTCAAAATAAATAATGTCAGACTGAAATTATACGTCTAGGCTTTTAAAAAATTAAAGGCAGGATTCTAAGAGGTAATCGTGCGAAAGATCCCCGGGTGGACAACAATATGCCAACAAGCTGGCCAAGCTAGTAAGTTCTTAAAGCCCTGTAGCGCTGGACAGGACGATCGAGCAGGTGATGTTGGTAGCTCATATTTTGAGAGCGGCTAAAATAGGAGCACCGATTGATTGGAGGACACCTTTGATTTGAGTTCCTCCTATCGAGCAACGCACCGGCTGACCATGAGCAGGTTTGGTTGATAACAAAGAGAGTCGGGCGGTTCACATTAATAGGAGATCACTTATACAAGAGAGCTTTCTCTAAGCCATTACTCAAATGCATCGAATCGGAAGACGTTCAATATATCTTGTAAGAAGTACATCAAGGTTCTTATGGAAGTCATCCGAGCATCCGTTCACTAGCTTGAAAAATCTTATTAGCTGGATATTTTTGGCTTATCTTGCAAGCAGATGCCGATCAGACAGTAGCAACTTAACTATCATGTCAGAGACACTAGAACATATTGCACCGACTTACGAAAGAGTTGAAAGCATCTATTGTCTCTTACCTATTCAACCAGTGGGACATGGATATTATTGGACCTTTCCCCATAGCGATCGATCAGAGAAAATTTCTTCTCATAGTTATGGACTACTTGTCTAAGTGGGTGGAGACAGAACCGCTTGCTAAGATAATCGAGCAAATGGTTATCAAATTCTTATAGTAGAATACCATGTGTTGGTTCAACATTCCTCAAAAGCTTGTTTTTGACAAGGGAAGACAATTTCAAGGATAAAGGCTTAAAAAATGGTGTGCCAACTATGGTATTCTATAGGCCTTCACTTCAGTGGCATATTCGCAGAGCAATGGCCCGGCGAAAGTTATGAACAAAGAGATTATCTGAGAACTTAGAACTCAGCTTGACCACCTCGGAGGAAGCTGGGTCGACAAGTTGTCGAGTGTGCTGTGGGCTTATCGCACGACGACTCGAGAAGCCACCAGCATAACCTCGTTCCACTTGGTATGGAGAAGTTGTAGTGCCAGTCAAAATAAGCATGAAATCCGATCAGGCACAGTTATACGATGAAGAAAATTTTGAACGACATCTTATGGAGTTAGATTTAGTAGATGAAATTAGAGATAAACAATCATTCGGCTAATGACATACCGACAGAGAATGAAGTAAAATTATAATATAAGGATTATTCCAAGATCTTTCTAGGTCAGTGATCTGGTATGGAAAAGAATTAAGTCAATCGGTGACGTCAGCAAGCTGAAGGCCCCATAGTGTGGACCGTATAAAGTAATATAGAAACTCAGCTTGAGATCTTATTATCTGCAAGATAAAAATGAGAGGGATCTGGACTAGCCTTGGAGTGCAATCATCTACAGCCCTATCAGGCCGAGTAATAAGTTTGCGATTGAATTTATGTAAATTATAAAAATATTTATTCTATGAATGCAGGAAGATTTAAATGAAAAATTACTAAGTGTTCCAGACTCTCGTACCAATCAACCGAGTTATAAGCGAGCGAAGCCCTTGTGATAAGTGTGTCAGACTCTCAAGTCGATCGGCCGAGTTATATGTGAGCATGCTTTCACACTTCCAGACTCTCGCGCCATTCGACCGAGCTATAAGAAAGAAAAGCCCTCGCGATAAGTGTCCCAAACTCTCGAGTCGATCGACCGAGTTATAAGTGAGCATGCTCTCACGATGCTCTCACACTTCCAAACTCTCTCGCTGATCGACCAAGTTATAAGTGAGCAAAACCCTTGCAACAAGTGTCCTAGACTCTCAAGTCGATCAATCAAGTTATAAGTGAGCATGCTCTCAAACTTCCAAACTCTTGTGTCGTTCGGCCGAGTTATAAGCGACCAATTAAACCCTCACGTCAAGTGTCCTAAACTCTCACACCACTCGATTGAGTTATAAGTGAGCATGCTCTCACGCTTTCAAACACTCGCGTCATTCAGCCGAGTTATAGGCGAGTAAAGCCTTCACACCAAGTGTCCTAGACTCTTGAGTTGATTGGTCGAGTTATAAGTGAGCATGCTCTCATGCTCCAGACTCTCAAGCCGTTCAGTCGAATTGTAAGCGTGCAAAGCCGTCACACCAAATGTCTCAGACTCTCGAGTCGACCGACCGATCGAGTTATAAGTAAATATGCTCTCATGCTTCCAGATTCTCATGTCGTTTGGCCCAGTTATAAGCGAGCAAATCCCTCACACTAAGTGTCCCATACTTTCAAGTCGATCGACCGAGTTATAAATGAGTTTGCTCTCACGCTAAGTAGATTCAAGAATCTAAGTGTTGAAGATGAAAGATAAAAGTTAGCATATCCACAGATCGAGAACTCTAAAACACAGAACAGACGTGAATCAAATCAAACTTAGAAAATTTTTACAATGAGTACTTAGTTGGTACAAGAAGTTGTTCATAAACTTAAAAGAAAACTACACCAGATCGGCAACCAGGTCATCTGGGAGCATTTCCACAATCTTCTCCCTCTTGCTAAATGCCATCGGGACCTCTATTAAAAGATAGTCGCCTTCCTTTAACTATTGGAGGGTCCCATTAATGCCATAGCTAAACAGCTAGAGGGTCTGATCGATCAGCATTTGATTGAAATCCTTGGAGAGAAGGTACTCCACCCTGTAGGTTTCCCACCGGCTAGACTCTTCCTCCTTGTACTTAGCAAGTTCTGCCTTCAGGGAGCGCGACTCAGTGTCTTTTTCATTGATTACTCTTTTGTACTCGCCGAGTTGGAGTTCATGGCTCGCCTGCTCGGTCGTATGGTCGACTTGCTCTACGGGCAAGGTGGCTTTGGCTTCCTCAAGTTTTTTGGCCAGGACCTGGGTCTCTTTGTTCTTGATATCTAAATCTTCAATGACGAGTTTCCAAGCGTTGGCCGAGTTGATCTTCACCTCAAAGTTGTGTGCTTACTTCCTAAGCTTTTCTAGCTTGGCAGACATATCGTGGTTTTTATCCTTTTCCATGGCCAGAGCCCGCTCGAAGCTCAAAGCTGCTCAGAAGTTCTCTCCAAGTCGTCCTTTAATTGAGTAACCTCGCTAGTTAATTGCTCAACCAAAGCATGCGAGGCCCTAGTTCTCTCGACCAAGGCTTGCAGCTCCTTATTTTCATGTTCCAAGAAGGCTAGTCTCTAGCAAAGAGCAGGTCTTCCACCCAAAACTATATGAATAGAAAAAGAAGTAAATTAAGTCCGACTAAGAAACACAAATGTGAAAAGTCTAGATAAGCTTACCCTAGTGGCTTTTTGGTTGAAGCTGTCGGCAAGCTCCCCAGATGGAATAGTCGCTGCTCTAACCCTGGCATCCGCCTAGGTCTGGGCCAAGGGCCCTTGTATCTTGATCTTATGTTCGAGGTAGCGCGGTTCGATGGAACCCGGATGGAAATTTGATAGTGGCTATGATATGCCTACGGCTAGTCAGATCGATGGGCTCTGAAGTTGACTTGCCCTTGGACTTGGACAGGGGTGGAACGGATAATAGATGTGGGGGCCACTAGGTCGATCGATGGGGGCATCAGGTAGGAGATTGGTTGTGCTATGGTCGCTTGAGCCGGCAGCTCGGACAGAGGAGTCTGATTGGATGATGGAGGAGTTGGCAGACCAGTCACCCTCTCCAAGACTCCAGATGAAGAACTCTCACCCCGCTTTGATGGTGGTCTCAGTGCTGACGCAGCAGTAAAGGTTTGTGGCATTGAAGTCACCGAGTGGGAAGAAGCTTTTGACCAGAGCCTTTTTCGGCGTTGGCGTTGGATCAGTGGTTTGCCGATGTGGCAGATTCTGACAGAACTGCTATGGGCACCATGGAAGGATGCTCAAGAGGCATCTTTCCAGTGTTAGTCGTGGCACCGCTAGCTGGCTACTGCCCGACTCGCTTCTGCTTCACCGGTCAACTCTTCAAAGGGCCCGACCAGCAAGCGCCCGTGGCTCTCTAGCTCGGTCGCTCCCTTGGCCTCAACTTCTACATCAGTTAACTTGCCAGAACCACTGAGCAACACCTTAAACATCACATTGGCTGCAACAAAGAAAAAGAAATCAATTAGATTCAAAAATAATATACGGAAATACCAAAAGGGCTGAGCAGCCGAGCTCGGATGGGATTCAGCCAGTACATATACAAGACGCCCTCCAGCAGTAGCTTGTATATGTGGTATTTCAGACCGGCCAGCTATGTGGCTGCTTAGATGTAAGTTGGCTCTCATCGGTATCTGCCCAGCCTGGGGAAGTTCGGAAGATCCATCTGCCAACCAGTCAGAAAAGTGGGTCAGTAGGAAAGTCAAATGTAGAAGTAGTGGGACTTCCAACTCTTATTGGATGTGGGCATCTTTTCAAAATAAACAGAGACCACTCGAGCTTGAAAGAGGAAGATACCCGGCTCAGATAATTTGAGATAATAAAAATAATGAAAAATATGAGGCATGAGAGGAATCCTATACACATGGAATAGTACCAAATCTAACACAATAACCTAAAGGAATTAGGTATCAACTGCAATAGCAAGATGTGAAAATACCTACAGACTTCAGAAAAAAAGGACGGATAAGAAAGCACAGACCGACATATAATTAGTCCTTAAAGAAAGAATGAAAATCATCGGGAGGCGTATGGGGACAATAATAGGCAGAACGGATTACGATTTGGTGATTATCGAGAATGTGATAAGTCATTCTCATTTGATCCACCTCATCACAGTTAAAGTCTTACTAGGTGGAGGTATACCATAGTCCAAAGATAACAGGAGGAGAAGCAGAATGCGTCATCATCAGAGATCGAAAGGAGAAAGAAGAAAGAACTTAGGTGAAAAGAATAGTCGACGATGAACAAAGAGCAAGGAGTAAGAAGTTGAAGGAAGATGAAGACGAAGGCGATACGGTGAAGAGAGAAATGAAGGCTTTAAAAACTCTGTTGATGGTTATCCTGAGCCATCTGATCAAGGGCTTGGAAAAATGGGATTTGATCAAGACTGTCAAAATTTGAAAAGGTAGTTGTCACATCGAATCCCAATAATTGTCCATCCCATCTAATAGGCAGCGGCAGAAGATCACGACACGTGGCATTCAATCACATGTGACATTAATGAAAAATGATAATGATCAACAGGCGTGTGATTAAAAAAATAGGCTCAGCGTGCTTTACATTAATGGCAAAGGATTTTAGCAATTTCTAAGAAATCACGATGACGTTAGCAACGATTAAAAGACATTATGAGTAGGGGTGGCCGCTCGGGAAAGAGATCAGAAAATAGCTAACAAACGGCTGAGTGTCATCCACGTCTAAGTCGAGCAGCATCAATCTCGAAGCCTCCCGACAGGGAAAAAATCAGCTTCTTAAGAAGTTGTAAGAGCAATGATTGTGCAAGCCGAGCGGCGGCCTGGATAACAGAACGCCCGTTTGAGAAGAAAAATTATAAAAAATACTAATTGTACAGTCAGTCAGACTTACAACTTCTTTCAGCTAGACTTGAGGGGAAGACTTGTGATACAATGATAAAAATGAGCCCCCTAAAATTGGGTCAAGGCAATGAACACCGACTGACGTGTTGGTCAAAGTCAAATAGTCAAAGTTATAAGGTCGGGTGGACTATGAAACCACGGATTGTGGATGGCCAAGCGGGCCTCTAGAGCCGGTCGGACTTGAAAGGTCGACTGGACCATCCAAGAAGTCATCGCCCTCCGTAACTTGCAGCAAAGGTCTAGAGCCAAATACTAAGTTACCAGGCCCATCGCCTTGGTCGATCGGATCTTAGGTCCGATCGGACATAATGCACCCCTCTGACGATAGTAGAGTTGTGTGAAGAATAGGTCGGCCTCTTCACTCTGTACGGTCGAGCTGATGACATCCCGGCCAAGCGGCCCCCAGTCAGCCCATAGCGAGACCCACATACATATCTTACCGTACTTTTTTGGAAGTTTGTGTCGCCAATAACAGAGAATGTCCAGCAAGCAAATAGTACTTTAAAAACTTCTAGCCTGTCACATCAGAGATTTGCGTGTTGGTTAAGAAAAAGTGTTAGAGACACTTTTCGACTTATCTTTTCTTATGACACTTTGAAAAATGTGCATATGCTTTGAGATACATATACAGATGGTACAGTGGTAGTATAAAAGAAGATCTCTATCTACATGCGGAGGTATACAATATTTCATATTTGAGCATGCTCATTCTACAGTGTTTTTACTATTCTTCTTCTCCTCATATACGAATCATTGACTTAAGTGTCAAAGGTCCAAGACCGAGACCCTTTCCCCGATCCGATACTAATACTCTTAATTTTACAAGATAGCGTGGCCACGCTCTTCTTTCAGTCAACCATAAAATTACGTTCACTAACGCATCGATAATTAGCAATCATCGGGCATAAAATATGGATGTAACTTTAAAACTCAATTTTTGTAACGGCAATGTAAACCTTTCCAGGATAATGTATCTTTCCAAAATAATTATAAATTCAAGTGGGCGGCTTTGTAAACTTAATTAACTATTCTACATGTTGCATGCACATGGTAATATAGTTCTTTATTTGGGTGATAAATATTAAATAACTTAAACTAAATTATAATTCTTTTCACTAATATATCAAGTGTGTAACTACTAGTTCAAGGAAGAATGCAGAGACCCTGCCTCTATTGAGTGCGAAATGCAAATTCCATAGAGATTAGAGATATGCGAGTCTTCTTCATATCATTGTGAAGAGAATTCTCTTCTTATACAAGTGCATGCATTTATTTTGTTAGATTACGTGCAAAATTTAGAAGATGTATTTAATTTGTTATCCGTATCACTGAACTAAAGTTTGCATGCAATGCCATGCCATGCCATGAGATGCCCGCATGGAATCCCCCCTTGGTTGTCCTATACCTATCCTTGCTAGCTAGTCATTCGACAACACTACTTACTGGTACTTGTCTTATGTCAATGTCTATCTGTTGTCTCCCTTCCAACCTAAACCAGCCAAAAACCCCTCAGGTCTCCACTTTCATCCACTTGATCAGTTGAGCCTTCTCTATCGATCATTCACTCCGTTTAATTCCCTGGAATGCAATTTAGAATTTAAACCCTCCCTCCCTGGCCTGTCTTAACTTGTCTTAGCTATTATACGCCTTGTATGGATTGTTCCCTCTTCTCATCTCCTCCGGCCTCTTCCTAGCTATATATATCCTCCTGTACCCACTTAATTAGCTAGCTAGCTTCGAGTTTCACCTTCCCAACAATCAATTCTTAACTAGCTAGCTAGCTAGTTCAATTCTCCATGTTTTCCCACGGCAGCAACCACTCCTTGCCCAACGACCATAACTGCAAATCTCCTGATCATGAGGAAGTTGACGATTCCATTTTGTTGCTCTCTCTTTGCCCCCCTGGCGCCCACCCCACGCCCGCGCCCACCCCTACACTCTCAGCCTCCTCTTCCCGTCGTTGCTCCTCCAATTGGCTCGAGTACTCTGGCTTCAACCAATGCCAAGCCTACCGCTCCGACGTCGCGATTGCGCTCTCCATTGGCTTGCCAAATTCAAGCATGCACTGGTAGTAGTACTGCTATTGGCGCTACCATGACCGCTGCTGCCGACGGTGTCAGTGGCGTGGGGTTGGAACCCGCCGCGCCGCCCAGCCAATTCTGGATCCCTTCCGCCGCTGAAATCCTAATTAGCAACACTCACTTCGCCTGCACCGTTTGCAACAAAACTTTCAACCGTTTCAACAACATGCAGGTTCATGTGCACCTTCATTCTCCCACCTCCGATTTATGCTCCTTAATTTAAACTCAAGAAACTTTTTTTAATTTGAATCTTGAAAATTGGAAGATGCATTAGATTTGCTGTTTTGATCTCTCGATTATATATGTGTTGATCATGTTATGCAGATGCATATGTGGGGACACGGGGAGCAGTACCGGCGGGGATCAGAGTCGCTGCGGGGCGAGACGCAGTCGATGCCGTCGCCGGCGCTGCTGAAGCTGCCGTGCTACTGCTGCGTGGAGGGGTGCAAGAACCACTTCGAGCACCCACGGTCGCGTCCGCTCAAGGACTTCCGCACGCTGCAGACGCACTACAAGCGCAAGCACGGCGCGCGGCCCTTCGCGTGCCGAATCTGCGGCAAGGCCTTCGCCGTGAGCGGCGACTGGCGCACCCACGAGAAGAACTGCGGCAAGTTCTGGTTCTGCATCTGCGGCTCCGACTTCAAGCACAAGCGATCCCTCGAGGACCACGTCCGCTCCTTCGGCGCCGGCCACGCCCCCCATATCCTCAACACCACCACCTCCATCGTCGCCACCATGGACGTCGACGAGGAGGAAGATTACGACGACGAGGAAGAGGTGAAGGATCGGATTGACGAGGTGGAGATGGCCAACTAATGAATCAATCAGTCAGTCAGTCAGTCAATTTCACGACTAGCTTAATTAATTAATTAATTATATGCGCGCATGATGGTTTACTTTTTCGCTTTAGGTTACTGCATGTCCACTTCTGTCATGGTGTCTTGTGCATGAGAAGGTGAATCTTTATAATTAATTATATTCTAGCTAGGAGAGACGAGTTGTATGTTACTTGTTATTCTAGCTATTTCGATTCAGGAAACCGTTTCCATTTTCTTCGGAAGATGTAATCTTTAATAGTTGATTTACTCGGCGGGAAGAAGAATTAATTAACGGTAAGAAAATTGATAGAGAATGTTATTTCTTCAAATTCAATGGCTTTATATAAATGGTTGTGCATTAGCTCTTACTTATACATAAAATGATGGTTCTTATATCACAATTTCAAATAAATAGTTGTTTAATCTAATGATAAATAAATAGTTTCAGAAAACTTAATTACCCACAATATATTAGAACTTTAAATTTATATGATGATTTTAATTTGTCGCTTAAATAAATAATAATATCGTGGTTAAAAAAATAAACTCATACACATAAATTAAAGACAACCCTTTGAATATATATGGTTTTTAATATAAACGATAGATTATCATAAAAGGTCTGTAGTATGGCTAACATTGATTCTTCAATATATTAATTAACTTGTTAATTGCCCGGGGTAAATCAACGAGTGTAAGACACATGAATGACAACTCGTATAAATTAAATGAAAATCTAAGTTAGTCATGATTATTTTTGAGATGATCGGTTCGACTTCATAAAAAGTTATCATCAGTCATCAGGATAAATCGGGGAATACACGCGACGGTTAACCCAGAAATCCAGCATTCTTTGGTTACGACCCCTATTTGGAGAAAAATTTCTATAAATATGCGGTAGTTGGAGTTCAAATTACGAATATCTAAATGACAACTTAAATATCTTATTACGGCACCATGACATAGGACAATGAGAACACGTATTATAAGAGCAACCACAATGACACCAAATATTTCCTCCAAATATTTATGGGGCCCACTTCCATATCATCAATCAAATATCTCACTTATCAAATATCTCAAAACTTATAATAAAATATCCCCTCAACCAAATATTTATAGGTCTCACCTACCAAATATTTTTATCTCTCAATCACAACTTGTGGGGCCCACTTTCCTACCACCCACAATGAAATCACCGGGCACAACTTTGTGCCCGTGATTTCTATTCTCTTTTCAAATATCCCTCATAATGGGGAATATTTGGAGAAATATCCCCTCTAAATATCTCCTATTGGAGATGCTCTAAATGCTATACAAGTTAGACGTGCATTGACGATAATTAAATATGATGGAACTGGCATGAAACTTCCCTTCATTCAAGCTTAATTACAGGATATATATTGAGAGCTATGTCAAATTCCCAGGTCTCCCACAATTTTTTACAAGCCTGCAAGTACTTTTTTTTAAAAAAAAATATTAAAAAAAATCTTAATCAAATCTATCTTCCTTTGACTTAAATTTAATCAATAATGATATGGAATGTTACGCAATAGACTAATATATAACGTGACAATCAAAATTAAAGTGAGATGACAACAGGATTATTACTTATCGTCAAGTGCTAAGGTCTTCAGTATAAGGATGATTGGTCAAAGGATCAGTCAGACCCAAGGGACCTAGTGCTCTATTCATGTGCTAAGACACCTATTATATATACAATCAACCAATAGTCGATCGGGTTTAAGAGATAGTAGGCCTACCACAAATCCGATCAGTTATAAGTCAGGTCAGATCCAAAGGATCATGCTTCTCATTCTCATAGTACAGCATATAGTCGGTCAGCCTTTAAACTGATTAAACATAGGGGGCTCAATACCAATATGTACACATAATCTGCACCACCTTACGGTCGAACGAGCGTACAAGACAGCCCTCCTTCATACAGTCGGCCGGCTAAAAGTCCGACAGAGATATATTCAGAGGACAACATTATCATAGAATCACAATCACATGTCAGAGAGTAACAACCATTTGTCAAAAAATATTTTTCGGTTATGACATATGCATTCAATGGAACCTTCTTACGAAGGTGATTATACAACTTCTATTATTTTTACGAAAGTTACACAAGACTGTTCATATACATATAATAAAAGATTCCTTGAAGGATAACTATATAAAATTTAGATTGTACATCTTCCATTATCTGGCATCTTTTGATACCAAATATTTTTTATCACCTCATTATTGCGGAGGTTACGAGAGGTGATATAAAAGGGGGTTCTCTCCGCTGGCAAGATATGTTTTACATACACAATACATTACAAGCCAACTTTACCGCATGTACTCTCATTTTTTATTGTTCATCTTCTCCATATTTAGCTCGGCCACTATACTGACTTAAGCGTTGGAAGGTCTACGCTAGGGACCTCTTCCTTAGATTTTGCCCTAACGTTCTGTTGGATCTTTTGAGTGTCCACAGAAAGGAGCCAAAAGGAGCACCAAGCATCGTTGTTTCTCCCTAGCAAAGTCTTCTACCAATCAACGTCAAAGCCACCTTTCCCAGCGCATCATCTCCATAGCTTTCAGACAGGATCAACTAATAAATTTGACAATTAATTAGGTCATCATATATATTGTATTTGTGATGGAGGTTGGACTTAGGAGTACTCAATTTTTAACATGTCATAATTTTTAACTCAGAATTTGAAATCAAGTTATGTCAATGTTCATGTCTATAGAATTTAAAAATCTACATTTGCTATTGAGGAATCCATCACCGCCAAGTTTCAAACCAAAAAAACACCTTTTAGATCTTTTCTGAAGGATCCAAACATCTTTTTGTTATTTTTAGTATTTTCTTTTTTATGATATTTAGGGTATTTTTGGTATATCAGGTATTTATGAGTTATGATTTGCCTATATAAGCATTGTATTTTGATAATTTCTTTCTGTTGTGAATTTTACTTTTAGTAAATGTTTTCCTTTTTTGACAAGATAGGATTGATGTCTATATATAAGTATTTTTTTCTTTCTTTAAATCTTAGGATCTAGAGTTTATATAAATACCTATTTAGTTGTTTGAGTAATCATCCTCTATATATTCTGAATAAAGGTTTTTTTATAAAATATTTGTTTATGATTTCTGATCCCGTCTAGAAGATGAGTAAATAGACGGCCAATGAGATGGCAGGAATGTTGCTAGTTGGGAACTGCATACCTAGAGCTAGGAGTTACGGACCTATACACACCACAGATAGAGCCAACAGGAACTTTAGAGTGAGAACCAGGGAACGGGGCCCTGGCACAGGCACTCCAACACTCAAGTCAGAACGGTAGCCGAGCAAAATGGAGAATAAGATGAACAGTAAAACCGTAATGTGGATGTGTATGCATGCGCGTGTCTGGCCAACAGAGAGGTTTCCTTTTTATATTGCCCCTCATAACCTCCATAATAATGAGGCGTCTAGGGATGTAAACGAGTCAAACCGAGCCGAACAGTATTAAGTTCGAGCTCGGCTCATTTAAGTTATATTCAGGCTCGAGCTCAAATCGAACTTTTATTAGAAGGCTCGAGCTCGGCTCATTTTGGAATTACTAATCTCACGAACAGTTCGAGCTCAGCTCGTTATTAGCTCAATTATCATAGTTACCGAGCCTAACTCGTTAAGCGAGCTCGAGCTCATTTTCGGGCTCATTTAGAGCTCGTTTTTGGGCTCATTTTGCAGGCTTATTAAGCGAACTTGAAAATTCATTTGAATAAATATTCAACAAACCTAACAACTAGAATAATATAAACTCAACACATCATTGAACATCCCAAACTACTACATTAAACTTCCAAACTCAACACACCATTGAACATGTTTGCAAGCCCTTTAATCGAGCTGAGCTCAAGCTCGAGTTCATGAGCTCATAAACGAACATGTTCTCGAGCCCTTTAAGCGAGCCGAGCTCGATCCCGAGTTCACAAGCCTATAAACGAACATGTTCTCAAGCCCTTTAAACGAGTCGAGCTCGAGCCCTTTAAACAAAACGAGCTCGAGCCCTTTAGATGAGCCGAGCTCGAGCCTAAGCTCGCGAGCCTATATAAATGAACATGTTCGTGAGCTCATGAGCTGAATATCCTTAAGCTCGAGCTTGCCTCGATAAAACTATCGAGCTCGAAATCAAGCTCAAGCTTGGCTCGATAAGCTAAACAATGAATTCGAATGAGTTTTTTACCGAATTTAGCTCTGAATAGCTCGCGAACCATTTGGTTCATTTACATCCCTAGAGGTGTGCAAAAATGTAAGGTGCCAGAATATGTCAGGTAGTGGAGGAAGTACGATAGTCTTCTCCTAGACAGAGGAAGGTTCTGTTGTATGTGTATGTCAGAGCAAGAGAATATTCCTTAGTGAGTAACCGTTATTCTCTGACAGGTACGGTTGCGATTCCCCGACAAGGTTGTCTCTTAGAGGGAGTCCGATTAGCTTGGAGCCGACTGGGTTTAGGTTGGGAGCTATGTTCATATGAGGTGGGGAGACAAGCCCCGTTGAAATCTGATTAGTGTAGGCTGATTGGGTTTATACTGGGAGTCATGCCCATGTGAGGTGGTGAACCAAGCCCCATTGAAGTCTGATCAGTGTAAGCCAATTGGGTTTATGCTGGAAGTCATGCTCATGAGAAGTGAAGAACTGAATCTCGGAGATCCAACTGACTTTGGAGCCTGCCGGGTTATTGCGGGAGTCATGACTATGAGAAGTGGAGAGTTGAGCCTTGGAGGTTTGATAGATTATAAGGTTGGTCGGGTTTATGTTGGGAGTCATGCTCATGAGAAGTGGAGAATTAAACTCCGGAGGTCCGACCGACTCTAAGGCTGGTTGGGTTTATGTTGGGAATCATACCCATGAGAAGTGGGGAACTGAGCTCTGAAGGTCCGATCAACTCTAGAACCATTCGAGTTATTGCTAGGAGTTATGCCCATGAAAAGTGGAGAGTTGAACCCCGAAGATTAAATCGGCTATAGGGTCGATCGGATTTATGTTGGAAGTCATTCCCATGAGAAATGGGAAACTGAGCCCCGGTAGTCCAACCGACTCTAGGGCAGGTCGAGTTTATGTTGCGAGTCATACTCGTGAGAATTTGAGAACTGAGCCCCGAAGGTCCAACCAGTTTTGAAGCCGCTCATGTTAATGTTGGAGGTCATGCCTATAAGAAGTGTGGAGCTAAGCCTCGGAGGTCCAACCGGCTCTAGGATCTGTCGGGTTTATATTGGGAGTCATGCCCATGAGAAGTGAGGAACTAAGCCCAAAGGTCTGATCGGTTCTAGAGCCGATCGAGTTAATGTTGGGAGTCATGCCTATGAGAAATCGAAAATTGAGCCCTGGAGATCCGATCGACTCTAGGGTCAATTGAATTTATACTAGAAACTCTACCCATGAGAAATATGAAGCTGAGCCCCGTTAAAAATTTTCGTTCTAAAACATATATTGTAACTTTTGACTACCACATTATCTTAATATTGACAATCATATTATTTAAATTTTAACTATCATATTATCTTAACTTAACTTTTATATCATCTTAACTATTGACTCATATTACCTTTAGAATAACTTACAGATACCATATCAATTTTTTTTTTCTTATCTTTTGTTAAATCTTTCTTCTCGTCAACGGATAATCACTATAATACCGGCATTAATTTGCCCATACTGTAAAGATCATGATCCCGAGGGATGGAGGGAGAGCTGGAAATGGAGATAGACAGTATCCGAGTTGACCTCACAGGTCATCCGAATTGGTATGTGGTGGGATGCTTGCCACATGAGATCGTGGGGTCGAAACTCAGGGTAGTCGGGGCGTAAATCCCCGGTCCCTGTGCAACTCACCTCACCTGTCACATGCTCGCTCAGGATGCTGTGATTATCTCCCTTGTGATGATCTTGGGTTGGATGCGAAGGGAGCGCTGGGGGCGAGCGATTTCACCTTTTGTCACATGATCCCGAGGGATGGAGGGAGAGCTGAAAATGGAGATAGACAGTATCGGCCTGTTTTTTCTTTTAGTCTATCTGCACGTGTAAAGCAACTCTGCTACAAGTGATGACGTGATGATGGTAAGAGACGAGAGAAAGGGTAGGTGGTTTTAGTGGTAGAGGCAGGAGTTGTCATCTGTGGCAGCCATTGATGCAGTTCATAAAATTAGGGCTCTATGAACTGAGAAAGGAGTACATTACCTCTCTCTGTTGTTATGATTTAAGTTAAGCACGAGCACTTGCACTTGCACTTGCACTTACCCTCTGGCCTCTGGTTATTTTTCTCTCGTGACGGGAATACATACGTCTTCCACGCGCGATTGTCACTGTTGGAGCAGTACGTAGCTTTATGAAGCGCAGGATGGTGTAAGCACTGTTCGTACTGGGCGCTGCTGCTGCTTCTGAGTGGATTGAGTGGGAGAGTGCGTGCGTCGATGGGCGAGTAAGGATTGGGGCGAAGCTGCAGTGAGACTGTAGCTAGTTTCCTTTGCGAGGCATCGAGGAACAGAGGCAACAGAGAAAGAGAGGTGTTGGATGCCTGCTCTCTCGCTCGGGTTCCATCTGGTTTCAGTTTCATAATGTCGCACGGAAAGCGAAACCCAGATCACGTACGACGTTCACCTGTGAAGCATGCATGCATGCATCGCTTGTCCCCTTCCTGACAAGGAAGTTCAAGATCGATCTTGGAGAAAACATCAACTGACGTCGTATATCTATCTGTGACAACCATTTGACAAATTAAGTACTTGTAGCTACGTTTCCCATACTAAAACATATATATTGGTTTATAAGAAAATCATATAGTTCCATCGTAAGATTACATTTAATCTTTGATATCTACATCAAACTACAATTACAAATTGACATATTATCAAAAGCTCAATGACAAGTAGCTAGGTTGGTAACTTAGTATCAAGTATCTGTTAAAGCTATTTATGCAGTTTACAGTAACAGATAATTACTCATTACTATTGGCATTCATGTGAGCACAGTGTAACTCATCCTAGTTAATGAATCAGTAGTAATAGTGTTCCTTATATCACTCCTAAATTAAGATATGAGAGAAAGCATAAACTTCACACTCAAGTGGAGCATTTTTAATATAATTAAATAACAAAAATAAGTTTATATATCTTACTTGGCATTTTAGATTGAATAGAGTTTTGCATTAAATTAATTTTTACATTCCAATTATGCTCTCAGTCTCTGATATATATCGATCCTCTCTATTAGAAGCATCTTCATGCTACTCGTTATGAAAATAGTCTTCGATTGACTTCAATATATCATTATATATCTTAAGCAAGCAAGCAAGCTATATTTTTTAACTTTCTTGAGAAAAAAAAATTTGCATTCATGATTGTTCGTTAGACTAATTAATAGCTAGCTGAATATTTATATACTGACCACAGGGTGTTTCATGATTGCTGTTATGTATGTACATATATGCATGGTTTAGGTAATCATCTAATGAAATTTTTTGTCGATTAATTGCAAGTTGAAGAAAAAATATATTGATTAGTAAAAAAAAAATAAAGGGAAATATATTAATAACTAGCTAGAAGGACTGATAGAGCAGCTTAATTAAAAAGGATTGAAACTGGTCTAATATATTAATGACATTTCAATTATTTTAATTTGCATGCACAAAGTATATAAAGTCGATCGATTAAATCTCTTAATTAATTTCTTCAAACATCAATTGAAAGGATTTATGGATGAACGCATAAGGTGAGGAACTCTTCAGTGGTCCGAGCAAGATTGAATTGACTCTTAGAGCAAAGTGTAGATGTAGCTTTCAAGTTCCAGATTTGAGAAAACAAGAACTTCACATGCATGTTCTTTTCTCTGCTCTATAGCATCAACCAACAGTTGAATGAGCTTGGAGACTAGAGAAAGAAGAGAAAGATGCCCTCGGGTAAAAGTGATCACTTCTATAATTAATTGCAGCTAGCCGTACGTAGACGACGACGACCAGTCTCAGTCCGTGAGGAAGTGTTTCCATGCGCGCGGGCCCCTCGCTCTCGAGACGGTACCACTACGAACTGTTTGTGCATCCTCGCAAAAGATGCGGTGGGTAGATGCCTCTCCTTCCCCTCTCGCTCGGTCGCTAGCCGTGAATCAAATAGAATTAAGGGCCAACAACCATGGCCATGCGTGCAAATAAATGCGCATCGCATGCCCCAACCCACGCCAGAACACGCCAAAGCTAGCGCTACACCCTACAAATTAAAAGCCCGCTTCCAAAAGCGACGTCCCTGCGAACGCTACAGACCATGTTTGACTTAGCGGATACTCTCGATTCATTGATTCGTGTATTTACAATCTGTTAATTTTGAAGAGAATATCATAAAATAAGAAAAATACATGGTTCCAAGGAATAGACGAAGGCTCAAAATAGAATTAAATTAAAATTATCTCAGAATTTTAAATAGGATGTTTAAATAGACGGAATACTTTAATTGTAATATAATAATATCAAAAATAGTTTAAATATATAAAATGTGTAATTTATTAAAAATAGTAAAAAAAATTATTCGGAGGCTCCGAATAATACCTAAACGATGTCGTTTGGGTCCAAAACTTGACAATTACGAGTACCCCATAGTAAATACAAATCTTCTAAGTTCTGCACGTGTGAGCGTAGACAGAACTTAAGCAACTCTCACAACGCTAACCCATACATTTACTTGGTATCCACCTCAAGAAGAGGTGACTAATCCAAGGATCCACACGCGACGCACACTCCACTAATAAAAACACTTATTCTCGATAACTACTGGAGGTGGAGAAACCTCGTACAAGACTCACACAACAAGATATACAAGAAGAACGAAATACAAGCTAATACAATAGCAAATCTTACAAGATTTACAATTCAGAAACCCTAGCTTACTCTTCTTCTAGCTTGAATACACCTCTTGACTTGCTTGAAAGTGCAACAACACTCCTCTCTAAATCACCAAGATCTAGTGTGTGTGTGTGAGAGAGAGAGAGAGCTTGGTGGAGAAGAACGCCTGAAGATCGAGATGGAGATGGCGAAGAAGTAATGAAGAAATCGCTTGTCGACGGCTTTAACCTGCGCAACGGTCACATCCCAATCGATTGACCAATCGATAAGGAGGCTGAATCGATCAGTTTGTGCTCTGCTGGAAAAGGTCTGAATCGATCAGCTGATCAATTTAGCCTTTATTGCAACTCGCGCGATTTTCAATCCCCAATCGATCGGTTGATCGATTGGCAGTGCCCAATCGATCGGCTAATCAATTGATGGTGCCTAATCAATCGGCTGATCGATTGGGGACTGTTTTGTTTGTGCGATAAAGACCCCCAATCGATCGATCGATCGATTGGATTGACATTTTTCACAGCATTCTCCCAATCGATCAGCTGATCGATTGAGCTTCGGTCCAATCAATTGGTTGATCGATTGACCACCCTTGACTTGCTCAAATCAAGCTCAAGGGTCCCTAAATCCAACATCCAGTCAACCGTGATCTGTTGGAACTCCTCATTCCTAGCATCCGATCAGCGTTAATCTGTTGGGACTTCTTCATCAAATGTCCGGTCAATACTTTGACCCACTTGAACTTTTCTCCTTTTGCCAAGTGTCCGGTCAACCTTGGCCCACTTGGACTTACCGTCTCGTGCCAAGTGTCCGATCCTCCAAGACCCACTTGGACTTCCTCCCACTAGATGTTCGGTCACCCTTGACCCATCTGGATTTCCTTGCACCAAGTATCTAGTCACTCCTTTGACCTACTTGGACTTCCCAACACCAAGTGTCCGGTCAACCTTGACCCACCTGGATTTCCACGTGTCTGGCTTCACTCACCAGGACTTTTTATCTGCATAGCTTCACTCACTAGGACTTTCACATCTACCTGACTTCACTCACCAAAACTTTTCATCTACCTGGCTTCACTCATCAGGACTTTCCATCTGTCTAGCTTCACTCACCAGGACTTTCCATCTATCTGGCTTCACTCACCAGGACTTTCCCACTTCCCGGCTTCACTCACCGGGACTTTCACCTGTCTAACTTCACTCACTAGGTCTTTCACCTGGTTTCACTCACCAGGATTTTTCAACTACCTAGCTTCACTCACTAGGTCTTTCACATGCCTAAGCTCCAGTTAGGACTTTCCCAGTCAAGTATCTGATCACTGCTTTGACCTACTTGACTCTTCTTCACATCAACTTGGTCAACCCTTGACTATAGGGGAATTGCATCAACAATCTCCCCAATCAAACGATTACACCTGCAATCTCCACATATTGTCAAACATCGAACCCAAACATCAAGACTCAAGCTTGAGCTAACTCAAGCTTAGTCAACTTGGTCAGCCTGACCCAGGGGATATTGCACCAACAATCTTTCCTTTTTTGATGTTTGACAATATATTTAAGTTAGGCTAATCCTATATCCTCAACTTCTTCTTCATGCCAAAGCATGAATGAGGGTTTCATTCATTCTCTCCCTTCCAAGAGAGTAAACTCCCCTTTTGGATAATGAAGACATAATTTAAACCCTACATTCTCCCCCAAACTTTCCTAGAGGGCAATGAAGGTCTAACTTAAACCCTATATTCTCCCCCTATTAGCACACATCAAAAACTCTCCTCCTGAAGAGTTACTCAACGTTGTTCACAACCTCACATATTGTTTACAACACTATAATGAAGGTCTCATACCCTTCACTATATCCAATACTCACCCTTGAGCATTAAACCACGTCACATTGCTCATCCAAGAGCATTCATCATTCCAACAATGAAGGTCTCATCCAAGAGTATTGTAGCCAATGCTCACCCTTGAGCATTAATCCACTCATAATGTTCATCCTAGAGCATCCACAACTCAACAATGAAGATATCTACTCTCCATTGTTTTTCAATGCTCAACCTTGAGCATTTACTCTAACGAAGATTAACCACCTTCCATAGTGTTTGAAAAATTAATTTTCATGTCCTTAAAGAGTAGCTCCCCCTAAAGACATGCTCCAAACTTCTGTCATTGCACCAATAATGACTTGAAATCTCTAAACCTTTAGGAAACCCAAAAACTGAAGTTTTGAGGATTAGAAGATTCAATATTGAAACCAACCTCATCCTAAACTTCAATCTAGTGGTTCTTAACTATTTCTCTTTGTTTTCATCATGAAAACTACCCTTAAATGTATATAAATATATTCCAAGGGTTTAGGAGTGGTTAATGAGACTAAAAATAGCTCAAAGTGCTGAAATCAGACTTTTTCAACCAAAATCAGCCTTTTCAATCGATGGGTTGGGACTCAATCGATTGTCGCTTGCTCAATCAATTCACTGATCGATTTAGCGAGGTGTTGTTCGCGGAAAAACTGCTTAAATCAATCAACTGATCGATCCAGCCGGGGTTGAATCAATCAGCTGCTCACGACAATTCCCTTCTCAATCGATCGGTTGATCGATTGAGCCTGCCCAATCAATCGGCTGATCGATTGAGTTTTTGAATTTCTGAAATCCACTTTCAACCGAAATTCAGAAATATCCTAAAATTTTTATAAAATTCTAAAAATCATAAAACTTCTTGTAGACATTATTTAAGGTATATACTATCACGGGAAAATAGTTTTCTAAGAAAATACTTCCTATTTTCAAAGATAGACACAAACTTGAAAATTTTAATGTTTTCTTCTAGTTTGTGTCCAACTTTTCAATGATGATTACTATCAAAAGATAGCCTTCACCAAGGTTTTCCAAAAGGATTTTTAAATTATTTTCAAAACTAATTTTCAACCATATTCTTTGGGCTCAATACACATGACTTGTACATTAGCTTTACCAATGATTGGAGTACATATAACTATGTGTTTTGAAGAAATTAAAATTTAAATAGATGTACTAAATCAACATCTTGAGTCTTGTTCATCATCCTAACATCCCACTTGTATCTAATGTGCACTAAAACAACATACAAGTCACCTTATAGTCTTCGTGAGATGTAGAGTTTAGTTTTACCCTAAACTAGGGATCATGCATATCTATCTTGGCATTTTAAGAATTATGAACATCCACCTAGGATGTCACTTGTTAGAAAATGTCATTGCTCTTAATTACAAGGAAATTGAAATAATGTATGATGTGTTATGACATACATCAAAAAGAAATAATTTTCAAAAGAAAACATATTATAGCTACATGATATATGTATGACATGGCATGATATTTTTGTTTATTTTTTATAATAAGTATGAATGCGAAATATAATGTCATGACATATGATGGACAAACAATCATGACAATTAGCATAAATAAAATCTACCTAAATAATCTATCTAAGCATCCTTAATCCTGAGCTAAATTAAAACTAACCCTAAACTGCCCTCATTTTCTTAAGAAAATGCCAAAACTCAATTTGACATTTCTTTTGCCTTTCCTTAGTTGTGTCAATTCAAATTAAGTCTAATTCCTCAAATTTTGGCATATTTTACTCTTCCAAAGAGTAACTCATTAATCCTCTTCATTTTCAAAAGTTAACAAACACCTTGAAAATACCTCCAAGTGCCAATTTTATCAATGTTGGGTTAACCATCCTACCCATTTATAGTTGACACTCTCTAACCCATCTAGGGCGTAGAGAGTATGTTCCTAGGAACCCAAAACCTATTGATGCTCCTTAGATGCTCCAAGTACTCACTAAGGATGACTTCCATAGATACCTTCCTAATACCCTTTCTAGGCTTCTTAGAAGCCTTGGTCACTTCTTTTATGTCAGCTCTAGGGATAGCTTCCCTTGTGACCTTCTTGGTGACTTTCTTAGACTTCTTAGAAGTCTTAGTCACATTAGTCTTTCCAAAAATACTCCTAGGGATAACTTTCCTTGTATTTTTGACTTGACCGCTAGACCTAGGATTGGTTCCATAACTATATGGAACCCAATGATATGAAGCCACATTCTTCTTGGCCTTAGGTTTGTATCCCAAACTTCTATGGCCATAGAATGACTCTTGTTTATCTAAACATAGGTTTTGCTCATTTTGACCCTTAAGAATATTTTTTATTTTCTTTAGTGTCTTTTCTAATTTATCAAGCCTTGATCTTAAGGCTTGATTTTCTAACCTTAAATCCTTATGATCCTGTCCGAACTGTGAGCTGATGAAAGCTGGGTACGTGGCGCTCTCTACTGGCTTGATCGTTGCTCTGAGAATATACCATGGAAGTGAAATGCTGCTCGATGTCATACCCTGCACACCATTCTCCAAGCTGCTGACCGATGAACTGTCACCCATTATCAGACATGAGCCTACGAGGAACGCCGAACCGACATATTATATGTTGCCAGATGAACTTCTTGACCATCTGCTCAGTTATCTTTGCCAGCGGTTCGGTCTCGACCCACTTGGAGAAATAGTCGACCGTCACTAGTAGGAACTTCCGCTGCCCGGTCGCCATGGGGAAAGGTCCCACGATGTCCATGCCCCACTGATCGAACGGACAGGATACTGTCGATGCCTTCATCTCTTCTGTTGGGTGGTGGGAGAAGTTGTGGTATTTCTGGCAGGAAAGTCAAGTACCTACGGTCCGAGCGGCGTCTTCATGGAGAGTTGGTCAGAAGTACCCGGCCAATAGGATCTTCCTAGCTAATGATCGGCCGCCTGGGTGTCCCCCGCATGATCCTTGATGTACTTCCTTCAATATATGTTCCGCGTCCTCCGAACTGACGCACTTTAAAAGCGGTCGGGAAAAAGCTTTCTTGTAAAGCCGGTCCCCGATGAGGGTGAACCGGTCGGCTCTCCTTCTCAGAAGCTGGGCTCCATCCCAATCGGACGGAGTGGCTCCTGACCGCAAAAACTCTACTATAGCCGTCCTCCAGTCACCTGGGAACGTGAGGCCCTCCATCTTGTCGATATGAGCCACCAAGGATACTTGCTCGATCGACTGCTGGATC
Organism: Zingiber officinale; assembly: GCF_018446385.1. Classification (NCBI taxonomy): domain Eukaryota; kingdom Viridiplantae; phylum Streptophyta; class Magnoliopsida; order Zingiberales; family Zingiberaceae; genus Zingiber; species Zingiber officinale. Next base: position 4,376,035 of record NC_056000.1, on the reverse strand, counting down.
ACCACCGGTGTTACCGAGCTCGTAAGTTTAGCTAATTCGTCCGCCGCCTGGTTCTCCGTTCGGGGTATCTTCTGTATGATTACCTCCTTGAAGTTGGGTTTAAGTTTCTCGAAGGCTTCCGCCTTGATTATCTTCTGTAGAGCTTGAGCCTCGCATTATTTATCTCAAAAGTGCCTGAGAGCTGCTGGGCGGCAAGCTGAGAATCCGAGTAAAGGATTACTCGGTTGGCCCCCACATGCCGGGCGGCCTGCAGGCCAGCTATGAGGGCTTCATACTCTGTTTCATTATTTGTTGCTTGATAGTCCAACCGGGCAGACATGTGCATCCGCTCTTCCTGAGGAGAAAGTAACAAGATACCAATCCCGCTTCCGAGCCGAGTGGATGATCCGTCTACAAATATTCTCCATAAAGCTTCAGGCTCGGGATTCTGCACCTCCGTTATGAAATCCGCCAAGGACTGCGACTTAATCGCCGAGCGGGGTTGATATTGGATGTCAAATTCACTGAGCTCTGTTGTCCACTTGATGAGCCGCCCGGATGCTTCTGGATTTAGGAGCACTCTTCCCAGCGGGCTGTTCGTCATGACAATGATCGTATGTTCTAAGAAATAGGGGCGGAGCCTCCGTGCGGCCAGGACCAGTGCGAAAGCAAGCTTCTCGAGACCGGTATAGCGGGACTCAGCGTCTTTTAAAATGTGGCTAAGGAAATACACGGGCTGCTCTTCTCCGTCCTCTTTCACCAGCGCCGAGCCAACAGCATGCTCGGTTGATGACAATTATATACGGAGCGGTTCGCCTACGTTCGGCATAGCCAACACAGATAACGAATTCAGATAGGCTTTCAAGTCTTCAAACGCCCGATCACACTCCCCGTCCCACTGAAACTTGGTAGCTTTTCGCAAGACCTTGAAGAAAGGTAGGCTCCAGACAGTCGTTCTGGAGATGAATCGCGATAACGCTATTATCCGACCGGTAAGACGTTGCACTTCCCTCAGATTTCTAGGAGGCAGCATATCCTGCAGCGCTTTTATGTTGCTAGGGTTCGCCTCTATACCCCTCTCGGTCACGATGTAACCGAGGAAGCGTTCACCTTTTGCTCCGAAGAGACACTTCTGGGGGTTCAGCTTGACTCTGTATTTCCCCAGCGTTCGGCAGGTTTCCTCTATATCTGCACAAAGATCCTCCGCCCGGAAAGATTTAATAAATATATCATCCACGTATACCTCCAGGTTACGCCCGATCTGCTCCCGGAACATTTTATTCATTAGCCTTTGGTATGTAGCCCCGGCATTCTTCAGCTCGAACGACATTGCATTGTAACAGTAAGTCCCGTCCGTAGTAACGAAGTTCACTTTTTCCTGGTCTTTCCGGGCGAGCGACACTTGGTGGTAGCCTTGATATGCATCCAGCATGCATATCAGCTCGCATCCAGCGGTGGAATCTACCAGTTGGTCGATTCGGGGCAAAGGGTAAAAATCCTTCGGACATGCTTTATTCAAGTCACGGAAGTCGATGTAGACCCTCCATTTGTCGCCCGGCTTGGAGACTAGCACCACATTTGCGAGCCAGCTTGGGAATTGCACCTCCCGTATATGGCCGGCTTGCAGAAGCTTCTCGACTTCAGCTCGGATGATGACATTCTATTCGGCACTGAAGTCCCTCTTCCTCTGCTTCACCGGCCGAGCGTCTGGCCGAACATGAAGCTCGTGCTGCGCTATGCTTGGCGAGACTCCCGGCAACTCGTGAGTCGACCAAGCGAAGACGTCGCAGTTGTTGGGGTTGCAAGGTTGCAAACATAGTCTCATATTGGAAACACAGGGGAAAGATCATGGGTTTATAAGAGAAAAGATATCTCCATTAGAATAAGGCCTTTTGGGGAGAGCCCAAGAGCAAAACCATGAGGGCTTAGGCCCAAAGTGGACAATATCATGCTATTGTGGAGATATCTAAATTCTTTTCGATCCTACAATTGGTATCAGAGCCCGGACTGCCAGAAGGTTTAACCGCCGACTGTGCACAAGACTATGGTCTGATTGAGCCATGTGGATACAATATTGACCTCGAACAAAGAAAGTGGGGGCTCCTATGTTCGGATCAAGAGGACCAGATACCAGGCAGGAAGTCCTAGTTGCGGCTAGGCAAGGAAGTCCTAGTAGGTCGGGTGGGCCGAGGGGCAGGAAGTCCTAGTAGGTCGGGTAGACCGAGGGGCAGGAAGACCTGGTGGGTCGAGGATCGGACGTGGGAAGCCTATGGTCCTTTGTTTGAGGGGGGGATTGTTGGGGTTGCAAGGTTGCAAACATAGTCTCATATTGGAAACACAGGGGAAAGATCATGGGTTTATAAGAGAAAAGATATCTCCATTAGAATAAGGCCTTTTGGGGAGAGCCCAAGAGCAAAACCATGAGGGCTTAGGCCCAAAGTGGACAATATCATGTTATTGTGGAGATATCTAAATTCTTTTCGATCCTACACTTGTAGGACCGTTAGATTCGATAGAGGGGGGGTGAATATCGATTCGAGAACTTAGAGTATAAACGCAGCGGAAAAGTAAAGTAGACACAGTGTTTTTTACTTCGTTCGGAGCCTGTGACGACTCCTACTCGAAGGCCTGTACTCCGTGAGTACTTTCGTTGGGCAATCACTATCAATTCGAATATTACAAGGTTAAGTACAAGAATTGACAGATAAAGAAAATACCGACAATAGAATTAAAACAAAACCAGCACTGAGTCGGAGAGCTTTTCGTGGCGTCGCAAGAGCACAGAGCAGCAGATCTTGGATTCTAAGTTCATGTGGAAGCTCTACCCTTACCCCTTCTTTTATATGAAGCTCAGGGCGCCCCGGATCCCTTCCAGGCGCCCTGGTGAGACGTGGCAGGTCCAACCAGTGAGCTCCACGTGGCGACGCGCAATCAGGATAAAGTTTGCCTCCCGGGCGCCCGGATCCCTTCCGGGCGCCCGGACCCCTCTTCTCCAGAAAGTCCTTCTCCTGCAAGAAAAGGTTAGTCCAAGGCAAATGTACCCTGCAGCAAAGATTGTTAGCACAGTTTTATAGATAAGCAAAGTATGACTTAGATTCCGTCTTTCCGAGACCGGAATCTAGTCACGATCTCGACTTAGATATCCGAAATGGATCTAAGCCGGATCGACGCCTAATGTTCCCTTCCCGGGAACGCGTCCTCGCAGTCACTCCCCTCCAGTGACTTACCTTACTTACCTGCCAGACGTCCGGTCAGCCCGTCGACCCGTCTGGACTTCTCGCCAAGCGTCCGGTCAGCCCGTCGACCCGCTTGGACTTCTCGCCAGCTATCCGGTCAGCCCGTCGACCTAGCTGGACTTCTCGCCAAGCGTCCGGTCAGCCCGTCGACCCGCTTGGACTTCTTGCCAGCTATCCGGTCAGCCCGTCGACCTAGCTGGACTTCTCCTGCACACTCGATCAAAGTGTCAGACAACAACAAAACTAACTTAACCTATTTGTCATTCATCAAAACCTGAGTTAGACCGTTAGTGCTAACCGCACCAACAATCTCCCCCTTTTTGATGGAATGACAACCTGGTTAAGTTAGTGAAGAAATATGCAAAAAATGAGCATGATTTTTGAGGTTTTTAAGGTTTAAGTTAGTTTTTTTTTGTTTGCATTTAGTTGCTCTAACTTAACCAACCTAACCCTCCCCCTTTGGCATTCAGCAAAAGATAAGGGTAAACAATCACAGTGAGAAATACTGAAAACAATAATACCTTGAACAATAACTGAGTTTTTTAAATCTAAGAGAAGATTAAATTGACTTGGGGGAGTATAAAGTTTTGAAAATTTGTTTAAAGCATTAGCTTTTAGCTTTTTTAAAAAAATGCTAAGTTTAGATAGGTTAATTTTCAAATATAAGTGTATAAGGTCTAAAAAAAAAAATTTCCAAGTAGAGTTTCAACTTTGAAATGTTACTTAAACATAGGTTTTCAAAACCAAAATTCCAAAACTAAGTTTGAAAAGTCTAGTTTTCAAACCTAATTGAAATTTATTTTTCAACACTAAGTGTATAAGATTCAATTTTCAAAATCAAGGGAAAAAAATTTTGAGAAGCTTAGTTTGTAAACTAAATTTTGTAAAATTTATCTTTCAAATTAAATTGTCAAAATCAAATTTTTAAGAAGTAGACTCAGGACAATTTTTAAAGAAAAATTAAGTTTAAAGCTCATTTTGGAAAACTAAATAGTTATATTTCTCCCCCTGAATATGATACCTATCTTCAACCAGCTGTCTAACCAATTAGGTACTAACTAACTATCAGAAGACAGTAGCTTTCACTAGGTTAGTCAGATTAAGGTAATTGTAATCAGTCAGTGTTTGACTTGACTGATGAACTTTAATCTGATTAATATTTGATTTGTATTTAACGTCCAGACTTATACTGATGCACTGAAATAAGCATCTTAAGTCCAGACAGATGGCCTATGCATCTCACCCCATTCTATGTTTATCAACCACAAGCAAGGTAAACCTAAGGTGTTGGTGAGATGCTCAAAAACTAGTCCTATGGGTACATGCTTTCTAAGGATGTAAACCTAGTCTAAGGCCAAAACTGTTTTTGAAAGTCTAAAAATGGAAATTTGAAAACAACCAAGTTTAGCCTATAAGTTGATAAAATCATTTTTTTTTTGAAAGGATTTTTGAAATTTCCTAGTCTATTGAGCACATCCCTAATTGTCGTCGTAAGTTGCTAAATTCACTTTCAGGGAGTGGTTTTGTAAAAATGTCAGCTAAATTTGATTTAGACTCAATGTACTTGAGTTCAATATCACCTTTAGTAACATGATCCCTGATGAAGTGATGCCTAACTTCAATATGTTTGGTTCTTGAATGATGCACAGGATTCTTGGTTAAGTTAATCGAACTTATATTATCAATTAATACCTTTACATTTGTGATATTTAAGTTGAAATCTTTTAGAGTATGCATCATCCATAATATTTGTGCAACACACTCGCCTATAGCTATGTATTCTGACTCAGTTGTAGATAGTGCAACACAGTGTTGCTTTCTACTAAACCAGCTGACAAGGGATGGACCAAGTAGTTGGCATCCACCACTTGTGCTTTTGCGGTCTAATTTGCATCCGGCATAATCTGAATCAGAATATCCTATTAATTCAAAGTTGTTGGTCCTAGGATACCAAATACCTACATTTGTGGTTCCCTTTAGGTATCTAAAGATTCTTTTGACTTGAGTCAAATGAGATTCTTTAGCACAGGTTTGGTATCGAGCACACATACTAACAGCAAATAAAATGTCAGGTCGGCTTGCAGTTAAGTAGAGTAGACTACCTATCGCGCTCCGATAATGTTTTAAGTCTACTGATTTTCCATTAGGATCATCATCTAGGATTGTGTTTACTGCCATAGGTGTTTTTATTTCTTTAGTATTTTCCATTCCAAATTTTCTAAGTAACTCCTTAGTATATTTTTGTTGATAAATATAATTTCCTTCATTTGTTTGTTTGACTTGTAACCCTAGAAAATAAGTTAATTTTCCTACCAGACTCATTTCGAATTCGTGTTCCATTAGGTTTGTAAATTCGTTTAAAAATTCTGAGTTGGTTGAACCAAAGATGATATCGTCTACATAAATTTGAGCTATAAAAATATCTTCTTTTATTGATTTCACAAATAGTGTTGGGTCAATTTGACCTTGATTGAATCCTTTAGAGGTTAAGTAAGAGGTTAATCTTTCATACCATGCCCTAGGTGCCTGTTTAAGTCCATATAATGCCTTTTTTAATTTGTAGACATAATCAGGGTGTTCTAGGCTTTCAAAACCTGGCGGCTGACCTACATACACTTCTTCTTTTATCAATCCATTAAGAAAGGCAGACTTGACATCCATTTGGTATAGTTTGAATCCTTTATGGGCTGCATAGCTTAGTAGCATTCTAATGGACTCTAGTCTAGCTACCGGGGCATAAGTTTCATCGTAGTCAAGTCCTTCAACTTGACTGAACCCTTTGGCAACTAACCTGGCCTTGTTCCTAGTAATTTCTCCAGTTTCACTTAATTTGTTTCGAAATACCCATTTGGTTTCTATTATTTTCTTGTCGGTAGGTTGAGGTACTAGGTCCCAAACTTCATTACGCTCAAATTGAGCTAATTCTTCTTGCATAGCTATGACCCAGTCTGGGTCAAGTAGAGATTCAGCTACAGTTTTGGGTTCAATATTTGAGATTAACGAGATTTGACTTAGGTTTCTGAAAGATGACCTAGTTTGAACCCTCAGGTCTGGGTCACCAATTATTTGATTAGTAGGATGGTTTGGGTTGACTCTTATGGTTCTAGGAGGTTGATTTTCTTGTAGTTGTTCTTCTTCTTCATTATTTTGGGTTTGGTTTGTTCCCTTAGAATTGATATGTTCGTGAACAGAGTCAACTGGTTGAGGTTGGGCTTGTTCTAGGTTTTGATTGGATTCTTTGAATTTTACATTGGTGGTTTCTTCAATTCTTAAAGTGACTTTATTATAAATTCTGTAGCCTCTGCTATTCAGAGAGTAACCTAGAAAAATTCCATTCTCTATTTTGGAAGTGAATTTGCCTAAGTGTTCTCTAGTATTTAGGATAAAGGCTGGGCAACCAAATACCTTAAAGTATTTTATATTAGGTTGCTTGTTGTAAAATATTTCAAAAAATGTTTTATTGTGGTTTTTGTTTAGTGTTGTTCGGTTTTGTACATAGCAGGCTGTACTAACAGCTTCTGCCCAAAAATATTTAGGTAAGTTGTATTCATTTAGCATAGTTCTAGACGCTTCAAGTAAGGTTCTATTTTTCCTTTCTACAATTCCGTTTTGTTGGGGAGTTTTAGGGCAAGAAAATTCATGATGGTAGCCATTTTCAAGGCAAAATTTATCAAAATTATGATTTTTAAATTCTCCTCCATTATCACTTCTGATTCTTTTAATTTTTATGCCTTTTTCATTTTCAATTTGTTTGCAGAAATTCGTAAAAATTTCAAAAGTTTCATCTTTATGTTTTAAGAATTTGACCCAAGTGAACCTAGAATAGTCGTCTATTATAACTAAACAGTACAGACTTCCATTTATTGATTTGACCCCGTGGGAGTCAAATAAATCTAAGTGTAAAAGTTCTAGGACTGAGTTGGTTTGGGATTCATTAATTGGTTTGTGGATAGATTTTGTTTGTTTGCCTTGTTGACAAGCATTACATATTGTTGAATCTAAGTTAGGTAACTTTGGTAAGCCTCTAACTAGACCGTTTAATTTACTTATGTTTCTGAAATGGGTGTGTGACATTCTTCTGTGTCATAACCAAGTTTCTTCTTTTTGCGTTAAATAACACTTGACTGAAGAAGTGGTTAAGTTGATGGCATAGATATTGTCTTTTCTAAAGCCTTTTAGGCTTATAGTTGGATTATCTAGATGTTTGATCAAACATCCTGTGGATAGAAATTTTACCTTATACCTAATGTCACACAATTGACTTATACTCAGAAGATTGTATTTAAAATTTTCAACAAGTAGAACGTTTGAAATTATGAAATCTATGTTTAATTCAATATTACCTATACCAATTACCTTGAGTTTACCGTTGTTTCCAAAGGCAACTGTTCCTAGGCTTTTGTAGGTTAATTGAGTGAACTTGGTGTGATCTCCAGTCATATGTTTGGAGCAACCACTGTCCAAAATCCACTTGGTTTCCTACAACACGTAGGATTTATGTTAGTCTTAGTTTATCAATTTTTTAATCAATCATTACTTAAGAAATTGATTTAAGTTTTAAAATTAAAATTTTGAAATTAATTTTTTAATTTTTAAAATTAAGATTTTTGAAATTAAGTTTAAAATTAAAATTTTTGAAATTAATTTTTAAGTTTAAAATTAAAATTTTTGAAATTAAAAAATTTTTGAAATTAATTTTTAAGTTTAAAATTAAAATTAATTTTTAAGTTTAAAATTAAGATTTTTGAAATTAAGTTTAAAATTAAAATTTTGAAATTAAGTTTAAAATTAAAATTTTTGAAATTAAGTTTAAAATTGAAATTTTTTGAGATTAAGTTTAAAATTGAAATTGATTTTTAAGTTCAAAATTAATTTTTAAGTTTAAAATTAAGATTTTTGAAATTAATTTTTAAGTTTAAAATTAAAATTAATTTTTAAGTTTAAAATTAAAATTAATTTTTAAGTTTAAAATTAGGATTTTTGAAATTAATTTTTAAGTTTAAAATTAAAATTAATTTTTAAGTTTAAAATTAGGATTTTTGAAATTAATTTTTAAGTTTAAAATTAAAATTAATTTTTAAGTTTAAAATTAAAATAAGCCTAATTCATCTCACCCGATCTATATTATCAATCAGGGAATCCTTATGATTTTGTGAGATGACATTGGTTTGATTACAGACTTTTGGTTTAACTTGTGTTAGATTCAGATTTAGTTTTGGTTTCCACAAATAGGCATTCTTCGGATAAACTTCTAAGCTTGGTGAGTCACAGGGACATCATTAGAAGTAACCAACCTTTCGAAGTTTTCCGAATAGTCCTATCCACGGAACTTAGTACTAAATCTTGGTCTAACTGGTTAGGATTCGTTTAAGGGTAGCTTCGGTCAGTTCCACTTGGCCAAATGCACCAGATCGAAGCCATATCTTTCTAGACATGCGATGCCCAAGCTTCCCTAACGTACTATCATCCAAAAACTTCACCAGTACCATGAGTCAAGTTAACCTCGGTCTCTTTTTAACTAATCCTGATTACCCTGTCGGGTTAGTTTGTTTTGGGTTACCCTGTCGGGTATGTTAGTTTTGGAGGTGCCAGCTATTCTGGAGCCTCCCCCTGAATTATTGGCCATTAATTTAGATTTTGGGTTTGTGTCGATTCTTTTTATAGTTATAATCAACTTGGTGATAGTCTAAATTTTGTTGAGTTTTGAATTTTGATTTTAAGTTAAATTTATTTTTTAGTTTTTGATCTGATTTATTCAAGTTTATATAATGTATTTTATCTTTAGGTATATAGAATTGATTAAGTCCTACTTGCGTGGTTAAGCACGCTTTCGGGACCCAAGCTTGTTTAGTTGCTTTGTGTTGGGTTAATAATGATTTAAAGGTTTTGTTTGATTTCGACTTATATCCAAGTCCGGTTTTATTATAGCATGCTTTTTGGTTATTTAGAATTAAATCTAAATTTTTAGATCTTGTTGTGAATTTTTCCAACAATTCTTTTAACTTATTAATTTCACTTTTTAATGATAAATTCTCCTCCTCAAGTGTTCGGTCTTGAGTTGAATTCGAATTTTTTAATTGTTCCTTGAGGTTTTGATTTTCCTCAAGAAGCGATTTATTTTCATTTTCCAATTTAACTAATTTTTTATTTAAACACGAGATAATTCTAAAGAATTTATGATTTAAGTTTCGGTATACCTCTTCGGAACCTTCGGAAACGAGTGCGGACTCGTGGCTCGATTCGGGTTCGGACCCGTCTTCCGATTCCTCTGATTCGTCTTCCGTTTCAGCTTCGTGAGCCATCAACGCGAGGTGACTTTGGTGTTTTTGCCTTTCTCCCTCCGATTCGTCTGAGGAGGAATCGTCCTATGTTGCTTTGAGGGCTTTCTTCTTTGTTGACTTTGGTTTGTCAAGTTTCAATCTTGGGCATTCGTTCTTGTAGTGCCCCTTTTTGTTACACCCGAAACATGTGACATTTCTTGAGTCGGCTGGCGAACTGATCTTCTGAAGATCCTGTTTGTTGAAGCTTCTCTTTTTCCTGGTGAACATCTTCCTTACCAGGTTCACCAGGTGTTCTTCGTCCTCAGAATCTTGATCGGAATCTTCTTCAGATTCGGGCTTGTTCTTCTTTTCTTTAGAGGAACCTGCAATTAAAGCTACACCTTTCTCGACCCCGGCGTTAGTTTGCTCATGAAGTTCTAATTCACAAAAGAGTTCATCCAATTTAGATAGATTTTTTGAAATTTTGTAAGCATCTACAATTGATGCCCACAAATTATTTCGCGGAAAGGCATTTAACGCGTACCTTATTAAGTCTCGGTTCTCCATTTGGTGTCCTATCGCGTGGAGACCGTTGAGGATATCTTTGATCCTCGCGTGGAGCTGACTTGCCGTTTCTCCTTCCTGCATTTTTATATTAAAAATTTTATTTAACAGCAAATCTCTTTTTGTTACCTTCGCGTCGCTTGTTCCTTCGTGCAGCTCGATCAGTTTATCCCAGAGCTCCTTAGCGTTTTCATGCGGTCCGACCCGGTTCAGTTCTTCTCGTGTTAGTCCGCAGTGTAGAGTATTGATGGCTTTGTTTTCAATTGATGCCTTTTTCTTTAAATCATTTGTCCATTCTTCAGGGTCTATTATTTTCCCGGAGTTGTCTACTGGAATTTTATAAGCCTTTGTGACGCTCATCCATTGGTCGTAGTCTGTCTTCATGTAGACCTCCATTCTTCTCTTCCAGTACGAAAAATCATCCCCGTTGAATAGGGGAGGACGAACTGTGCTGAAGCCTTCTTGTTGAGACATCTTATCCTGCACACACTAAATTAACTAGAAAAAATTCCAAGACTTCGTCTTGGATTAGTAGTGCGGGAAAAAATAGAAACTCTAAGTGTAACGAAAAAAATCTTCCAAAAAGATAATAATATCAGTTTGGAATTAAGAAATATTTCACCCCCTGTCTGATTGGTGGTTGCATCAAATCAGAGCGGTACCTGCTCTGATACCACTTGTAGGACCGTTAGATTCGATAGAGGGGGGGTGAATATCGATTCGAGAACTTAGAGTATAAACGCAGCGGAAAAGTAAAGTAGACACAGTGTTTTTTACTTCGTTCGGAGCCTGTGACGACTCCTACTCGAAGGCCCGTACTCCGTGAGTACTTTCGTTGGGCAATCACTATCAATTCGAATATTACAAGGTTAAGTACAAGAATTGACAGATAAAGAAAATACCGACAATAGAATTAAAACAAAACCAGCACTGAGTCGGAGAGCTTTTCGTGGCGTCGCAAGAGCACAGAGCAGCAGATCTTGGATTCTAAGTTCATGTGGAAGCTCTACCCTTACCCCTTCTTTTATATGAAGCTCAGGGCGCCCCGGATCCCTTCCAGGCGCCCTGGTGAGACGTGGCAGGTCCAACCAGTGAGCTCCACGTGGCGACGCGCAATCAGGATAAAGTTTGCCTCCCGGGCGCCCGGATCCCTTCCGGGCGCCCGGACCTCCGGGCGCCCGGACCCCTCTTCTCCAGAAAGTCCTTCTCCTGCAAGAAAAGGTTAGTCCAAGGCAAATGTACCCTGCAGCAAAGATTGTTAGCACAGTTTTATAGATAAGCAAAGTATGACTTAGATTCCGTCTTTCCGAGACCGGAATCTAGTCACGATCTCGACTTAGATATCCGAAATGGATCTAAGCCGGATCGACGCCTAATGTTCCCTTCCCGGGAACGCGTCCTCGCAGTCACTCCCCTCCAGTGACTTACCTTACTTACGCTCCCCTCCATTGACTTACCTCACTTACCTGCCAGACGTCCGGTCAGCCCGTCGACCCGTCTGGACTTCTTGCCAAGCGTCCGGTCAGCCCGTCGACCCGCTTGGACTTCTCGCCAGCTATCCGGTCAGCCCGTCGACCTAGCTGGACTTCTCGCCAAGCGTCCGGTCAGCCCGTCGACCCGCTTGGACTTCTTGCCAGCTATCCGGTCAGCCCGTCGACCTAGCTGGACTTCTCCTGCACACTCGATCAAAGTGTCAGACAACAACAAAACTAACTTAACCTATTTGTCATTCATCAAAACCTGAGTTAGACCGTTAGTGCTAACCGCACCAACAGCAGTTCTGTTGGAGGCATTTGACTAGCCTCTCCTTCTGGCTCGCCTCCAGGTCGGATGCTATGAACGTAGTGGAGTCCGGTCGGGCAAGGTGGATCTGTACCTCTTCTTTTTCTTCATAAACCAAGGAAGGTGGCTTTTCAGTTATAGCATTTACCTCGATCCGTGGAGCTTTCCGAGTGACCTTTGCCTCGACTCTGACCATTTCCACATAACATCGTTGGGTTGCCAGCTGGTCTCCTCAGACTTCTCCCACTTGATCTTCAACGGGAAATTTTATCTTTTGACAAAATGTTGAGACGACCGCTCGGAACTCGTTGAGAGTTGGCCGCCCCAGGATCACATTGTATGCGGAAGGGGCGTCGACCATGATGAAGTTAGTGATACGCGTTCTCCCGAGCGGCTCCTCCCCCAGCGAGATAGCCAGTCTGGTCTGGCCGATCGGGAGGACCTCATTGCCCGTGAACCCGTATAACGGGGTCGTCATTTGCAATAGCTCGGCTCGGTCAATTTGAAGTTGATCGAACGCCTTCTTGAAAAGGATGTTGACCGAGCTGCTTGTATCAATAAATATGCGGTGGATAGTGTAATTAGCTATTACTGCTCGGATGATGAGGGCGTCATCGTGGGAGACTTCGACTCCCTCGAGGTCCCGGGGCTCGAAGCTGATCTCGGGCCCGCTCGCCTGCTCATGGCTACAACCGACCGCGTGGATCCTGAGCTGCCGAGCATGTGACTTTCTAGAACGGTTCGAATCTCCTCCTGTGGGGCCACCGGCGATGATGTTGATTTCGCCTCGAGCTGCGTTGCTTCTATTCTCTTCCTCCCGAGCAGAAGGTCTTGCTCGCTCTTGTGAAGCTTGGTGATGGACCCTCGGCTGTTGATTCCGCTCGGGCGATTCCCTAGCCCCACGCCGTCCGGTATCCTGGTGTCGGTGTCTCCGATCGAGTGAAGGGAATCGACGGCGATAGCTTCAGGGCGTGGGGTGAGAGATCGACGGAAGGCTTCGACAATCTCGGGTGTTGTGGGTGGCTGACTGATGAAGTGAACAGAACATGGGAGTCCATACCTTTCCCTTCGGTTTAGGTCGATCGGCTGCTACATGTTAGACCGCGTGCGGCCGGGGTTCGTGGTGTGGCCTTGCTCCCTCGGCCCGAGGTCCCCTTGGTGGTTGGTGGCTGGCTGGGGGCTTCCGCTTGGAGGTTGCCGGCGGCTCGGACGACACTTCTTTTCTCCTCGTTGCCTGGGCTTCCTCCACGTTGATGTATTCATTATCCTTGTTCAGCATGTGGTCGTAGTTGCGGGGTGGCTTTCGGATGAGCGATCGGAAGAAGTCGCCGTCCACGAGCCCTTGCGTTCATCATGGTCTCTGAGGTGACCGTCGGGATGTCCATGGCCACCTGGTTGAAGCGCTGGATGAAAGTTCGGAGCGACTCCCTTGAGCATTGTTTGATGGCGAACAGACTAACGCTGGTCTTCTGGTATCGCCTGCTGCTCACGAAATGATGGAGGAAAGCCGTTCGGAACTCCTTAAAACTGGTGATCGATCCATCCGGCAGCCTCCGGAACCACCGTTGCGCCGATCCCGAAAGGGTGGTGAGGAACACTCAGCACTTTACACCATCTGTATATTGATGTAGTGTGGCAGTATTGTCGAACTTACCCAGATGGTCATCCGGGTCACTGGTCCCGTTATACTCTCCAATCGCCGGGGGAGTGTAGTGCCTCTGTAGTGGGTCTCTCAGGATGGCTTCATAAAATTGACGGTTGATCCGCTCGGGGGATGACTCAGCCCGAGGCGCCTTCCCCTTTATAGCATCTCGTACGGGCGCTTCGTCTGATGACCCTTGATTGGCCTGCGCCAGCTCGGACGGAGTTTGGAACAATGCCCGATGAAACGGAATAGGGGCGGGCGGCGCATTCCCTGGAGTGTCGATCTGACCTTTATTCTGCGCCCATGTGGAGTATTGCTCCGGTCGGTCCTCCTCCGCTGCTCGGCCACCTGATGTAGAAGTTGCATGTTGTGCTAACCGCTTGGCTAGCGCCTTCTGCTGCTGTTGCTCCACAATTTTCGCTGCTCTTGCCTCAATAAGGGCGGTGAGCTTCTCCTGAGAGAGTGCCACGGTGTGTAGTCGTCCAGCTCCTTCCATCTTCTCTGCTCGGATTCAGGTGTGTTTCCCACAGACGGCGCCAAATTTGATCATGTTTGAATCACGAGCTGATGAAAGCTGGGTACGTGGCGCTCTCTACTGGCTTCGTGTAGACGTCGGGATGAGGTGGACCTCCGGCGAACCTGCAACAAAATTAGGCCGGGAAGGGGTTCCCGGCGACGACCCTCCGACGCTCAAGTCAGGTGAGAAGAAAACTGGAGCAAGATAATGAGATCTGTAGCTACAGTGTGGATGATCTCATACCTTCGTCGAAGTCCGGGGGTCCTTATATAGGCCCCCAAGGAGGCGCGTGCACGCTCCTCGACGCGTGAGCGCTTCCCCAAACATACCTCAAAATGGATGTGTCAGAAAAGCACGCCTGACGTCATACCGCAACTGTCCAAGCATATCTCTGACATGACAGTGAAAACTTCTACCGTACGATCTTCTGTCTGGTTTAGCCGCCGACCATGCTGTCTGTCGGTGGCACATATCTCGTAAAGGGTATCTCTGGTCGTCCCCTTTGTACTCTTCTACGCCTTCTGTCTTTTACCGGGCCGAGCGAGAGAGACACTTGGCCATACTGGTCGAGCCGAGCGAGTGGGCCGCTCGGTCATATGCTCGGCTGAATAGCGCCTATGTTAGCCTACGGCCCAGCTGAGCGGCCGCTCGGCCCAGTCAACTATCGTATGTGAATCCCTGAGTGTCAGAAACTTGAACCTTAGCCTTAGCCGAGTTATCTCCTTGCCGACCTGACCTTCTACCGCGGCCGCTCGGAAAGATGGCCTCCTGCTTCGCAGGCCTTCTACCGCGGCCGCTCGGAAAGGTGGCCTCCCGCTCGGCTCACCTTTGACGTCAATCGTCTCGACATTGACCTCCACGTGTCCTTAACCTCTGTCCGTACAGAACCCCTCATTTGCTACCAGATCACCTTAGATTTTGATTTTTTTTTTTCTTGATTTCTATGAGCATTTCTATTTTTAGACCTACAACTAAAATCCTTAAAGTTATTGCCTAATTTATCTACCTTCCTAGCCTTAGGTGTGGTAGTCTTAGCATGATAGGTCACATGATTTTTCTTAATTCTATCATGCTTCCTATTTTCATAATAAATAGCATTAAAATGATATAAATTATTTCTAGCATGCTTTTTATCATGGGTCAAAGGAATAGGTTCAATCAATGATACCTTGGATTTTACCTTGGAATCTCTCCCTTGACTTGTACTTCCTCCTTTGACTTTGGTCGGCTTTTTCCCTTTAGGACATTGACTCTTATAATATCCTCTTTGATTGTAAGAGAAGCACACAATGTGCTCCTTGCCCTTGCGTTCCACGGGACCAACTCTTTTGGGCTTCTCCTTGCCCTTGGGTGACACTTGTCCCTTCTTCTTGGTCAATTTTAGACACTTACTCTTATAGTTGTTGGGATGTATACTATAAGCCTAGCTTTTGTACGAACATCTATTTTGAAATATTTTAAAATGAGAATCACTTTGGTCAAATGTGTACATTTTATATATCGATGCAGTTGTTTATTTAATTTATATTGTAAATAACATGGTGTGTGGTGACACACAGAAGATCATGTTATCGGTTCCTTATAAATTATAAATAGTAGCTCGCAACCAAGATGGATAGGGGCAAACCATTGGAACGGTTGTAGTGTAATTTGGTATTAGTTTTTCTTGACTATAAAATTACACTAGTACATTATGTGTATTGAGTAGGATCATTTAAGGTTGTTCGATTTATACTGACTATATAAAAGAACAAAACCTCTGTTATTATTGATGTGCATCCTCTTAATCCCTATATAATAACAAGCACATATACTTAGTATTTATTTCTTTAACTTATCAATGGGTGAAATTTATTCGTTAAATCAATAGGCCCGATGAGTTGAGAAATAGTACTCCTTATATGGTGTGCTATTGATTATAGAAGGAAACTGTGTCCTAATTATTTAGGTTGATGATGTCCCCTTGAGGAGCTCATAAGGATTATCATGTAAACCCTGCAGGTGGACTTAGTCCGGCATGATAATAAAATTGAGTGGTACTACCCTTGGACTCAGATGTTAATTAACTGAGTTGTCAGTAACTCATTTAATTAACGGACATATGATATCTTAAACACGGAGAGATTAATACACTCATAATAAGAAGGAGCCCATATTGTAATATGAGATTGGTGCGATAGTTCAATGATAATCTTTTAGTGGTATGGGTTATTATTGATGAACTTGAGTTGGGTGTTCGGGGAGAACACGGGAAACCCAAACCCATCGGGAGACCTAAACCAATTCCTCCTCTAGGTCCCTGTTGTAGCCTCTATATATAAAGCCTCGCATCCACTCATCCATAACCGGGGTTGGTTTAACTTAACTTGGTTTGGTTTAACTTAACTTGATTTGGTCTAACTTAACTTGATTTGGTTTAACTTAACTTGGTTTAGTTTAACTTAACTTGGTTTGGTTTAACATAGTTTGTTTAGATTTTTTCTAAACAAAAATTTGTTAATTTTTCTTTCCTTGTAACCGATGGCAAGTCTATAAAAAGGAGTAGGATGTGGCCACTAAAACCTAACTTTCTAATTCTCCACAATCTTCTTCTCTCTTTGTGGTCGGCGCCTCTCTTCCACCTAGGGTCGGCGCCACATCCACCTCTTCTTCTCCTTGTGGTCGGAGCCACCTTCAACCCCACCTAGGGTCGGCGCCACCTCCACCAAGGGCCGCCCCTTTCTCACCTTGCAAAGGTTGCCCCCTTTCCTCTCTTATCTAGGGCTAGCGGCACTTCTTCATCTTGGTGGTCAGCGGCTTGAAGAAAAGGAAGAAGAGGAACGCAAGGAAGAAGAGGAAGGAGAGGAAGAAGATTAGAAGGTGCCCCATCCTAGAGACTCCTTTTTGTGGCCGACGGTTTTGGAAGAGAAGAGAAGGAGGGTGGTTTTGTTCTTGGTAGATCATCGCCCACACAACGTCCAAGAAGAGGAGAGGAATACGGCAGAAGATCAAGAGGTCTTTAGCTACAAAGAAAAGGTACAACTAGTTCTTTAATTTTGTTGCGTATCTAGTTTCATTTTTCTTTGTATCGATTTTGCGTATCGATTTTGAATACCAACACAAGAGGCCAGTGATCTTGTAATTCGATCAAGGTGTGATTTGATCATTCAAGAACTTGCTTGATTGATCAAACACATGTTTGATCGAATATGCGGGTTACTAGGAAAAGTTATGTTCTTGTACAATTTTTTTTTTTGTACAGGGAAATTTAAACATAACGGAATCCAGCGCCCTTCAAGTGGTATCAGAGCATGTTTTCTGGTTCTGTATGATTGGTTTTCGGTTAAATTATGCACTGCTCATACATAAGTTTAGGCCGGATAATAGTAGGATGTGCTAGATATATTAACTCTGTGATTGCAGTCATCCTAGATCCAACTATTATGACTTTTTGTGTTCTTGTGTGTGATTTGAACTCTCGGGCATGTCGAGGTTGTTGTGTGTGCATGATTGTAATAATTAAATACGGTCGGTTGCTGTACTATTATTATTGTTGTTTTACATTCTGTTGAATGTAGATTACATATAAATTCTTTTGTGGAATATAAGATCGATAAATATAAAATTTTATTTTTGTTGCGGCTTGTATTCTTGCTATGCATGGTGCTATTTTGAGGACCAGAGGCACGGCGGAGAAGGAAGTGAGATAGACGCGACGGCTTGATCCATTGGCGGCATACGCGACGGCTTGATCCATTGGCAACATATTGGAGGACAACATTGGATGAGGTCATAATAGTTGAAAATTTTATTTTCATATTTATTGCCTTTATATGTTGTTTTATGTGCTGTGATGTGTGCTATGATGTGCGTGCATGATTAAAATTCCTCGATTTTAAATAACTAAGTGTGAAAGGGTTTATTTAATTAAATTTCACAGTCTCCATTACTGGTTTGTAAGTGTTGCATTCAAACTTGCGTGTTGGCTCTGAGTGCCTTCCTCCACATCGGATGAGTTTGTTTGCGGATCACTAGATCAAATTTCCTTTATGGATGATTATAGGAAATTATTTAGGTTTGTGTGATCTTCTCCATCTGAAGGGGTGCAATCCTATTTAATGGATTAAGTATCAAGTAATGGTATACACTTAGGCGTATTTAATAGTATCCTCCCCATCGGAGTCATTGCTATTATTTTGTGTGACCAAAGACAAACCAACTATTAATTTTATTTGTCATAAAGTTAGGTTGACAAGATAATAAAATTAATGGGTAAAACCTCCTCTTACACATGTTTGAATTAGTATACGTCCACACTATCGTGACATACTAAATTCACGGTGTTTTGAGGTGTTGGTGAATTTAAATTATATTGTTTGAGGGATCAATATTATTTTAAATTCTAAAGTTTTGATCAAATATCTTATTTTGTGATTCTCAGGATTTCAAAATGGCTTTCAATCCTCTCGCTGTTATTTTAAAAGAAAACAAACTTACTAGTCCCAATTATATTGATTGGAAACAAAACTTGGACTGTCCTCGCAGAAACGAGAACAATGAAGGTGTATCTTACTCATTAGTTGTCGAAACATGTTTAGTGGTGTTATCTACCAGTACCTGGTGTGTAGATACGGGAGCCACTGATCATGTCTGTAATTCATTGCAGGGGTTCCAGGAAACCCGACGACTACATGAAGGAGAAATCACCGTCTACATGGGCAATGCTACGAGAGTGACTGTTGTTGTAGTGGGAGATATTTTATTATCTTTCGATAGGAATAAAACTTGATTTTGAGAAATTATCTTTACGTACCATCTTTTAGAAAGAACTTTATTTCAGTTTCTAAATTATTTATGGATGGATATTCTGTTTCTTTTGATGACAAAGTAGTTATCAAGTAAAATAGGATGGTTATCTGTTCTGGTATGTTGGTTGACAATTTGTACACTCTAAATCCAATAACTCCCATGATGCAACAAATGGAAATTAATAACATATTTTCTAATTCTAATAAGAGAAAGCAACCTTTGGAAATGAACCAAACATATCTTTGGCATCTAAGGTTTGGTCATATTAACTTGAGTATGATTCAAAGGCTAATAGCCGATGGACCTTTGGGTTCATTGGTGGTGGAAAACTTTCCAACCTGCGAATCTTGTTTGAAAGGAAAAATAACCAAGAGACCTTTTAAGGCCAAGGGGTATAGAGCCAAAGATGTGTTGGAATTTGTTCATTCTGATTTGTGTGGACCTATGACTATCCAGGTGAGAGGTGGTTTCAAATATTTTGTCTCTTTTATAGACGACTATTCGAGATGTGGGTACATTTACTTGATGCGCCTCAAGTCTGAGTGCTTTGATAAGTTCAAAGAGTACAAGGCTGATGTGGAGAAATGTCATGGTAAAAGTATCAAGACACTACGGTCTGATCGTGGTGGCGAGTACCTCTTAGAAGAGTTTAGGAGTTACTTATCAAAGGCAGGGATTCAATCCCAACTGTCTGCACCTGGTACACCCCAACATAATGGTGTGGTGGAACGAAGGAATTAGACTCTTATGGAAATGGTTAGATCAATGATGAGTGTTTCAGAATTACCAAATTCGTTTTGGGGATATGCTCTGGAAATTGCGGCATACATTCTGAACTTGGTACCTTCTAAGTCAGTACCCTCTACACCCACAGAATTATGAAATGGG